>NC_072018.1:32220657-32820657 GCF_027791375.1 Indicator indicator
GCCAGAGAACCACGTGGCCATGGTGCTCCCAGTGATGGATGGCAAACCACCACCTTTTATCTCTAGCTCAGCTGCTCTCCCTTGGTGGGAGCTGCACTATCTCCAGGGGTGAGTTATGTATGGAGCTGTTTGGATGCTGCAGGCTCCACAGGGGCAGGCACAAAGGTGGCCAGGATGTGTCATCCACACCACTGCAAAGCAAATCCTGCTTTGCAGCTGCAGTGCACGTGTCCAGCTGGAGCACGTGAACTGGGAAAGAAAGCCAAAACCAGACAGTACCAACATAAACCAGATTGCCCCCAGAAATCAGGGGCAGGAAGCCTCTGTCCCCTGGGCAATTGCTTAAAGAGCAGCTGGGCTTGGTCCCTCCAGCATGGGCTCTATGTTGTATTGGCCTCCACTTCTGGTGAGCATCTGGTCCAGCAGCCTTCTGCCCTTCAGCACTCCCCCATCTGCCACCAGATGTTTTATTTCAGCACCCACCACGCACAAAGGCTGATCTGTGCTCAGCAATGCACAGCACAGAAGTTATCTCCTGGATGCCTCAGAGGTTTTGAGGCTGGGGAGGAGTCAAGGCAATCTGCACCTGCTGCATGGTCCCACGTGAGCAGGATGTTTCCACTGACTTTATCTGCCTTCCGGTCAGAACCTGAGCAGCCTGATTCTTAAATGCAGCCTGGGATAAACTGATGCCATCAGGAGCAAATCCTTTGACAACTGAACCCTTGACAGCTTGTGATGCAACTTCTGTCTCCCCATTCCTCTGGTGGCTTTTGTGACAGTACAAGGGGTAATGGTTTTAAACTAAAAGAGGGCACATTCAGACTAGATACAAGGAATAAATTTTGTATGTGAGGGTGATGAAACACTGGCACAGGTTGCCCAGAGAGGTGACAAAAGCCACATCCTTGGAAACATTCCAGGCCAGGTTGGACAGGACTCTGAGCAACCTGATCTAGTTGAAGAAATCCCTGCTTACTGCCAGGAGCTTAATCTGGATACCCTTGATCCCTTCCAACCCAAACCATGCTATCATTTTGTGATTCTATGATTTTATTCTCCTAGTGTGCCCCTGGAGATGACTTCTGCTGGTATCACAGGATCTCAGGATGTTAAGGGTTGGAAGGGATCTCAGGAGATCATCAGGTCCAACCCCCCTGCCAGAGCAGGACCATAGAATCTAACACAGGTCACACAGGAATGCATCCAGACAGGTCTTAAAAGTCTCCAGAGAAGGAGACTCCACAACCCCTCTGGGGTGCCTGTTCCAGTGCTCTGTGACCCTCACAGTGAAGAATCATAGAACCATAGAATCAGTCAGGGTTGGAAGGGACCACAAGGATCATCCAGTTCCAACCCCCCTGCCATGGGCAGGGACACCTCACACTACATCAGGCTGGCCAGAGCCTCATCCAGCCTGGCCTTAAACACCTCCAGGGATGGGGCCCCAACCACCTCCCTGCACAACCCATTCCAGGCTCTCACCACTCTCATGGGGAAGAACTTCTTCCTCACATCCAGCCTGAATCTCCCCACTTCCAGCTTTATTCCATTCCCCCTAATCCTATCACTACCTGATAGCCTAAAAAGTCCCTCCCCAGCTTTCTTGTAGCCCCCTTCAGATACTGGAAAGCCACAAGAAGGTCACCTCAGAGCCTTCTTTTCTCCAGACTGAACAGCCCCAACTCTCTCAGTCTGTCCTCATAGGAGAGGTGCTCCAGCCTTCTGATCATCCTCGGTTCCTCCTCATGTGGAGGTGGAACCTCCTGTGCTGTAGTTTATATCCATTACCCCTTGTCCTATCCCAGGGTGCAGCAGAGGATGATAACATCCTTCCCTCCACAGGAGACGGAGACGTCTGGAGGAGCAGGCTGCACATAACCTCCTTTCCCCTGCGCAGGGGTGAAGGAGCCATGCAGGCAGGGGGTTGCATCGGTTTGCTTGGGATTGTTGGGGTCACAAAGGACAACCTAGATGTAAAGGGCTTGCTCAGCTCCCCTGGAGAGTGGCCCATCTGACTGCTGTTCTGCTCCTGATTACACAGTTCCGTTTGCAATGGCATTTTTACGGCAGGAGCAGAGAATTTCACCTCTGTCCGGCGCTCTCTGCCAAGCAAATACTGGCCTGGATCCTGGGAACAGCAAATAAATCCCAGTGAGGGGATGTTCAGGCTGTGCTTTTATGAACTAACCTCTCCAGTTAGGCACGAGGCTTATGCTGGTTGGTTGAGACACCGAGCATGAGGGTAGGGCTGTATCCTGGCTGTCCATATGGCTGCAAAGACCCCAGATGTCCAGATGGTTTCTGAGTCTGCCTTAGGAGCTGCCATAGGTCTGCCTGGGTAGTCCTGGAGGACCCCTATGTTTGTAGCCTCCTGAGCTCTAACAGGCAAAAGTAGCTGGAGTTAAAGGCTCAGCTAAGCTTTTCCCACAAAGATCATAGCATAAATCATAGAATGGTTTGGGTTGGAAAGGACCTCCAAAGGTCATCTAGTCCAACCCTGCTGTAGTGAGCAGAGACATTCTCCATTAGGTCAGGTTGCTCAGAGCCTTGTAGAGCCTGACCTTGAATATCTCCAGGGATGGGGCTTCAACCACCTTCCTAGGCAACCTGTTCCAGTGTTCTACTACCCTCATGGTAAAGAACTTGTTCCTAACATCCAATCTAAATCTGCCCTTCTCTACTTTCAAACCATTGCCCCTTGTGATAGAATCACAGAATGTTTTACATTGGAAGGGACCTGGAAGGGACATCTAGTTCAATGCCCCTGCAGTGAGCAAGGACATCCTAATCTAGATCAGGTTGCACTTCCTCAGCTGGCTTCCTCCCATAAAAGCAAAGCTTAAAATCTTTTCAGAGTGGGTAATTAATGTGGTTTAAATTCTTGACAGGCTGCATCTCTTAAGAGATGGTAGAGGAGTTCTGCTGTTCTGGCTTCCCCCTGGCCTGCCTGTACCCTTTCTATATACAGCCCTGCAGGCAACAGGATGGATTCAGATGAACTCCCCTGACTTCATTTGTGTTTACTCTGTAGAAGATGGTCCTGCTTGGAAACGACTGCTGGTCATGGGTGGAAGTAGCAGAGTCACCCTGGGGATGACTGCCCAGAGAGGTTGTGGAGTCTCCTTCTCTGAAGGCTTTCAAAACACACCTGGGTGCATTCCTGTGAGGACTACTCTAGGTGATCCTGCTTCAGCAGGGGCTTGGACTTGATGATCTCTGGAGGTCCCTTCCAGCCTCTAAAAATTTGTGATTCTGTGACTTTTACTGAGTGCCTCAAGCATGAATGAATGAATAAATGAATGAATGAATGAATAAATGAATGAATGAATGAATAAATGAATGAATGAATGAATGAATATTTTTTGTCTTTTAAATATAGAGGGTTGGAAAATGATGCTTGAGAAGGGCTGCAGGAGTGTGGTCCAAAGAAGGCTGCAAAAATGATCAGAGGGCTGGGACACCTCTGCTATGAGGACAGGCTGAGAGAGTTAGGGTTGTTCAGCCTGGAGAAGAGAAAGCTCTGGGGGAACCTTATAGCAGCTTTTCAGTAGTTAAAAGGGGGGCTGTAAGAAAGATGGGGACAGAGCTTTTATCTGGGCCTGTTGTAACAGGACAAGGAATGGTGGCTTTAAACTAAAAAAGGGAAAATTTAGACTGGAGATAAGGAAAACATTTTTTATGCTGAGGGTGGTGAAACACTGGCACAGGGTGCCCAGAGAGATGGTAGAAGCCCCATCCCTGGAAACCTTCTAGGTCAGGTTGGATGGGGCTCTGAGCAACCTGATCTAGTTGCAGATGTCCCTTCTCACTACAGAAGGTTTGGACTAGATGACCTTCAATTGTTCTTCAAACACCTCAAAATTATGATCTTATTGATCAGGCAGAAATGAAAACAGGATTTCATTGCTTTTATTTTTTTATTTCTCAGAGGTTCTTTCCAGCCTGGATCAGAAGTCTTGATGGTTGGACTCAATGATCTCAGAGGCTTTTTCCAACCCAAGCAGTTCTATGGTTCTATGATGTTTGTTAGGTTTTGGTTGGGTTGGTTTTTGGTTGGTGTTTTTTTTTGTTTGTTTGTTTGTTTGTTTGTTTTGTTGTTGTTTTGTTTTGGTTGTTTGGTTGGGTTTTGTTTTTTTCAGGGTTATTTCCAGCCAGATCAGCAAGCAAGGGAAACCACAGCTGGAGGGAAGTGGGGCCATGTAATGCAGCAACAGTCTGCATTGACACTACTTCCAGAGGGACAAACTATCTGAGCATTTCCCCCTTCCCTGACTGAAAATTGGCTGGCCAGCAGGTCCAAAATATATAAGGAGTAGAAGACCCCTCAACTGGCAGGAAGGTTTAGCTGACTTGTACAAGCCCATGTTTCACTTTCTTAGGACACTAGGCTATAACTATGGTGTCTGAGCATCTCCCAGATAAGAGGTGAGAAGCAACAATGTCGTGGATGGATGTGAGAAATCGACTGTTTGGTTTGGAAAGGTGCCGTGGTTGAAAGCCTGCCTGTGCTGTACTCGTACATCAGCACACGTCCCAGACATGAGCTGGATCTGGGGAGGAATTTGGCTCTGGGTTCAGCCCCATCTCTCTTTTCAGTGGTGGTTCCCAAGCTGACAGCCAGCTCTGGGTAAGCCAGCTCTGGGCAAGCCAGCTCTGGGTAAGCCAGCTCTGGGTAAGCCAGCTCTGGGTAAGCCAGCTCTGGGCAAGCCAGCTCTGGGTAAGCCAGCTCTGGGTAAGCCAGCTCTGGGCAAGCCAGCTCTGGGTAAGCCAGCTCTGGGTAAGCCAGCTGTCCTCATGCCTTATCAAACTGCAGGGGATCTCCAGGGAAGTGCTGGCAAGTCCCTGCAGGCATTGACATCCTGCACTGTGTTATGGTGACCTGAAGAGAAGAGCATGAGAGAATGGAGTTGCTCAGATGAATTAATTGTTGGACCTCTGATGATGGGTCCTGGCCCTGCTGAGGTCAATGGGAATTTTCCTGTTTGCTTCATCACAGCAAGAATTTAATCACCCAGGGAGGACTTTTCCCTGGCTCTGGCCAACCCCTCAGCTAACTGGCATAGATCTCTCATTACATCATTGTTTTCTTGCTTTCACAGAAATGGCTGACCCAGAGAGAAATATTTTACCTGGAAAGGGAGGCCAAGAGCTAGCTGACAGAATCAGGGGAGTGTCAAAATTTCATGCTGAAGAAACACAGAAGGGCTGAGAGCGGATCTGGACAGCTTAGGCTGTTGCAGCTCATAGGCAGGAAGCTGTTAGGTGCAAATTTACTAATTGCCTTGAGCTTATTGCTGGGTGATTGCAGAGGAAAGGAGGAGCACAGAAATGCAGTCCATGGAGCAGGCTCTCAAGGATCAGATCCATTTCCCACCGTGTTTAAAATTGCCAAGCCTGGGCTCTTCCTTGGTTTTACTCTATTGTGGAAGAGGAATGAACCTGGAACAACCCTGCTGGGCTTTGCATTTTCTGGTCTAGCTGTGGGAAGCATGGCTGATGGACATCACATTCCTTCTCTGAACCCCATGGGCAAAGGAGTCTGTGTGCATGTGGGGAATGCCTGCTCCTTTTCTGTGCCTTATTTCTTTGGCCAGCCCTTTCCAGTGCCTGGAAGAACCTGGCACAGCCTGGAAAGGAATCACAGAATAAAATAGAATCATAAAACAGTTTGGGTGGGAAGGGACCTTTAGAGGTCATCTAGCTCACTCCCTTTGCAATGAGCAGGGACATCTTCAACTTGATCAGGCTGCTCAAAGCCACAGCAAACCTCACCTTGAATCTTTCCAGGGATGGGACACCTACTAGTTCTCTGGACAACCCGTGCCAGTGTTTCACCACCACCATCATAAACAATTTCTTCCTTCTCTCTAGTCTGAATCTCCCCTCTTTTAGTTTAAAACCACCACCCCTTGTCCTGTTACAACAGGCCTTGCTAAAAAGATTGTCTCCCCCTTTCTTATTGGCCCTCTTTAAGTACTGAAAGCCCAAAATGTGGTCTCCTTGGAGCTCTCTCTTCTCCAGGCTGAACAACCCCAGAAGAGTAGATATGGGAGGACTTGCCTGAGCAACACAGACCACCCTCTCCTTCACTGGGTAGCTATTGAACTAAAAGTGATGGAAAAGAGTCTGCCCCATTGCAGCTGGGTTTGGAAATAAAGAGTCAGAGGACCCCTGCTCTGCAGGGCAAGTGTGGTCTGCTGTGCTCACTCCTGCTCGGTGGGACAGAGTGGATCCTACCACCAGCAGGAGTCAGAGATGGGCAGTTTCTGGTCTCCTAAACTTCAGGTTTATTGCTTTCAGGTAAAAAGAAAGGCAATTTCTTATCTGTGCGTGACAGTAACAATCAGACATCAAAAGGGACAATAAACTGTGTGGCCCCAGTTTCTTCTCACCACAATGTTTTCTATAAAGTCACAGCAAATGCAAAAGCAACATGTTCAGAAATGCAGGAGTGAATCCCAGCCATGTTCCCCCAGGAGAGCAGCAGTCACAGCAAGGCAGAACATTTCCTTCCCAAACAGCAGCTCACTGCTTCTTAGTGCAGCCTGCAGCTCTCAGTGTGCTGCAATTTCCTCCCTTGGAAATCTTCAGCTCTTTGTGGTAGTGTGTGACAAACTCTTACAGCAGAGAATGATGGGGTCAAAGCAGAACCAGGCCAGATATTCACCAGAAATGCAACTCCCAACTCGGCACAAGCCCCCTTCATGGTTACAGCTGTCTGGTCCATAAGCATCTCCTGTACAAAGAAGCAGCAAGTTGGAGGTTAAAATGCTTGGGAATTCCTCTGGCACTGTGTCCCTGGTCAGCACTGTGAGCATCATGGAGCCTGGGCATGCACAGCTGCAGAGAGCACACCCAGGGTTCCTGTCCTAAAGGACAGCTTCAGCTATCTTTATTAAAAACCCCAAGCTGCAGAGCCAAGCTCATGGAATTGTAGTCTGGTTTTGGTTGGAATGGACTTCAATGATCATTTATTTCCAACCTTCTTGCCATGGGCATGGACACCTTCCACTAGAGCAGGTTGTTCAAAGGCCTATCCAACCTGGCCCAGCCTTCCAGGGATGGGGCGTCTACAGCCTCTCTGAGCAACCTGCTCCAGTGCCTCATCATTTTTTGTCTGCACCTGGTCTAAATCTAGCTTCACTCAAGGAACACTTCTACATGCAGTTGATTTTTCCTGATGTTGCCAAATACTATACACTGGAGGGCAGAGTGGTTGTCCTCACCCTGCTAAGGAGACAAATGCAGCCTGAGAAAAGGCAGAAATGTTTTCCCAGAGCATGGGACGTCTCCTCTAGGGTTTCTCCAACCAGTCTGCTCCAAGTGGAATGCCCCATTTTCACAACATCTTCCCCTCTCATTTTTTCACGACCCCAAGGGATTAAATAATACAATCACAGAATTGTTTCAGTCACAAGAGACCTTAAGATCATCAGGTTCAACTCTTGATGCAATCTGCCAAAGTACCTCACCCACTGCTTCATCCAGAAGCTTGAGGACACCTTTTCCCCCTCAGTATTTACAACATTTTGATGGAATAAGAGAGTAATAAAAGATCATTCCTCTTCCCAGATACCTTTCTTTACCATCCTCAGCCTTCCTGGTCTTACCATGAGTGGTCAGAGAGATGAAGATTAAGATGAACCAAAGGATCCCCATCGCTTTGGGTCTGCTGGAGAACAGCACTGCTGAGCATGAGATCTTGCAGAAGCCTCTGTGTGCTGCTGGCATACCGGATGGCATCTGGGAAGAGGGAGAGAGTAGGCAGGAGTTAATTATATTCCAGACTCAGCAGTAATAGTTGCTTCTAAGAAAGCCTTTGTGTCGTTCTGACCCAGTGCTGCAGCTCCAAACAATGCTGACTTGCTCCACATTCAGTAGTTATTGGCTTCCCTGGTTCCTCTCCCTGGCAGTTGGTTTTTCAGACTGGGACATTGCCAGCTGGAGGCAGCTCTGTGGAAAAAGAGGCTCAGGGGGATCCTCTGCCTTTCACCTGCAGCCAGCAAAGTCCCTGGGGAGCTGATGGGTGGAAGGATGGCAACCTGTAAGGAAAGACTCCTGAGGAGCTGCAAGGAGGAGAACGGTGCAAGCTAGGAGCGATCCATTTTTCATCTGAGCTCGTGTGGAGATTTTCTTCAGCTGAAACCTAAGTGTGGGGTTTTTGGTTTTTTTTCCTGCCAAAAAGGCCATTCCATCTTTGGCTTCCAAGGAATTTGGGAGTCTTCATTCTTGAGTATGATGAGTACACAGGAGGTGGAGGAGGCAGCCAGTGATCTTAGTGGTAATTATATGACATCTATGCAACCCTGGCTGTAAAATCAACTTGTGATATTCCAGCTGCCCTCTTCTGGCTGCTGTCCTTGCTTGGTCCTGCTGTTTGCTGTCCTTTCAGCAAACAGGTTATGTGAATAGATCCTAGATTGGATAGTTGAAATAGTGAGGTTAGAAATTCCCTTCCTCCTCTAAAAAAAAGTGGTTCTGAAGCACTTAATAGGGTCAAAGTTTGCTCAGGTAGGTGCAGATATTGGTAGAAACAGGGAGGCAGGGACTGGCAGGTTGGCTGGCATCCTGCTTTGGGGAATGGGAGCTAAATAGTGTAGGCACTATCTCCTGCCCAGGAAGGTGGTGGAGTCACCATCCCTGGAGGTATTTAAAAGACATGTAGACGTGGTGCTGAGGGACATGGTTTAGTAGTGGACTTGGCACAGCTGGATTAACAGTTGGACTTGATGGTCTTAAAGATCTTTTCCAACCAAAACAATTCTTTGATTCTATGGCTCAGCCTGACCATGTCAGTTGGGCAGTCTTTGTTTCTATCACTGCAGTAAAAGGAAAGGACATTGTGTTTCTTTCTATCGGGAAGGAAAGGAAGGAAGAAAGAAAGGAAGACAGAAAAGAGAGGGAGATGAAGTCTGGATTATGAGGGGATGTGGTTTGGAAGGATGTTACAGCAAAGTTTCTGTGAATTGTTGTGTGTGGGTGTAATAGAGACACATTCTGCCTCCTTCCATACAGATATGACTGTTACACCTCTTTATTTAGTATCTATTGCCTTTGTTACATACACAAACACATCCCCTCTAGCTAATTCCACACCTTGTATATAAAGAACACCAGACATCTTCTCTACCACGCTGGGAAGAAAACCTATTTTATTTTCTTGGCCATGCATTTCTGTGGTTCTCTGCAGTTTTGCAAGGTCTTTATTACACTTCTGCACAGCACTTCCATTTTCTGTGAGGACAAAGTCCCTCTTGTTCTTCCAGACATTCAATTGCAGGAGGTACACAATGCCCCCCTTCGTCTTGGCAAGTGTGGAAGTTTGATGTCGTGTCTGCAATGAAAAGGATTGAAGTCATAGAATCATAGAACTGTTAGAGTTTGAAGGGATCTCAAGGATCATCTAGTTCCAAACTCCCTGCCATGGGCAGGGACACCTCACACTACAGCAGGTTGCTCACAGCCACATCCAGCCTGGCTGCAAAAACCTCCAGGGATGAGGCTTCCACCACCTCCCTGGGCAACCTGTGCCAGTCTCTCACCACCCTCATGGGGAAGAATTTCTTCCTAACATCCAATCTGAATCTACCCATTTCTAGTTTTGTTCCATTCCTCCCAGTTCATTCACTCCCTGACACCCTAAAAAGTCCCTCCCCAGCTTTCTTGGAGCCCCCTTCAGATACCGGAAGGCCACAACAAGGTCTCCTTGGAGCCTTCTCTTCTTCAGACTGAACATCCCCAACTCTCTCAGTCTGTCCTCATAGGAGAGGAGATCCAGCCCTCTGATCATCCTCGTGGCCCTTCTCTGGACACATTCCAGCACCTCCAGATCCTTCTTGTAATAGAGGCTCCAGAACTGGATGCAGTATTCCACCAGAGTGGAGTAGAGGGAGAGAATCACCTCCATTGACCTGCTGGTTGCACTGCTCTTGGTGCTGCCCAGGATACAATTTGCTTTCTGGCTTGCAAGTGCACACCACCATCTGAACCAACTCATACATGGACAGTGTCATGAAGTTCTGGTTACTGTGTCTCCAGAAGGCAGAGAGATGGACTATGGTCAGAGCACTTCTGGAAATAGATGATTTTGTCATCCACCAACTTGGAAAAGAAACAATGGATGGAAGACTATTGTAAAGGAATGGAGAAGATGGATGCAGAATGACTACATTCCATTTGCAGCACAGAAGTAGGTGCTATTGAATAAAATTAATAGGAAAAGAGTTTTAAACCAAATAGAAGGAATTCCTGAGCTAAGCTGGGGGAGGGTGGGGTGGGAGGAAATCCAGGAAGGACTTTTAAACACAACAGTGCCTAAATCTTAAAATCTTGAGATGAAAAGTCTTGAAAGCCAGCAGAATATATAAGGAAGTGAAATTACATCATTGTGGTGTTGATGAACAGTCATTTTACACACAACAGAGTAACTGTGTGGAAACCTCCACTTCTGGCCATGGGCAGATACAGGACCCTGGATCAGATGAATCTTAGTTATGGTTGGCACAGCTGGCTATAAAGCATGCATTGGTTAATGATACATAGTTACTGTTGAGGAGCTCCAAAAATAAGCAAGTCACAGAATGACAGAATTACAGAATGTTAAGCGTTGGCAGAGACTTCTAGAGATCTAGTCCAAGCCCCTTGGCAAAGCAGGAACACCTGGGGGAGGCTACACAGGAACACATTTAGGAGGGTTTTGAAAGTCTCCAGAGAAGGAAACTCCACAACCTCTATGGGCAGCCTGCTCCAGTGCTGCATCACCCTCACAGTAAAGAGGTTTCTCCTTATGTTGAGGTGGAACCTCCTGTGTTCTAGCTTGTACCCATTGTTCCTTGCCCTATTTCTGGGCACCACCAAAAAGAGAGCATCTCCTTCATCCTGACACCCACCCCTCAGATACTTACAGACATTGATAAATTTACAGGAAAGAAGTCAGCTGGCACCTGTTAAACATAGCAGTGTGGATGCTGTCAGATGATCAAAGGAAGATACATCAAGGAAGGAGGACCCTTTGTGGGCCACAAGTTTTACTGTAATTTCTATTCTGTTTCCCTGGGCATCTCTTGTGCTGGAGCTAGGATGTTGGGCAATGTGGTATTTGGCAATTCTGCCAGTGCCAATTGTCATCTGGTGACTCTGCTGCTGTCCTCCACGCTGATGTTAGTGGAGGAGCAGACAGGTCCATCTTTGTAGGTGGGAGGAGATGGCTTAAGCTATTTGGAGACAATGAGACTGTGTTTTGCTGACTGTATCAGTCTCCTGCCTGGGCAGGGTCCCCACACATACCTATGCAGCAGGTTTTCTGTCGGCGAGCGCAGGTTCCAAAGGCAACAAACGATTCCGGGCAGGATTTGGAATGGAAGCAGTAACCGTGGTATCCAAGACAATGTAAGGTGTCTCTGGGCAAGCTGAGACCTGCAGGAAGAATGGAATTGCCCACTGTGCTGCAGGATCAGTCCATTTCTCATGGTCTTTCTCCTGCTGAAACCCCATGGAGTCCAGTTAGGGGATCTGATAAAAATACCCCTACAGAAACTTTGCCAAAAGTTTTGAGAAGCCTTATGGGACCTCACAGGACTCCAAGGAAGGCATCTGTCCAACCAGAGACAAAGGTAGCTCATGATGGCAAGGTTCTGAACATATCCTGGGCATGCAGTGGGTAGGGTCAACCCACTTTCTATGATTCTAAGTTCAGGGACTGCAGTGCTGCAGGCTGGGACAGCAACGGCGCTCATGTGCTTGGCATGTACCTATGACTTAAAAAAACCCTAAGAGCTAGGATCTGGTCCAGTTAACAGGGACAAGCAGTTTGCCTAGTTTCTTCCTTGTCTGAAAACCTTACTCCAAGATGGGGAGTTTCATTAAGCATGAAGAAAGGCCAGGCTGAAAGTACAGTAAATGAGCAGCAGAATGGCTGAGGAAAGGGAATCATCATATTGAGAGAGCTGGAGTAAACTTCACTGCTGTAGTTCAGCTTGAGTAATACAAAGGAACATCTCTGCCACTCTTCCTCTGTAAACAAGGAAGTCACTCTTTGACCCTGGGGAAAGATGAGGCAGATGATTTCCATGGTACTATTGCCCAACAGTTCTGCAATTCAAAGAGTCATAAGGAGCCAGCGCCTGGTTGTGGCTTTTGTTGAGAGGCTCTGGTTTGACATCTGGTCACCATAGTTTACTTTTTCATTTCTGCTTCTAGACTGAGAAATAGGGAATGGCTCTAACAAAAGATGCTGAGGAGCACAGAGGACATTCTGCACCACTGCACAAGCTACTTGTACCTCCTACATGCAGACCCCAGCATGGGTCTTGCCCCTTACCTGGAACAGCCTGGAGGAGGAAAAGGAGAAGAGCCATGAGGCAGGAGAAGAGCTTCATGGTGGAAGGTCTCAGCTGCAGTGTGCAGACAGGGCTACAACACCAGAATCTAAACAGAGGAGGAGGAAGCACTCTTGCATTTATAGGGCTATGGGAACAGGCCTGGCTGCCCAGGGCCCTTGGCAGTGGTGAGTGTGGAAGGCAATGAGTACAGCTTGACCGCTGCACACGGCTAAACCTGAACAAAGGCAGGGGATCACAAAAGCAAGTGGAGAAGTAACCATAACTCCCTACCTGGTCACTAGGAAAGCTGCTTCTCAAAACCAACCCAACTGGAGGACATTGTTAACTTCAAAGATCAAGGTGGTTGGTAAGGAACCACCTGGAGGAAATGAGCCATTGTTTTAGTGAGCAAGTAGGCACCTGGGAATATCAGAAGTCAGTTGGACTCTATGATCCTAAAGGTCTTTTCCAACCTAAATAATTCTGTGCTTCTAAGACTGTTGCTGACTTTGAGCATAGCAAGGAGGCCAAGGTGCTGTAGTCTCCATTTACTGATCTGAAGAAAGTTTTTTTTTTTTGCATCATTTCCTACACTGACAAACGAAATTTGAGCCAAATAAACAACCAGTTTTCTTTTTGAAATTATTAGGTAGTTGATATTATGGACCTGTTTCAGTTGCCCAAATGTAAAGGCCTAACTCCTGTGGGCTGTCCTAGGATATCCAAAAAAATCTCGTGGGACTACCTGGTAAGATGTAGGACCTTTGAGACAACCTGCAAAGGAATAGAGGAGCAAATGGATGGATCTGGAGACTCATATATGGCCAAGTGAGTGCAGCTCAATGGCAGTGGTCAGTGCTACATTCAGATACCAAGATGTAGGCATCTACAACAGAAGTGGCTGCATGGGGATGAGATGTTTAATTAGTGGTTCCAGGCCACAAATCACCTGTTGAGCTATAGTGGTACCTTAGGAGCCAGCACAGCTGCTGGAATAATGGTTGGATTTGACGATCTTTGAAGGTCTTTTCCAATCAAATCCATTCTGTTATTCCATGACATACAACAGGCTCCTAGGTGAGGTGCAGATTACCTGAGGTTGCAGATGTCACAAGCAGCACTCTCTCTTTTGCAGGTGCCTGAAGAGCAGAGGACAACTGAGATTCATGACAGCTTCCATAAGGGTATGTCCAAACAGTGTTTGAAATGTGCTACCTGTGGTCATATTGAAAGGGTGGCTGACAGCACAGGTTCTCCTTCAGAGCAGAAGAAACCAATGTCACTTCCTTGAGCCTGCTCCTCTCAATGGTATTTGTTGATGTTGTTCCGACCCAGTGGCTTTGGGGTCAACACTACAACCTCCCCCTTAGCAAATGTGTTTTCTTCTCTGCCTTTCTGGTTCCTTTGTTCTCTGTCTTTCTGGCTTCTTTGTTCACTTCTCATTTCACAGTTTCACGTGAAATGGAGTAATGTGCAATGAGTATCCTGGGCAGGACCACTGTAGATCATCTAGTCCAACACCCTGCCAAAGCAAGTTCACCTAGAGCAGGTTGCACAGGATCACGTCCAGACAGGCTTTGAATTTCTCCAGAGAAGAAAGAAATGGATGAAATATCCAGAAGAAAAGGATGAAGCAAAGACCTTAACAAGACAACTACAGCGGGCTCAGGATCCTGCTGAAGGCAAGGGGAATACTTCAACTCTCAGGCAGGATCTGACATTGTACTTTGTCAGACTGGAGAGGAGCCCAGCTTTCTAATTATGCAAAGTTATTGGAAATTGCAAAAAATGTTCTCTTTCTGTTTAATGTTCTTCTTTTTTATCTTCTTTTTTTTCTTTTTCTTTTTCTTTTTCTTTTTTTTTCTTTTTTCTTTTTCTTTTTCTTTTTCTTTTTCTTTTTCTTTTTCTTTTTCTTTTTTTTTCTTTTTTCTTTTTCTTTTTCTTTTTCTTTTTCTTTTTCTTTTTCTTTTTCTTTTTCTTTTTCTTTTTCTTTTTCTTTTTCTTTTTCTTTTTCTTTTTCTTTTTCTTTTTCTTTTTTCTTTTTCTTTCTCTTTTTCAGTATAAGGGTGGTGAGACTCAAAAATAGGTTGCCCAGAGTGGTTGTGGATGTCCTCTCCCTGGAGGTGATCAAGGTCAGGTTGGATGAGGCCTTGAGCAACCAACTCTAGTTGAGAGGCATCCATGCCCACGGTGGAGAAGTTGGATTAGATGATCTCTGAGGTCCCTTCCAACTCAAGCCATTCTACGATTCATTGTGTCTAAAGCAAGTGAGCCAATTTAACAATAGCCTGGAAAATGTCCTTTAGGAGTATCAGTCCCACCAGGAGGGTCACTTCTGAAGGGGGCATGGGAAGCAATGAGTAGGTATTTCCAGAATATGCTTGCGTGCCTGCTGCAGTTGGTGGTGAAGCATGCAGCAGGTATCTATACAGGGTGACTGTATAAATGCAATCGAGATGAATTTCCAGCCTGGGCTTCACTGAGCAAAATGCACCTCCCGCCTGGCTTTGCAGCTTGTGGGCTCCAGGCGCGAGTTCAGGGCTCCCTCTTGTGGCAAAACACAGAATAGCAGCATAGAGTGTGAATAGGCCTTTGAGATCACGTCCAAACCAACATCGCCGAGTCACCACTAAACCATGTACGTCAGAACCACACCTGCACGTCCTTTAAATCCCTCCAGGGATGTCGACTCCATCACAGCCTGTTCCAGGCTTTGAAAACCCTTTCAGTGAACAAATTTTTCTTAATACCCAACTTAAACCTCCCCTGGCATGACTTGCTGGAAGAAGAAGGAACAGTAAGATCCTTTTTTTTTGCCCAGATGCAAAGAGAGGTGTCTCCTTCTGCTCCATCTTCAGCATTGAAGAGTCGCAGAGTAAATATGTGGTGATTATTAATACATTTGTAAAGCAGGGATGGGCTTGGTTTCAGACACCATATTTTAGGGACTGGAAGCAAGTTGCTCACGTTCAGAAGTGTATTGCTATACATTTAAGGGGGTTTCTAAATTCACATCATCTTCTATTGCTTAAATAACTCTTAAAAGTGCTTTATAGTACCACTGAAAGCTCTGCTGCTTAGTAAACAGGTGGACATCTGCCTTGTAGATGCATTCAGGTGTCTATAGTAGCATCCCACCTCAGGAGACCTTCTCCTAGCATTGCCTGCCTTGCCAATGAATGCTGCTGCAGGAGCAGTAGAAGCACAGTGCCAGTTTAAGTTCCTTTATTTTTTAAAGGAAAATTCATTTTCAAAAGCTTGAGCATGCAGGATTTCAGGGAGTCTTCTGCTGAGATTTCTTTTTCCACCAGGGAAGAACATTTCCATATAGAAATGAAGCCTTCCACTCACCCAGTGTGATTTGTTCCCAAACAATTGTCCACTAACAGAAATCTAACAGAGTTCAGCAGTGATCTTTCCTTCCAAATGTACATTTTATCCATGGGACAGCAATGTGCCTTTGTGGCCATGAGGGTCAATTTTATCTTGGGGTGCATCAAGAAAAGTGTATCCAGCTGGTCTGGTTCTTCTCCCTTTCTACTCTGCCCTGATGAGACAAAATCTGGAATATCTGAGCCCAGTTTTAGGCTCCCCAATGCAAGAGAGGCAGGGGAGAGCTATGAGCATGATTAGGAGACTTGAACATCTCTCCTATGAATAAAGACTGAGAGAATGGAGGCTGTTTAGTCTTGAGAAGAGCAGGCTGAGAGGGGAGTGTTATCAATGTCTATAAATATCTGAGGGGTGGGTATCAAGACGAAGGTGCCAGGCTCTTTTCAGTGGTGCCCAGTGATAGGACAAGGAACTGGATACAAGCTGGAACACAGGAAGTTCCACCTCAACATGAGGAGTAACTTCTTTACTGTGAGGGTGATGCAGCACTGGAACAGGCTGCTCAGAGAGGGGCACGCTGCAGGGTCTGCACTGACCCTCCAGATCACCCTATCCATCCCTGCATGTTCACCCTGCAGCCTGGATGCCTCTCTGCAGCCAGGCCTTGGTCACCCTCTCCTCAGGCTTCTTCTTCTCCTCTATAGCTACAGCCTTGCTGTGGGGCACCCACACATCCCAGATGTGGTCACCACAGAGATAACATCCCCATACCGATGTCCATGTTGGGGAGATGTATTCCTCCACACTGGCTTTGTGGTCCAAGGGCAGCACACCTGACTCCAGGTCAGAAGATTGTGTGTTCAAATCACACTGGGGTCAGCCTTGAGGTACTGCTGGCCACCCTCTGCTTTCCTGGGGTGCTCCTCTACATGAGAGGCAGAACTCTGTAAGGTCACTGGACAGCTAAGAGGAGCACCTCAGGAATGGCTAAAGGGTAAATGCCATGCCTACAGTTTTACTTTCAGCACAGATGCTGTGCCAGGTGAAGCTTATGGGTTATGACCAGAGTGGAGCCCAGCACAGGGGGTCTGCTATGGTTTGCCTTATCAAGAAACTGAAGGAAGTGAAGCCTTCCTCAGAAAAGTGAAAAAATCTTTATTGTCTACAGGCTCAGTCCCTCCTGGGGGACTTGGACTCACCCACTGCAGTATTTGCCTGGGAGAATAACCTGAGGGGACTTTTGGAGATGGCCAAGTGCAATTACTCAGTGAAAGATCATGACAGTGGGGAGAGGTTTCTGAAGAACAGCAGGAAAGGTTTTTTTCAAGAAGAGGAAAAAGAAGGATCTGGGGAGCACTAATCTGGTCAGCCTTGCCTCAGAGCCCTCATGAAGGCTGTGGATGAAGTACTCCTGAAAGCCATGCCCAGGTGGAGTGTGATGATGACTGGGAAGAGTGCACATGGATTTACCAAGGGCAGGACACTCTTGGCCAACATTATAAATTTCTTTGAAGAGATCATTTCCTCAGTAGGCAAGAGGACATGAAGGAACATCATTATCTTCACTACAGTTTGATCTCTGATGGGATCTCTCAGACACAGAGGCAGAGCACTTAGGATGAATCACAAGGCACCTGGCAAAGCGGCTGGACCAGGGAGCCACGGGGGCTGCAGTCAGCAGCTGTCAGTCCAGCTGATGTTCCTCACTGCCTGATGCTGCTTTGGGTGCTGGTTGGAGTCTTTGTGATGGGTGCAGAGGATGTTCTGCAGAACAAAGGACACAACCAACCTGCCAGGCCCATGGCAACGGCAAGGGGCTGGGGCCAGTGGCGCAATGGACAACGCGCCTGACTACGGATCAGGAGATTGCAGGTTCGACTCCTGCCTGGCTCGACGCTTTTGGCCTGACAGGTGGCTCCTCCTGATACCTCTGACAGGCTTTTCCTTCTCCTGGCCATCACTCATCTTCATGGCTTTCTGCAGGGCAAAAGTGCTAGAGTGTCCTCTTGCCCTGCAGAACTGGAGTTCCCCCAGTCCTTACAGTGGAACTGGGCACCTCGAATCATCACCCTCACCTAGTAACTGCTGCATCCCTCTACTCTCACTTCTTACTCGTGGTTTACATTAGGAATACTGCATGCAGCTTTGGGAACCCCAGTATAAGAACATTGATAAACTGGAAGTCCAACAGAGTGCCATCAAAATGCCTTGCTGTTGGAGGACTCACTGTATGAGGAGAAGCAATAAGAACTGGGTTTAACTGTTCTGGAGAAGAGGAGGTTTCTTCCTTCCCTCTAGTCTAAATCTCACCTCTTTTAGTTTAAAACCATCACCCCTTGTCCTATTTGCAGCAGGTCCTGCTAAAAAGTCTGGCCCCATCCTTTTTATTGGCCCCTTTAAGTACTGAAAGGCGGCAGTAAGGTCTTCCCAAAAGCCCTCTCTTCTCCAGGCTGAACAACTCCAGCTTTCTCATCCTGTCCTCACAGCTGAGGGCTTCCAGATCTTTGGTCATTTTTGTGGCCTCCTCTACACTCACTCCAACAGGTCCATGTCTTTCCTGTGCTGAGGTCTCCAGAGGGGAGTAGAAGGGCAGAATCACTTCCCTTGACCTGCTGGCCCTCTAGGTGCCCAGGTACTGCATCACTCCACCCTGTCTTTGTGGCACAAAGGCAGACTATCTGCACCTGGATCACAAGTTTGGGTGTCTGAATCATGCTTTGGCCAGACTTGAAGCAGTCCTGAAGGCAGGTGGCCTGTGTGTGCCGTCCATAGGGCTCTCTGATGTTGCACACAGAACTGCTCAAGGCACTGACAAACAGCAGCGAGACCAACGTGAGCCTCAAAGCTGCGTATGTCAGAACAAGCCTGAGACTGCTGACTCTGTCCAGTCTGCAGGGTGACAGCTCAGGAGACATCTTCATTCTGCTATGCAATTTGCTGGGGGGTCTCTCACTGTGGGGTAGGCCCCAGCTCTGAGCCTACTGGAGTGCCTGGTTCCGCCATAAGAACTGGGGGAACTCCAGTTCTGCAGGGCAAGAGGACACTCTAGCACTTTTGCCCTGCAGAAAGCCATGAAGATGAGTGATGGCCAGGAGAAGGAAAAGCCTGTCAGAGGTATCAGGAGGAGCCACCTGTCAGGCCAAAAGCGTCGAGCCAGGCAGGAGTCGAACCTGCAATCTCCTGATCCGTAGTCAGGCGCGTTGTCCATTGCGCCACTGGCCCCAGCCCCTTGCCGTTGCCATGGGCCTGGCAGGTTGGTTGTGTCCTTTGTTCTGCAGAACATCCTCTGCACCCATCACAAAGACCCCAACCAGCACCCAAAGCAGCATCAGGCAGAGAGGAACTGGGCTGCCAAACGGTGTCTGTTATCTGCTCAGCATCTTGCTTTGTGATTCATCCTGAGTGCTCTGTATCTGGGTGCTGCTAAGTGCTGTGTCTGAGAGATCCCATCAGAGATCAAACTGTAGTGAAGATAACGATGTTCCTTCGCATCTGGCTGACTAATGAGGAACTTATCTCTTCAAAGAAACCTATCAGATGAACCATAATGGTCACTGTTTCCAGTCCTCACCACATCCTTCTTTCATTTGGGTGTGGCTTTCAGAAGTATTCCTTACATAGCCTGACCATGGTTTACAGAAATATTTATTCTGCAGTCTTTATGCTGGGCTCTGAGATGGAGCTGACCAGACTAGAGCTTCTCAGACGTTCCTTCTCAATCTTCTTGAAAAAAACTTTTATGTTCTTCTTCAGAAACCTCTCCATATTGCCATGGTCTTTCCTTGAGCAATTGCCTTTGACCCCTTCCAGAAGTACCACCTCGTTTTACTCTCCCAGGCAAGTATTGTCCGAGGATGGGTTCAGGTTCCTCAGGAGTGACTGAACCTGTAGCAAAGAGGATTCTTGCACTTTCCTGAGGAAAACTTCACCTCCTTCATTTTCCTGATACCAGCTGTGGCAGCCACTCATCACAACAACTGCCTGTGCTGGCCTCTACTCTGCTTGTGACTCATAACCCCTCAACCAGGCTCAAACTTCTTGACTGAAAGGAAAGTCCGTTCCCAAGGTGCAGCCCTGTAGCTGAGATGGCCAATGTCTTGCAGATCCCTGCCTCTCACACAGACTAGCTCCTCAGGGGCAATACAGAGTGTGACAGAGTGTGCCAGGCTGGCCTTGGAGTGATTTGAACACACAACTTTCTGATCTGGCAGCTCTTCAGCCACTCCAACCCCAGCCTATAGCACTGCATGGGGTTGTTGTGGCCAAAGTGTAGAACCCAGCACTTGGACATGTTGAATGCCATCATGTAGGACTCTGCCCATCTGTCCAGCCTGACAAGCTCCCTCTGCAGAGCCCTCCTATCCTCCAACAGATCGACACCTGTCCCCAACTTGATGTCATCTGCAAATTTACTAATGGTGGACTCTATCTCCTCATCCAGATAAACAATAAAGATATTGAACAGGATTGGGCCCAACACTGATCCCTGGTGGAAACATTCTATCACTTTCTGCTCAAGGTCTGCGGAAAATTTTCTACCCACAGCCTAAAACTACCACAGAGCCCTCTTTGCAGGCTCAGCAAGGCAGCTGGCAGAGGTACTGCCAGCCCTCTGTCAAACAGAACAGAGCTCCCCTTCCCTCAAAGAGCAGCACATGGCTATTAAGTCCATGATGAGATTTGCCCAGCAGAGCTCTCAGCTCTGACCTCGTGGCGCAATGGTAGCGCGTCTGACTCCAGATCAGAAGGCTGTGTGTTCAAATCACACCGGGGTCAAGGTGTCTCACCTCCCTGAGCAGCCACTCGGAGGTGCCAGCAGTGTGGGCTATTGGTTTTGCCACTCTCGGTCCCACAGACCTGGTGAAGGGCAGTGAAGGAGACCCAGCGGAGTGGTCTTGCATTGCTCCAACAGCATTGGGAAGTAGCTGGGTAGCTTCATTCTTCCTTCATCCTGTGTCTACAAATGAGATAGGATTAATGGAGGTCCCAGCTCTGGCACCACATCTAGGTACAGAATCTCATCACCCCCAATCCTCCTCCAGGAGGTCAAGGGTGTTTGACTCCAGATGAGACTTTGTACAAAAAGTCCATCCTGCAGTCTCCTGGTCCATAGCAGGACACATTATCCATTGCAGCACTTGCCTTTGTCAGCCTGGTACCCCATGGCAAGATGTTCTTTTGTTGCTCTTTGTGAGCTTTGCCTCTTGTGTTATCACTGTGCACTCTGAGAGGAGTCTAGGTCCTTCAGCTCTGTACCCTGCTCTTAGGTGGCTGGCAGAAGATCCCTTTGCATATTCTCCCTCAGGTTGCATAAACCAAATTCTTTCTACCTCTTCCCTCATCACAAGTCCCTGAGTCCCCCACCACCTTGGTGGACTTGCTTCATTCACTGTGTCAGTATCTTGTTGATTTTGTTGAACCACAAGCTGTCAGGACCACTCATCAGCATCTTTCACAATACTTGCTCTCTTCCTGGCTCCCCCATGCATTTCTTGGTGAGATGGACAGAGAGGATGGAGATCTGGAAGGAAAGGAAACTCAAAGCTATGGCAATGGCCCTAGTTAAAAGTAGCTGAACTACTTTTATTGTAGTTGAAGGAAAAGTATCTGAAGAGACAATGGAGCAATGAGAAAGGGCAAGAAATGTGTGTGTGGGGGGGGAAGTGATTTCTCCAGCTGTACCCACACCAGGGGTATACCATCCTACAGCAGGTCCAGGCTGCTGCTCCTGCACCAGAATCAGACATTTAATAGGATGAGAAACCCAACAGTTCTGCATCCTGCACACAGAGGAAGACACTGACCCAAAAGTGCATGAGAACAACCTA
This sequence comes from Indicator indicator, assembly GCF_027791375.1. Classification (NCBI taxonomy): domain Eukaryota; kingdom Metazoa; phylum Chordata; class Aves; order Piciformes; family Indicatoridae; genus Indicator; species Indicator indicator. The sequence goes on from NC_072018.1 coordinate 32,242,142, forward strand.
AACGTGGGACTCATGTAACAAGGCAGCCTTGAGCTCGCACTGCCAACCAACTCAGGCATGTACCTGGTATTTAGGACAACAGCTGAATGATGGTATCTGTACACAGCACTGGAATAACATCTTCAGAACCTCATGTAGCCACCCACGTGTTACTTATCCAGTGAGAAAAATCAGTTAGGGGTGTCTGGTGGGTGAATTGTCTCAAAAAGGTAATTTCCATGGATTTATGGGCTGATGGGATTATTCATGGGCTTTGGCACGGCTGCTGGCCTGAAAGTGCAAGAAGTTTAATCCCCCTGGACACAAGCTGTCCTGTCCAACCACACAGCCCTGGAAAATCCCTTTTCTGCCCACAGCTTGCCTGGCACTATACAGAAGTGTCTTGGGGAATGGGGACAGAGGGGGAAACAGACAACTCCTGGGCTCAGACCATCCTGCAGGTGGACATCACAGCTCTAGAGAACCCTAGGAATGCCTTAAAACTGACATTGCCTGGGAATCCCAGCCACAGATGGAAGAGTGAAGAATCTGAGAATCTGAAGGCCAGGTCCTTCAGGGTGGTCCCACTGTTCCCAACCCTGTACCAAAAAGCCTAAGCATAAATCTTTCCTTTTTACTGTTATCATTTTTCTGATGAACCTAAGAGTTCCTAACCCCGTGCCATGAAATTCCTGGCGTGCCACCACGTGGTTGAGCGAGCAGAGGACTTCATCAGTGGCTGTCCTCCAGATGTCGCCACCTCACTGTTGTTTATCGTATCATAGACTCAGAATGGGTTAGGCTGGAAGGGATCTTTAAAGGTCGTCTAGTCCAACCCCCCTGCAGTAAGCAGGGACATCTTTATCTTGATCTCTGCTCTCCTCTCCGAGCAGCGAGGTACCTGAGGAGAATCGTGGTTAGTTGCATCACAACACTGACACAACTTTCCTTTCCATCCTTCTGCTGACAACCTCCATCTGACCCACTGCTTGACTGGTTCCCCTTTCACCCATCACCAGACACCATTAGCACACAGGAAAGTATACAAGAATAACTTGTGGCATCCCAAAATTTCCCTGTTCAACATCTATCCTTCTAGTTCAACTCAGTGGAGGGAGTCATAAAGAAAACAAACCCCCAGATTTTAAAGCCAAATATATATGTTGGACTCTGCTGGAGAGAGTTCCTTCTCCAGTCCCTTAATCATCCTGGTAGGTCTCTGTTGGACTCTCTCCAGCAGAGTCCAGCAGGGAGCTACCAGGATGATTAAGGGATTGGAGCACTGCTCTATGAGGAGAGGCTGAGAGACCTGGGGCTGTTCAGTCTGGAGAAGACTGAGAGGGGATTTAATTAATATTTATAAATATCTGAGGGCTGGGGGTCAAGAGGCAGGGGACAGGCTCTGCTCACTTGCACCCTGTGATAGGACAAGGGGCAATGGATATAAACTACAGCACAGGAGATTCCACCTCAACATGAGGAGGAACTTCTTCACTGTGAGGGTCACAGGGTCCTCAGAGAGGTTGTGGAGTCTCCTTCTCTGGAGACTTTCAAGCCCCATCTGGATGCATTCCTGTATGACGTGTGCTAGATTCTCTGGTCCTGCTCTGGCAAGAGGGTTGGACTCAATCTCTGGAGGTCCCTTCCAACCCTAACATTCTGTGATCCCTGTGATATGCACCTATCCACAGCCAGCTTCAGATGACTAGGCAGCCCAGAGACCTCTGCCTTGCAGGTCCTGCCTGAGGAGCAGTGATCCATGGGGCTTGCCTGTGAAGAAGCTACACATATTTGTGTCAATATGGAGTTAGACTTTTAGCTGTATTTTTCTAATCCCTTACCATGGCCAAATCTTCAACACATGATCTTTGTACCAGCATCCACAAAAATCACACACAGTGTCCCCCTGAAGAGCTGGAGATGAGGGTGAAGTGTGGCTGAAATTGTCTTCCAGCTTCAGCAAGGACGTGGGCGTGCAAAGCGTGGAGGGGACTCTTGAGAAACGCAGCCTGGAGTGGTGCTAGAAAGTCTCAGCCTTCCCAAAGGTCATTTGCCTGGCAGTGTCTGGCTCATTACCCAGGAGGAATTCCATCCTAGGAAGTGTGGGGGTGCAGGGGTGTGGTTTGAGATGCTGCCATTAAAGGCATGGTTTCCTGGCAAAGTCATGTGTGGGGCCTTGGGACCTCTAAGCCATGGGTGGTTCTGTGGAGAGCTTTCTGCAGAAGACTGGATGTGCCCCTCCTGGCTTCTGTGGGTTGGCTCCCTGCAGATGGCCTTGTGAGTTTTGTCAACCTCAGCAGATGAAAATCAAATTGGATCGTGCCTGGGGAAAGGGAGTTCAAAAATCAGCAGCTGAGGGCTTTCCCTTTCTTTTCGAGGGGCTCTTGCAGGCTGGTCTCTGTGGGTGCTGCAGTATCACTCCTGCTTTGAGTTGAGACAGGACCAAGCCTTATACACCAGTGTGGGACCAGAGCAGTGAGGAAACACCATCCATGGATGGGGAAATGAAATAAGGAGAGAGGCAGAAACCAGATTTACATGGTGCTCCCAGAGACTCACTTTATGCTTATCTCAAGGAGAAATTAAAGGGACAAAGATAGAAGATAATCAAGGAGACATTTAAGGACCTGTCTCTGACAACCAAAGAAATTACACAGTCATGTATTGAATTACAGAATCATAGAATGGCTTTGGTTGGAAAAGACCTTGGAGAACCTTGAGTCCAGCCCTTATCTAACTCTACCAAACCTGTTGCTAAACCATGTCCCTTAGCACCACGACTCTGTCTTTTAAACACCTCCAGGGAAGGTGATTCAACTGCCTCCCTGGGGAACCTGTTCCAGCATTTGATATCTTTTTCAGTAAAGATGTTTCTTCTAATATCCAGTCTCAATCTCCCCTGCTGCTTCTTGAGACCATTTCTTCTTATCCTATCATTTGTTACTTTGAAGAATAGCTCCAGACTCAACTCACTCAGGTAGCTGGAGAGAGTGAGAAGGTCTCCCCTCAGCATCCTTTTCTCCAGGACAAACAACCCCAGATCCCTCAGCTGCTCTTCTTAGGACCTGTTCTCCAGACTCTTCACCAGCTTTGTTGTCCTTCTCTGGACATGCTCCAGCACCTCTAAGTCTTTCTTGTAGTGAGGGCCACAAAAGTGAACGGAGTACTTATGGTATGGCCTTGACAGTGCTGAGTACAGGGGGACAATCACTTTCCTGGTCCTCCTTGTCACACCATTCCAGAGAGAGGCCAGGTTGCTGCTGGCCTTCTTGGCCACCTGAGCATTCTGTTCATGTTCTCCTTCTCTTGTTCAGGTGGCTGTCAGTCAACACCCCCAGAGCTTTCTCTACTGAGCAGCTCTCCAGCCACTCTTCCCCAAGCCTGCTGCATTTCACAAGGTTGTTGTGACCCAAGTGCAGGACTCAGTACTTGGTCTTGTTGAAACTCACAAAGCTGGCCTTGGCCCATCAATCCAGTCTGTCCAGGTGCCTCTGTAGAGCCTTCCTACCCTCAAACAGAGCAAGATTCCCACCCATCTTGGTGCTGCCCACACATTTAGTGAGGGTGCACTCAATCCCCTTGTCCAGAGCATTGATAAAGATAGTGAAGAGAACTGGTCCCACTACTGAGCCCTGGAGAATGCCACTTGTGACCAACTGGATTTAACTCCATTCATGACCACACTTTGGGTCTGGCCATCCAGCCAGATTTTAAGCCAGTGAAGCATCCACTCATCCAAGCCATGAGGTATTTTCAACCCACAAAGCATGCAGTTCCAGCAAGAAAAGTGAATGTAAATTATCTTCAACTAGAAACTGGGAAGAACTGGTGAAGTCACAAAGAGCAAGCTCCTGGTCTTCAGCCAGGCACAGGCACTCTTCCCATCCCCAGCAGACATAGCCCACTAGTTGGTGGAAAGCAAATACCACCTACACCTCCAATCCCTGCATCCATTACACAATGCACTGATTAGCTCATCAGATATTGGTTGTGTCATTGATTACACAATGGTTTACACAACAGGGTTGTGCCCTCAGAAGATGTGAGCTGCTTTGCAGAGGGTTAGAAATGGGGTAACTAAATAAACTGAAGTAATGGAGGTGTTTATTAGGAGGGAGACCTGCAGGTAGCTCATTTTCCTTGTTCTGTGAAGGATTATACTTCCAGTTGTCATATGCAACTCTGCGGACATATTTTATTGTTGGATTTGTGATACTTTTTGTATCATCCCTTTCTCTGCATCATCTGCAATGGCTGACTCTGAACCCACCTGCTGTGCTGTGTCCATCTCTGGATTCCTCAGCACAAGAAAGAGATGGACATTTTGGAGCATGCTGCTCCAGAGGAGGCCATAAAGATGACCAGAGAGCTGGAACACCTCTGCTGTGACAACAGGCTGAGGAAATTTGGGTTGTTCAGCATTGAGAAGAGAAGGCTCCAGGGACACTTTATTGTGGTTTTTCAGTTCTTAGAAGGCAGCTAAAAGATGGGGACAATGATTTTATCAGGGCCTGTTGCAACAGGACAAGGGGTGATGGTTTTAAATTAAAAGAGGGGAGATTTGGACTAGATATAGGGAAGACATTTTTATGCTGAGAGTGGTGAGACACTGGCCCAGGTTGCCCAGAGAGGTGGGAGAATCCTTCATCCCTGGATACATTCTAGGTCAGGTTGGGCAGGGCTCCAGCAACCTGATCTAGTTGAAGATGTTTCTGCTCACTGCAAGGGTGTTGGTCTAGATGCCTTTTAAAGGTCCCTTCCCACCCAAACTGATCTATGGATCTATGAGGGCTGATGATGCTTCATCCAGAGAGCTACGTTAGTAGAAGTTCTCTAACACACTTTGTTCCTGTGCAAAACATTCCCATGTAACTTGGCAGCAGAGTGTCACAGTCTCACAGTCTCACAGTATATCAGAGGTTGGAAGGCACCTCAAGAGATCATCAGGTCCAACCCCCCTGCCACAGCAGAATCACTTAGGGTAGTCTGCACAGGAATGCATCCAGCTGGGTTTGGAAAGGCTCCAGAGAAGGAGACTCCACAACCCCCCTGGGCAGCCTGTTCCAGTGCTCTGTCACCCTCACTGCAAAGAAGTTTCTCCTCATGTTGAGCTGAAATCTTCCATGTTCAAGTTTGAACCCATTGTTCCTTGTCTTATTAGTGCACACCACCCAAAAGAGCCTGGCCCCCTCCACTTGACACCCACCCCTCAGCTACTGATAGACATTGATCAGATCCCCTCTCAGCCTTCTCTTCTCCAGACTAAACAGCCCCAGGGCTCTCAGTCTCTCTTCACAGGGGAGATGCTCAAGTCCCCTAATCATCCTCGTGGCTCTCCATTGGACTCTCTCCAGCAGGTCTCTGTCTCTCTTGAACTGGGGAGCCCACCCTGGGAGTGTTTTATGCCATTTCACACGAGCTCCACTGATGCACAAGACCACCAAGAATATTTCACCTCTGTCTTTTCCATCATCCCTCCCTGTGCTTGTGGTAGCTGGAATGGTCTCCTATTAGAGAAACCTTTCCACAGAATTCTTCATAGAATCATAGAATAGATGAAGAAAAGTAGAGCAGAGTAGTTACTGAATCCTGATGTGTGACAGACTTTGTAGCTTCACTGAAAGGCACAGGAGGGGGCTGGCAAGCTCCTGTGCACGTACAGTTCAGGGATGCTGCAATGCTGAGCTCTGGGATCTTAGTCAATTATTACCTACCCTTGGCTGATCTTAACTGCATGTATCCTCATGTTGCAATCCATACAGTGGATTAAACAGAACTTCACATGACAATGCTGAATATCAGCACTGAGAATGTAATGTCCTCTGTGCCTCTGAAAACAAAGTGCAACCAGCAGGACAAGGGAGGTGATTCTCCCCCTCTACTCTGCTCCTGTGAGACCTCCATCTGGAGTACTGCATCCAGTTCTGGTGCCTTCAGCATAAGAAAGACACAGAACTGCTGGAGCAGGTCCAGAGGAAGGCCACAAAGATGGTCAGAGGGCTGGAGAACCTCGGGGACAGGCTGGGAGAGTTGGGGATGTTCATCCTGGAGAAGAGAAGGCTCTGGGGAGACCTTATAGTAGCCTTCCAGTACCTGAAATGGGGCTACAAGAAGGTTGGGAAGGGACTTTTTACAGGAGCTTGTAGTGATAGGTCGAGAGGGAATAGATTGAAGCTTTAGAAGGAGGGATTTAGACTGGATATCAGAAAGAAATTCTTTACAGTGAGGGTGGTGAGACACTGGAACAGGTTTCTCAGGCAAATCGTGGATGCCTCCTCAATGGAGGTGTTCAAGGCCAGATAGGATGAGTCCTTGAAACAATCTTGTCTGGTGGAATGTGTCTCTGCCCAGGCAGGGGCTTTGGAAATAGAGGATCTTTAAGGTCCCTAATCAGCATTTGAGAGGAAAACCAGAAGGCAGCTTTTCCTGTAAGTAATGGAGAAAAGATTGCTACTACTCTGGTCACAGAACCACAAAATCACAGACTAGTAGGGAATGGAAGGGACCACTGGAGATCATCTAGTCCACCCCTCTGAGTTACTGGATCTAGTGTGAGGTGTCCCTGCCCATGGCAGGGAGGCTGGAACCAGATTATCCTTGAGGTCCCTCCCAACCCTAACAATTCTGCAATTCTATGATTCTTCAGCAAGTTGCACAGGATTGTGTCCAGGCAGGTTTGAGTCTCTCCAGGAAAGGAGACTCCATAACCTCTCTGGGTAGCCTGTTCCAGTGCTCTGTCACCCTCACAGGTAAGACTTTTCCCTCATGTTCAGATGGAACCTCCAGTCTGTGCTGGTTGTCCCTTGTCCTTGTTGCTGGGAACCACTGAACAGAATCTGGCCCCATCCTTCTGGTCCTCTACAATGAGTTTCCTGATCGGTCACCTAGTGCTCATGCTGCCAGAGTCATCCTTTCCCTGAAAGGGACTGAGGCTTCTGTGTCAATGGTGTCACATCAAACAGAACAGAAGCTTTAATTTTTAAGAATCACTGTGCAGTTGGCTGTGAAATAAATCACCAGGACTGATTTCCTTAGATGGTGAGCAGTCTCTACATGCTTCTGTCTGGGGAAGCACCAAAAGGTCTGCTCTTGTGGTGTCTCAAGTAGGTTTCTGTTGACTCTTGCTATTATCATCAAAGCTAAAATCACTGGAGATCCTCTGGCTCTTGTTTGGTAGGAAGGCTGCTAATGCTGCAGCCACAAGAATTGGAGGGATATAGAGCTGGGCAAAGAGGTACCTAATGAGGTTCAACAAGGATAAGTGCAGAGTCCTGCATCTGGAGGGAAGAATAAACTGCACCAGTACAGGTCAGGAGGTGATCAGCTGGAGAGCAGCCCTGTGGAGAAGGACCTGGGAGTCCTGGTGGATGACAAGTTATCCATGGGACAGCAATGTGCCCTTGTGGCCAAGAAGGACAATGGGATCCTGGGGTGCATTGAGAGGAGTGTGTCCAGGATTGAGGTTCTCCGCCCCATCTACTCTGCCCTGCTGAGACCTTACCAGGAATATTGCATCCAGTTCTGGGCTCCCCACTTCAAGAGGGACAGGGAGCTACTGGAGAGAGTCCAACAGAGAGCTATCAGGATGGTTAAGGGACTGGAGCACTGCCCTGTGAGGAGAGGCTGAGAGACCTGGGGTTGTCCAGTCTGGAGAAGAGAAAACTGAGAGGGGATTTAATAAATGTTTATAAATATCTGAAGGCTGGGGGTCAAGAGCTCTGCTCAGTTGCACCCTGTGATAGGGCAAGGGGTAACAGATATCAGCTATAGCACAGGAGGTTCCACCTCAAGATAAGGAGGAACTTCTTCACTGTGAGGGTCACAGAGCGCTGGAACAGGCTCCCCAGAGAGGTTGTGGAGTCTCCTCTGGAGACTTTCCAGACTCATCTGGATGCATTCCTGTGTGACCTGTGCTGGATTCTCTGGTCCTGCTCTGGCAGAGGGGTTGAACTCAATGATCTCCTGAGGTCCCTTCCAACCTCTAACACCCTGTGACCTGTGATATGCCACAGGTCAGCATGACATTGACATTTGCCTCCATATGCACGCTGCTTTCACGTGTAATAGACAAGCCCATGGTGTCTGCTCCATCTCACATCTCATTATAACCTACTGAGTTGTAGCTAATACAGTTAGTAGAGTCTGAACACTGATTCAGAAGACCTCTCTGTGATTCAGCTGACCTCCCTGTGTCTGTACAAACAAGACTAAAAAGTGCCACGACATGATCACTGAAGCTTGATCATCCATTATATTAAATTATTAGAGGATCCCTGAGAGTTCTGGCCTCTTCTAGCTCTCTGACAAAAATTCCTGGGCTGTTTCAATGATTAGGAACTATTCCAGTGGGCAGCCTAATGTGGTCACCTTGTTTTGGAGGCTAAGAGAGTTGCACAGTATGAAGCACATCATTCTACAGGGCCTCTGGACCTAGTATAGAAGTGTAGCTTTCTAGTCTGTATTTGCTTCTAATCATATTACAGCCATTCATATTTGTTTGGAGCCTTTAACAAGGTGCTCCAGCAACCACCTCCCTTCTTCCTACCCTTACCTGAACTGTCTTTAGTGCCTCCTTGTCTTGCTGATAACAACCTTTCCTGTGCTGTAAATGATTTGGGATTAAGACAACCATCTTCTACTCAGCTGATTAAAGCTTGGAGTTACACAGGCTTTCCTCACCCTGCCACTGCCATCAAAGGAAATCACAGTGATTAGGTGCTTGTGAGTGACATCTAAATTCCATGTTGGAAGTCATAGAATCAGAGAATGCTTTGGGTTGGAAGAGAGCTTTACAGGCTATCGAGCCCAACCTCCCTGCAGGAATCAAGGACATCTTCAGCTAGATCAGGTTGCTCAGAGCAGCATCCAGCCTGGCCTGGAATATTTCCAGGGTCAGAGGAACAACCACCTCTTGGGACAAGCTGTGCCAGCATGTCACCACCCTCAGTGTAAAATATCTCTTTCTTCTATCTAGTTTGAATCTTCCCTCTTTTAGTTTAAAACCATCACCCTTTGTTCTGTTGCAGCATGCCCTGCTAAAAAGTCTATCTCCATCTTTCTCACAGCCTCTTCTAAGTACTGAAAGGACACAATAAAGCCTTTCCAGAGCCCTCTCTTCTCCAAGCTAAACAACTCCAACTCTCTCTTACCCAGTCCTCACAGCAAAGGTGTTCCAGCCCTCTGATCACTTTTGTAACCTCCGGCAGGTTCATGTCTTACTTGTGTTTAAGAGTCTAGAGCTGGATGCTGGACTCCAGGTGGGATTTCATATTATATTATATTTCATATTATATTATATCCCAGGTGGGATTTCATATTGCAATGTTCTCACATAAGGTTTGAAGCGAAGTCCACCCAACCCCTATTGCTTAGAGATCTTGATGTCTCTAGGGCAGGAATGTACAATTCCTTGAGTTCCCAGCTCATATCTGGAAGTTAATGGTCACCAGAGATCTTTAGGACTCCTTCCAGAACCTGACTACCAGGAAACACAGCTCCACACATACACTGTCATGTTCCAGCCCCAGGTGACTGCTGGGCTGCATAAATTCCTCTGCTCCTCAGGTGTTTAATACAAGTTTGGGCTGGTTTTTAGCAACCAGCTTTCATCTGTCTTTGTTTTTAGCAGGATTCAAAGTCATGGAATTTTCCTTTTGCTCTGAATGATATTGTCAAGCTGCCTGTTTTAGCAAGGTTTAAAATGTTGCTCTCCTTCCTAGAGGGCTGCTTTCCTTCTGGAAGAAATAAGGTTGCTTGACAAAAACGTGTGAATGCTATGGCAGTTTGCATCACTGAAATTTAAATGGTTGGTCTCTGATAATAGATTTTTTGCTGTTCCACGGATGGGAAACAGCACAGCCCTAAAATCCTGGGATCCCTAAATCCTGGGATGTATCAAGAAAGCTGTGTCCAGCAGGTCTGGGAAGTTCTTCTACCTCTCTACTCTGCCCTGGTGAGACCACCTGCAATACTGTGTCCGGTTTTGGGCTCCCCAGTTCAAGAGAGACAGACACCTGCTGGAGAGAATCCAAAGGAGAGCCAGGAGGATGATTAGGGGACTTGAGCATCTCCCCTGTGAAGAGAGACTGAGACCTGGGGCTGTTCAGTCTGAAGAAGACTGAGAGGGGATCTGATCAATGTCTATCAATAGCTGAGGGGTGGGTGTCAAGGGGAGGGGGCCAGGCTCTTTTGGGTGGTTCACAGTAACAAGACAAGGAACAATGGGTTCAAACTTGAACATAGAAGATTTCAGCTCAACATGAGGAGAAACTTCTTTGCAGTGAGGGTGACAGAGCCCTGGAACAGGCTGCCCAGGGGGATTGTGGAGTCTCCTTCTCTGGAGACTTTCCAAACCCACCTGGATGCATTCCTGTGCAGACTACCCTAAGTGCTCCTGCTGTGGCAGGGGAGTTGGACCTGACGATCTCTTGAGGTGCCCTCCAACCTCTGATATACTGTGAGACTGTGTGATACTGTAAAATTGAGCAGAGTTGGTTCAAATACTGCCAGTGATAGCAAAGAGTAGTCACCACCTTCCCAAGTTCCCCTTTCTGTTTTCACTGGGGGAAAACATGACTGCTGTTAAACAGGAGCATCTTCAGGGAGCTCTAAACACCCACTTCTGTTTGCAAACTTTCAAAACACTCTTCTCACAGAATCACAGAATCCCAGCCTTTGAGGAGGTTGGAAGGGACCTCTAGAGATCATCCAAATCAATCCCCCCCCTCCCCCAGTCAGAGCAGGTTGCACAGGATAACACCTAGCTGGGCTTTGAATCTCTCCAGAGAAGGATACTCCACAACCTATGTTCTGTCTGTCTGAAAGGAAGGTGAAGAAATTCACATTATAAAAACCTTCATAAAAGGTCTTCATAAAACCAAAAAGGTTTTGTCTCCTGGTTTCTCCCTGTTCATCTTGAAGGTCAGGCATCTGTCTGTCGTGCTGTCCCACTGAGAACTTGCTGGAAAAGAAACAAGAAGAGTGACAAATCAGCTCTTCTCTCCATTATAAATGGGGAAAGCTGGAGAGACTTCTTTGCAGTGAGGGTGACAGAGCACTGGAACAGGCTGCCCAGAGAGGTGGTGGAGTCTCCTTCTCTGGAGACTTTCCAAACCCAGCTGGATGCATTCCTGTGCAAACTACCCTACGTGATCCTGCTTTGGCAGGGGGATTGGACTCAATCTCTGGACGTGCCTTCCAACCTCTGATGTACTGTGATACTGTGAGAAGTGGCCAAAAAAAAGCAAGGGTACCCCCCCCCCCAAAAAAAAACAAAAAAAAAAAATAAAAGGACATTCTGGAGTGCTTGACATTTCCTGGATAATTAGATTTTATGGGTGAAAGAGGGGAATCAATGTTTATCTTCCTGCTGTTCACTGCAGAAACACTTCAGTAACTCACCTTGCTGCTACTTTCTCAGGTGCTTAAGTCTGACCATTAGGATGCAGATTAAACACAATGTTTTCATTCTAGGAATATTCTTGGAACAAAAATGCTATTAACTCCCACTTAAATGCAACAAACAAGGTAATAAGGAATCAAGCCACTGAACCAGAACGTCAGAGCTAGGAAATGCAGAAAACCCCTGGGCTTTGACAGGGAGAAGCCTGCTTACTATGTGTGACAGTGTTTGGGCTTGGAGGATTCCCATGGGTGCAAGGCTGTGGCAGTTGGGCAGATTTAGACTGGGGATTAGGAAGAAATTCTTTACAGTGAGAGTGGTGAGACACTGGAACAGGTTGGCCAGGGAGGTTGTAGAAGTCACCTCCCTGAAAGTGTTCAAGGCCAGGTTAGATGAGGCCTTGAGCAACCTGGGCTAGTGGAAGGTGCCCCTGCCCATGGCAGGCAGGCTGGAACTAGATGATCTTTAGGATCCCTTCCAACCCAAACCATTCTATGAATCTATGAGAGAAACACAGAGTTGTCAGGGTTGGAAGGGACCACAAGGATCATCCAGTTCCAACACCCCTGCCATGGGCAGGGACACCTCACACTAAATCAGGTTGCTCACAGCCACATCCAGCCTGGCTGCAAAAACCTCCAGGGATGAGGCTTCCACCACCTCCCTGGGCAACCTGTTCCAGTGTCTCACTACCCTCATGGGGAAGAACTTCTTCCTAACATCTAATCTAAATCTACCCTCTGCTAGCTTGGATCCATTGCCCCTGGTCATATCACTACCCAACACCCTAAAAGGTCCCTCAACAGCTTTCTTGTAGGCCCCCTTCAGATATTGAAAAGTCACAATAAGGTCTCCTTGGAACCTTCTCTTTTGCAGACTGAACAACCCCAACTCTCTCAGGTTGTCCTGATAGCAGAGGTGCTCCAGCCCTCTGACCATGCCTCTGAATTCTACATGCCCAAGATTTCATAGAATCATAGAATGGTTTAGGCTGAAAAAGACTTTTAAGATCATCAGGTCCAACCATTAACACAGCTCTGCTAAACCATTCAACCATGTTTGTCAGCAGCAGCACCACATCTAAGCATCTTTCAAACTCCTTCTGGGATGGTGTCTTCACCACTTCTCTGATAGCCTGCTCCAGGGCTTGACAACCCTTTTGGTGAAGACGTTTTTCCTAATGTCCAACCTAAACCTCCCCTGGAACAACTTGATGCCATTTCCTCTCATCCTGTTGCATGTTACCTGGGAGAAGAGACTGACCCCCAGCTCTCTACAGCCTCCTTTCAGGTAGCTGTAGAGAGGAACCTTCAGTGCTTCATTCCCTAACCAGTGCTTCTCAGTACATTTAAAGTCATGGGGATTGTGCTCTGAAGGGAAGCCCCAGGTGCTGTCACACTTCAGGGTACTAAGTCTGCTGACATTCTATGGAATCAGGCCTTCCTCCCAACCTCTTGGAGAAAAATGGGACCTCTAAAGCTGGTAAAAATGTAAAGGACTGAAGGTAGAATGCAAAAGAGAATCAAAGGAGAGAGTGAGCTTTGTGCCAACCCTCTGCAGTAGATGAGGATGACCCCTGACAGGACAAGGTGTGAGAGTTTTAAACTAAAAGAGAGGAGATAGATAGATAGATAGATGATAGATAGATAGATAGATAGATAGATAGATAGATAGATAGATAGATAGATAGATAGATGGATAGTTAGATACATATATAGATAGATAGATACATAGATAGATAGATACATAGATAGATACATAGATAGATACATAGATATATGGATAGATAGGTGGATAGATAGATACATACATAGATACATAGATACATAGATACATGGATAGATATATGGATAGATAGATGGATAGATAGATGGATAGATAGATACATAGATACATAGATGGATAGATAGATACATAGATAGATAGATAGATAGATAGATAGATAGATAGATAGATAGATAGATAGATGGATACATAGATAGATAGATACATGGATAGATAGATGGATAGATAGATACATAGATACATAGATAGATACATGGATAGATAGATAGATAGATAGATAGATAGATAGATAGATAGATAGATAGATAGATAGATAGATAGATAGATAGATAGATAGAAGGAAGACATTTTTTACACTGAAGGTGGCGAAACACTGCCACTGAGAGATGGCAGATTCCTTAACTCTGGAAACACTCCAGAGCAGGTTGGTCAGTTGGAGTTGTAAACAACCTGATCTAGTTGAAGATGTAGGTGCTCACTGCAGTGAGGTTGGACTACATGATCTTTAGAGATCCCTTCCAACCCCAATCATTATACAATTCTGTGATTTTATGGCCTGAAACCTGTTTAACCAGTGACAAAGCAGAGTTGCACTGTCTCAAAGCTTTCCCAAGGCTTTCATCTTTCATTGGCATCATCCACCTGGTGACAGGGATGGGCTGATGGAGACAAAATGTCACCTGGCTTGTCAGTGAGGGATGATCCAGGATCAACACTGGGACCAGAATCCAACAGTGGCTGACTCCCAAGCCCTTCTCCTGACCCATCTCCGTGCCTGTGATGGGTACAAGTCTGCAAAAGGCAGCTGGGAGTTGTTCCAGCTCGGTGGGCCTTGGCTGGTGGTCACATTACCTAACTGCCACGGTCAGTGGAAATTCACCCTCGGGGATTGCAACATGTTCACTGCACACTTCATTGCGATAAGGGGGATGACCAACCTGCTTTCCAGAAGATTGGTTGCAGTTACTTATTGACCAAGCACTCAGCCATCAAGCTTGCACAATCCCCTGAGCACTATAAGTACCAGCTGCCTTTTCAGCTCTGCCTCAGACAAACTTCATCCTCTGTCAAGATTTCAGGAGCTTTGCAGGAGCAGACGGCCCACAACCCACTGGCAGTGATGAGAATCCTCTACCTGCTCTTTGCTGTTGTCTTCCTCCTCTTCCAGGCTTCTCCAGGTGAGAAACAAGGCAAATCCTACAGACAAAAGGGCTTGTAAGCATAGAATGAAAAAATCAACCATCAACTGTCAGGCAAAGTCTGATGCTGTTGGGATGGTGCTGCGCAGTGGATGGGACCAAGAACATCTGTGCTCACGATGGCACTCTTCCTAAAAAAGCAGCACATTATTTAATGTGGTTTTATCCTTCATAATTTTAGACTGCAAACTGATTTTTTTTTCATGTTCCTCCCCTTCCCGCAGGTTCTGCAGACCCTCTTTTTGCTGACACTGCAGAATGCCGGAGCCAGGGAAATTTCTGCCGCGCTGGGTCATGCCCACCCACCTTTACCGTCTCCGGGGCCTGCCACGGGGGGCTGCTGAAATGCTGTTCAAAGTAAGTGCCACAGGACCAAAGGGCATCAAGAGGGCACTTTGGTTCTGACATTTTCTCTGCTGTTACTTTGAATAAGGCACACAACTCCATGGGGCTCCTCAAGCTTTTAATGATGTGCTCCTTTAGACTCCACGAATGATCATTCTCTTTAGCAAGCAATTTCTCCTGACAGTATAGACTGGTAGGAGCAGATGGCAGATCTACAGCATCAGTTTTCTCTAAGAACATCTGTTAAGCCTGATCAAAAGAGAACTGAGGCTTGGGAAGGAAGAAGACCTCTTGAGTTTGGTTCCAGGTGTAATTTTTCAACAGAAATACTCTTTCTTGAAAGAACACAGCCATCTATTATGTTGATGGATGTGAGTGTTCACAATTGAAACTTGTGTAGATTTTCAACTGAGCTGAGCAGTACAGCAGTAGGAGTTGAATCCATGAGGGTATACTGACATACAATAGATTCTCCCCCCCCCAGTTCACAATTCAAACTACTGAGCTGCTTGAAATGTTTGAAATTGGAGTTTGATTCAGTGAAACAGAGAGTTTGATTCAGCAAGCTACACTGAGGTATTCAGTGGAATTTAAAGTGCCTTCGAGTTTATAAACCATATATTCATTCCTGTCTGAGATAGCTCACACCTATGGGAAACCATTCCTTTTTAACCAGCATGGTGGAGGCTGAGCAGACACTCCAGAGCTCTCCAAATGGCACTAGTCTTGTGTGACTCAGTAACTAAATTCAATCCCTAGTATTTGTTTTGGAGTGAGCCGAATCAAAATTATCCTACTAGATGTAATGTAGCTGGTTTGTCAGTGACCATAGCTCTTGTGAGCTGCATGTCTGCAGACCTAGACACCCAGCAAGCACGGGGACCTTTCCCTGGAGGCATCTAATGTAGGTTTTTAAACATGCAGATTGAACCCAGCCTGTACATTTATCCTGAAAGGTATTGAGACTTCTAGATAAAGAATTTAGATTAGACTTCAGCAACATAACAATATCCTTTGTATCCCTGCAGGATTACAGCAGAGTAAGAAGAGAAGGCTTTCCTGGGTCCATGCCCTCCTACCAGCAACATTTCCTCTGCCTTGAGGAGGTGATTTTGATGGATTCCTCCTCTGTCTAAACCCTCCTGCAAATGAGCATTAAAAGAAGCTTCCAGAGGGCATGTCTTGTTAGCACACAGCTTCTGAAGATCCGGGTTTTTCCCTCACTGAAGTCACTCCCTTTTTTTTTTTTGCTCTTAATACACAAGCCACTTAAACACCTTGGCCACCTATTCCAGCCTACCTCACAGGGATGTTCAATCAGTTCAGGCCCATGCAGCTCTTGGAGGATGTGAAACAATATATATATTATTATTTTATTCACTCTCAAAATTAAACTTCTTCTTAAACCAATAGCTGTGACCTTTTGTTGTTCTTCATTGTCTCTGTTTATTTTGCCTCAAGGCTCATTGAGTTGTGGGAGCTCTTTAAAGAAGTGGCCAGGTGCAGTCCCATGTATTCCCAAGGGATTTGGACAAGGGACTGACTAAACCACCCACCAGTTTTGGTGATGATACAAAGGGTGTATTAAAGTCCATGGGGTGCATCAGGAAAAGTGTGACCAGCAGTTTGGGGTAGTTGCTCTAGTGAGGACACATCTGGAGTATTGTATCTAGTTCTGGGCTCCTCAGATTGAGAAAGACAGAGAACTACTGGAGAGAGTCCAGCACAGGCTGTAAAGATGATGAGGGGACTGGAGCATCTTTCTGGTAAAGAAGGGTTGAGAGACCTGGAGCTGAAGAAGGGATGACTGAGAGGGGATCTTATCAATATCTGAAGGGTGGGGGTCAAGAGGATGGGGCCAGACTCTTTTCAGTAGTGTTCAGGAACAGGACAAGGGGCAATGAGCACAAACTGGAACACAGGAGATTCCATCTGAAGCTGAAGAAAAACTTTCCTGTGAGGGTGCCAGAGCACAGGAACAGGCTGCCCAGAGAGATTATGGAGTCTGCTTCTCTGGAGAGACCCAAAACCTGTCTGGATGTGATCCTGTCCCTGCTCTAAGTGACCCTGCTTTATCAGGGGGGTTGGACTAGATGATCTCCAGAAGTCCCTTACAGTCCTCATCATTCAGTGATTCAGTGACTGTGTAGCAGCTTTGGATCTCTCAAACAGGGCTGCATCACTTTGTCCTGAATCAGCATCTACAGCAGGACTGTGCTCTTTAAGCGTTAAATGTCACCTAAGGGCTACATATTCCACCTACTTCTCAAATCTCTTGAGGATTTGGCACTAACCTGTGTTTGAAACTGCCTCAGGTGATTGGTCTGGATTGGTTTGCATTTATATTAGTGATCAAAAAGTCCAAGGACAGTTTTCTGGTAAGTGGAATGCTGCTCACCAGATCTCTTTACCTCCAAAATAAGGCTATTGCATTCAAGATATGCACCAAGAAGCATCCCTGCTCTATGATATCCCCTAAAATATACCCCAGATGTGTCCTCACTGCCATACATGGGTAACTTCAAGCTCACTTTTCCCTTTTTTGCCCAATTTTTATAGAGTCCACTGAGTTTCTTTTTCACTCCTGCTTTCCCAGTGTTCCCTGAGTGGAGCCTGAGGTTAGCCTCACTCACAGCTCTCCTGTGGTGCTCCCCACAGAGACCCTGCTCTCCTACACCAGTCTGCTGGCTTTTCTCTCTCATGCACTGACAACTAAGAGAGATTCCCAAGTTGTTCTCCATCCCATGTTTATTGAGACCTTCTGTCCTAGGACACCATTTTTTTTTTCTTTTTTTTTTCTTTTTTCTTTCCTCTGGAACGCTGGCAGGAAGGTGAGTGGACTTAAATTCTTTGATAATGCAACTCAAGCTAAGGGAGGAAAGTGATCTCTTGATGGATGTACACTTTCCAAAGTTCAAGCAGGACTTCATAAAACCTTCTCCTTGATTTCAAGAGTGGAACTATATTCAAGGTCATGATTGGGGCAGTGATTTTTCCAAACATTTGCTGACCAGTGAGTACTTCCTCTCACACCTCTCTTCATGGCAGAGACACAGACTGGAGATGTTCTTCTGGCTGATCTTGGACAGGCACTTCAACCTCCAGGACTGGAAATCACCCACCCAAACCTAGTTTTATGCATGAGTAACCTCTATCAATTGCTCCACCAAGGGAAACAAACACTGTGTACCTTCCACCCACAGTCTGTAAATGTCTGTAAATGTCTGTAAATGTCTGTAAATGTCATCATCTTTTTTTTTTTTCCCCTTGAACCTAACTTCAGGACAGGAGAACCCAACACCACTGCTAGCTGCCACCTGCTTAATTACTTTGAGACTATAGGAGATTTGCACTAACCTGGTTGGACTAGATGATCCTTGAGGTCCTTCCCAACCTGGTATTCTATGAATCTATGAATCAATGAATCCAAATTACTTCTACCCTTCTGCACTTAGTGAGACCTCACCAGGAATATTGCATCCAGTTCTGGGCTCCCCAGTTTAAGAGGGACAGGAATCTGCTGGAAAGAGTTCAACAGAGAGCTACCAGGATGATTAAGGTGCTGGAGCATTGCCCTGTGAGAAGAGGCTGAGACCTGGGGCTAGTGAGTCTGCAGAAGAGAAGGATGAGAGGGAATTTAATAAATGTTTATAAATATCTGAGGGCTGGGGGTCAAGAGGCAGGGGACAGGCTCTGCTCACTTGCACTCTGTGATGACACAAGGTGTAATGGATATAAACTACAGCACAGGAGGTTCCACCTCAACATGAGGAGGAACTTCTTCACTGTGAGGGTCACAGAGCACTGGAACAGGCTGCCCAGAGAGGTTGTGGAGTCTCCTTCTCTGGAGACTTTCAAGCCCCATCTGGATGTGTTCCTGTGTGACCTGTGCTGGATTCTCTGGTCCTGCTCTGGCAGAGGGGTTGAACTCAATGATGTCCTGAGGTCCCTTCCAACCCCTAACACCCTATGATCCCTGTGATCTTGTGACTGGGTGATCCTTGAGGTCCTTTCAAACCTAGTATTCTATGAAATCTATGAATCAACAAATCCACATCACTTCTGCCCTTCTGCACTGACAGATCAGTTGCCCCTCAGCTGTCAATAAAAGCAAGGACTCTCCTTCAGGTTCAAAGAGATGCTGCACTCCTTGTCCCCCAGCCCAGAAAACAGTCCACAAGTGACAGTTTTCCAGTCTGAAAAGGCAGACTACAAACCAAGAAGCTCCCTGAGGGAACAGTGAGTCAAAGGAGATGAATGTTCTCTTTTTGGGTGACAAAATGCCATTTCTTCATGAGGACACTTCCCATACAAAATCTACTCCCCCCACACACTGCTTTGCTACCAGGTCAAAGACTAACTCTAAGAGACACATCAAGAGCACTCTGGTTCAGTGGAAGGTGTCTCTGCCCATGGCAGGGGGGGGTGGAACTAGGTGACCTTTAGGGTCCCTTCCAACCCAAACCATTCTGTGAATCTCTGAATCCACACCTCCCCATCAACAAGAGCCTCACTGCTTTCTCTGCACATTGGTGACTCCTTGCCAGCATTTTCTACTGCTCAAGGTTTAAGATTGCAGAGAGGTGGGAGTTGGTCTCTTCTCCCAAGTGACAAACAAAGGACAAGTTGCACCAGAGGAGGTTTAGGTTGGACATTAGAAACATTTCTTCACAGAAAGGGTTGTCAAGCCCTGGAACAAGCTGCCCAAGCCAGTGTTGGAGTCACTATCCCTAGAAGTATTTAAAAGCTGTGTCAGTGTGGTGCTGAGGGGCATGATTTAGTGGTGAACTTGGCAGTGCTGGGTTAATAGTTACACTTTATGATCTTAAAGGTCTCTTCTAACCAAAATTATTCTATGATTCAGGAAGCAGTGGAGCACCCCTTGCCCAGGCTCCCTTTCCCCAGTGCCAAGCAGTCTTCAAGGGGGGCTGTTATGACACTCAGTGCATTTACCTTTCCATGAAAGCAGCCTGGACCTAGGACAAGCACTTCTGCCACTCTCTAGATGGAGGTGGGGGAGGGAGGTGAGGAGGATGAAGCTCCTCCCCCCTTCCATCACTCTCTCTGACGTTGTTTGCTTCCAAAGAGCACTGAACAATGTGTGACAGCATGGGCTGACCCTAGCAGGATTTGCTCATCAGCCTCCCTCCCCAAAACAAACACCCCTGCCCCTTGTGATGCTTGGGACAGCCAGGAGGAGAACTGTGTCATGAATAGACAAATGCATTTTCTTTCTCCATTAAATGCTGATAGTTTTGGAAATAAACTTCTCTCTTGATGGTTTCCTCACAGATGACTGTATTTTATGATCATGGACTGCCTCTTTCTTTTCTTTCCCTATTTTTGGCCATGCTCAGAAATGAAGCTGAGGGTGCATGTGGATAAGTTGCCTCTCTGAATCTCTGAACAGGTGGTTTGGGTGGGGAGGTTCTGTCTACATCCCAGCTCACAGATAAATCAAAGAGCTGATCAATGGTCCCTGTGCCTTGCTTAAGAGGCACAGAAACAGAGTGTTTTAACATAAGAGACTGTTCAAAACTCATTTTCCCACGTTCAGGAGGAAGAGAGAGGAGAGACAAAAGAAGATTCATTACTCATGTCTTGTCTGAAGTATAAGAAGGAAGCAACATAGTACAGAACACAAGGAGGTGAAAATGATTTCACCTACTGCACCTCTAGTCCCAACAGATGGGATAAGAGAAGACACCAACTGTAAAGACAACCTGCTTAAGAACCTGTGCCTGTGCCTCAGCAATGTGTATGGAAACACAGAGCCTTTCCCTAGACCACCACTGCCCAGCCCAGTTCCCACAGCTCCCTGGCAGAGATCCCTTTCTCATCAAATTCACCAAGAACTTCTCCGCAGCAGCCTACCACTAGCAGTCTGGGAGGTGTAGAGAGGGAGATGTGGTTTTGGTACCCCCAGGCATCAAATGAGACAGAGATATGAGGTCTCCCCTTGTTCCCTTGGAGCTCAGGGGGCCATGGCAGTGCTGCCATTCCTCTCTGTCCTGCCAGCATTCCATAGTTACCCAGCCTGCT
Source organism: Indicator indicator (assembly GCF_027791375.1). Lineage (NCBI taxonomy): Eukaryota > Metazoa > Chordata > Aves > Piciformes > Indicatoridae > Indicator > Indicator indicator. The sequence goes on from NC_072018.1 coordinate 32,262,893, forward strand.
GAGCAGAGACAGATGAAGCACAGAGGGGAATTTGTCTGCCTTGCCACCTCTTGGCCTTTCTCAAACTCCTCATCTGCCTATCAGCATAAAGAGGATTTTGGGTTATTTCTAAAGCCCTAGCCCTGACATAGCAAGCTAAGGTGCTGCTTCACAAACTGAAGCACCCTCTTCATGCCCTACACCCAACTTGCAGCTGCTGGTTTAGCAGACAGAGACCTCTCTGCCCTCTGAGTGCAGAGGTACCTTACCTCCTGCTGGCATTCTCCACTGCTTCAGTTTCCTGCTGCTCTCACTGAAGCAATAAAAGATTAAGCATCCTCATGACTTGATTTCATTAATGATTCTTGGCTTATTCTCTTTGTCTGGGAAAAAAAAAAAAAAGAAGAAAAAAAAAAAAAGCACTTGAAGCTCTCCTATGTCTCCTGATTGGCACTAGCCATTCTTGGAGACAAAAATAATTGTTTAGGACAGGCTTTGTGTCAGGGTTTGTTGTGAAAAGATAAGAGGTGATGGTTTAAAAGTAAAAGAGGGGAGATTTAGGCTAGATAGAAGGAAGAAAGTTATTAGGAGGATGATGAGACACTGGAATAGGTTGCCCAGAGAGGTGGTAGATGCCCCTTCCTTAGAAACATTCCATGTCAAGTTGGAGATGGGGCTCTGAGCAACCTGCTTTAGTTGAAGATGTCCCTTCTCACTGCAGGAAGGTTGGACTAGATGATTTTCAAAGCTTCTTTCCAACCCAAATCATTCTATGTGCTGTAGAAAGCTCTGGGCTGTCTTATATGTGAGTGGCCCTTGAAAACTTGTCAGACTTTCAGAAAAAGGTTCCAGGGCAGTATGAGATGTGGAGATATGAAATGCAAGTAGTCTTGGTGTATTGATGTCTGAAATCAGGAAGATGTGAGTCTCTTCACAACCATCTCAGGGAAAATGTTGTGAAACTGAAGTCATTATGGGCAAAGAATGAGTAGGTTCAGACTCTCTACGAAGGCCAGGCTTTGGAAGAAGGTTCAGACCACCAGAGTATGGGAATTCACTGCCTGTAGCAGAAGTGAGCAGCATAACCTCACCATTTTCAGCACAAAGCTTAGCTGTTGGTGAAAGGGAATTGGGATGCAGTCTTCTATGACAGGGTGGCACAATGGGGGTGTTCCTCACACTGCTTTCTGTTTAATGACTTCTTCTTCAAGATTTGGTACAAATCCATGGCTAAAGCCACAGATACAAGAAGCAGTGAGTAACAGAACTCTGAACCATGCTAGGAGAACATCTTGGACACTTCAGCTACTGCCACGTTCTGCTGATTTCAAAGCAAGAAGGGGAACTATCCACAGCTCCTTCACTCCTACCCTGACTTCTTCAGTTGCAGCCTCACAGCTCTGATCCAAGCAAGAACTGAAGCTCTGATCCTTTCCTGCATCCAAGGAGGTTATGTTGTTGCCTCCTTGTTTCACACAGCCTTGCAGGCCAGCTGGCCTCTCTTTGCTACTCTCACTGTGCCTGGTGGCTGGGAGGGGGAGGATGAGCCGTCATGAGATCATGGCCCAGAGCCACGGAGCATCAGCAGATCTGCCTGCTGTACAGAACTGGGGATGACAGGAACACACCTCCCTCCTCCTCCAATCCTCTCTCCTCCCTGGGCACAGCCCACCAGCTGGCACGAGGCACACCTGCACAGAGTGATTTGGTTGCTCACATGTCAGCCATCATGATCTGACCATTGCCCAGATGAGGCATCTTCCAATGTGTTAGGTTGCAACATCTTCATACATCACCAGTCTCTACAGTGATAGGGCAATGAACTCACTGTTCCTCAGACAATCAGTCCTCCACCCCCTTAGTTCTCTGCACAGCTCCATCCCTGAGCCTTTATAAGCAGAGGGACTACCCATATGCTGCCTCGGACTCATCTTCTATCCATCTTGGAGAGGCTTCATATCTGCAAAGACTACCTACAGCCAACTGGCAGTCATGAAAATCCTTTTCTTCCTTGTTGCTATTATCTTCTTCCTCTTCCAGGCTTCTCCAGGTAAGATTGAAAATAGAGGGGATGTAGGCTAAAAGGGCACAGAGAAAAATTGGAGCCCAGTGCTGAAGTTTAGATTACTTCTGTGATCTTGAACTTCTTCTTGACTTTCATATTAGAAGTCCCCTAACCTAGTCATGGTCCTGATCTGTAAGACATTCCATCAAGGTCCTTGATGGTCTGCCTGATGGTCTCTTTCTAGCATCTTGTATTCCAGTCACATTATAACATGATGGAAAAAAAGATGCTCCTGTGTACTGAGACAATTCTTAACCTGATACTGAGGACATAACCCTGCAATGTGAGAGCTTTCTCTTCTCACAGCTGTAGACCAATAGACCTCTTGGTTTTTTGGGGAATAAAAATAATGAGTTGTGACTGTGGGTCTTTGCCTGGACTCTATACAGTCCTTGTACTTTAAGTGGATTTAAAGCATATGCATTGTTTGAGGCTGTTTGGGAGACTCCAGAGAAGTTTAAGGTATCTCCATCTTTACTTTGGTTTACAGTAGGCTCAGGTTTGTATCTGCTTTCCTAGTCTAGCAAACATTTGTCTACTCAAGGAGGAAATGTAGAACTACCAAATGTAGAACAGATTGAGAGAGTTGGGGCTGTTCAGTCTGGAGAAGAGAAGGCTCTGAAGGGACTTTATTGTGGCCTTCCACTATCTGAAAGGGGCTACAAGAAAGCTGGGGAGGAACTTTTTAGAGTGTCAGGTAGTGATAGGACTAGGGAGAATGGAGCAAAACTAAAAGTGGGTAGATTCAGATTGGATGTTAGAAAGAAATTCTTCCCCATGAGGGTGGTAAGACACTGGCACAGGTTGCCCAGGGAGGTGGTGGAAGCCTCATCCCTGGAGGTTTTTAAGGCCATGCTGGATATGGCTGTGAGCAACCTGCTGTAGTGTGAGGTGTTCCTGCCCATGGCAGGGGGGTTGGAACTGGATGATCCTTGTGGTCCCTTCCAACCCTAACAATTCTATGATTCTAACTACTCAGACCAAAACCAGTCACTTGACAGAGCTTTCCACAAAGCCTACTACATACTTCTGGATTTCTTTTTTGGACTTTCCCTATTTTATGCAGCACATCATTTTCTCTTTTCAAAACAATCTGTGATCCCTGAGATGACTGCAGGGCTGGTGTAATTCTAACAAAGCATCTGGGACAGGGCAACAAGTTATTTTATATCTCTTCATAAAGCCTTACACAGAGGAAAGACCTTATAAGGGCTTTTGAATTTAGGAGACATGGGAAACCAAGGTTTGATGATGCCTTCAAAATCAGATGAGCAAAACTGACAATGGACAATCCTTGAATAATTTGCCATTAAGAGAAAATAATTGAGAACCAGCTGGACAAGTTAGTTGAAATGTGGTAGATCTAATTTAGGGCAAAACTTTCATGCCTTTCAAAGTAAGGATTGAGCCCCCTGATGATAAGTGTGGACTGAGGTAGACACAGAAAGCTCTGGGTGAGATGAGCAGGTTTGTGCTTAGCAGGAAGCTGGGGCAGTGCCTCTTCTGCCTTTTGAATAGACAGGTATGCAAGGCTCCACGTGATATAAGAAACCCATTTAAATCATGAAAAAATAGCACAATTTGAGTCTCAAGCTGAACATCCCAATAGGAACAAATAATGTTTAACGTGGAAATAGTCTGAACCCAAACTTGGGGCTGATTTTTTTTCAGCTGGCATAAGCCCAGGCAGATTCCCTGATGATGGAGCTGCAGACTTTGCCATCACTTGATTCTCTTACACCTTGTAAAACCAACATGGAATCATAAAATTGCCAGGTTTGGAAGGGACCACAAGGATCATCTAGTTCCAACTACCCTATCATGTGCAGGGACACCTCACACTACATCAAGTTGCTCAGAGTCACATCCAGCCTGGCCGCAAAAACTTCCAGAGGCTTCTACCACCTCCCTGGGCAACCTGTTCCAGTGTCTCACCTCATGGTGAAGAACTTCTTCCTAATATCCAATCTGAATCTACCCATTTCTAGTTTTGCTCCATTCCCCCCAGTAGTATCATTACCTGACACCCTAAAAAGTCCCTCCCCAGCTTTCTTGTAGCCCCCTTCAGATACTGGAAGGCCACAAGAAGGTCTCCTGGGAACCTTCTCTTCTCCAGAGTGAACAGCCCCAACTCTCTCAGTCTGTCCTCATAGGAGAGGAGCTCCAGCCCTCTGCTCATCCTCATGGTCCTTCTCTGGACACATTCCAGCATGTCCAGATCTTTCTTGTACTAGGGGCTCCAGAGCTGGACACAGTATTCAAGGTGAACTTTATACAGCGCTAGTGCCAACAGTCTCTGAGTTCATTTTATGGTGTATATTTAAGTGTATAAAATATTGAAGTTCGGCAAATGTTAGTCCCATTGGTTTGCCTGTGATTAGAACTTGCCTTTTCTGAAGCTTTTGATGAGATCTGTGTGGGCCATACCATAATTTCCATGGTAAGACAGTGCAAAGGTTTAACTGCGAGCAACTCTTACTCACAATGCTTCCTGTGAGGAAGGTCTCCAAAGCAAGAAATAAAAGTTATGAATCATAAATCCACTTTACATTTGCTGAACCTTGAATGGAAAGTTTGAAGCACCTCAGTTAGGATGTTTTCATTTGAATTTCATGACTTTTTTTTGTCTGAGACACATTTTTGTTGTGTTTCCTGAGGCTTTCTCATATGGAATCATAGAAACACAGCACGTTTGGGCTTAGAAGGGACCTTTAAAGATCATCTAGTTCACTCTCCCCTGTAGGGAGAAGGGAGAGCTTCAACAGATCTGGTTGCTTAGAGACCCTTCCAACCTGACTTGGAATGGTTCCTGGGATGGGGCTTCTATCACCTCTCAAGGCAACCTATGCAGGTGGATCCCACCCTCAGTGTAAACAATTTCTTCCTTCTATCTAGTATGAATCTCCCCTCTTTTAGTTTAAAACCATCACAAGCTCTGCTAAAAACACTGTCCCCATCTTTCTAACAGACCTCCTTTCAGTACTGAAAGGCAGCAAATAAGGTCACCCCCAAATCATGTCTTCTCCAAGCTGAACAACTCCAACTCTCTCCTATGAGGAGAGACTGAGAGAGTTGGGGCTGTTCAGTCTGGAGAAGAGAAGGCTCTGAGGTGACCTTCTTGTGGCCTTCCAGTATCTGAAGGGGGCTACAAGAAAGCTGGGGAGGGACTTTTTAGGATATCAGGTAGTGAGGGACTTTTTAGGCTATCAGGTAGTGATAGGACTAGGGGGAATGGAATAAAGCTGGAAGTGGGGAGATTCAGGCTGGACGTGAGGAAGAAGTTCTTCCCCATGAGAGTGGTGAGAGCCTGGAATGGGTTGTCCAGGGAGGTGGTTGAGGCCCCATACCTGGAGGTGTTTGCAGCCAGGCTGGATGAGGCTCTGGCCAGCCTGATGTAGTGTGAGGTGTCCCTGCCCATGGTGGGGGGGTTGGAACTGGATGATCCTTGTGGTCCCTTCCAACCCTGACTGATTCTATGAACTCTCTAAGCCTGTTCTCACAGCAGAGAGTTTCCAGCCCTTAGATCAGTTTTGTTCCCCTCTTCTGGACCCACTCCAACAGGTCCATGTCTCTCCTGGGCTGAGGACCCCAGAGCTATACCCAGCACTGCAGGTGGGGGCTCAGCAGAGCAGAGGGGAGAGGGACAGAATCTCCTCCCTCAACCTGCTGGCCACACTGCTTTGGATGCAGCCCAGGATGCAGCCAGCTTGTGGGCTGTGAGGCTACACTGCCAGCTGATGTCCAGCTTCTCACCCACCAGTACCCTCAAATCCTTCTCTATATGACTGTTCTCAATGCCTACATCTCCCAGTAGAGCAGAGCCTACAGTGGTGACACTGCTGTGTGTAACTGGAGTGACAAACACACCTCTCCAGGAGACATGTGAAGGAAACAAGCAGTTATCTCTGGCTGGCTGTTTATCACGCAGACTTTCTCCAGGCAGGAATGGAGAGATGCCAGCACTTCAGTTTCCTCTTCTGTTAGTTTGCATTTCATATAGATGTAAAGACCTCGAGAAGGTCTGATCAGGTCACACCCCAGTCACAAAGCAGGCACTGTGTCAGGAAACCACACACCATGCCAGGTAAATTCCAGCACAAGTCCTATGGGGAGAGGTTGAGGGAGCTGGGGGTGTTTAGCCTGGAGAAGGGGAGGCTCAGGGGAGACCTTATTGCTCTCTACAACTACCTGAAGGGAGGTTGCAGCCAGATGGGAACTGGTCCCTTCTCCCAGGCAACCAGTGGCAGACCAAGAGGACACAGTCTCAAGCCTCACCAGGGGAAGTTCTTCACAGAAAGAGTAATTGGCCATGGAATGTGCTGCCCAGGGAGGTGGTGGAGTCTCCATCCCTGGAAGTGTTCACAAAAAGCTTGGATGTGGCACTTGGAGCCATGGTTTAGTTGTCAGGAGGTGTTAGGGATTAGGTAAAAGGTTGGACTTGATGATCTCTGAGGTCTTTTCCAACCTGGTTGATTCTGTGATGCCACAGCTCTGCAGTCCTTTGCCTTGACAAATGAACATTAATTTTCCCTTGTCTGTTTGGTTTTTTTTCTTTTCTTAACATATTTTTGCAGCTTACAGCCAGGAAGCTGCTGACACCTTGGCATGCCGGCAGAGCCAGGGCTCCTGCTCCTTCGTTGCATGCCGTGCTCCTCTGATTGACATTGGAACCTGCCGTGGTGGGAAGCTGAAATGCTGCAAATGGTAAGATGAATTCCTTCAGAGAAATTCTGCTGCACCAAGAGCTAACAGATTTACTGAGATTTTGCCTCCTTTGGTATGAAAGAGGTCACCTTCTTCAGCCTCTTACACCATCCCCCCCAAAAAACCCTCTCTAATTGCTGGGGTTTGTCACAGAATCATAGAAAGCTTTGGGTTGGAAGGGACCTTTAAAGGTCATCTGGTCCAACCCCTCTGCAATGAGGAATGACAACAACAGGTTCAAACTTGAACATAGAAGATTTCACCTCAACCTGAGAAGAAATTTCTTTACAGTGAGGGTGACAGAACACTGGAACAGGCTGCCTAGGGAGGTTGTGGAGTCTCCTTCTCTGGAGGCTTTCAAAACCCAACTGGATGCATTCCTCTATGAGCTACCCTAAGTGATCCTGCTCTGGTAGGGGGGTTGGACCTGATGATCTCTTCAGGTCCCTTCCATCCTCTGTGATACTGTGGTCTACAACTAGATCAGCTTGCTCAGTCCCATCCAACCTGACCTGGAATGTTTCCAGGGATGGGGCTTCTACCATCTCTCTGGACAACCTGTGCCAGTGTTTCACCACCTTTGGTGTAAACAATTTCTCCCTTACATGGCTGGTAACAAAGAGGCAGAGCTTTGTGGTGTCAAAAAAACCAATCTGCTTCTCTGAAAAAAACACCAGGAGGACTTTGTGATGAAGAGAAAAGGACCTGGGTTTGCAGGTGAAGGAGCCAAGGCTGGCTGTCTTTGCAGGGCAGTAGTTTTCTCCATGAAGTGACTGACACTGTACCTCTGCTGTGCCTATCTGAGCTCACACACAAGCCTGCACCCTTTGCCTCTCCATATCACTAATAATATATCACATATCACTACTGACTCCTTCCAGCATGAGTCTGGTGCCAGAGTAGGACCAGTTAATGCTCAGATTCTGCCTGTACTAACCATGGTGGACACAACTGCCTTGAGACAGCTCTAAGGGCTCCCCCTCAATCTACACAGGCAGCAGCAGAGAGCTTTACACTCACAACAACAACAAAAGAAGCTTATCAGCACAGAATAACCACTAAGCCAGTCAGGACTCACAGCAGGGATGCAGTTGTCCATATGAGTTACCTGATCTAGAGCAAAGTACCAGGTAGAAGACCAAAGCATCACAGGACATTTCCCACCTTGTAGGAATAAAACATCTTCTCATCAGCACCAGTGAGGAGCAACCATCTCCATTCATAGGAGATATCCCATGCAGTGATGCTGTAATAATCATAGAATCATAAAATCACAGAATCATAGAATCAGTCAGGGTTGGAAGGATCATCTAGTTCCAACCCCCTGCCATGGGCAGGGACATCTCACACTACATCAGGCTGGCCAGAGCCATGGTCCAGCTCTGCAGTTGGTGACATTTCTCTGGAGACATTCAAGACCCATCTGGATGCATTCTTGTGCAACCTGTGCTAGCTTCTATGGTCCTGCTCTGGCAAGGGGGGGTTGCACTCAGTGGTCTACAGAGGTCCCTTTCCAATCCCTAACATCCTGTGCTCCTGTCATTTCAGACCAAAGGAGATGTAATGAATCTACTCCTTTTTGGATCTCATTTATCTCAATAAATATGTGTTTATATAATTAGTTAGTTAGTTACTATTTGCATTTATATTTAATTTAGTTCTGTTTCTGTGAAACTTCACGATGGATGACTGAAAGGGAGAAGCCTTATCACTCTTTTTCATAGAAAAACAGGGCGTGGAATCCATGGAGGAAAGAGAGAGGATCAGCCACTTTCTCCACTGCAGTTCTTTACTCCTGAATTAGTTTTGTTCTAAGACTATATCTTGGCAGGTATTGCAGATAACATCCACACCCTCCATTTTATCCAGGTTGTCTAATGGCCAAACCCCAAAAATCCGCAGTCAAGATCCCAAGGATCTCTGGTAGTCTTGAACCCTGTGTGTTACTTTATGTCCCTGGCTGTCTGAGACAGCAAGGTATCATTTATTTGCTTGGATGGAGATCAGTGGACAAGCCAAGCACCTCTTTTTCTTTTTTTCCCTTTATTTTTTTTCAGGGTACCCAGCTCCTAAAAATGACACCTCACTGACCACACAGACAAGATCTCTGGGCATCTGAGACATCTCCCATTTGTGACATCAATGGATACCAGCCTCGATGCCAACCTGGGGATACCAACCCCATGAAGCTGAAAACCCTTAGGAGTACAAGAAGATCTGAGGAGGAGTTCTTGCTCCCCTTTCAAGAGATTTGAAGCTTCAGTTCTAATAAAAGCAAGTCACTGTGAAACCCCATTGCAGATATTTACTCATGTATGTCAGAAAGGGGTTTTTTTCTTGCTGTTCTTATTGCCTACAAAATCAACCTGTAAATTAATTTTATTTAACTAAATTAAGTTCATTTAAGTGCATGTCTCACTGAGTCCTGTGAAATCATCCTGCAGAGTGTCTGTGTTTACAGTGATTTGAGTGGCAATACACATATCAGTCAGAGAATCAGAGAACTGTTAAGGTTGGGAAAGATCTTGAAGATCATCCAGTCCAACCATGAACCCAGCAGTGCCAAGTCACCACTAAGCCATGTCCCTCAGCACCACATCTACATGGCTTTCCAATCTCTCCAGGCATAGTGACTTCACCATGTCCCTGGGCAGCCTGTTCCAGGGCTTGACAACGTTTATGGTGAAGAAATTTTCCCTATTGTCCAACCTAAACCTCCCCTGGCACAACTTGATAGAACATTAGTTTGCTAATAACAAATCAAAAAGCACTAGAGTCTGCCATCCCTCTGCCATCCCAGTCCAGGGGGTTCAGAGTGGGCTTCAACAGACAAGCTCAGTCTTCCACTCCTCTACAGGACTGCAGCTGCTAAACCAACCTGAAATGATGGCAACAGCAATGCAGAGAAACCTCAGGGGGGCAGGAGGTCAGATTTGATGGATCTCAAAGCTGACTCACCACGTGCAGGTCCTTCTGCTCCTGCTGCTTCTGTTTAGTGCAGACCAGCACCATACTAATGGAATTTTACTTTTCTGGATTCTAAACTAGTCAAACTATCACTGCACCATGAACTCTGGAGGAGGTGGGCTTCATGTCCATCAGCTGGAGTCTTTGCACCTGCTGGTACAAATTACAGACACATCTCCTACTTTCTTTCTCCATCACTAATATCCCAGGGGCCAAAGGATCTGAGTTAGGGGATGATTAAAAAAAAAATAATGATTTCCATGCCACAGGCTGCTATGGATGGGTTTAGGACTGCCATGGGACCTGAACATGGTCACTTTTGGGCCAGCTTTCTACTAGTCTAGTTAGGGTGGGTTTGGAGAAGTTATTTTTGCCTGTCACTGATCAGCCTACTAATCACAGAATCAGCCAGGTTGGAAGAGACCTCCAAGATCATCAAGTCCAACCAATTACCCAACCCTAACTAATCAACTACACCATGGCACCAAGTGCCTTATCCAGGCTCTTCTTAAACACCTCCAGGGACATTGACCCCACCACCTCCCTAGGCAGCCCATTCCAATGGGCAATCTCTCTTTCCGTGAAGAACTTCTTTCTAAGAGCAAGCCTAAACTTCCCCCTGCACAGCTTGAGACTGTGTCCTCTTGTCCTGTTGCTGGTTGCCTGAGAGATGAGTAGGATCAGGCCACATCCCTGCCCACACCCGGGTTTGGTTTCTTCTTCTCTTCTTGGGTAAACTCATCACAAGGCACATCTCACATTGCTCCCAGGTGAGATGAGAGCCAGATCCCTCAGCAAAAACACAGACCAAGACAATCCCTTACAGTTGAAACAGAAGTCTTCTGCAGCAAATTTATTGAGATATGGAGACTATGAAATACGAATGTGCCAGCTGAGCATTCACTGTCTCCTAGAGATTTTGTATTTGTATTTGTATTCTGAAGTTATTGACATTATTGCTAACTCTAAAAGCAAAAGAAAATCAAGAATATCTGCTCTAAAGGGCTAAAGGAAGAACCTGCTCTGCATCATCTACAGGACCAGACTTCTGCATGCTGGTAATCTGCTCTCTGGGTTGCTGGCCTGGTGGCCACAAAATAGTTGGGGAAAGAAAAATGTAGATGGAGGGGACAGGCTCTGCTCAGTTGCACCCTGGGATAGGACAAGGGGCAATGGATATCAACTCCAGCACAGGAGGTTCCACCTCAACATGAGGAGGAACTTCTTCACTGTGAGGGTCACAGAGCACTGGAACAGGCTGCCCATAGGTGTTCTGGAGTCTCCTTCTCTGGAAACTTTTAAGACTCATCTGGATGGATTCCTGTGTGACCTGTGCTGGATTCTCTGGTCCTGCTCTGGCAGGGAGGTTGGACTTGATGATCTCTGGAGGTCCTTTCCAACCCCTAACATCCTGTGAGCCTGTGATCCTGTGAATGAGAAATATTGATATTTTCTGGGTGGTTCAACAATTGCTTTGGAGTTTCTTCAGGTTGTTTGTGGAGGGTTTTCTTTCTTTTGTTGTTCATGTTTTGTATGACAAATGCATATATTTTCAGGTCACCAGTTCAAGTTTTCCAATGGGATGATGCATTTCTTAAATTGCCAGGAGCTCTGCTCAGTTGGTTGAAGATAATAACAGTTCATTAATCATACTGGAAAAAAAGAAAAAAAAAAAAGAAAGAAAAGAAAGAAACTCTCAGATTTTTTAATGATAACCAGGAAAGGGCTTAAATAAAAAAAAAAAAAACAAAACCAAAAACACAGAAGGGATTGAAAGAGCACCAAGAGATGATATTCCTGGACAACTCATCAATGCTTAGGAAGATGCCTCCTCCCTGATGGTGTTTAAGGCCAGGTTGGGTGAGGCCTTGAGAGATGAATCTAGTTGAGAGGCATCCTTGGCCATGGCAGGGAGGTTGGAGTAGATGGTGTCTAAGATTGCTTCCATCCGAAGCCAAAGAAGAAGAAAGAAGAAAAAGAAGAAGCAGAAGAAGAAGAAGAAGAAGAGGCAGAAGAAGAAGCAGAACAACAAGAAGAAGAAAGAAGAAAGAAGGACGAAGGAAGAAGAAAGATGAAGGAAGAAGAAACAAGAAAGACAAAAGAAGAAAGAAGAAAGAAAAAGAAGAAAGAAGGAAGAAGAAAGAAGAAAGATGAAAGAAGAAATACAAAAGAAGAAAGAAGAAAGAAGACAAAAGAAGAAAGAAGAAATAAAGAAGAAGAAGAAAGAAGAAGAAAGAAGAAAGACAAAGAAAGAAGAAAAAAGAAGAAAGCAGAAAGAAGAATTAATTTCTAGCTGATTACTTATCTCTGCTAAAGAGATTTGACTTGATCTTGCCCATGAAGCAGTCAAGCTACATCGTTAATGGTACTGAGGGACCAGCAAGGAAATCTTCAGGAAATCCTAATCCTGAATGTAGAATTTGCTGGATTGCTCTAGGGGAGCATCTAAAGGGCAGACTGGATGTGTGAATCACAGGATCACAGGATGTTAGGGTTGGAAGGGACCTCTGGAAATCATAGAGTCCAACTCCCCTGCCAGAGCAGACCACAGAATCTAGCACAGGTCACACAGAAAGACATACAGATGGGTCCTGAAAGTCTCCAGAGAAGAAGACTCCACAACATCTCTGGGGAGTGAATAATAAGCCCATTCTCCCAAGAAACACTTGATCTTCATATCAAATCCATAACTCACCACAGCCCTACAGCAAGGGACCCCTTGCTGGCAATGTCCAAAGGACCTGGTGTTGGGTAGAGGACAGTGGTCAGTGGAACAGGTCCCCCCAGCCTGTTTGCATTGCACATGGTTACTGGGTGCACGCATGAAACCTGCACAAAAAAAGTCCCCCAAACAACACTGAGTCTTCCTTTGCCTTCTCAAAGAAGTTTAAGAACAAGTTAGAGTTGTAGGTTTTGGTCTTTTGGGTTTTTTAAAATTTTTATCATTTTTTAATTTGTTTTTTTTTTTTTTAATACAGTGAGCATGGTGAGACACTGGCCCAGGTTGCCCAGAGAAGTGGTACAAGGCCCATCCCTAGAAAGATCCCATGTCAGGTTGGATGAGACTGTGAGCAACTTGATCTAGTTGAAGACATCCCTGCTTGACTTGCAGGAAGGTTGGACTAGGTGACCTTTAAAGGTCCTTCCCAACCCAAACCACTCTGTGATTCTCTGGTGTGACAGCAAAGCTTAGCCTGCCAGCAGGCTGCCCCAATCTGTACCATTACATTCCCTTAGTTTCCAGAGTAGGAAGGCTTCAGTGCATCCAATGGACCCAGCTGGACCCTGTTCACTGCTAACATGTTGGCAGCATGAACTGTCCTGGGACAAAAGGGTGTAAATCACATTTTATTTCCCTTTCTGATTTAGCTTCTCTGTAGTCACATTCTTCCCTCTGCATTCCCTTCTTACCAAAAGTGCCTTGGAGCACTAGAAGGAGAACAGCCATGAAAAGGGAAAAGATCTTCATATCTGAATTCAGTGCCACTGAGATTCAACAGCTGCTAAGAAAACACACACACAAGAAAAACCAACCCAGAAAGAGGTCATACATTTGTCCTGCATACCTGAACCAAACACTATGTAAGACACAGAACCTGCATTTTCATAGAATCACAGAATCAACCTGGTTGGAAGAGACCTCCAAGCTCATCCAGTCCAACCTATCACCCAGCCCTAAGCAATCAACCAGACCATGGCACCAAGTGCCTCATCCAGGCTTCTCTTGAACATCTCCAGGGATGGTGACTCCACCACCTCCCTGGGCAGCACATTCCAATGGAAAAATCACTCCCTCTGTGAAGAACTTCCTCCTAATATCCAGCCTATACCTCCCCTGGCACAGCTTGAGACTGTGTCCCTTCATTCTGCTCTGGTTGCCTGGGAGAAGAGACCAACCCCCACCTGCCTACAACCTCCCTTCAGGGAGTTGTAGACAGCAATGAGGTCTCCCCTGAGCCTCCTCTTCTCCAGGCTGAACACCCCCAGCTCCCTCAGCCTCTCCTCACAGGGCTGTGCTCCAGACCCCTCCCCAGCTTCATTCCCTTCTCTGGACATGTTCCAATCCCTCAACATCTCTCTTGAATTGAGGAGCCCAGAACTGGACACAGGACTCAAGGTGTGGCCTGACCAGGGCTGAGAACAGGGGAAGAATAACCTCCCTTGTCCTGCTGGCTACACTATTCCTGATCCAGGCCAGGATACCATTGGCTCTCCTGGCCACCTGGGCACACTGCTGGCTCATGTTCAGCTACTATCAACCAGCACCCCCAGGTCCCTTTCTGCCTGGCTGCTCTCCAGCCACTCTGTCCCCAGCCTGCATGAGGTTGTGGCCAAAGTGCAGAACCCTGCACTTAGCCTTGTTAAATCTCATCCCATTGGCCTCTGCCCATCCCATCCAGCCTGTCCAGGTCCCTCTGCAGGGCCCTCCTACCCCCCAACAGATCAACACCCACTCCTAACTTGGTGTCATCTGATGACTTTTGTTAATAAAGAATCAAGAATTAGTTACTTCTGCAATGAAGGAAATGTTCTGAAATAAATATATTGAAAAATAAAAAAAAGAAAACCCACTGGCAGAGAAAACAAATATTTGAAAGTACATTGGATGGACTCAAGCAAATGTATCTATGCCTACAAAATTTAAAAGAATGAGTTGAATATTATGATTTTCTTTCCATCAGCTGCAAGATAGCCTGCATCAGGTCCAGCAAAAACTCCTACATCTGAATCCCACCCTCCCTGGATGCTATAACTCTAAAATAAAATAGTAAGAAATGTAATGAATTTCCTCTTACTTAGTTTCCTTTCTCTGCAGCACTGCAGGCCTAGAGAGGTTCTCCTCCCCTCTACTCTGCTCAGATGAGACAACACCTGGAATACTGTGTCCAGATTTGGGTTCCCCAGTTCAATGGAGACAGGGATCTGGTGGAGAGAGTCCAACAGAGAGCTGTGAGGATGATTGCACGGCTTGAGCATCTCTCCTGTGAAGAAACACTGAGAGAGCTGGGGCTGTTTAGTCTTGAGAGGAGAGGACTGAGAGGGGATCTTGTAAATATCTATAACTATCTGAGGGGTGGGTGCCAAGATGAAGGTGCCAGGTTCTTTTTGGTGGTGCCCAGTGACAGGACAAGGAGCAACCAGGTACAAGCTGGAACACAGGAGGTTCCACCTCAACACAAGGAGACACTTCTTTACTGTGAGAGTGATGGAGCCTTGGAACAGGCTGCCCAGAAAGGTGGTGGAGTCTCCTTCTCTGAAGACTTTCAAAACCTGCCTGGATGCATTCCTGTGCAGCCTGCCCTAGGGGATTCTTTTTTTTTTTTTAATTTGGGGGGTGGGGGTTGAGGGGGTGTTTGGACTTCATGATCTCTGGAGGTCCCTTCCAACCCCTAATATTCTGTGATTCTGTGACCATGTGGAAGAACTCCTTTAAATCCCAGCTGGCTTTTTAGCACTCAGCATGCCACAGACTCCTGCCCTCTGTGAACAGCCAGGTCTCAATTCTTCAGTTCACACTTAGCCAGATGCTGCCTGAGCTGCCCTTCTGTGTCCCACCTGACTTCCCCACTGCTCCAGGTAGCCTTGGCTTCCTCTTTTCTGACCCCTGTCCACTAGCCTCAAGTGAAGATCTCAGTCAGTCTGGAGCACCACAAACTGCCCTAAGTGTTGCTGAAGGTCACTGTGTGTCTATAGATCACGTTCGTCGTGTTGCAGCTTACCTCTGATGCTGGGATATCCTCAGCCAACTTGAAGCCAGAATGTTCCTTCACCTTCTTTCTGCCATCCTTTTCCTCCAGTGGCCCCTGTGCAAATGACAGGAAAGGCTGACAGACCTTTGGTACAGTTACCCAACTCTTGCTCTCACAGAACATACAATTTGCAAAGCAACACATGAAATCCAGCCATGGAACAGTCCTGCTGCCCTTGACCAGCCACATGGAAACCTGCCAAGACCTGACTTGGTCAAAATCTGCATGGAAATCACAGCTGCTCCCTGTTGTTTCATTCAGCAGTGCACAGTGAGTTGCCCCTGCTTCCTCTGGGCTTGGCAACCGGGCTGCAAGTCTTCCACTCAGAGACTTCCCACCTCAGAAAGACACAAGCAAACAGAGGGCTCCCCAGGTGCTTCCAAAGCCTTTGAAATAAGAGAGCAAATATGCTACTGAAAGAGCAGAAACTCAGCTTTACATCTGCAGAGGAGCAGTAATATTTGTGCTTCACTGACTATTGCAAAGCAAGGCTTTACACAACAGGGAGACTTTACCCAGCTGGGATCAAAATACAGCTTTAGATAAGCTGAAGATTTAGATAAGCACTCCTCTGTTCCTTGGTGAGACCTCACCTGCAGTGCTGTGTCCAGCTCTGGAGTCCTCAGCACAGGAGAGACCTGGACCTGTTGGAGAGAGCCCAGAGGAGGCCACAAAAATGATCAGAGGTCTGGAGCACCTCTGCTGTGAGGAGAGGCTCGAGGAGACAAGGCTTCAAGAAGGCCTTCTTGCAGCTTTCCAGTAATTAGAGTGGATCCATAAGAAAAGTGAGGACAAAATTTTTAGCTGGGTCTGTTGTGACAGGACAAGGGGTGATGGCTTTGAACTAAAGGAGGAGGTGTTTAGACTAGAGAGAAAGAAGAAATGTTTTATTATCAGCATGGTCAGACACTGCCATAGTTTGCCCAGAAATGTCATAGATGCCTCATCCCTGGCATCCCAAGAAAAAAGAAGAAAAGAAAAGAAAAAAGAAAAGAGAAAAGAAAAGAAAAGAAAAGAAAAGAAAAGAAAAGAAAAGAAAAGAAAAGAAAAGAAAAGAAAAGAAAAGAAAAGAAAAGAAAAGAAAAGAAAAGAAAAGAAAAGAAAAGAAAAGAAAAGAAAAGAAAAAGAAAAGAAAAGAAGAAAAGAAAAGAAAAGAAAAGAAAAGAAGAAAAGAAAGAAAAGAAAGAAAAGAAAAGAAAAGAAAAGAAAAGAAAAGAAAAGAAAAAGAAAAGAAAAAAGGAAAAGAAAGAAAAGAAGAAGAAAAGGAAGGAAGGAAGAAGGAAGGAAGAAGAAGGAAGAAAGGAAGGAAGGAAGGAAGAAGAAGGAAGGAAAGGAAAGGAAAGAAGAAGGAAAGGAAAGAAAGGAAAGGAAAGAAAGGAAAGAAGAAAGGAAAAGGAAAGAAAGGAAAGAAAAAAGGAAAGGAAAGGAAAGAAAGGAAAAAGGAAAGGAAAAGAAAGGAAAGGAAAGGAAAGGAAAGAAAGAAAAGGAAAGGAAAGAAAGGAAAAGGAAAGGAAAGGAAAGAAAGAAAGGAAAGGAAAGGAAAGGAAAGAAAGGAAAAAGAAAGAAAAGGAAAGAAAGGAAAGGAAAAGAAAGGAAAGAAAGGAAAGGAAAGAAAGGAAAGGAAAAGGAAAGGAAAGAAAGGAAAAAGAAAGAAAGGAAAGGAAAGGAAAGAAGAAAGGAAAAGGAAAGGAAAGAAAGGAAAGGAAAAAGGAAAGGAAAGGAAAAGGAAAGAAAGGAAAGGAAAGGAAAGGAAAGGAAAGAAGAAAGGAAAAAGGAAAGAAAGGAAAGGAAAGGAAAGAAAAGAAAAGAAAAGAAAAGAAAAGAAAAGAAAAGAAAAGAAAAGAAAAGAAAAGAAAAGAAAAGAAAAGAAAAGAAAAGAAAAGAAAAGAAAAGGAGATTCATATAAAGATGAGGCACCTAAGAGCCGGGATGCCACTGCTGACCCATCCTCATGTGCTCTCGAACTTCTGATTACAGCTCTGCGCCCCAAGCGGCCTCCCACCTCTCCCCATTATAACCGCAGACACGCAAGCATCGCACAGCCGAGCTGCAAGACAGCAACCTCCAGACGAGGGCACCACCGGTCCAGATCTCATTCCCGTTGGGACAAAGCACGGGGAAGTGTCTGCTGGTCAAGCAGGCAGTAGCTGTGGGCCTCTGGGTATTCCCAGCACCCTCTAACTACAAAAATAGACTTCCCATGTGTCAAGGGTTAGGGCTGGACCAACCTCTAGATGAATGACAGATGATTTCTATTAATCCCTCTCCCTTCCCAAAGGGAACAGGAATAAGGAGTAAGGGAGAGAGACTTAGGAGAAGAAAAAGAAAAATAAAACAATTTCAATGAAAATAATAACAACACAAAATACATACAACTTTGTTCCAAACCATCACTGAACTAACACATCCCTGTAGCAATTATGTCACTGTCACCACTGATGCTGTGGGCAAACACTGGGAAAGTCCCAAAACAGACATAGCAGAAGATAGGAACTGGATTCAAGACCTAGATTCTGGAACTGGATTCAGTAATTCTTGTATTGGGATTGAAGGCAGAATGGACAAAGTCCTCCTTGAATGCTGCCATTGAAGCACAGAGATTGACACACATGATTCCTCAGCTTTATACTGAATGTGAAGCAAATGGAATGGAATCTCTTCTTCGTTGGTTTAGGATCACCTCTCCTGTCTGCTCCTCCTTGCAGGTGTCACCTCTTACTGCACCCTCGACATAGTACACAAGATTTAGCAGTGACCTTGGTGTCCATAGCAGCAAATATAAACAAGAGCTTAGTGCACCACAGTCCTTGGCAGTAACAACTGATACCTTCCTTGTCTTTTCTCCAGAGCAACACCTTGGAGGTTCAGCTCTTGACACCATCCTGTATCCTTTCTCCAATGTCAAACTTGTTGGCATCCAATATCTTCAGGGATCACATCCCATGACAGCCTCTGCTCTGGCATGATGAAATAAAGAGACATCACTGGAGGGCAACCTAAGACTCCCTTTTCTTCACTGTGCAGGAGGTGGAGTTACTGAAGACTCCCTGGAAATACTTTTGGCTTCTACTGAATGGCCTCTGAATCACTTTGATCCCACCACTCCTGATGGCACCAGTTCCCACTGCAGCAAAAAGCCCTCAAAATCTTCCTTTGCAGTAAAGCAAACACCAGTGCCTCCAGAAACATAGCTATGAGCCAGACCACACTGGAAAATATTTCTTTCTCCCCACCTTTAATAAAATCCTTCATGATGTCATCCTTACAGTTGAAGCTCCTGATTTTTTTTTTTTTTCAGGGAATATTTCACAGAACTGAATAGCTCACCCCAGGGACAGTAAATGCAGGTGGGCTGGTGGCTTTTACAGCTAGATGTTTCCCCACTTGGGCATCCCAAAAGGGATATCATTTCATCCCCTGCTTCCCAATGGCAATAGCAATGAAACACTCCTGCAGTGACCAGGATGTCTTTGTCAGGGATGAAATTTAACTTCTCTCTGTGATGGTTTCAAGGCACCTCTGTCATGGTTCCATGAGTGCTTGTGTCCAGCAGGTACACATTCTGGCAGTTTCTAGGCAGCTTTTTTGAAGGCGTGATGGCATTTTTGGCTGAAGTATTTAGTGAGATGATTCTTTCCATTTCTCTCTAGAAAGTCAGGTTCAGTTCACAGGGCTTCTTTAGGTTTCAAAACCGTAAACGTTTTGAAAGGTAAACATTGAACACCTTTGTCAGCCACAAGGACAGCAGCATCCAGTGTACCCTGAGCAAGTTTGGGGGTGACACCAAGCTGTGTGGTGCACTGGACTCACTTGAGGGAAGGGATGCCATCCAGGAGGATCCTGACAGGCTTGAGAAGTGAGCCAGTGGAGACTGCATGAGGTTCAACAAGTCAAAGTGCAAGGTCCTGCATCTGGGTTGAGTCAGCCCCAGGCACAGATACAGGCTGGGTGCAGAGTGGATTGAGAGTAGCTCTGAAGAAAAAGACTTGGGGTGTGTTGATTGATGAGAAGTTCCCCATGAGCCAGCAGTGCCCTCATGCAGCCCAGAAGGCAAATCATGTCCTAGGCTGCATCAGGAGGAGTGTGGCCAGCAGGGCAAGAGAGGAGATTGTGCCCCTTTATCCTGCTCTTGTGAGATCCCACTTTGAATACTGTGTCCAGTTTTGGTGTCCCCATCATAAGAAGGACACAGAACTGTTGGAGACAGTCCAGAGAAGGGTCACAAAGATGGTCCAAGGCCTGGATCTGAGGGAGGTGGGATTGTTCAGCCTAAAGAAGAGAAGACTCCAGGGGACCTCACAGCTGCCTTCCAATACCTGAAGGGCAGCCTGCTCCAGTGCTGTTACCTTCACTGTAAAGAAGTTTTTCCTTAAGTTGAAGTGGAACTTCCTGAATTACAGTTTGTGTCCATTACCTCTTGTCCTGCCACAGGGCACTACTGAAAAGAGCCTGGCACCTTCCTCTTGACACCCACCCTTCACATATTTGTGAGCACCAACTTCTCAGTCTTCTCCAGACTGAAGATTCATCCCTTAGCTTTCATATATCTGAATATGATTCAGCTAAATGGTCCCCAGTGGTTATTTAAAGGTCCAGAAGTGGTGACCAGGTGAAATAAAGGAGTATGGAGCTCTGGCCATCCAGCTCTCCTGTAAGGCTACCTCTCTTCTGGCATAGATAAACCCAGAGTTTTCTTTTTTAATATATTTGATTAGTGCTAAGAAAAGGCACAGACTGAGTGGAAGGAATGAGAGATTTGAAACTAGAATGGTGATGGAGTGCCTGCAAAGAGCTCAGCTACCATGTTATCTTCTTTCCCCCAAGGCCTGAAGACCCTCACTTGAAGGACAGAACACTGATGTGTCTCTCCTGATGTATGAAACTGATTCCTGCTCATAAGAACAGGAGTTGCAGGTGGGGATGAAAAAGTCATCCACCACAATCCAAAACCTGGACGAGGGCTGCTTCACCACTATGACCTGCAAACAAGGAAAGCTGCTCTGTCCCTTCTCTGCTTCTCCCTTCCCCATGCCCAGGCAGAGGTATTTTGATGATAACAGTGGGAGTGACCATGTAGAATTTATAACTAACAGTGTCAAGAATGCTCAGTGTGCAGTCAAGTGCATGACATTACTTCATGTGGGACCTTGGACATGGTAAGAATTAACTGTGCATCTTTGGTTCCTTGAGGAATCAGATTGAGTAACAGTAGCAGTTGGAAGGCAAACCAACCACAGACCCTTGGCAAGCTGTGAAGCAACCACAGCTGTTGCAATTTTATTCCCTGCTTTATGACCAGAAGTTTGTAGACACACCAGAAATTAATCTTTTTTCGTTTCTTCTTCTTCTTCTTCTCCTTCTTCTTCTTCTCCTCTTCTTCTTCTTCTTCATCTTCTCCTTCTTCTTCTTCTTCTTCTTATCCTTCTTCTTCTTCTCCTTCTTCTTCTCCTTCTTCTTCTCCTCTTCTTCTTCTTCTTCATCTTCCCCTTCTTCTTCTTCATCTTCCCCTTCTTCTTCTTCTTCATCTTCTCCTTCCCCTTCTTCTTCTTCATCTTCTCCTTCTTCTTCTTCTTCATCTTCTCCTTCTTCTTCTTCTTCATCTTCCCCTTCTTCTTCTTCATCTTCCCCTTCTTCTTCTTCTTCATCTTCTCCTTCCCCTTCTTCTTCTTCATCTTCTCCTTCCCCTTCTTCTTCTTCATCTTCTCCTTCTTCTTCTTCATCTTCTCCTTCTTCTTCTTCTTCTTCTTCATCTTCTCCTTCTTCTTCTTCTCCTTCTTTTTCTCCTTCTTCTTCTTCTTCTTCTTCTTCATCTTCTTCTTCTTCATCTTCTTCTCCCTCTTCTTCTTCCTACTGCAAAAAACAATTCCTTCATAAAAATATTTCAAAACTAAAAAGCTACCTCAATTCTCAGGGTATGTGTTTAAAGGAAAACATTTGTAGGAAGGTTTTTCACAAGAATCTAAATCTACACACGTGTCTGTGCATGTGTGGCCATGTCTACGCTTTCTAACAACTCAGAAATTCATATCAAAGCATTCAAAAAAATTAAAAATCCCATCACTAGTACATAAACTGAGGAACTAATAAGCAATCAAAATATTTCAGTTTAGTTTTGGTGCTAAAGGATCTGAAAGTCATGGTGTGATCTGCAGACCTTGTGGGGATTAAACAGTGGTCATTCAAAAGAGCAATCATCACAGTTTCATGGATTCACAGAATGGTTTGGGTTGAAAAACCTTAAGGATCATCTAGTTCCAACCCCCCCACTGCCATGGGCAGGGACACCTTCCACTAGCACAGCTTGCTCAAGGCTTCATCCAACCTGGCCTTGAACATCTCCAGGCAGGGGGCACCCATGGCCTCCCTGGGCAACCTGTTCCAGTGTCTCACCACCCTCACTGTCAAGAATTTCCTTCTCATCTCCAGCCTAAATCTGCCCTTCTCAAGCTTCAATCCATTCCCTCTCATCCTATCACTACAAGCCCTTGTAAAAAGTCCCTTCCCAGATTTCATGTAGCCCCCTTCAGGTACTGGAAGACTGCTCTAAGGTCTTCCCAGAGCCTTCTCTCTATTTAGAATCCCTCTTTTCACTGTGGGAAAATAGACAGACAATGAGGAGTGCAAGGAAAGACCTCAGCATCAGCAGTGATGTGAAGTGGTGAAAATGGAACATTTGTTTTCTGCTTCCAATGCAGAAAAAAACAGAGATGGCAGACTGAGAGCAGATAAGCAAAGAATGGATGTTCACTGAAGCATAATATGTTTGTGGAATTATCAAATCAAGGTCCTGGGGAGGTCAGAAGTACAAGATCACCCAAAGTCATAGAAAAAGGCTGAACTCTGCAGTCTGACGGTCCAGAGGTAGCCTGGCACTGGGCCAACTACCTGAAAGGAGGTTGTAGCCAGGTGGGGGTTGGTCTCTTCTCCCAGGCAACCAGCACCAGAACAAGAGGACACAGTCTCAAGCTGCACCAAGAGAAGTTTAGGCTTGAGGCGAGGAGAAGGTTCTTCACAGAAAGAGTAACTGGTCAGTGGAATGTGCTGCCCAGGGAGGTGGTGGAGTCACTGTCCCTGGAAGTGTTCACAAAAAGCTTGGATGTGGCACTTGGAGCCATGGTTTAGTTGTCAGGTGGTGTTAGGGATTAGGTTATAGGTTGGACTTGATGATCTCTGAGGTCTTTTCCAACCTGGTTGATTCTGTGAATTCCTTAAACTGGGATGTAATTTCCATCAGAGTGTAGAGGGACATGATTATGAGACATCCACCTTATTCCTTTCTATTTTGTGGTCTTTACTGAGATATCCTTAGTGGCCAACAGACATTTGTGTTAGTTTTGTCTGTCCACTCTGTGTTCTTCTATCCAATTCTGTGTTTAGGGAACAGAAAAGCTAACTGGGAGTACAAGGGACACAGATGCTTTGTAGTGCAGTGGAGGAGGAACTGTTGAGTGTGTGTCCCAAGAGGTCTGACACACACCACGGTGGCTTAACGTATCTTCCACAGGCTGGAGTGTCACAAGAGGTGTTGCATCAATAACCTGAGGTGGTCAAAGAGTCATCACTTCACAGGATCGTTGGAAAAGACCTTTAAGGTCCTCAAGCCCAACCGTTAACACTAAGCACTGCCAAATCACCACTAAAGCATGTCCCAGGGGTGGTGACTCCACCACTTCCCTGGGCAGCCTGTTCCAGGGCTTGACAACCCTTTCAG
The DNA here is from genome assembly GCF_027791375.1 of Indicator indicator. Classification (NCBI taxonomy): domain Eukaryota; kingdom Metazoa; phylum Chordata; class Aves; order Piciformes; family Indicatoridae; genus Indicator; species Indicator indicator. The sequence goes on from NC_072018.1 coordinate 32,286,069, forward strand.
TGAGGATATTTTCCCTAATGCCCAGTCTGAACCTCTACTGGCTCACCTTGAGCCTTTTTCCTCTTGTCCCATTTCTTGTTACTCTGGAGAGGAGACCAATCCTCACTTCCCTACAACCTCCTTTCAGGTAGCAGTAGAAGGTAATAAGGTCTCACCTGAGATTTCATTTCTCCAGAGTAAACACCACCAGCTGCCCCTCATAAGACCTGTGCTCTAGACCCTTCACCAGCTTCATTGCTATTCTCTGGACCCACTCCAGCATCTCAGTGTCCTTCTTAGAGTGAAGGGCTCAAAACTGAACCTAGTATTTGAGGTGAAGCCTCACCAGTGCTGAGCACAGGGGGACAATCACTTTGCTAGTCCTGCTGGCCACACTATTTCTGATACAAACCAGAGTGCTGTTGGCCTTCTTGGCCACCTGGACACACTGCTGGCTCATACTCAGCTGGCTGTGGACCAACATCTCCAGGTCTTTTTCTCCTGGATAGCTTTCTAGTCACTCTTCCCCAAGCTTGAAGCTTTGCATGATGTTGTTCTGACTCAAGCACAGGACCTGGCACTTGGCCTTGTTGAACCTCACACAACTGGGTCAGCCCATTGATCCAATCTGATCAGGTCCCTCTGCAGAGCCTTCCTGCCCTCAAGCAGATCAACATTCCCACCCAACTTGGGTGTTGTCTGCAAACCTACTGAGGATGCACTCAATCCTCTCATCCAGATCATGGATAAAAATATGAAAGAGAACTGGCCCCAGTGAGGGAGCGCTGGGGAACACCACTTGTGATGTGCTGGCAACAGGATTGAAATTTTCCAGAAGAAAAGCTTCAGGAGGCCTAGGGAGAATCCCTGCTTTATATCTAGGGAGTGTAAAACAGCTTGATTCTGGTTAGCTTAGAAGTCACCCCAAAAAATTGGGCAATTTTTTGATTGGCTCAGTGTGTGCCTGCTGAGAAAAGACAGCAGTTGGCACTCCCCTTAGGAAACACTTTATAAAAGAGGCTTTCAGCCCCACAACCAAAGCCCTCTGGAGGGAAAGGACCACAAGCAGATCTTGTTTGGCTTCTGACCTCACCTGATACCTGGTAACTTCTCAATTCTTTTCAGTCTTTCTTTCAATGCTTGTTGTTGTCTTTCCTTGAAAAGAAAAACCCAACCCAAAACCAAACCCCTAAGTCTCTGCATTACTAACCTACATTCACAGGTTTATCTCATTTCCAAGGTGCTAATGCCTTGAATGCTTTGATTAAAAGTATTCTGCTTGATCCTGGGGGGGGGGGGGTGGAATCTATTTAGGTTAGATAACTTTAGAGAGGTCTGTAGTCCAGACAAATTGATGATCTCCTCAGTGGAAAGCAGTATAGATTTTTTTGTCTCCTTCTCCATGTAAAGAACTTCTTTTCATTTCCAGAACTGTTATCTTTGCCTACTTGTTTCTGCTGATATGTTCAAATTTGTGTGAACTTCTAATCCTGCTTTCAAAGCTGGTTTGGGCCCCTCTCTACCCTTCCATCTGTGGAAATGCAGCATTTCAGCACAATCTGATTTTACCTCCAGTCTCATTCTACTTCTCCTTAAGAGGATATAATTTGTGAGAGAACAGAAGATCCTCTCATGCCAAGTTACATGATATTAACTACCTCTTTTTCCATAATCCTCCTTTTAGGCTATCTTGTCTCATTTTGCTGATAGTATTCAAATATCTATGGAGGTCCCTTCTAACCCCTAACATTCTGTGATTCACTCTTTCAATGAAGGCACTGCAGGGTTGCTTTTCAAACTCCATTTGTCAAACGGGAGCTGATTTGGTTATACATTCATTGAATCATAGAATCTTGTGAGTTGGAAGGGACCTTAGATTAGAGATCATTTAGTTCCAATGCCCCTGCCATGGGCAAGGACACCTTCCACTAGCACAGCTTGCTCAAGGCTTCATCCAACCTGGCCTTGAACACCTCCAGGGAGGGGGCATCCATGACCACCCTGGGCAACCTGTTCCAGTGTCTCACCACCCTAAAACTGCTAGAACTAGAAATCTAGAACTGCTGCCTATAGACTAAGACTGAAGATTTTAAGCAAGTTGATTTTAGCTGTTATTTCTTGAATAGTTATTGTAATAATTTTTCTCTAGGGTTTGTAACTTTGACTGTAGATTGACCTCATTTTTCCTTAGTGTGGTTTATTTACCAGATAAGATGTTTAACTAAGAGTAAAATCACAATTGCATTTTGCCTAGGAACTGCTTGCAAAACCTGAAAGGAATCAACCTATTAAAATAACTTACTATTATAACTTAATGATCAGCTATCATTATGGCAAAGCATGGGAAAAGGATGCTGCCCCATATATATTCATTTTTCCCAGAAGTGCTCTCACAGCAGCTATGATGTCATGTGGGTCTTACTGGTTACCATTGAAATTTTGAAGAAAAAAGGTGATACAAAGCTGCCTTTTGGATTCAAACAATATTGGTACTGTTCAGAAGGCTAGAGACCCTCGAGACTGTCTGTCACCTTTCTTGGTCCTTTCCCTTACAGTAACCACAGCAAATCTGCAGTCATGAAGATCCTTTACCTCTTGTTTTCTTTCCTCTTCTTGGCACTCCCCGTTTCTTCAGGTAAGAAATGCCAGAAGGGGAAGCAAATTTCCTAACAGGTTTTAAACACTGCTGGTTAAAATTGCTGGAAACTGAGGCAGGAGTTAGTCAGAATCATAGAATCACAGAATATATCTGGTTGGAAGAGACCTCCAAGATGATCCAGTTCAACCCTCCACCCAGCACTGAAGGGTCCAACACTAAACCATGTCCCTAAGTGCCAGATCCACAGGCTGCTTGAGCACCCCCTGAGATGGTGACTCCAATGCTACCCTGGGCAGACTATTCCAGTGTTGGAGAACCCTTTCAGTGAAGAAGTCTTTCCTAATATCCAGCCTAAAAGTTCCCTGGCGCAGCTTGAAACCATTTCCTCTAGTCCTGCCTTTTGACATCAAGGAGAAGAGGCTGTCAGTCCAACCTCCCTTCAGTCAAATAGCTCAGTGCCTGTACCCCTCTATGAAAACACTTTCAAAGATGGAGAAATTATAACTTCTGAAGAAAACTGATTTTTTTCAGTTCTAGTGTCATCCTAAAAGGGTAGTACTAAATGCTCTGCTGTTAAGCAGCTTCCTAAATAGATTGTGCTCAAGAGTCTGGTGTTAGACACCAGAGGTGGTGTCTGTGGTGGCCTTGATCTGTGGCTAAAAGCACACCCAGCAGTGCATATGCAAAGGAAAATGGAGCCTGGCCAGTTGTTTGCAGACAGGAGCCAACATTGAAGCCTCTGGACCTGTGACCATAAGATAAAGGAGAATGGGTCAGAAGGCCTCTATCATTCTCCAACTGGACTTTAAAGCCATTCACCTAGATGTGAGCTAGGATCCCACCCTGCAAAGTGTAGACTGCTTTGCAACCTCACCTCTTACACAGCCTGGCTGGATCCCTTCCTGTGTGACCTGCCCTAGGTGATCCTGCTTTAGCAGCAGGAGTTGGACTCCATCATCTCTGCAGGTCCCTTCCAACCCTTTCCATTTGTGGTGGGTTGAAATTACCACACCCTTCCCCAACCCCCAACTAATTTTGAGAGCTACCCCCAAAATAAATCACCAGACCAGCTCAGTTTGGGGTAGAAAAAAACAAAGCTCTTTTATCATAGAATCATAGAGTCAGTCAGGGTTGGAAGGGAACACAAGGATCATTTGGTTCCAACCCCCCTGCCATGGGCAGGGACAAGCCAACTACAGTCTAGAAATATGAAATGCAATGAATATGTACAAAATATACAATATATGTACCATATATATATATATATATATATTTACAACTTATAAACAACACAGAAACTCCTCAGACCCCCCTGGATGGATCCAGGGGACCTGTTCACCTCCTCCCCCACTCCCTACCTCACACTGTAGTCAAAACAGAGATACCCTGCAAGGCTCCAGGAGAGGGAGAGAAAGAAGTTGCAAGCAGAAGTGAAGGAAGAAGAAAAGAGAGACAGAACTGTTTGTGCCACTACTCTACATCCCCATTAACAAGCTAATGAATTATATAGACCTTATCATTCTTTTTGTTTTGTATCCAATGGTAATTTTTTTTTTTTTTGCTTTCAGTCTTTGCAGTCAGGATCTAGGCTAAAGTTCCTCTTTCAAACTCTAACACCATTCTATGATTCTGTGGCCTTTCAACACAGGGAAACAGTCCTTAAGGGAAGCTGGTGGTGGAAGGGGGCCTGAATGTGATGAGTTGAGATTACCCCCCTCTTCCCTCCCCAAAATAAAATTTGCCAGACTAGCTCAGATGGAGAGCAAATGAAGCTCTATTTACAAGCAAAACTCAAACCTAGCAATATGAAATGCAAGGATTATGTGCCAAATATACAATATTTACACATATTTACAACTCATGAACAATACAAGAACCCCCCTGGACAAAAGCCAGGGGGTTACCAACAGCTTCCCCTTTCCCTGCTCACTTCCCCCACCCTATACAAGGTCAAAAGGAGAGAGAGAGGAGCAGAGAGCACTTAGCCACACCAAGGGCACAGCCAAGGTTAACAGCACCCAAGCAAAAGCCACCAGCTGGTACCTGCTAGAGCAAAGCAGCAGAAAAGAGAGAGACTTTATGTTAGTAATCAGACCCAGAGGCTTATTTAGACTTTATCATTACTCTGCTTTTCCATCCAATGGCAGTTTGTTCTACCACTTTGCTACTCAGGCTGTGGGAAATTGTCCCAGGCACAGCCTAAAGCTGCCACACTAACCAAGGGGAAACCTTCATGGCACTGTGAGCTCCTTGCCCAGGAGGGCAGCACAACTCTTTGTGGTGGTGGTCGTTATTGTTGTTGTTGTTGTTGTTGCAGGTTTGTCCTCACCTCGGAGGGACCTCTTATTCTGTAAGAATGGCTCCTGCCACTTTGGCAGATGTCCTTTCAATCTGATTAAAGTTGGGAAATGCTTTGGGTTCCGAAACTGCTGCAAACCGTAAGTTTGACGTTCACAAGGCTTCTCCTCAGGCTGCTTTGCCCCTGTCCTCCTTAACTTTCAAGGGGAACATTCAGTTTGGATTCAGAAGGGGAAAAAAAATAATCCTGTTACCTCCTGATGACAGGCAAGCACTGAAGTAGATGGAGATCCACAGTACTCTGTCTCCTGAGATGTGCCCCACGGAGTTAGAGCATCACAGAATGTTTTGCATGGGAAGGGAGCTTTAAACATCATCTAGTCCAGTCCCCTGCAGGCAGTAGGGACATCTTCAATTAGATCAGGTTGCTCAGAGCTCCATCCAACCTGAGCTGGAATGTTTCCAGGGATGAGGTATCAACCACCTCCCTGGGCAACCTGTGCCAGTGTCTCACCACATTCCTTCCTTCCCTCTAGTAGAAATCTCTCCTTTTTTTTAGTTTAAAACCATCACTCCTTGTCCTGTCACAAAAGGCCCTACTAAAAAGTCTGTCCCCATCTTTCCTATAGGCTCCTTTTAAGTACTGAAAGGCTGCAATAAGGTCTCCCTGGAGCCTTCTCTTCTCCAGGCTGAACAATCCCAGCTCTCAGCCTATCCTCACAGTATTCCAGCCCTCTAATAATTTCTGTGGCCTCCTCTGGACCAGTGATCTACTCCCAGCAAGAATTATATAGTCAGAGATATCAGCCTTGTGCAGTCCCAGTTCTGTTGGACCCCTTTGCAGCTTTATGCCAGAGAAAAATGTCAGGGTTTGGTATTTGCAGAACTGGGCTGCTGTGGAACAGAGTAGAACTCAGTTATGCTACAGGGTGAACACAGATCCCTGGTGCCATCAGATGTGTGCAGAAGTGCTGTAAAAAGAAATGATCATACAATGCTTAACCCTCTGTTTTCACTCAGTAATGAATGATTCACCCCAGAAGATTCACAGAACTGTTTAGGATGGAAGGGACCTTTAGGATCAGCCAAATCCACCACTAAACGTTGTCCCTCAGCACCACATCTACACATCTTTTAAATACCTCCAAGGATGGTGACACCCTCACCTCCCTGGGCAGCCTGTTCCAGGGCTCTGTCACCCGCACTGGAAAGAAATGTCTCCTCATGATAAGATGAAAGCTTCCATGTTCAAGTTTGAACCCATTGTTTCTTATCACTGTGAACCACCCAAAAGAGCCTGGCCCCCTCCACTTGACACCCACCCCTCAGCTATTGATAGACATTGATCAGATCCCCTCTCAGCCTTCTCTTCTCCAGACTAAACAGCCCCAGGGCTCTCAGTCTCTCTTCATAGGGGAGATGCTCAAGTCCCCTAAGCATCCTTGTGGCTAATCATCCCCTCAGACAGTTGCAGAGAACAAGAAGGTCTCCCCTCAAGCCTCCTTTTCTGCTTGCTAAACAACCCCAGTTCTCTCAGTTGCTTCTCATATGACTTGCTCTCTAGAACCCTCACCAGCTTTGTTGCCCTTCTTTGGACATGCTCTAGCACCTCAATATCAAGGGATATCAATTTAATTCCCAACTTTTCCTGAAGTCTTCATACTCACAGGGGTAAGTGCCCAGAGCTGTCCCAGCTTGACTACACTTGAAAGTAGGTGTTTTGGGAAGTAGTTACACCCAGAAGGAAAATATTCATGGACAGAGAGTAAGCAGAATCAGAATCTAATTTTTTTTTTCTTTATGTAGAATATGGGGTCTGTGAAAACTTCATGGACTGTCTATTGGAGAGTGAACATCTCTTCTAAACCTAGGAATTTGCTTCCAAAACCACTGGATCCTGCTGTGAAGCCTCCTGTGCCTTTCATTTCTAATGCCAAAGCTTTATGACATAGAGCAAATGCAAATGTCTTCTGTACTGTTTTCTCTCCTTGGTGAATAAATTGTTATTGCTTAACACTGAGACAGGGGTGTCTGTTGCATGAGCCAAAGGGGATGATCCTGCCTGGGGTTTGACACACAAACCCCAGAGGGCAACGATTTACAGTGCCAACAGCTCCTCACTTTGAGCTATTCTGAGACATGAAGTTGTACAAGGCTAGGCAAACATGAACTGAAGACTTTATTCACCAATACCAAGAGACAGGCTGGTTGGGAGCACTCAGCTTACCTTTGTTGGAATGTGTCCAGATGCTAAAACCCTTTTTTTTTTTTCTCTTACTATGCAGAATCATTTATTGAGGAAAGAGAAACAGACATAGCTAAAAATCCAGAACTCCCCCACCCATTAAAATACCAGCATGTGAGAGTCACAGTCTCACAGTATATCAGAGGTTGGAAGGGACCTCCAGAGATCATCAGGTCCAACCCCCCTGCCAGAGCAGCATCACTCAGGGTAGTCTGCACAGGAATGCATCCAGGTGGGGTTGGAAAGTCTCCAGACAAGGAGACTCCACAGCCCCCCTGGGCAGCCTGTTCCAGGGCTCTGTCACCCTCACTGGAAAGAAATGTCTCCTCATGATGAGATGAAAGCTTCCATGTTCAAGTTTGAACCCATTGTTCCTTGTCTTATCACTGTGAAACACCCAACAGAGCCTGGCCCCCTCCACTTGACACCCACCCCTCAGCTACTGATAGACATTGATCAGATCCCCTCTCAGTCTTCTTCAGACTGAACAGCCCCAGGTCTCAGTCTCTCTTCACAAGATGATGCTCAAGTCCCCTAAAATCATCCTCAAAGCTCTCTGTTGGATCCTCACCAGCAGGTCTCTGTCTCTCTTGAACTGGGGAGCCCAAAACTGGACACAGTATTCCAGGTGTGGGCTGGCTTCTAGAAGGTGCCCATGAGAATCTCAGGAAAGATGGAGCACTAATGTTATTTCTTTTCTCTCCAGAAGCTGTTTGTCCTGGAATCTTACAGCAATGGGTGCAAGGTTTTGGGGATTTTTTTGTTTTCACAGGCTCACAGGATGTTAGGGATTGGAAGGGACCTCAGGAGATCATCGAGTCCAACCCCCCTCCAGAGCAGGACCAGAGAATCCAGCACAGGTCACACAGGAATGCATCCAGATGGGTCTTGAAAGTCTCCAGAGAAGGAGACTCCACAACCTCTCTGGGGAGCCTGTTCCAGTGCTCTGTGACCCTCACAGTGAAGAAGTTCCTCCTCATGTGGAGGTGGAACCTCCTGTGCTGTAGTTTATATCCATTGCCCCTTGTCCTGTCACAGGGTGCAACTGAGCAGAGCCTGTCCCCTCCCTCTTGACCCCCAGCACTCAGATATTTATAAACATTAATTAAATCCCCTCTCAGTCTTCTCCAGACTGAACAGCCCCAGGGCTCTCAGCCTCTCCTCACAGGGCAGTGCTCCAGTCCCTTCATCATCCTTACAGCTCTCTGTTGGACTCTCTTGAGTAGATCTCTGTCCCTCCTGAACTGGGGAGCCCAAAACTGGATGCAATCTTCCAGGTGAGGTCTCACCAGGGCAGAATAGTGGGGGAGGAGAACCTCCCTTGATCTGCTGGACACACTTCTCTTAATGCACTCCAGATGTGTTCTTTGGGTTTTGGCTTGGTTGGTTGGTTGGATTTTTGGTTGGTTGGTTTTTTTGCCTGTCCTCCTCAGAAGATGCATAAAGGGTAATAGCTGGAGAACAACTTAGACTGGTCTCTCTCTTATCTCCTCTCTCACTCACTTCACCAGCTGCCATGCTCCCTTCAGTTCCTTGGGACACACAGTTCTGAAAAGTTACTCAGATGGGGATTTTGTTTGCCTGCCAAAACTGCAGCATATATATCATTGAAACATAGAATAGTTTGGGTTGGAAAAAAAAAACCTAAAACATCATCTAGTCCAGCCTTCCTTCAGTCAGCAGGGACATTTTCAATTAGATCAGGATGTTCAGAGCCCTGTCCAACCTGACCTGGAATGAGGAGGCCTTATTAATGTACATAAACATTAGGGAAGGAACAGCTCAAAATGTGCAGGGCCAGTGGTGCTCAGTGCCAGGACCAGAGGCTATGGGCACAACTGAAACACAGGAGCTTCCCTCTGAACATCAGAAAACACTTTCTCAATGTGAGGATGCCCAAGCACTGCCACAGGTTGCCCAGGGAAATTGTGGAGTCTCCACTGAAATATTTTAAAACCACCTGGACACCGTCCTCAGCAACCAGCTCTGGGTGGCCAGCTTGAGCAAGGACATCAGAAGAGATGACCTCCAGACATCCTTTGCAGCCTCAGCTAGTCTGTGATTCTGTGATTCTGTTCATCTACATACTCAAGCCAGAAAAAGCAGCCTCTGCCAAAATGACCCCAGGTCCACAATGAGTTGTCTCCAACCCTTGAGTGTTTAGGCACCCAGAAGGTGCAGAGGTTACACTCCTGAGCTCACACCACCTGTGGACAGCAGAGGCAGGGAGGGGAGAGGAAAAGCCAGTCCCAGGAGCCAGAAGTGAGTGGGATGTCCTGGTCAGGAAGCCCAGGCATTCCTCACCATTTCCTACATAAAAACTCAATACAGGGTCACTGCTCTATTTGTCTTGTAGTCCTGCTTCATCCTTCCATCTCTCTACCGTTTCTTCTATTAAAAGGACTTGTAAAGAATTATTTGCCAACTCCTACCAGATAAACTTCAGTCTTTATTGCAGATGATTTGCTTTTCTTAGTGGTTCCAGCCTTTGAGCCCAAGGCTCCTCACAAACCTCAAGGAAATGGTCCCATGCCCCACACTATACGAAGGTTTCTCCTCTGTGTCACTGGGGTGACTTTCCACAACATCATCAGTCTTATTCCAGATGTTCTGGGCAAAAGGGCCCATGGGACAGTGAAACAGCTTCACTCTGCTGAGATAAGGGCTGCTCACGATGAATGAATGTTAAGTTAAATGATGTATAAATGAAAGTGAAGGGAACGGTCCTGGGAAGTCAGTGGGAACCTGCTCTTCCCTCTGCAGGACTTGGATAGCAGGGCAGGGGCTGCTGGTGTGAGGAAAGACCTAAGCTGATGTAGACACAGCAACAGGGGTTGTACAGATCCTCTGGGGTGAGCTGGGTGGGCAACTGTGCATGCCCACCCCAGGGACACACCACCCAGCACGGCCAGGCTGTGGCTGTCAAGGACAAGGGACACTCATGACTGACAGAACCAGGAGGAAGCGTCCACAAAGAAGCTCCATCACACCCTCAGCAAACACCCCAGCCCAAGAGGGACTGTCAGGCTTGGTACTCTCATAACACTGCCAGGAAAGAGCATCCCCAGGCACAGCCACAGAGGTGACCCCCAGCATCTCCAAGCACTTCTACCACCTCCAGAGCCACAAGCATGGCACAACCTCTGTCACAAAGAAATGGCCACACACCCCACATGCTGTAATGCCAAACTGCTTGTCTTTATTGAAGCCAGGAAAAGCAGCTTCTGCCCCAGCCACACCAGGCCCAGGATGGGATGACCCCAGCCCACAAGCACCTAGGCACCCAGCAGGAGCAGAGCTTCTACTCCTGCTGTCACACCATCTGGCAATGGCAGAGGCAGGGAGGGTAGAGGACATCAGGAGAAGGTTCCAGGAGCCAGAAGCAAAAGGGATGTCCTGCTCACATAGCTCAAGGTCTCAACCCCATATGCTGTGTGAAGAAAGCAGGAAAACATGTCACCTGGTGTAACTTTCCAAGCCCTTCCCTTCACCCTCCTCCACCTCTGCTGCTATCACAAGTGAATCTGTGGTGCACAAGAGTCTGGACCCATGGAGATGATCATATCCTTAATGCAGACTCATGTTGTCTCACTCCTGACTCCAAATCTACCCAGGTGCATCAAGAACAGGATCACATTCTTGAGGTTGTTCACTGAAACAACCTAGCTTGGAAGAGCCCTCTGCAAAGCCTGAAGGAGTCTTATGGGACTGAAGGAGAGTGAGGAGGCACTGCCTGACCTTGGGCTTCTTCAGCCCCACTCAGAGCAGGTCCAAGCATCTTGCCTTTCCTCTTCTGGCCTCTGCCTTCAAGCATGTATAAATGTGAGCCAGAGTGGTGGCTGTTTAAACACAACAGCAACTCTTTCTGCCAGCACACTGACATTTCTACTTCCCAAACTTACTTTTTGCAACAAAAGAAAAACCTTGAACATTTCCCACTGACGACAAAGGGGAAAGAGCACTTCAGAAAGCCACAGTAGCCTTTTTCTCGTTCACATTCTGCCTTATTTCCTGGAGCCAGGGAGGAACCTGCAGAGTGAAGGAGGTCAAACAAAAACAAAATCAAATCAAAAATAAACAAACCAAACCAAACCAAACCAAACCAAACAAAAACAAAACAAAACCAAAACAAAACAAATGAACATGAAATAACTATGCAAAATGTGTGTGGTCCTAGAGGGGTTGGTGCTGCACCTGGACCTCAGCCTCCAACATGTACTCATCAGCAAATCCAGCATCTTTAGTTCTACAGTCAAAAGTTTTATTATCTGCAGCAGTGTCTGTTCATGGAGAGAAAGAACAATGTGAGGTCCAGGACATGCCAGGGTGGCTCCTCAACTGTGCAAGTCACTCAGCATAGTCAATTCCTCACAAATATTATATCTATATATATATATATATGAAAAATCTGCTCATTTCCTAAGATCCCACTTATGGGTTCACACTTCACCCCTTCTGCCCTTTTCTCTTACCTGCAGCACCCTGCACTAACAGAAGCAAGAGGGGGAAGAGCAGGTACAGGATCCGCATGGCTGATGCTTGTCCCAAGTGTTCCAAATGGCTGCAGAGAGATCACATCAAGATAATAAAGAAAGGACATGGACAAAGCTGAGCACAGATGATGAGCCAAAAAGAGCAAGCTCAAGCTGCAGCAAAAAGAGGATTAAAAAAAAAAAAAAAGTATTAATAATGATTCTTAGCATTGCAGCTTTGCAGGTATCCTGGGAGGATTTTGGGAAGCAGCAGCCTGTTGGACAAGCTGGAGTTTATTTCACAGAATCACAGAATATTAGAGGCTGAAAGGGACCTCAAAAGATGGAATCATAGAATCATAGCATGGGCTGGGTTGGAAGGGACTGCCAAAGGTCATCTAGTCCATCCCCTCTGCAGTCAGCAGGGACATCCTCAACTAGATCAGGTTGCCCAGAGCCCTGTCAAGCCTCACCTTGAATATCCCCAGCAACCTCCCTGTGCAACCTGTTTTGGTGTTCCACTACCCTCATGGTAAAGAATTTGTTCCTAACATCCAATCTAAATCTACTCTTCTCTAGTTTGAAGCTCATCCTATCACTACAGGACTTTGTAAACAGTCTCTCTCCATCCTTCTTGCAGGCCCCCTGCAGGTACTGGAAGACTGCTATTAGGTCTCCCTGGACACCTAATCATCCAGTCCAACCCCCCTGCCAGAGCAGGATCACCCAGAGCAGATCACACAGGAATGCATCCAGACAGGTCTTGAGTCTCTCCAGAGAGGGAGACCCCACAACCCCCCTGGGCAGCCTGTTCCAGTTTTCTGTCACCCTCACAGTGAAAAAAATTTTTGTCATGTTCCCTCAGGTCCTTTTCCCTGCCCTCCAGCAGGTCAGTCCCCAGCCTATACCGATCCATGGGGTTGTTCTTTCCCAGGTGCAAGACTCTACACTTGCCCTTCTTGAAATTCATTAAATTCCCCTCTGCCCAACTCTCCAACCTACCTAACTCTTGCTGACTTAGAAGACTCATTGTCTTCTTCACAGGTCTTTCAGATATTTTTCCTTAAAACACAGACTGGAGGATTCCTGCCTAGTTACTGCTATTTTGCTCAAAACCCCATCCAGTGAAATTCAGACTAGAAGACAAGAAAACTTACTTCTGCACTTCACAGTGTTGGTTCAGAGTGCCCTTAGGCAGCAACAGGCTGTAGCAATCCGGGCAGGAATCAGCTGCACCCAGGAGTGTGAGGGTCACTCTGCCCAGACCCCCCTGGTTTTACATGGGTTCCTGTGGGTGGGCCATGCACTTATTCCCACCAGCCCTATATCCCCTTGGCCAATGAGAAAGTGCTCCATCAGCATGGAAATGGTGGGGATGCATCTTGTTCCTCTCTGAGGCAACAGGAGAGGCTTGAGGTGGGTCCTGGGGGTTGTTGCAATCTTCGCCGTTATTGTCCTCATGCAAGACCTCTTGTGACACCCAGATGCACAGCAGGGACAGGGGCAGTGGAGGCTGGCTGAAAATTCTTTGGGATGGACAAAGCAGCTGGTTGGGGCAGACAACAGCACCAGCTCAATCCCAGAAAAAAAAGGGAGTCTGTCTCTTCTTCTCTCATGGAGTAATCAGCTTGAGTGTGATGTGTTGAACATGAGCCAGCAGTGTGCCCAGGTGGCCAAGAAGGCCAATGGCATCCTGGCCTGGATCAGGAATAGTGTGGCCAGCAGGAGCAGGGAGGTCATTGTACCCCTGTACACAGCACTGGTTAGGCCACACCTTGAGTGCTGTGTCCAGTTCTGGGCTCCTCAATTCAACAAAGATGTTGAGTTGCTCAAATGTGTCCAGAGAAGGACAACAAAGCTGGGGAGGGGTCTGGAGTACAGCCCTGTGAGGAGAGGCTGAGGGAGCTGGGGGTGTTTAGCCTGGAGAAGAGGAGGCTCAGGGGTGACCTCATTGCTGTCTACAACTACCTGAGGGGAGGTTGTAGCCAGGTGGGGGTTGGTCTCTTCTCCCAGGCAACCAGCAGCAGAACAAGAGGACATGGTCTGAAGCTGTGCAGGGGGAAGTTTAGGCTTCATCTGAGAAAAGAAGTTCTTCCCAGAAAGAGAGATTGCCCATTGGAATGGGCTGCCCAGGGAGGGGACGGGGTTGACATCCCTGCAGGTGTTAAGAAAAGCCTGGATGAGGCACTTGCTGCCATGGTCTGGTTGATTAGTTAGGGTTGGGTGATCAGTTGGACTTGATGATCTTGGAGGTCCCTTCTAACCTGGATGATTCTGTGATTCTGTGTGAAAGCATGGAGCATATTGAAGCCAATGTGGTTGATGCCTTTTATTCCACCAGGAGAAGCGGCAGGGTGTGCAGAGCAGGACTGTGCTGCATGGCCAGCTTGGCAAGTGCCTCTCAGGTGGTTTGGAAGAGCAATTTGGCTGCCCCTAACTCCAAGGTGTCACCTGCAGGGGATTTTGATAGTGGAGCCTGGGCTCTCAGCCTTCACTCCTTGCACCCCATGGAGATGGAATTCACAGTGGCAAGAGACCAACTGATAAAAAAAAAAACCAAAAAGTGGTAGAAATGTTTGGGCTGCTTGTTTTGAAGTAGCAGTGACTGCAGCCTGTCTCTGTCAGCTCTCCTGCTCCTGATGCTCCAGGGAGCAGTTGGTAAGATATGAATGAAGATATGAATGAATGATGAGGCTCTGGCCAGCCTGATGTAGTGTGAGGTGTCCCTGCCCATGGCAGGGAGGTTGGAACTGGATGATCCTTGAGGTCCCTTCCAACCCTGACTGATTCTATGATTCTATGATTCAAATGGAAAAATGATCTGATACTACAGTGCAGCTGCTCAGTAGGCAATGAGGTTTCCCTATAGAGAGAACAAATAGGTAAGAAGAGAGAATCCAAACCTCTTGGGACAGATATTTATTTCTCCTCCATTGAGATCATGACCCACAGGTGACTTTTCCCAGTTGCTCTGCTGATTTCCCTAGGGTTCCCCACAGCATGCCTTTAAGGAACATCTCCCTGCTGCAAGTTTGACATCTGTCAATGGAGCTGGGTCCTTGTAACAAAGCTCCTGTGCTCCAGGAACAAGAATCTACCACCAACTCCTAAATCCTGGCCCATATTTTATATTGGTGGGCAGCAGGACTAGGGCAGGGATTGTTCCCTTCTGCTCAGCACTGGTGAGGCTGCACCTTGAATGCTGGGTTCAGTGTCAGGCATGTCTAAAGAAGAGGAATGAAGGTGGTGAAGTGGTCACAAGCCTTCTGAGGAGTGCCTGAGGGAACTGGAGTTGTTTAGCCTTAAGAATAGGAGCCTCAAGGGAAACCTTTCTGCTCTTTGCAACTCCCTGAAAGGAGGTTGAAGCCACTTGTGGCAGGGAAGGTTTTGGTTAGATATTAGGAAAATTTTCTTCACCAGGAGGGGTGTTAAGCCCTGGAACAGTCTGCCCAGGGAAGTGATGGAGTCACCATACTTGGAGGAGTTTAAAAGACATGTAGATGTGGTGCAGAGGGACATGGTTTAGTGGTGGACTCAGCAATGTTTGGTTAATGGTTGGGCTTGATGATCTGGAAGGTCTCTTGAAACCTTAATAATTCTGTGATTCTCTGACTCTATTTTTCTGAGTCAGAAGCACTGGGCACAGCAGTCCTGCTGGGGAGGAGGTGGTGGGAGGAAGGCAGATCTAGGTGTTGGTCTAAATGCCCATTAAAGGTCTCCTCCAACCCCAAACGTTCTCTGATTACTCTGCTGCCCAATGTGGGAGCTGCTGCTGGGCATGCAGCAAACCAGCACCCTCCAACACCTCCCACCAACACTGCTGCCAGCCCAGCTGCCATCTGCAGTGCACAGGACACCAGGACAGGCCTCCTGCTCCCCAGGACCAAGCAGAGCAGTTTCATCACACCCACAGCATGGACAACCCTGGTCTAGCAGGGACTGCCACCCTCAGTGTCTCTGTGAGCTGCCAGGCAAGATCATCCCCAGGCACAGGCATAATGGTGACCTCCAGCATCTCCAGACACTTCTCCTGCCACAAAGCCATCACTCCCTTCCCCCAGGGGCAAACTGGGATGGCACACCCACAAAAGAACAGCCACACAGCCCCTGTGCTGCAAAGCCAAACTGCTTGTCTTTATTCCAGCTGGGAAAAGGAGCCTCTGCCTCAACCACACCAGGCCCATGATGGGATGTCTCCAGCCCATGAGAACCAGGAGAAGCAGGAGCAGAGCTTCCACTCCTGGGGCTGGCAGAGGCAGGCAGGGGAGAGGACATCAGGAGAAGCTTTCCAGGAGCCAGAAGCGAGGGGATGTGCTGCTCACAGAGCTCAGGGTCTCAACCCCAGTTACTGTGTGAAGAAAGCAGAAGAACATGGCACCTGCTGCAACTTACATAGTCCTTCTTCCCACTCTCCTCCACCTCCCCAGCTATCACAAACAAATCTGTGTTACCAGAGAACCTGGGCCAGTGGAGGTGGTTATGTCTTTATTGCAAAGTCTGGACTCATGGTGTCTTGGGTTTGGCATCCCTGACTCCCTATCTATCCACATGCAGCAAGGACAGGATTGTGACCTCAGTGCTGACCAAGGACAGTGAATGAATCACTCTCTGCTAGCTTGGGAGAGCCCTCTGCCGAGCCTGAATCAGTCTTATGGCACTCAAGGAGTGTGAGAAGCTGCTGTCTGACCTTGGGCTCCTTCAGACCCACAACAGGCAGGTCCAAACCCACAAGGACATCCTGCTTCCTCCTCAGGACTCTCCCACAAAGCACAAATGCAGGAGATCACTTACCAGGCTTTAGCTAGAGACAAAGTTTCACCAGATATTTCTGTGGGCAAAGGAGGAAACTCTTCCCTGGGCCAGGAATCCAGACCTTACCTTCTGCAGCATTTACGAAATATTGAACATCTTCCAATGCTTTGTGCATAGTTAGGACATTTAAAAGTACAGTATCCTCCTCTTGCAGAACATGAAAACAAGCTTTCTTCTCCTACAAGGAGTAATACAGACAAAATAATGTGGTCACTTCATGTCACACAGAAAACCCCAGTGGTGGGTGTCCCACCTCATCCCATCTCCCTGCTTCCCTTCTTACCTGCAGCACCCTGAAACAAGAGGATGAGGAAGGGGAAGAGTAGGTACAGGATCTTCATGGCTGATGCCTTCCCAGGTCTTCACAAGGCTGAAAAAGGGGACACTAAGACTGTAAGGACATGGAGGACACCACGTGGTGCAGCAGCCTGGGTACTGTGTTGTACCAAACTGCAGAGGGGCTGTCTACAACCCAAGCAGGTGATGTTCCCTCTACCTTTTCCTTGAGAACAGTTCTTAGATCTCAGAGAAATGCTTGCACCTGGAGATGCCACACTATATGAAGGGCTACCCAGTGCTCTCCATCTCCTCAGCCAGTCCAAAGAGGAATGCCCAACACATCATCTCTGCTTCCCTGGCCTCAGGAAAGCCCTTCCAGATCACTCAGGGGCTGCCCATCCTCAACTCAAGACCATTCCCAGGCTTTCCAGCAAAGGTACTCCCCAGCCCCACACTTCCTGCCCCTGCCTCATGCAGTACTAATCCAAGGAGGGGCAAGAGGGCAAGGAAGTTTCTTGGTGGCCAGAAGTGGAAACTAAAGTCCACCTCATGAGTTCACTGGAGGGCTGAAAGGATGGAAGAATCTCTGTACTGCTGTGGGAGAAGCATCTCCATGCTTTGCTGAAGGAAGTCCCCATTCCCTCAGAAGAGATCATCTTGGGACCGTCCTTCAGCATCAAGGCACAATCCCAGTGTCTCCTGGAAAACTTAGTCCCATCTTCCACATGTTCTATGCTCTTAGACTCATAGGCAAGTTTATCGTCTTTCCCAGGAATTTCTGATGTCCTAGTGATATCCATTTGTATTTTGCTATTCAGATGGGACTTGAACAGAGAACCTGAGTGGGCAGCTTTCCAGAAAGAGATCTTGCAGTTTACCTACCTGATGAAGGTCTTGGTGTGTAGGCAGCAACAACCCCAACAGGGAACAGCTTGTGTTCAGATGCCCTTGGGTCCAAGGAGCACTGTTTTACCCCAAAACAGCCTGGTTTTATACCATTGCTGGTGGGTGGGACATGTCCATCTTCCTCCTGACACATCTCTGCTCAGCCAATCAGAAAGAGCCCCATCTTCATGGGTATGGTGGGGTTGCAGCTTATTCTGAGGCAAGGGAGAGGCTGAGGTACCTCCTGGGGGCTGTTGAATTCTTCACCATTATCCTCACCTTTTACTGTGGGCACCCAGGCTGCTGTGGGCTGCCTGGGATGGACAAAGCAGACTGCTTGGTGTAGACACCAGTAGCAACCAGTCCCATCAAAGGATAATACATTTGTCCCTTCCTTTCTTCTCAGTTGACTCAGCAAGTGTCTGTTGTGTGGCATGCAGGATCATGCATAATATTTGACTTTTTCTTCTTCTTTTAACATCCTTGCCAAGGTGATTTGCTTTTGATATGCAAAGAAGGGACAAGTGGAAGGCCAACTTTCTGATGGCTGCTCAGACACAGAGACAATGGGCAGAGGAAAAGTGATTAGGTGAGGTCACAGCTCACCTGATTCTGTCTTATTTTACTACATGAGTAGAAAGTTCTTTCCTGTAAGGGTGACAGAACCCTGGAAGAGGCTACCCAGAGAGGTTGTGGAGTCTCCTCTGGAGACTTTCAAAACCTGACTGAATGTGTTCCTGTGTTGCCTGCCCTAGGTGCTCAGGTTGGGCAGGGGATTGGAGTAGATGAACTCTAGAGGTCCCATCCAACCCCTAATGTTCTATGATTCTACTCCTTACATTTTCATTCCTGGTACAAAACACACAAATGTGGTTCAATAGAAGAAAGTCTTAGGCAAAGCTTTGCAAGGTAAGCAAACCTTCAAGGTGGAGTAATAGGTATGGGAGAAAGCACCAAGCGCCCAAAAAGACTCAAGCTGTGGGACTTGGATCCTGGAGGGATTGAAGGATCTTGAAGTTGGATACATCAAAGACCAAGGGCCTGGTGTCATCCATCAAAGAGATGCATGAGGGGCATCTCCCCCAGCTAAGGACTGGGTGTCCTTGTTGGGATCTTTGCAGGTGTAAAGGTCTTGTTAGAGTATCCTTTTTCCTGGAAGTTTGGTACCGGGCTCAGGACTGGTTCAGGGACAGTCAAGGGCTTCTGATTTTGGTGTGGAGGGGACTTCCAGCCTACACTGCAAAGAGGCAGGGGCAAACCCCTACACAGAGGAGATACTTTGAGATGAGGACTTTGTGTGGAAGCCTCACCAGAGCTGCAGTTTGGTCCTGTTGATGCAGACCTAGTCCTTCACCCATAGCTGGTGTCTCAGTCTGGCCTTGGCCCATGACTTGCAGAGGTTTCAATGCCCCAGCCTGAGGCTGGTCTCAGTGTCCCTATCCTGTCTTGTGTCCTGGCTGGGGGCAGTGGGTTGAGACCTGCCCTGCCAGCCCCCATGGATCACCCTGAGCTAAGCATCATCAATCTGTCCCAAGGCTTCTCCATATTGCTGACCCACAGCTTGGCCCTGGGCTCCTAACTGAGCCCCCTAGCCCAGCCCCAGGTCTTGAACCCCTGCTGACAGTGCTGACCTCCAACTCCTGCATGGCCCTCTGTCACAGCCTTCAGTCCCTGTTTCCCCAGGAGCTGGATGATTTCCACCACCATCCTCAGCTACCTCTGGACTCCACAGTGCATGCCCTGGTGACATATGGGCAGGTCCCACAGCTGGGGTTGGACCCAAGGCCACCAGAATGGCATGTCCTGTGAGATAACCCCACAGGGCTTCCTCACCTGGTTTAGGACTCAGTGGACAACCAGCAGGCACCCACTGAAGAGGTTCCTAACAACCTCCCATCCCTGCCCCTGGATGTAGGGTGTGGGGATGCCCTGGCTGAAAGGGCAGGCTGGTGTGGGGGTCCCTGTGGGTCTGTGGTAGTTTCAGGCTATGCCTTGAAAATTTTCCACAGATTTTGAACAGAAAGTAGTAGAATGCAAATAAATATAAACAAATGTAAATAAATCACTATTGGGTGTAAAAAGGAAAATAAGCAATCCTATTGGAGAGATACCAGACATAAAACTTAGATCTAGAAACTACCTTTTCTCTTTTTGGCTTCCTTGCTCTGGAAGACACTAACTTGTTTCTTCTTGGCTTTGTTGACCATGGCTGTGTTCTTTGTTGTGGCTGAGTGTCCTAACAAAACAACTCTCTGCTCTCCCTCTTGTCCCTTTGTGTCCAGGGGGGTAGAGGGAAGGGGGCAGGGAAGGGGAAGCTGTTGCTGGCTTCCCTGGTTTTTGGCCAGGGGGCGGTTCTTGTGCTGTTTATCCATTGTAAATACCTGTAAATATTGTAAATGTTGCCTATTTTGTACATATCCATTGCATTTCATTGTAGTTTTGCTTGCAAATACAGCTTCATTTGCTTCCAACTCGGCTGGTCTGGCAATTTAATGTCTGGGGGGAGGAATTTTCAACCCACCACAGGGTCCCACCTCACACTGAGGGGATGCTGCTGTGGCTTAAGGCCAGCTTGGAGATAGTTGTGGGTACATTTGTGGGTTCATGCCTATCAGGAATTGACTTTTTCTTCGCTGTGTTCCCCTCCACATGGAGAAAAGAGGCACACACCTGCACGCTGCTCCCTGGGGACAAACACACACATCTCAGCAGCGGGAATGCAAACCAACAGCTTATATTTGGGGCACTGGGGTAAGGGATTCCCATGGGATCACGATCCAGATGTCCAGGGCTGCCTCCACACAACATTGCCCTGACTTTCACCTTGAGGACATGGGCTGGTCTCAGACGGCTGCTTGGAGATCGGTACGGGAGGCCCAGAAGCACATTAGGGATACCATCGGCTGCAGGAGAAAAGGTCTATCAGTGCCTGTCCCAACAAGGGCAGCAATGAGGGCTCAGGAATGTCCCCCACGCCCTTGGCTTGCATATTCTCCCCTCTTTCTCCAACAGCCTCACCTGCAACCCCAGCAGGCAGCACCCTCAGCCCTGAACCTACCTGCGACAGCAGAAGTCTTGCTCAGAGCAGATGCCAACGCGACTGATCCCTGGGGGGCAGGACTTGGGAGAGCAGAAGCCCCCCCGGCGCTCACAGTCCTGGGGCAATCCTGGAGCAAGGGACAGCCCTGCAGAGCACAGGAAGAGGAGACCTTCAGTATGGCCCTGCCAAGATGCTGAGCACAGCCTCTGGTCCCTGAGGGGCAAGCGTTAGCCCACCCCTGCCTGTCCCCTGCCACACAAGCTCGGGCAGGAGTCTGCAGCAGAAACCAAGGTGATTGTCTTCTGGCTCCCTCCTGGCACAAGGGAGAGTGGAAGCAGGATCTGCCTGCTTCCCTTCTGCCTGGGCTGCTTCGCCCACTGCTGCTGATTCAGAAAGGCAAGGAGCAGGAGGTACAGAGAACGTAACAAATCCTCATCCGTGGAGCACAAGAGCTTTGTTACCAAGGTCATACCTCTTATGTTATCTGCAGAACCCACAGCAGGAGCCTTTCCCTAAAGGTATGGGGCGTCAGGGACCCCAGGGAGGATGCCACAAAACCCAGGAGAGGTCACACATGACTCATCATCTCAGCTGGAAAATCCTCCCTACAAAATATTGACATAGGACAAATCCTCCCCCACCACATTTCTTACCTGCTGCTCCCTGAAGCATCAGAAGGAGGAGAGCGCAGAGGAGAGGCAGGATCCGCATGGCTGGGAGTCGCCAGCAGGGTCACAGCTCTGGGGACAGAGAAAGGAAGCAGAGATGAGTGGGAGGGTCCTTGCCTGCTGTATAGCACCTGCAGGGGCCAGGACTGGGGGGAGGGGTGGCGGGGGCTGTCAGTCTGTCCCGGAGGAGATCTGAGCACTCCGCAGCGAGAGGACCTGCTCGACAGCCCACGGCTGGGAGCTTCCCACAGCTTCTCAGCTCCCGGCAGCAGCAGCAGCAGCTTGGTACCGACCAGCTGGTCCCTCCACGTGGCAATGTGTCTCTTGGGATGACTCACACCTCAAAATGCGCAGGGCTAAAGCTCCTTTTCCAGCGTCTTCCCCTGCTAGAGGGAAAAAAAAAAAAAAAAGAAACCTCTTTCCTCTTCTGACACCTCTGAGAAGGATTCCCCGGGCTCCAGCCTAGGTCTTGTGTCAGCCTGCCTTGCGTAAGAACCGGTCAGAGCTGCGGTTTGCTGGACACCTCTTGGGACACATCCCTTTTGCTTAGCCCTTGGTAAGCAATCCGCTTTTACAACACAAAGCAGCTCTGTGTTGCTCCCTCCCCCGCCCGGAGCACACCGCGCTCGCTTTGCTTCGCTAGGAAATCACTGGGAAGAGGGCCACACGGATGACAGCTCCATCCAACTGGCAGTCCCCTGAAGGGGCAAGTTCTGTGACTTTGTTGCTGGAAGGGTTTGCCGGGTGTAACCCTTTACTGGTTCTCACTGCATTGACAGTGCCACCTCAGTATACTCTGTCAGCCTTGGTGCAGATTGATCAAGCAAATGTGTGGATGTACAGTAAAAACACGCTCGTGCAGATGAGTGGTTACATGAACACACCTGTGATCCCAGTGCTTCACAGAATCACAGCATACATCCAGTTGGACGAGATCTCCAAGATCATCCACTCCAAACCTCAACCCAGCACTGAAGGGTCAACACTAAACCATGTCCCTAAGCACCAGATCCACACACTGCTTGAACACCCCCAGGGAAGGTGACTCCACCACTGCCTTGAGCAGACCATTCCAATGTTTGAGAACCCTTTCAGTGAAAAAGTCTTTCCTTATATCCAGCCTGAACCTCTCCTAGTGCATTTGGTAACCATTTCCTCAAGTTCCTGGCTCTTGCCACCAAGGAGAAGAGGCTGGACCCCTCCTCACTCCAACCTCCCTTCAGGTAGCTGTAGAGAGTGATGAGGTCTCCCTTCAGCCTCCTCTTCTCCAGACTGGACAACCCCATCTCCCTCAGAAGCTCCTCATAGGCCATATGCTCCAGGCCCTTCACCAGCTTTGTTGCCCTTCTCTGGACATGCTCCAGCACCTCAATATTCTTCTTGAAGTGAAAGACTCAAAACTGAACCCAGTATTTGAGATGCAGCTTCACCAGCGCCCAATGCAGGGGCACAATCACTGCCCTACTCCTGCTGGCCACATGGCTCCTAATACAGGCCAGGATGCTGTTGACCATCTTGGCTACCTGAGCACACTGCTGGCTCATGTTCAGATGGTTGTTGATCAGCACTCCCAGGTCCTTTTTCTGCTGGGCAGCTCTCCAGCCACTCTTCCCCAAGCCTGTAGCCCACCATGGTGTTGTTATGTCCCAAGGGCAGGACCCACCACCTGGCTTTGTCAAGCCTCATCCAGTTGAACTTGGCCCAATGATCCAACCTGTCCAGATCCCTTTGCAGAGCCTTTCTAGAATCATAAAATGCTGTGGGTTCACAGGACCACAAGATATCAGGGGTTGGAAGGGACCCAAAGAGATCATTGAGTCCAAACCCCCTGCCAGAGCAGGACCATACAATCTAGCTCAGGTCACAGAGGAATGCTTCCAGACAGGCCTTGAAAGTAGACTCCACAACCTCTCTGGGGAGCCTGTTCCAGTGGTCTGTGACCCTTACAGTAAAGTTCCCCCTTGTGTTGGTTGGAAGGGACCTCCAGAGATCATTGATTCTAACTCCCCTGCAAGGGGGCTCCCTAACTTTCAAGCAGTTCAACACTCTCACCCAGTCTGGTGTCATCTAAAAACTTACTGATGGTGCACTCAATCCCCTCATCCAGACCACTGATAAAGATATTAAACAAGACTGGTGCTAGTGCTGAGCCCTGGGGAACACCACTAGTGACTAGACACCAACTGGACACATGGATGGCCTGGCCAGCCAGCCAGCCTTTATCCCAGCAAAGCATCCACCCCTTCCAAATGCTTTACTAACATCCAGCTTACTGGTTACAGACACTGCATCATCTCCAGGGATGAACCCTCTTTGCAAAATCCTCAGTCCTTGAGCAAAGCATCTTGTGCCATTCCACTTTGTGAAAGAAACCCTCACCTACTGGGGATTGTGCAAAACTCCTTAGGACATAAACTGAAAATTGCTGGTTTGGCTCCAACTGGCAACTTCCTCAGGTCTCCATGCAGGGGAATCCTTCAGAGGTGACTGTTGGCCCAGTTTCCTGCCCTTCAGAGGGCTGTGGTTTCAATGGTGGCAAAGTCATCCACAGAAACATCTGCTCTGAAAGCAGGACAGATGCTCTGCAACAAGTGGCCAGCCTGGGGCAAGCTCCTTGTCTGTAGGCACTTTGCTTGGTTGTTTGCTTGGATGTTAGGAAGAGGTTTTTCCCCATGAGGGTGGTGAGACACTGGAACAGGTTGCCCAGGGAGGTGGTGGAAGCCTCATCCCTGGAGGTTTTTAAGAGCAGGCTGGATGTGGCTCTGAGCAACTTGATGTAGTGTGAGGTGTCCCTGCCCATGGCAGGGAGGTTGGAACTGGATGATCCTTGAGATCCCTTCCAACCCTACCAAGTCTATGATTCTACGATTCTCTTAAAAGTCAACCATTCCTGCTCTTATCTTTGCTGAACATCAGTGAGTGCAAGCCATGGGAGAGCTGAGGTTATTTCCCATAGTATTTCAGTGATACCTTCCAGCTGGTTGTCACCAGCAGCACACAGTCCAGTTGGAGGCCTGTAGCTAGGGGTGTTCCCCAGGGCTTTCCCAGGGGTTAGGACTGGGTCCCATCTTGCTCAACATGTTCATCAGCCACCTGGATGGAAGGACAGCAAGTGTGCTGAGGATTGAGGACTGGCTGACACATCCGAAAGCTGTGTTGCCATTCAGTGAGACCTGGACAGGCTGGAGAGGTGGGTGGAGAGGAATCTAATGAGGCTGACCAAGGGCAATTGTCGGGTTCTTCACCTAAGGAAGATAACCCCATGCACCAGTACAGGTTAGGATTTAACCTGCTGGAAAGCAGCTCTGCAGAGGAGGACCTGGGAGTGCTGCTGGAAAAGTTGACCATGAGCCAGCAACATGTTCTCATGGTCAGGAAGTCTCTTGGGACAGACTGTGGCTTGTAGGTCAAGGCAGGTTCTCCTGCTCCTCTAGGCTGTCCTAGTGAGGTCACACCTGGAGTATTGTGTCCAGTTCTGGGCTCCCCACTTCAAGAGAGGCAAAGAACTACTGGAGAGAGTTCAACAGAGGGCTACAAAGATGATGAGAGGACTGGGGCTGTTTAGCCTGGAGAAGACCACCAGGAGATCTTCTCAATGCCTATTGATATCTGAAGGGTGGGGCCAGACTCCTTTCAGTGGTGCCCAGTGACAGAACAAGGGGCAACAGGTACAAACTGGAACAAAGGAGGTTCCATCTGAACAGGAGGGGAAAATTCTTTTCTGTGAGGATGACAGAGCCCTTAGACAGGCTGTTCCTTCTCTGGAGAGATACAAACCCAACCTGGATGCAATCCTGTCCAACCAGCAGTAGGTGAACCTGGTTGGATGGGTTGGACTAGATGATCTCCAGAGGTCCCTTCCAACCTGTACCATCCTGTGATTAATTCTATATTCCCTTTAGCACCTAAGAGGAGCTAGCTCAGCCTGGCTATATTTGCTGTTAAATTCCCAGCTCTGGCTTTATTTGCTGTTAAATTCCCAGCTTTGGCTATATTTGCTGTTAAATTCCCCCTGCCTGTAGGAAAGGATGGCTACACCCAGAGTGATGTTTCAGGGAGTTCCTTTGGGTTGTTCTGAACCCCAGGGTTATTCTGGCAGAGTGTTCACTGACCTGGCCTCAGTCCTTGGCAACAGCTGGGCAGGACTTAGGAGACAGTGTGAGCAGAGAACAGCTGGAAACAGGCTGAGGTTGTCCCACTTCAGAGGCTGAGTTTGGCTATACACAGATGAGCTCTGCCCTTCCAGATAGTGTCAGGGCAGATAACTATTCACTGGCAGCAGTGACCAAGTGCTAGTCTGAAGACTGATTTGTCTTCACAGAGATGCTCCTGACCATGCAAGAGCAGCTGCATAGACAGGAGCTCACTGAGCAACCTGCACCTTCTGTGTGTTCTGTGAGGGTTCAGGGTGGGACAGAACAGACCTCTCACAAGAGAAGGAGCAGGATATTGGCCTTTTGTATGTGCTGTCTAGCTGTCTCCAGAAGGTCTGACTCTGATCTCCTGACTTGCTACTGCAGCTGATATGAATTTGGCAGAGCTACTCCAAATTTACACCAGGCAAAAATAACCAAAGGTAAAATCAGGCTTCAAATGAAGTCACCTCAAATGCCTCCTTTTGTTCTGCTCAGTGTGTTGTTCTTAGTTCCTGTAATGAAACAGAATGCTGTTCCCGCATCTGAAAGCTCTGGACCAGGAGGTGGCAACCCAGTTTTCAGAGCAAAGATCATAGAATTATAGAATTACCTGGGTTGGAAGGGACCTCCAATGGTCATCCAGTCCAACCGCCCTGCAGTGAGCAGGGATATCCTCAACTAGATCAGTGCCCAGTGCCCTGTTGAGCCTCACCTTGAATATCTCCAGGCATGGAGCCTCAACCACCTCTCTGGGCAGCCTGTTCCAGTGCTCAACCACCCTCACTGTAAAGAACTTTTTTCCTAACATCCAATCTAAATCTACTCTAATTTAAAATCATTCCTAGGAATGGAGAAAACTTTTGTGTTCCCTATGGAAAAAGTGACTAATCACAGCTTTGTCCATGGCAGAGGATTCTTAGCAGTCCTGGGTGGAGAACATCCGGTTTTCACCCAACCAGCAGTCCCAGAGAGGAAAATACTTTGGTAAGCTACACAATCCTGGTGGGTGTAACCTGATGTCAGGATTCAAATTTTGAAAGGAAAAGAAGAGTTGCAGAGAAATGAGTGAGTGACACCACCACACACAGCAGGCATACAACCTCCCCAGCTCTTGCTTTTATTGAAAGAAGAATGAAGAATCCCTGATGACCAAGAGTGCAACAGTTCCTTGAATCCAATGATGTAAAAAGCGAACATCCCCAGATCCCTGGAAGTCCTCACTACAACCTACACAAAGGAAAAGAACATTTCATGGGTTTCAGACTTACACAAATGGGGGAAATCTTGCCACACAAGACTTCCACTGAGAATCATAGAATTGTTAGGGTTGGAAGGGACCTCAAGGATTATCCAGTTCCAAGCCCCCTGTCATGGGCAGGGACACCTCACACTACAGCAGGTTGCTCAGAGCCACATCCAGCCTGGCTGCAAAAACTTCCAGAGATGAGGCTTCCACCACCTCCCTGGGCAACCTGTTCCAGTGTCTCATCACCCTCATGGGGAAGAATTTCTTCCTAACATCCAACCTGAATCTACCCATTTCTAGTTTTTCTCCATTCCCCATAGTCCTATCACTACCTGACACCCTAAAAAGTCCCTCCCCAGCCTTCTTGTAGCCCCCTTCAGACACTGGAAGGCCATAATGAGGTCTCCTCAGAGCCTTCTCTTCTCCAGACTGAATAGTGCCACCTCTCTCAGTCTGTGCTCCCAGGAGAGGTGCTCCAGCCCTCTGATCTGGAAAGCCACCTTTGACAAAATGCTGAACTTACCATTTGCAGCAAGAATGCCCTGCACGACAAACCCCCAGGTAAGCGTTGCCACGAGGGCATCTTCCAGGGAAGCAGAAGGTCCCACGATAGCCACACCTCATGATAGGTCTGAGGGGGTTTGCAAAGTCTGTGCCATAAAAATAAAGCAAGAGCTAGTTGTTTCTCTCAAAGTTTTGCATTTTGCTAAGTTCCTGCGATCTGACACCATGTCACCCTCAGAGGAGGTCTGTGGGCAAAACAATCAAGCAAATGCTGGAATCCCTTCTTCATATGTAAGAAGTGTGTCTCCAAGGACTCCACCAGGAACTCAGATTTCAGGAACAGACCCCAGAAACCTAATGGAAAACAGGAAGTGAACACTAACCAGCTCCTAAAGATTTGTAGGTCACAATTAAGGGCACACAACATCCATAACAGGTTTCCCAGAGAGGTTGTGGAGTCTCCTCTGGAGACCTTCAAAGCCCACCTGGACACAATCCTGTGCAACCTGCTCTGGGTGAACCTGCCCTAGCAAGGGGGTTGGACTAGATGATCTCCAGAGAGGTTTCTTCCAACTCCCACCATCCTCTGATTCTGTGACTGTGTCCTGCACTGTAATTTTGCCATTTTCAGGCATGATGTTTAAAGATGATCCTTTGTTTTCTGGACAATAAGGTGAGATTTGGGGTTCAGGCTCCTTTACATTTGCCCCAAAAGGCACAACCTTACACCACCACTTAGGCTTGCACAAATGTCTCCATCAAGCAGAAGCATCCAGAAGCATTTCAGTCTTATCTCATCATTTCCTGCCCCCCCATCACAAGTACAAGGTCCTGAATCGAAAGATATTTGAAGATCATGGGATCAGATTCCTTTTTTTTTTTTTTTTTCTTCTGAGCAGCTTAAGAATCTTTGATTATGAGTAGTCTGGTGTAGGGTGACCCAGAGACAAAGCTATTTAAGTGTAAGACTCCACAAGCTTTAAAGGGGAAAATGCTGATGCTGGATGGTCATTTTGGGGTTGTCTCAGAGTGTCTTCAACTCAGATTGGATCCTCAGAGGAGTAGCAAAGCACCTTATTGATGGTTGGAGTGTTTGCCTGCTAACTTCATGCATCACCTGTGATCTGTCAATGGGGTTTGATGACATATCAGAAGATTCTTTGCTGCAGGCAGCTTAGCCACTTCCCCAAAGGGTCAGGAGACCTTTTTAAGACACCAATACCTCCTATACAGCCTCCCATCTTGATTTACAACTTACCTGCAGCTGTGTGGAATGCCACCAAGAGGAGAGCAAAGAGAAAGGGAAGGATTTTCATGGTGAAGGGTGGACTGGGAACTCTGTTCACTGCAGAGAAAAAGAGAGCAAGACATTAAATAAGAGGATTGCCCCTCCACAATCACAGGAGACTGAGAAGTGACATACAGAAATGTCCTTCCAGATCAAGCATTATTTAGAACAGGTATTCCACACTTTCTTTATAAGAATATTTATGGTCCTAAGGGGTCCCTGGAGCATCCTTAGGACCGTGGCACATTTTCCAGGCAGCAAAAACATACTTTTAAGTCCTCTTTTAATTAATATGTTCATGAACCAGGCATTTATCCTAGATCACTTGATACTTTGCAATACATTGCAGTAAATGTAATTTGCTTTGTGTCAGCTGAAGCTGTTCACTGAGGGGAAAAAAAAAGGGGGGAGGGGGGAGAGAAAAGACAGTTTGTGCTATATGGATGCAAAACAAGCTTTTGTAACAAAAAAGCAAAGCAGAACAACTCCCTTTACAGTTCAGTGAAAATGTAGTTTCTCCCTGTTCTTGCTCAGTCACTGTTGCTTTTCCTTCATATCAGGAATTACATGATTTCCAGGATAAATTTTTGCATTTCCTCTCAGCTCTCTTCCCACAGCAGGCAGAAAGTCTTCTCCATTATTGATATTTGAAAGCTCTAGAACTGACTCTCCATAGCCTGGGATCACAGCACAGTTAAGGATAGAACAGTGAAATGCAGCTAAATGTGGAGATGTGAAGTCTCCAGCTCATTTAAAAAGCACAGAACTTTGTAAGAGAGGCTGAAAAAAATGAGAAAATTTCTATTGTTACCAGGTAGGACGAGGCTCTAGGTTGGAAAAGTCCTTGGATCAGTGCCAGTCACCCAGATGCATTAACATGAAGAAGCAGAGCTCAGCATATGCTGTTCCTGGAGGGTGGTGAAGGATCTCCACAGCCTTCTGGTTACCACTTAGACAATCCCATCAGTCTTGTGGAGTGTTGAGGAGGTCCAATGAATCCTCTCTGTTACTGTTCCTCTATGAGGAACCAAGGTGTCACTTTTCAATATTGCACAAACTACATGCAAGCTGCTTTGGGCCACCTCAGTTTGTGCAACGTGTTTGGCCACAGCAGCTTGCTCAGGGCTTCTATGCACTGAGACTTACAGGCAGTAAAAACAGATAGAGAGGCTGCCATGCTCCTGGATTATCACTCTGTACACCTCACTTAGAAACTGATGCTGCATGAACACTGGAACAGGCTGCCCAGGGGGGTTGTGGAGTCTTCATCTCTGGAGATATTCAAGACCCACCTGGATGAGTTCCTGGGTGATCGGGTATAGGTGATCCTGCTCTGGCAGGGGGGTTGGACTGGAGGATCTCTGGAGGTCCCTTCCAGCCCCTGATGTTCTGTGAACATTCTGTGATGATGGGATTCCTCAGGGGAATGGTACAAAGTGGGGTCTGCCCAACTGTATGAGGTTCAATAAGGCTGAGTCCTTCACTTGGGTGTAAACAATCCCATGCAATGCTCCAGGCTTGGGGAAGAGTAGCTGGAAGGCTGGCCAGTGGAAAAAGACCTGGAGGTGTTGGTTGACAGCTGGGCGAGCATAAGCCAGGTGTGCTCAGGTGGCCAAGAAAGCCAACAGCATCCTGGCCTGGATCAGGAATAGTGTGGCCAGGAGCAGGGCAGTGATACCTCCCTGTACTGCTGAGGCTGCACCTTGAAAACTGGGTTCAGTTCTGGGACTCCCACTATAAGAAGGACATTGAGGTGCTGTAGCATGTCTAAAAAAGAGCTAATGAAGAGTCTAGAGAACAAGAGGAACAGCTGAGGGAAGTGGTGGTGTTTAGCCTGGAGAAAAGGATGCTGAGGGGAGACTTTGTTGTTCTCTACTGCTCCCTGAAAAAGGTTGTAGAGAAGTGGGTCTCAGTCTCCCAAGCAACAAGAGTAAATGGCCTCAAGTTCAACAGGGGAGGTTTAGGTTGAATGTTAGGAAACATTTCTTTCTGAAAGTGTTGTCAAGTCCTGGAACAGGCTGCCCAGGGCAGTGTTGGATTCATTATCCCTGGAGGGATTTAGAAGACCTGTAGATGGGGTGCTTAGGGACATGGCTAAGTGGTTTTGATTGGAAGAGACCTTTGAGTTCATCAAGTCCAATCATTAACTCCACTCTACTAGGTCCCCACTACAGCATCAAGTAGGCCAGACCATGGGCTCTTCCAAGGTTCACAGCTCACAATGGAGTGTAAAAATGATTTACAAATTCACATTGCAAGGGTATCTTCACTTTCCTTTTTAGCCTCCTTTCCTACCTGAATCTGACCTGCCACATTTGACAGCAATTGCCATTCTCTTCTGTCAGCTGCTTGCTCAGCACTGAGCTCTGCCCTTAGAGAGCCTCCCTTGACTTGCTATACACACCCTGCAGGGAATTTTCTTAGATCTCTTTGT
The DNA here is from genome assembly GCF_027791375.1 of Indicator indicator. Taxonomy (NCBI): domain Eukaryota; kingdom Metazoa; phylum Chordata; class Aves; order Piciformes; family Indicatoridae; genus Indicator; species Indicator indicator. The sequence continues at coordinate 32,316,954 of NC_072018.1, forward strand.
TTTCTTTCCCACTCAAAGCAAATATTTTACTGAGGCTTCCAGCAGAGACTTTTTAATGGATTCCATGCTGCCTGCAGTCTTGTTGCTCCTCTGGATGGCTCCTATTGTTGCCTTTCTTTCCTCATTTTTGCCTTTATTTTTTCCTTTTTTTTTTTTTTTTTGAGATTAAATATTGCCCTGGTTTGAGCTAGAACAGAACCAATTCTGCTCACTGATTTTACTTCTCAGCTCAGCTCCTCCCAGTGCTGACACTTCCTGAAGCTGAGGGCATGTTTGCACAGGCAGTGGCTGCTGCTAGCAGTGATGATGCTGATGTGTAGAGTTACTGCCAAGGACTGGGGTGCAGAAAGGCTCTGGCTTACACTTGCTCCTGTGGAGACCAAGGTCACTGCTGAAGCTTGTGCCCCATGTCAGGACACAGTAAGGATGAGACAGCACCAGGGGAAAGGAGGGACAGGACAGGTGACTCTAAAGTGACCAACAAGGGCTTCCATGCCATATTCAGTTCAAAGCTGAGGGATCACAAGGGTTAAGCTCTGTTCTTCAATGGCTACCATCTGAGGAGGACTATGTCCATTCTTCCTCCAGTCCCAGCCTGTGCATTCCTGAATCTGGCACCTGAATCCAGCTCCTGAATCCAGTTCCCATCCGACTGAGTCCACTCTGGATCCAGGGTGGGTGACAAAACTAGTTGATCCAACAATCACCTTTTTAACAGCAACAGAAATTTGATGCCTGAATCTCTTGACATCATCCACAATGACCCTTCACATCTGCTCTCAAGCAGGTCAGTGAACTGCAGAAGATGTGATCACAGAATCACAGAACATTAGAGGTTGGAAGGGACCTCCAGAGACCATCAAGTCCAACCCCCCCTGCCAAAGCAGGATCAGCCAGGGTAGTTCACACAGGAATGCATTCAGGTGGGTTTTAAAAGTTTCCAGAGAAGGAGACTCCACAACCTCTCTGGGTACTGTTCCAGTGCTGTAAAGAAGTTTCTCCTCATGTTGAAGTGAAATCTTCTATGTTAAAGCTTGAACCTGTTGTTCCTTGTCTTATTAGTGTGCACCAGCAAAAAGAGATTGGCCTCCTCCACTTGACATCCACCCCTCAGATATTTAATCCACTATCTGGATCCATCAGGGAGGGACTGTTACTTAAACTCTTCACTAAGTTGTTGTGGAACATTTGCAGCTAAGGTGTGGAGCAAAACATGGCTTGAAATAAATGCACACAGGTGGCTCAATGCACCACATGGGCCAGCTGGGTCCATGTGATGTCATCTGTAGACAAGCCAAGATTGCCTTCACTATCTACTCTCCTAACCACAAGGGCAGGTAGTTTTCATTCTGTTCATTGTTCCTGTCCAGTGGCTGAGTAAAGCATAGAACCTCAGAATCGTTTTGCTTGGAAAAGAACTTTAAGATCATCCAGTTCTAGAGCCCCTATTGCAAGGAAGATCTGGACATGCTGGAATGTGTCCAGAGAAGGGCCATGAGGATGAGCAGAGGGTTGGAGCACCTCTCCTATGAGGACAGACTGAGAGACTTGGGGCTGTTCAGTCTGGAGAAGAGAAGGTTTCCAGGAGACCTCATTGTGGCCTTCCAGTATCTGAAGGGGGCTACAAGAAAGCTGGGGAGGGACTTTTCAGGGTGTCAGGTAGTGACAGGACTGGGGGGAATGGAGCAAAACTAGAAATGGGTAGATTCAGATTGGATGTTAGGAAGAAATCCTTCCCCATGAGGGTGGTGAGACCCTGGAATAGGTTACCCTGGGGAGGTGGTAGAAGCCTCATCCCTGGAGGTTTTTGCAGCCAGGCTGGATGTGGCTCTGAGCAACCTGATGTAGTGTGAGGTGTCCCTGCCCATGGCAGGGGGGTTGGAACTGGATGGTCCTTGAGATCCCTTCCAGCCCTAACAATTCTATGGTCCTATGATCAAGTCCAACCATTAACCCAACACCACCAAGTTCATCACTAAACCACATCCCTTAGCACCTATTTGCATGTCTTTTAAATCCCTTCAGGGGTGGTGACTCCACCGTTTCCCTGGGCAGCCTGTTCCAGGACTTTACAACCCTTTCCAAGAAGACATTTTTCCAGATGTCCAACCTAAAGCTCCCTGATGCAATTTGAGGTCATTTCCTCTTGTCCTATTGCCTGTTAGTTAGGAAAGCAGACTGACTCCCACCTTGCCATAACCTCCTTTCAGGTAGCTGTAGAGAGAGAGAAGGTCTCCCCTCAGCCTCTTTTTCTGCAGGCTAAACAACTCCAGTTCCCTCAGCTGCTGCTCAGAAGCCTTGTACTCTGGACCCCTCAGGGGTTATGGAGCTCCTCAATTTTGTTGAGCTTCACTGAGCCCCAGACCATGAACCTCTCCAAATCCTGAAGGTATTTCCAGCTCAGAAAAGCCCAACTCTTCCCATCCTTCCCACAGAGTGAATCTTCCTGAGTTCTGTAAAGCAGGGATTTTTTTTCCATGTCTGCCTCATGACTGTTCTTCTTTTGGGGTGTAGTGGCCAGCAATCATGCTCAAGATCAAAGGATCAATTGTCTCCAGCTCTTGCTCACAATTCAGAATGATTTTGCATGCTATTTTGGTAATGAAGCCTGCATTTGTTTTCAAAGGAGGTAAAGGATCTGGGGTGCCAAAATACAGTTCCTAAGATCTTTCTCCTCCTCCTCCTGGCCATGGGGGCCCAGAAGGCAATGACCTTGCTGACACTTCCTCATCCTGTGCCCCAGTTTCTTCCTCAGTGCAATGTGAGCAGCAGCTCTTGCACAGCTTGCAGAGCTCTTGATTTCCTAACTGCAACACTTATGCAACCACTGAGGAATTTCATTTACTAATCCTGAAAGCCATCCCTGTGGCAGAGTCGCTGCAACCTTCTGGCATTCCACCAAATACCTGCTTGTTGCTGTTCTCATTTCTTATTCCTGAAGTAAAAGAGTGAATCCTTAGACCTCAGGAGAAAGTTCTTTACAATCAGAGTGGTGGCACAAATCCAGGCTGGGCAGGGACTGGCTGGAAAGCAGCCCTGAGGAGAGGGACTTGGGGGTGCTGGTGGATGAGAAGCTCAACAGGAGCTGTCAGTGTGCACTTGCAGCCCAGAAAGCCAACCAGAGCCTGGGCTGCATCAAGAGAAGTGTGGCCAGCAGGTCAAGGGAGGTGATTCTCCCCCTCTGCTCAGCTCTGCTGAGACCCCACCTGGAGTACTGCATCCAGTTCTGGAGCCTCTATTACAAGAGGGATATGGACATGCTGGAAGGTGTCCAGAGAAGGGCCACCAGGATGAGCAGAGGGCTGGAGCACCTCTGCTGTGAGGAGAGACTGAAAGAGTTGGGGCTGTTCAGTCTGGAGAAAAGAAGGCTCTGAGGTGACCTTCTTGTGGCCTTCCAGTATCTGAAGGGGGCTACAAGGAACCTGGGGAGGGACTTTTTAGGCTATCAGGTAGTGATAGGACTAGGGGGAATGGAATAAAGCTGGAAGTGGGGAGATTCAGGCTGGACGTGAGGAAGAAGTTCTTCCCCATGAGAGTGGTGAGAGCCTGGAATGGGTTGTGCAGGGAGGTGGTAGAGGCTCCATCCCTGGAGGTGTTTAAGGCCAGGCTGGATGAGGCTCTGGCCAGCCTGATGTAGTGTGAGGTGTCCCTGCCCATGGCAGGGGGTTGGAACTGGATGATCCTTGAGGTCCCTTCCAACCCTGACTGATTCTATGATTCTATGATTCTATGAAATACTGGAACAGGTTGCCCAGGGATGTGGTTGAGGCACAGTTCTTGGAGACATGCAAGATCAGACTTGATGTGGCCCTGGACAGCCTGATCCAGTTGGAGGTGTCCCTGCTGAGTGCAGGGGGGTTGGACAAGATGAACTTTGAGGGTCCCTTCCAACCCAATGCAATCTGTGAATCCCAGGTGGAAGTCACTACAGCAGTTACTTTCTGTTTGCTTGGCTACCTCCCAGTGGAGGTGCAAGCCTTGGTTCACAGGTACTAAGGGCTTTCAAACTGCTAGGTGGAAGGAGTGATCAAGGTCCAAATAGCACCTTTGGGCTTCAAGAGCTTGATTGCTGTTAATGATTCTTTCTCTGGCAGTGGCAACGTGCTGTGTGATAATGTCAGCTGCTGTGCATTTGCAGGGCTAGATGTGCTTGGAGAAGAGGTTACACCAAAAGCAGCACAGCTGGAGTGGGTCTAGAGGAGGTCAAAAAGATGATCAGAGGGCTGGAACGCCTCTGATGTGACCACAGGACGAGACAGTTGGAGTTGTTCAGCCTGCAGAAGAAAGGGCTCTGAGGAGGCTTTACTGCAGTCTTTTGGTGCCTAAAGGAGGCCTATAGGAAATCTGGGGACTGACTTTTTAGCAGGACCTGTTATGACAGGACAAGGGGCAATGATGTTAAGTCTAATGAGGGGAGATTCAGGATAGATGTAAAGAAGAAATTTTTTTATGCTGAAGGTGGTGAAACACTGGCACAGGTTGCCCACAGTGGTGGTAGGTGCCCCATCCCTGGAAACATCCCAGCCCAGGTTGGATGGAGCTATGAGCATCCTGCTTCAGTTGAAGATGTCCCTGCTCCCTGCAGGAGGGTTGGACAAGATGCCATTTTAATGTCCCTTCCAACTCAACCCATTCCATGATTTTTCCATTCTATGACTGTGATATTATGTCTGGTGATTCCTACTATTTTTGGTATAGAAGCAGCTGAGGTCTTTAAAGGTCTCTTCCAACCCAATACATTCTGTGATTCAATGTCTGATGAGATTTTTGAAGCCATCTTCCCAGGCTGAAAAAATCTGAGCTCTCTGACAGTGGAGACCTCCTCTTGATTTGGGTTTGGGTAGGAGATGAACTAGAAAACCTTATAGAAACTGGGTAGAAGATCCACAGGATCTAGGACCTAGAGCTCAGAAACTGGAGGGACCAAAACACTCCACACCAATGAACTGTTTAAAGCACTTGGTGTTGCTGCTCATGTTTTATTAGGTATTTACACAAACTCATTTTGCAAATGACAGTTGCTTTGGACACAGTAAATACAGATTAAAGGAGTGCTAAAGAGCACAGATTGCTTCAGCATTGGAAGGCAGAGATGTTTTGCAGAGCCTGCAAGACAGCAGCAGAACATCCATGGAGACTTCAATTTCCAGCCCTTGCTTTAACATGATAGATGTCAAATGAGAGTTGACCAGACATCCCTTCCAGAGCAGGGTCTGAATCAGCCAGATGTCCTCTGAGGAGAAGGACAGATGATGAAGCCGCAACAGCATCTTCTGAAGAAACAGGATGAGAAAGGTGGAAAATGAAAGACCTTCTCTTGAGGTGATTATAAGGAGACAGGAAAATAAAACAGTCTTATGGAAGAAAAGGGCTCCTGCAAGGAAGAAGATGGGACAGTTGTAGTTCACCTTTATCCATCTGTTTAGGAATGACAGACATCCTGGACAGAGAAGATGGGAAAGTTAACAGATAGTAACCAAGATATTTCCAAATATTACATTGGCAGGAGCAAGTCAGTGCTCCAGGGCAGAGAGAAAGGTGGAACTCACAATGCAGGAGCTGACTGGTAAGGATGAAGGCAGAGAGGCAAATCACAGGCAGGGATAAGGTGAAAGAGATGTGAGAAGGGAAAGCAGTGGTGTCCCTGCCCCACATCTCTTTGGTGTGTGTGGATGGAAAGGATAAAAAAAGCTGGGGGAAGGTCCAGAGGGGCTGCATTGTAAGACCTGAGCTTTGCCTAGCACCAGCCCTCCACATCTCATCCATCCATGGGTCTGGCCAAGGTGAAGCATCAGGGCCATAACCCTCCCCAACTGAATTTCTTCAGTGGTTGGTACTCAGCCCTGTGCCCTCCTTTTGAAACACCAGGGTGTAACCAAGGCCATCAGGGTTCCACAAGCACCTACCACAGGAGAATATATGGGATGAGTGAGGTCTGCTGTGATATCCCAGCATCTTATGTGGCACAGCACACCCTCCCCCAGCATGAAGAGGAAATCCGCCCAATTCCCACCACAAAACACCCTTGGCAGGGAGAGGAGAGGAGCTGCCCCATTTCAAGCTACCAGTTCAAGCCTGCCTTGGTGACTGTGGTCCAGTGGATGAGAAGATGCATGGGGGAAGAGCAGGCAGCTGGCTGCAGGCAAAACTTCTGCAAGCTCTGAGGAAAGACAGCACCAAAACCATCACATACTCATGTAAAGAAGGACAAAAAGACCCTACTGCTACCACTGCCACTATTGCCAGTGATGCTGCCAGCCCCTGCAGAGAATGTGGAGGGTCACCATAAGGGCCTGCAGCACTTTGCCAATCCATTGTAGCAGGTACCAGTGGCTCTCTTAAAAAAGGGACACAGCACGAACGCACACTCGCCCTTGGTCTTCCGACACATCACGGTGTCTGGCTCTGGAATGGAGAAAAAGGACTTGTGAGCATCTTGCATGCATGAGAAAAAGCCTGCACCCAAGTTAGCAACAGCTCAGCCTGCAGATAGCACAATGATGAGCTCAGAGAGGTCACCAACTTACTCCTGAGTTTTGCTGTGATGCCTGAAAGTGTTCCTGAGCTCTGCAAAGTTTTGATGCTCTGAAATGGCACTGAAATGGCCAGCTGGAGTCTGGCTCCTCAGTGCTAGGCAAGCAGGTTCAATGCCAAGTTACCACATCAGCCCTGCACGTATCACAAGTCCATTCCTCACTTACAGACTCCCTCCCTGTTTCCCAAACACAAAACCACCTGTTGGTTGTACTCATGTTTACCTGCAGCAGCCTGGGACAGCATGGGGAGAAGAAGAAGAAGAAGAAGGAAGAGTGTCTTTGTGGCTTTGGTTGACATGGTGGAGCTTCACCACAAAGCTGCTGAGACCAAGAGACACTACAAGAGGAAAGAATTTACCTGTATTTATGAGGCTTGGATTTAGCAATCACATTTTAATCCAAACAATATATTTGAAGGGTGCACATTGCAACTTCTAATTACAAACTCTTCTGTGGATTGATACCACAACAGGTCCCCACCCTGAAAGGAATTCTCCTCTTAACCCTGACACTGGCTGGCTCCCTTCTGGCCCAAAGCATCATCTCCTTCATGGATTGTAGAGACAGGCAGATGTTTCAGCAGCCAGGTAGCCAGAGCATTGGCCCCACACTCAAGGCCCAGTTCACTTCAAGATGTTTGCATGCTCAAAACTTCATAAGATGCATTTTTGCCTCCAGAAACACAGATTCTGCACAGCAAGGAGCATTTATTCCCCTCACTGCAGGAAGATTGGACTAGATGACTTTTAAAGGTCCCTTCCAACCCAAACCACTCTATAGTTCCATGATTCAGTCATTTTAGATCCAGAAAAGATTAGCCAAAGTCACATAGAAGCTGAATCCAGAATCAGCTCCACCACAGGCTCACAGGATGTTAGGGATTGGAAGGGACCTCAGGAGATCATTGAGTCCAACCCCCCTGCCAGAGCAGGACCAGGGAATCCAGCACAGGTCACACAGGAACACATCCAGATGGGGCTTGAAAGTCTCCAGAGGAGACTCCACAACCTCTCTGGGCAGCCTGTTCCAGTGCTCTGTGACCCTCACAGTGAAGAAGTTCCTCCTCCTGTTGAGGTGGAACCTCCTGTGCTGTAGTTGATATCCATTGCCCCTTATCCTATCACAGGGTGCAGCTGAGCAGAGCCTGTCCCCTCCATCTTGAGCCCCAGCCCTCAGATCTTTAGAAACATCAAAGCCCCTCTCAGTCTTCTCCTCTCCAGACTAAACAGCCCTAAGGCTCTCAGCCTCTCCTCACAGGGCAGTGCTCCAGTCCCTTAATCATCCTGGTAGCTCTCCTTTGCACTCTCTCAAGTAGATCCCTGTCCCTCTTGAACTGGAAAGCCCAAAACTGGATGCAATATTCCTGGTGAGGTTTCACCAGGGCAGAGTAGAGGGGGAGATCTGCTGGACACACTCCTCTCAATGCACCCCAAGATCTCATTGGTCCTCTGGGCCCCAAGTGCCAAGGTGTTGCATCTCTCTGTGTGCAGTTCCAGCAGCACAGCTAACAGGTCTCTGCAACTATTTGTCCTCCCTCTACAGGAAGGGGTTAAAATATGAGGAGGTGCAGCAGAGAGCCCCAGAAAAATCACTTAAATGTTGGAGAAGCAGTTTAGTGTGGAGGGGTTGGAGAAATAGCCTTGCATGGAGGAGCTGGAGGACCTTAATTTGCTAAGATCACTAAATAAAATATGGTGAGGTTGCCATCAGTACCCTCTGGATGCAGCTTCACTGGAGACCTGAGGGATTTTTTTTCCCAAGAGAGGCTCCTGGGCAGTGAAATCCAACAGAGAAAAGCACAGCCAAACCAGTAGCTGGATGGCAGCCAGAGCAACTGGGAGTTGGCAGTGAAACTGGGGAGGGTGGGTAGCTCTGGGAATACTTTCTGGAAGGCTTTCTGGCTTGCTTTTTCTCTGCTTAGCGTTGTTTCAGGGTGGCAATGGCATGCCTCACGTGGCATGAGAATTTATTCCTGTCTTGGAACAAAGCCTTAGGGCAGGAGGAGGGACTGATTTTGTCAGCAGTCACTTGGAGATGGAGGATAGAGAGTTGAGGCACCTCAAGGTGGGAATTATGATGATGAAAGGTGGGGGCAATGAGATGATGAGGTTCACACGTTCTTCTGGGGGTGACAAGAAGGGTCACACCACACTGCACCTGCACGTAGCCTTGCAAATATTTCACTACTGGATTTGCAGGTCAATACTGTTCCTCAACAGGCCACCCTCAGCTTTGGAAGACACTTTGGTGCCCATTAGAGGCTTGGTTTGTTCTTTGCATGCAAAAAGTTGGGGTTTCTAGGAACGGCCATTTGGCAGCCAGTGGCATTTGTTAAACTGCGGAGGAGAAGGCTCAGAGACAATCAAGACTGAGCTTCACTTGGCTCCAGAGCCTCATCTCCACCCCTAACTTCATTAAAATGCTTTGCTGGAGCTGGGCCCAACAGTTAAACATTGTTAGTTGATGAAACACTTTGCTGAATACAGACATGGCAGTGGGACAAGAGAAAAAGTAGGCTACCCCTTCCACCCATGGCTTTTTAACCCACTGCCCACCACATGCACACACTGGGGTTGAGGCTGCAGAGATGCAAAGTTTTGACAGTGCTGGAGGAGGAGGGACAATCAGGTAAAGACATCTCAGAGCAGTTTGGCTTCCCAGGCAGCAGCACTTATTAGAACCATGGAATGGTTTGGGTTGCGGAGGACTTTTAAAGGTCATCTAGTCCACCTCCTTGCCGTAAGCAGGGACATCTTCAGCTAGATCAGGTTGTTCAGAGTCCAACATGACCTGGAATGTTTCCAGGGATGAGGCTTCTGCATCCACAGCCCTGATCACACACAGGATATTTAGTTCATCACTGACACGTAAATACCAAAGAGGGCTGTTAAAGACCATAGCAGGGACTGGCACAATGTACAGGGGACCTGTAGAGGACCCTGCAAATGGAGCTTTCATTTCAGAAAGTCCCTGCTCTGGGTCTCAGCTGAACGGGTGAGAATGTTGCTCCTATTCAGCAGCAGAGTTCAGGCTTCCTTCCCAGGGCTGCAAAGCAACTCACTCCAATTCCACAGCCCAGCAGTAAATGGGTGAAAAGAAAGGAGAGGAAAGGCTGAGAGACCTGGGGGCTGTTTAATCTGGAGAAGGCTTAGAGGGGATCTTCTTGCTGCCTATCAATATCTAAAGGATAGGTGACAAAAGGATGGGGCCAGGCACTCTTCAGTGGTGCCCAGCAAAAGAACAAGGACAATGAGAGCAAAATGGAACACAGGAGGTTCCATGTGAACATGAGCAGAGACTTCTTTCCTGTGAGGGTGACAGAGCACTTGAAGAGAGTGTCCAGAGAGGTTGTAGAGTCTCCTTCTCTGGAGAGAGTCCAAACCCACCTGGACATGACCCTGTGCAACCTGCTTTAGGTGACCCTGAATGGGGGTTGGGCTAGAAGATCTCCAGAGGTGCCTTCCAACCCAAACCAGCCTGTGACTCTGTGAAAGACCCCAAACACACACATACCTTGAGATCCCAGCTGCTGTACAAAGCCTTGGGAGCTTCCTGCAGGACTTTGCCAAGGCAAGGACAAAACCTTAGATGCTTTTTGTACCTAATTAGAAAACCCTTCATGGCCTTCCCCACAGCAACTTGATGAGGGTTTATTTTCTAAAATGTGCTTCTCAGAGGATGGAGCCTGCAGGGCTGGGCAGTGAGGGGGAAGCAGGTAGGACATGCCTTTGAACACATACGAGGGCACTTGCAGGCACCAACAGCTGGGATCACATCACAAAGGTTCCATCTCTTGAGGGGCAACAGGTACAGACTGGAACACAGGAGATCCCTCAATATGAGGAAAATCTTCTTTCCTGTGAGGGCGCCAGAGCACTGGAACAGGCTGCCCAGAGAGGTTGTGGAGTCTCCTTCTCTGAAGAGATCCAAAACCTGTCTGGATGTGATCCTGCCCCTGCTCTAAGTGACCCTGTTTTATCAGAGGGGTTGGACTAGATGATCTCCAGAAGTCCCTTACAGTCCTCATCATTCCATGATTCAGTAACTGTGTAGCAGCTTTGGATCTCTCAAACAGGGCTGCATCACTTTGTCCTGAATCAGCATCTACAGCAGGACCACGTTCTTTAAGTGTTAAATGACACCCAAGGGCTACATTATTCCACCTGCTCCAGTGAGAGACTCAAAACCTCCCCGGACACAATCCTGTGCAACTGTTTTAGCGGGGGGGTTGGACCAGCGATCTCCAGAGGTCCCTTCCAACCCCTGCCGTTCTGTGATTCTGTGACCCGTTGGGTGGGGGTTAAAAAGCAACTGAATGAATGAGCGGCTGCCGGTACGCCGCGTCCCGGCTGCCACCTAGTGCCCATCCCTCATCGACACCCCCTGGGCCCTGCACGGGGGAGGACTTGCCTGAGCAGCAATGCTTTAAAATCCTTTCAGGGAAGAATTGGGTTTTCCTGATGCCCAGCCTAAACCTTCCCTGGTACCACTGGAGGCTATTTTGTCTTGTCCTATCCCTTGTCACTTGGGAGAAAAGACGGATCCTCACCTCACTCCAACCTCTTTTCAGGTAGTTGTAGAGAGTGAGAAGGTCTCCCTTGAGCCTTCTTTTCTCAAGGCTACAGGACCTCAGTCCCCTCAAGCACTCCTTAGAAGACTCAAAGATCTCATAACAGATCTACATGCTGCCTGCCACCATGAAATCAACACTGAAGGCAGAGTTTATTTATACTGGGAACTAAAAGCCTCAACCCCATGGTCTCAGAAAGTAGCTGATGCTTCCAGCTGGGTTGGCTGGACATGGGTTTGTACTCAGGACATGACTTGATGTGTTAGAACCATAGAATTGTCAGGGTTGGAAGGGATCTCAAGGATCATCCAGTTCCAACCTCCCTGCCATGGGCAGGGACACCTCACACTACATCAAGTTGCTCAGAGCCACATCCAGCCTGGCTGCAAAAACCTCCAGGGATGAGGCTTCCACCACCTCCCCAGGCAACCTGTGCCAGTGTCTCACCACCCTCATGGGGAAGGTTTTCTTCCTAACATCCAGTCTGAATCTACCCATTTCTAGTTTTGTTCCATTCCCCCTAGTCCTATCTCTACCTGACACCCTAAGAAGTCCCTCCCCAGCTTTCTTGTAGCCCCCTTCAGATACTGGAGGGCCACAATAAGATCTCCTCAGAGCCTTCTCTTCTCCAGACTGAACAGCCCCAAGTCTCTCAGTCTGTCCTCATAGGAGAGGTGCTCCAGCCCTCTGCTCATCCTCATGGCCCTTCTCTGGACACTTTCCAGAGATGTTTAGTCAGTTTGGTTCACCAGTGAACTCATGGGTGCCAGCTGGTGCACATCTGGCTGTGCCCAGCTGTTTTCCTGCTGCAGGCAGGACTCTGGTGTTGCCATGGGACAGGAATGGCAGGAGGTAGAATAAGCATGCAATGCATTATTAAAAGCAAGCTTCCATGTAGCACTGCCTGCTCAATACTGACCCAACCAGAGAATTCTTAAGGCTGACGTGGGCAATGAAACCCACCTGGTGCCATTTTCAGAGTGAAGATGCTTCCCAACGTGGTGAAAGCTTTGTGTCTCCATCGAGAGCCAGCACCTGTGGCTGGGCTCTGAAGGGAGGAAGCAGCTGCAGCAGCTTTTCAGAGTCCTCTTCGCTGCGTGCATCACACACAGAAGGCAGCAGAGCTGCTGGGACATTATGGAAAGTTTGATCTGGTTTGGTTTTGTGCTGTTGATAATAAATAATGATGTCTCATGTTGGGGATGCACATGAGCGTGGAGAGCAAGCCAACCACTGTGCAGTTTCCCTGCTGGATGTGACCTCAGATACCTTTGCAACTCCATTTTCCTGTTTTCTTACGTTTTCGACCCATTCTGGTTCTACCCACTCCCAACCAAGTTGTTTGTTTAATCAAGCAGGGTTTTCCCCTTTCTCCAACTGAGAGTGTGCAAGGATAGGACACTGAGATGAACAAGCATGGGACTGTGCACCTTCTTCTTCCTCTCTTCCCCACCCTTTTCTCCTATAACCCAGGATGAATTGCCTGTGGAGATTCTGAAGAAGGATCTGCCTCCAGCAGCTTTCTAACTGGGGCCACCTCAGTCTGTAAGGCCTGGGCACACTGATGTGGCTTGCAGAGAGCAGTGGGTTGGGTGAGTTTGGATGCTGCAGGCAAGTAACAGCTCAGGAGGAACCCAGACAGCAAGCTGGACATTGTCAGCCCTTTGGTACGGGAATGCAGATGTTTAGTGGCCACATTCTGTGCCAGGCAGCAGATTCTGGGAGGAAGGATTGGTGGTGATGGCTTCCTCTACCCCCTACTCTCTGATTCAAAGCAGGGTGAGTGATGTCAAATGACACAGTGGTGCCTGCTCAACCTATCAATAAAAGAGGACCCAAGGAAGTCCAGGACAAGAAAGCCCTTTCCATCCCTGAGCAGGATCATTCTCTTCCTAACCCAGACCCTTCTCTTTAGGTTGGAGAGGTCCCAAAAAAGTGGCTGTGTCCTGTATAATTTGGCCCAAGAGATCTGATTTTAGCAACCTTGAAAAGAAACACTAAGGTGCCAGGAATCATTCGAAAATGTGCTAAATGAAGACTGGCAATATTTGAGGTAGGTTTTTGCTGTGGATTCTGAGAGCATCCAAATCAAATATCCGAGGTCCAGCAGGTTGGAAAACAAGCCACCAATGCAGGGATCACAGTGCATGGTACTGTGCCTGACGGGAATCTCTCCTTGGATGCTCTCCAGCTGCAGTAGTTTTAATCTTAGCTCTGCACCCTGTGGTTATAACCCAACATGTCCTAATAGTTTGCATTGACTACAAAAATCATCCAATCACAGAACATGAGGCTGGAAGAATCATCTAGTCCAACCTGGTCTAGGCAAGGTGGTCCAGCATCCTGTCCAGATGAATTTTTTAAGTTTCCAATGTTGTCAACTCCACCACTTCCCTGGGGAGGTTATTTCAATGGTTGATTGTCCTTGTGAAAAATCAAACTATATTCTTACACTGAAAGGCTGGACTAGATGATCCTTGAGGTCCCTTCCAACCTGGTGTTCTGTGAATCTATGAGAAATGCTCAGCAGGTCAAGTGATGGCTACCTAAATGATGGACTATCCTCAAGCCCATGCTGATCACCACAAGGCAAGACTGGGCAGGAAAAGCAAATGCATGGAGGGTTTGCTGTTCTGCACTGATCCAGGGCCTTGAGACACAAGGATTTATATCATCCTTGCTGCACTCATGAGTGATTTAAGTGTTTTTCACCCAATAAATCCGGGGTTGCTGCTATTAACAGCAGATCACAGGCTTTGTGCTAACTAAAATTGGGTGAGGGGTGGGGGCTGTGTCGCCATGGCTTTGCTCCCTGATGATGGGAGATGGTCGGTGATGAGATCCCTCCCTGTGCTTCCCTCCACTTCTTGGGAGCAATGTGAAATCAGCTGAAGTGATATGGGTTGTCTGCCTTTAAGAACTTCAAGCCTGCATGACTGCCCTGTCCTGTGTGCTGGGTACAATCCTAGTGCTGACCCACAAACCTCCACCTAGAGAAATTACTTTTAGTCAGATCTTAGAGCCCTCTTTGGAGCAGGAGGACTGTCCAACTGCAAACCACAGCTCCATATACCCTGCTCCCCCCTTCTCACTTCTGAAGAAGAGGTGATAGTGGATGAACAGACTCAAGCTTTCCTCATGACCTGGTGCACATCCAGATTTTTTCTCCAACCCTGCCAGCTCGAAGAAGTTGTGCTGAGGAGTATCTCCCCGTAGCTCCTTGTTTCTCAGCCACCAGAGGGAGATGCTGATCAAGCTTCTTTCAGATTGCTTCTTTCAGATGCTGTGTGCCCACCCTGTGCCCCGGTTATGGGAGGAGAGGGATGTGGAGGACTGATGCTGCTGTGGTATTGCAGGTGGGAACTGGTGGGAGCAAAATGAGGGGCTCTAAGATACTATAGGTAGCTGATATGACACACAGCAAGTTCCTGGAGGAATGTGAGCTGTAGGAGTGGGAGTGGGAATGGGAATGTGACCTGTGGGAGCGGGAATGTGGCTGTGGGAGTCTCCTTCCACTTTCTCAGGCATCACCAGACCATTGGAAAAAGTTTGGAATTCCCTGCCAGTGTTTCAGCAAGGTAGTATTCAGGGATAGGAAGTGTGATATCCATCTGTAAATACCCTAGGGTGACTTCAGGTCCAAAGGTGTGTGAAAGGCAAGCTGCCACCAGCTGCTTTGAACGTGGCACTGGAATCATCTCCAGCTCCATGGTGCTGAGTCCTGATATTTGGCAGCATGCCTATGGAGTGGTGCATGTGCATCTGGGTGAGCTGGTCTCATGGTCACTCCCTGCTCTGATCTGTCTTCACACCAACCCACAGAGCACAGAGGTCCCACAAAGCCCAGGACCATGCCCTCTGTGGAGCAATGTGGTCCTGGGGCAGCCCAAACCTGGAGAGTGAAGCTGCATGAGAAATTGCAGCTGGGGAAATGCATGACAGAGGGGTGATGATGCAACTGCTTTGGGGAACCAGCTGATGTTTCCTTCAAGTGTCCCACTTGAGGACATTCAATCAGACCCTCTGCTACTTCTTCAACAGTTCCTATGAAGCTTTTTTGAGCTAAGCTATCTTGGCCTGAGATAGACCAGGATCTACAAAGCCCAGGGACACTCATCACCAGCATTTGGGTTTCAGGTAACCACAGAAAGTTTGGAGTGGGAGATACCTCCATCACACCACACTTGGCCAGGTCATCCTGGGCTGTCATCTAACTTGGAATGGAATATTTCTGCTCATTTCTCTCTGATGAGCTTTTTTTGCTTGCTTTGTTTCTTTTAAGGAACCCTCTGCAGGACTTCAAGGAGAGAGGCTTGTCCCCAAGCCCAGGAGAGCTCAGTGCTACTGATATAGAAGAAGATCTCTTGAGGGCTCCAAAAGGGCAGCAAGGGAATGGAAAGCACAATTGATGGTGAGGCTTGACAATGCAGGGAGTGACCATGGGCTCCCAAGGAGAACTGGCTGTGCTTCTTACTGGTGATCTGGAAAAAGGTGTGAACAGGCAGGAACAAAGGCTACATCCTTAAGAAACCAAACAATGCCTGGGCAAGCACCTGGGCTTGGGGAGGTGGCTGTCCCCTGACACCATCAACTTGGCTTTGTTGTTTTTAATCACAGAAAGGTAGGGCTTGGAAGGGACCTCTGAGAATCTCCTAGTCCAACCCCCCTGCTAAAACAGGGCTTTCTAGAGCAGGTTGCACAGGATTGCTTCCAGGCAGATTTTGAATCTCTCTTCCAGAGAAGGAGACTCCACAACCTCTCTGGGCAGCCTAAGAACTCTGTCACCCTCACAGGAAAGACATTTTTCTTTATCTTCAGGTGAAATTTCCTGTGTTCTACTTTGTGCCCATCACCCCTTGTTCTATCACTGGGCACCACTGAAAAGAGTCTGGCCTCACCCTCTTGATACACATCCTTTAGATATTGATAAGCATTGAGAACATCCCCTTCCCAGTCTTCTCCAGGTTAAACAGCCTCTTCTCTCAGCCTTTCCTCACAAGAGAGATGCTCCAGTCTCTTCATCCTCTGTGCCTTGAACTGGGGAGCCCAGAAATGAGCACAATACTCCTGATGTGGCCTCACTAGGACAGACTAGAAGAGGAGGAGAACCTCCCTCAACCTCCTGGCCACACTCTGCACTCCAGGACACCATTGGCCTTCTTGGCTATGAGGGCATATTGCTGGCTCATGGGGAACTTATCCACCAGCACTCCCAGGTCCTTCTCTACAGAGCTGCTTTCCAACAGGTCAGCTCCTAACCTGTACTGGTGCAGGGGTTTACTCCTCCTTAGGTGCAGGACTACACTTGCCCTTGAACTTCATTAAGTTCCTCTCTGCCCTGTTGTCCAGTCTGTCCAGGACTCGCTGAGTGGCACCACAGTCTTCCAGTATGCCAGCCAGTCCACCCAGTTTTGAACCATCAGCAAACTGGCTAAGAGTACGCTCTGGCCCTTCACCCAGATCATTGATGAATATGTTGACCAAATGGTGAAAAGTATGTTGAATAAAAGGTGAAATAAAAGGAAGTGGGTTGGAAAGGTACCCACAGAGCACAGGGGCTGGCAGCAGCCCTGCCTCAGCCCTGCTGGGATCTTGCCTTCCAGAAGCACCATTTTCCACCTCCCCCTTCCAGCCTGACTTTTGAGTGCTGCCCACAAGTGCCAGATTTTGGGGTCAGTTTTGCTTGACACAGAGTGGTAAACATTCCCTCCAGCTCTGAGCAGATGTAACCCCTCAGAACTAAACCAGGAAAGATTTACCCAGAAAAAACATCTTTTCACTTCCAAAAAAGACTGAAAGACAATGCTTGGACATTACAGAAAACAGAAGTATTTGCCCTGGAGTTGTTGTTATTTGCTTGATTTTTCCAAGCTGAAACTTTGGACGTTTTTTTCCCCCCTCAATTAAACAGTTTTGACTTGTCTCAAATCCCTTTTTGGTGTCCTTACTCTTCTGTCAGTGGCTTGGCACAGGCTGCATCTCTGTGCCCATCGCTCTGAGGCTAAACAATAACATGGAGGGGGGGTTGTGGAGGGTAACCACGGCTAATCAGGACTTGCCTAACACGAGCGAGTGCTTAATGAGAACCCAGGGACTGTGCTTCCTGTGCTGGATTTGGCTGGAGGAAAAGGCTTTGTGCTCTCAAAACCAGGTTTGAGACGGCTCAGTTCCCTCGAACGCACTGGAGCTGCGGTTCCTCTCTGCTGTGAATCCTTCCCTGTGGACATGGGATGTGATCTATGGCTTTGAGGGATCCAGGGATGTTGGAGGAGCCAGGGCAAATACTGCAGGACAAAGGATTTGGTGCTTGTTTTGTTTAAAGGGAGATCTTTGCGAGGGAGGGAGATTCTGCCCCTCTGCTATGCTCTGGTGAGACCCTGCCTGCAGTGCTGTGTCCAGCTCTGGAATCCTCAGCACAGGAAAGACAGGAACCTGTTGGAGCAGGTCCAGAGGAGGTCACAAAAATGATTAGAGGGCTGGAAACCCTCTGCTATGGAAACAGCTGAGAGAGTTGGGCTTGTTCAGTATGGAGAAGGCTCCAGGGAGACCTTTCCATACTTAAAGTGGGTCTATAAGAAAGACGAAGACTGACTTTTCATCAGACACTCTTGTGATAAAACAAGGGATGATGGTTTTAAACTAAAAAAAGAGGGGAGATTCAGGGTGGATATAAGGAATTAATTTTTTACAGTGAAGGTGATGAGACACCGCCACAGGTTGCCCAGAGAGGTGGTAGAAGCCACATCCCTGGAAATGTTCCAGGTCAGGTTGGATGAGGCTCTGAGCAACTTGATCTAGTTGAAGATGTCCCTGCTGAGTGCAGGGTGATTGGCCTAGATGACTATTAAAGGTGCCTTGCAACCCAAAACATTCTAAGAATCCACGACTCTGTCATCTTTAAAAAACCAAACCTGTTCATGCCTTGTTTTTTCTAAGCAAAACCACTAAAGGGCCCCTAATATCCTTCAGGCTTATCAGGTAGCTTGAGGTATTTTTTAGGAGCTGGCTTTAGTAAATAACAGCAAATGTGCCACTTCTCTACCCCAGAGACTTAGCTTAAGGGTGTGTAGGCTCTATGGATTGATCTGGACAGCCTGGATTGATTGGCCGAGGCTTTGTTCCACAAAGCCAAGTGCTGAGTCCTACACTTGGGTCACAACAACCCCAAGCAACACTACAGGCTTGGAGAAGAGTGGCTGGAAAGCTGCCCGACAGAAAAGCACCTGGGGCTGTGGGTCAACAGTGGCTCAACATGAGCCATCAGTGTGCCCAGGTGGCCAAAAAGGCCAACAGCATCTTGGCTTGTGTCAGAAAGTGTGACACAGTGGGACCAGGGAAGTGATAGTGCTTCTGTACTCAGTATGGGTGAGGCCACACCTTGATTACTGGATTCAGTTTTGGACCCTTTGCAACAGGAAGGACATTGAGGTGCCGGAGCTTGTCCAAAGAAGGGTAACAAAGCTGGCAAAGCTGAGGGAGCAGAGGTTGTTTAGTCTGGAGATAAGGAGCCTGAGGGGATTACAGGATCACAGGATGTTAGGGAGTTGGAAGGGACCTTTGGAGATCATCGAGTCCAAACCGCCTGCCAAAGCAACTCCCTGAAAGGAGTTGTAGAGAGTCTTTTCTGCCAAGGAACAAGCAATAGGATAAGAGAAAAAAGCCTCAAGTTGCACCAAAGGAGGTTTAGACTGGACACTGGGAAAAAATTTCTTCCTCAATAGTTTCATCAAGCCCTGGAACAGGCTGCCCAAGGAAGTAGCTGGAATCACCATCTCCAGAGGGATTTAAAAGCCATGCAGATGCAGTGCAAAGGGACATGGTTTAGAGGTGGACTGTATAGTGCTAGATTAATGGTTGGACTTGATCTTAAAGGTGTTAAAAAAAAAAAAAAAAAAAGAATTCTGTGATTCTATGATCTCTCTGCCCACACTGCAAAGCATCTGGTACCTGCCTCTCCCTAATTCCATCTAGGGCATAGGTTTGTGAAAGTGACAAAGTGTGCAGGGTGCCCCTCACCTTTGGCCTCTCCCCATTAACCGGGAAGGAGATCTAGGGTTTAGCACTGGGATTGTGGGCTTGGTGGGGAGGGTGTAGAGGCAGCTCAGGGTGGTGGGTGCTGGGCCACGGATGTGTGATGGGTGCAGCCATGGTTGGGCATGCATGGAGAGGTCTGAGTGGGTATCCAGATATGCACATTAGGTAAGTGTGAGCATGAGTGGGCACCCAGATGTGCAACAGTAGGTAGGCAGAGGTGTGTGCAGGTGTCTGGACATGCAAGACAAGAGGGTGCAGATGCAGGTGGGCATCCACTAGGTAAGTGTAGTCAGATGCAGATGGGTGCCGGCACATGCAGCATAGGGTGGTTGTAGGTGTGGGTAGGTGTAGGTGTGGGTGGGCAGGCATCCAGATGGGCACGGTAGGTGGGTGCAGATGCGGGTGGGAGTCTGGACATGCATGGTAGGTGGGGTGCAGACGCCGGTGGGTGTCCAGACATGCAGGGTATCTGGGTGCCGACGCGAGTGGGCGCCCAGCCACGCACAGTAAGCGGGCGCAGACGCGGCTGCGTGTGGGTGGGAGGAGGGTGCCGGGACCGGTGGGTGCCTCCTCCACCCCCCGACACAGCCAGGGCGTGCGTGGGGCGGCAGCGGCGGCCCGCATCCCGGTAACGGCGGCGGCACCAGCGCCTCGGAAGGCGGGGGCCGGGACCGGGGCCACGGCCGAGGCCGGGGCGGGCAGCGGGGAGGGGTTAGGCGGCGGCGCGGGCGGCGCCTGCGCGGGGCTGTGTCGGAGCTCCGCGAAGTTGCACGGGGCCCCGGGGAAGTTTTGCGGCGCTGAGCGGCGGCGGGGGGCGGCGGGGCGGCGGCTCGTTCCGCTGCCGTTCCGCTCCCGCTCCGCACCCCTCCCGGTGCGGCCATGGCCTTCCGCCGGCGGGCCAAGAGCCACCCGCTCTTCAGCCAGGAGTTCCTCATCCACAACCATGCCGACATCGGCTTCTGCCTGGTGCTCAGCGTCCTCATCGCCCTCATGTTCGAGGTGAGGCACCCCCCGATCCTCCGACGTCCCTCCGGGGAGGGGGTGGGGGGGACAGTCCCACGGGGAAACCCCACCCACCACCACCCCGTCGGGGTCAATCCCCCTCGGGACCGGCTCTGTGTGTCTGCCCACCTGTGTGCACCACCACAGTGGACGAGACATCCCGGATCCCTCTACCCCTTTACTTCACGGATAGCTTCCCCTTGCCTCCCGGCATTGCCTCTGCTCAGGGGACGTTCAAGGTGCCGCATCCCAGCGAGATGCCCCCATCCTACTTGGAGTGCAGGAGCCCTCGGTCTGGGGGTGCCAGGTGCCAGGTGCTTCCTTACTCATTCTCCATCTCTATCCCACCAGCAGAGAGGTGTCCTCCCCCCAGACCACCATGCGGACTCAACTTGGTGCTGGTTTTTTTTGGAGATGGTACATCCTTCTGCCACCCCCACCCCTGCCCAGGGTGCCCAGCTGCAGAAGGGGGATCACAGAGGGTGGCAAACCTCCCTCTGCAAACCTACCATCGCTGCTGGGGATGGTCCCTGCCTTGCACCGTGTCTAGTCAAGCACGGAGCGGGATACCTCGGCCGGCCAGACACATGCAGGGAGAAGTGAAGCCCTCACTGCGATTTCCAGCTGTTGGAAAAGTGAGAAGTGTTTTTCCTCTCTTTGGATTTTAACGTTAGCCCTTTCCCAGGTGTTTCTTCTCTTTGGATTTTAACGTTAGCCCTTTTCCAGGTGTTTTGTCCACAGCCCGCTGACCCCGCTCCGTGGGATGAGCACCAGGGGCTTCTGGGCCTCGCTGTGCAGATGCCAACATCTCACTGGCCTTTCCCCATCCTGGCCATCCCACTCTGCCACGGGCCATTAGAAGGCATCCCCCAGCTCCTCTGTGGGAAACTTTGTCCCAGCTGGGGTGACTGGAACCCCCCCAAGAAGGCCCTTTGCCCCACCACCGCCCCAGCGCCATGCGGAGCCATGCTGGGAATGCCGCTTGCATTCTCCCCCTGTTCCGTCTCCTTCCCTCCCAGCCTGCTTTTTCCTCTCCTCTTTCGGGGAGGAGACAGCAGAGGGCTGGAGGCCACCACCGTGCAGCTTGGCTCGGCCCCGGACACCCTACGCAGAGGCACCTCGGGTGGCTGCGAGCCGTGGTCAAGCAGCTCGGCTGGATCGGAACCCCCCGCCCCATACCTCCTCCCGCTTCCCCCGCACGAACCCTCCCCTTCAGCGCAGTGCCACGTTTCAAAGCAAATCCGGACGGGAAAGGGGTGGCCGGGGGGCCTGGCGAAGGAGGAAAGGAAAGGCTCCTTCTGCAGCAAATCGCAGGAGGAGGAAATCCATTTCCTTAATACCCTCCTGGTGGCAGCCCCCGTTCTTTTTCTTTCCTTCCCCCAACCCCTTCTCCCTTCCCCCCCCCGCCCCGCCCCCCCCCCCCCGCCCCCTGCAAATGCGTTGAATGAGCAGATCGTTTTTAGTGCACAAACCCCCTTTTGAATCATTCGTTCGTAGATCTGTATGTTTATTTATTTAAGGATCGGGGAGGGTTCAAAACTAACCCGAGAGGACCAGCTGTATTCCAAAACCACATGCAAATGCTGCAAAGTTGGCCTGCAAGTTTCATAGTTGTACTTCTGAAGGGGGCGGGGGGGGGGGGGGAAGAAAAGGAAAAAAAAAAGTCACTGAGTTTGTATCTCTCTCAGGGTTTCTCCCCACAGATGGTGTTTTTTGGGGTGCTAGTGCCTGTGGTTGCATGCCAGCAACCCCATCCAAGGGAGGTGGTATCCAGGCTTGCTGCTGTAAGGGCTTTTGGTTGACCTGATGCTTCCAGAGCAATTTTGAAGTGCGATGTGACGATACCCCCCGTGGAGGTGGTGGCAGGGAAGAGTTTTGTGGTGTTTCTGATGTTTTTAACACCTTTGAATTAAAGCTCCCCTGGCTGCTGAGAGGCAGCAGGTTCCTCACGGTGCTACCACTCTCCTGGCAGACCTTGGGGGAGATGGTGCTCACCATGCTCAGGAGGCTTTCAGCAGTCCTCCTCCCTTTGCACCACCTGATTGCCTCCTAGGTCGGTGCCATCTGCCCTCATCTTCCCCTCAGCACAGGGTTTGTCACAACTCTTTTGATCCTTGTGATTCTTTTATTTTATTTCTCTTTATTTTATTCCTTCTTTTCTCCTCGAGGAGAAATCAGACTCTGCTCTTCCCTAGCCCTCCAAACCATCCGTGCCCATTTGCACCCATTATGTAGCGAGTTTGGCTGGCAGCTTGAGTATTTCTGCCTTTCAACACCTTTTCAGCACCACCTGTGTGATGGTGGGGAGGACATGTCACTATCCCTCCTCCTTGCCACCCAGCTTCCTACCCCACTGCTGGGCTTCCACCTTCCCCAATGCTGGTGGCCAGGCTGAGCGGAAACGGCTGAATCCTGCTCACAATGGGCTGCTTCCTGCAGGGGAGGTTTCTTTGGGAAGGCACAAATGGGATATTTAACCTTTTAGCAGGCAGCCCAAGAGTTGTGTGCTTGCTCTCTCCAGCATCAGCTCATGTGATGCTCGAGGGCTGCCACAGGTCTCCAAGCACAGTGCAAGGTACACCTTGAGCACACTTTTGAGCAACCTCTTTGCCATCCAAACAGATCAATGGACACCACCAGCCTGGTACTTGTCTGCAGTAGGGAGCAGGTACCAGTTGTGATGGAGGTACCATTCACATCTCAACTCGTTTGAGTCTGCGTTCAAGTACTGGATTTGATTTTGGGCCCTTCACTAAAAGAAGGATGCTGAGGTGCTGGAGCATGTCTAAGGAAGATAATGAAGCTGGTGAAGGGTCTAGAGCACAAGTCTGATGAGGAGAAGCTGATGAGGGGTTGTTCAGCCTGGAGAAAAGGTGGCTGAGGGTGACTTTTTGCTCTCTACAGCTCTCTAAAGGGAGATTGTAACAAGGTGGGGGTCAGTCTGTTCTAACAAGCAATAGGACAAGAAGAAACAACCTCGAGTTTCATCCAGGTAGGTTTAGTTTAGAATTAGGAAGAATTTATTCCCCACAAGGATTGTCAAGCCTGGGAACAGGGACATAGTTTAGTAGTGATTTGATAATGCTGGCTTGGGGCTTGGACTTGATCTGAAAGGTCTCTTCCATCCAAAGAGGTTCTATGATTCTGTGATACCCAGCTTTGCTAGAGGTTGCACTGCTAGCACCAGCTCCACGGAGGAGATTTGAAGGTGCAGAGCATGGCACTGTGCTGCTCACCAGCTCTACAGGTGTGTTGGACTTGATTATTTGAGTATTGTGTGTGTTTTGGATGATGATAGTATTGCTTAGGAGAGGGAGCCCAGGGCTTGGAAGGGGTCCCCCCAAAAAGAGCTGCGCTGAGCTGGATGCTGTGGGATTTTTTGCCTTCCTGGCCAGCCCTAAGCCTTCAGGGTGTGAAAGCATACCCAGTGCACCCTGCATAGTGCTAGGGTGGGATTTTGTTGTGTGTTTGGCTATCCCATCCACAGGCAAGCTGGAGCCTGTAAAGAAAAATCTCCTTTTTTTTTTTTTCTTCAAAAGACATTTTATGTGATTGCTTAAAGAAACATGACACAGGAGCTCACACCAAAATCACTTTGCATATCTTTTTCCACCCTGCTTTGCAGAAAAATGAAGCCAAAGCCAGGCTGGATCTAACCTGCAGCTGTTTGGTGATGTGTGTCCCATATGGGACAGCTCCTATTGCATCCATCAGCCTCCAGCGGGTTGAGTTTGGAGGAGACCTCACTGGTTTGGGGATGTTTCTATAGAAGATGGGCAGCTGATGTAATGTCATAGAACCATAGAATAGCTTAGGTTGGAAGGGACCACAGAGATCATCTACTCCAAACACCCTGACATAGTCAGGGACACCTCTCAAGTAGACTTGGTTGCTCAAGGCCTCATGCAACCTGGCCTTGAACACCTCCAGAGCATGGACATCTACAGCCTCTCGGGGCAGACTATTCCAGAATCTCACCACTGAAGAACTTCTTCCTAAGATCCGTTCTAAACCTACTCTCCATTAGCTTAGACCCATCTCCCCTTGTCCTATTGCTAGAAACCCTTGTGGAAAGTTCCTCTCCAGCCTTCCTGTAGGATCCCTTTAGGTATTGGAACGCAGCTATAAGGTTCCCCCAGAGTCTTCTCCAGGCAGAACAACCTCAGCTCCCTCAGCCTATCCTCATAGAATAAGTGTTCCAGCCCTTGGATCATCTTCATGGCCCTCCTTTGGACTTGCTCCAACAGTTTTATGTTCATCTTGTGTTGGGGACACCAGAACTGAACGCAGTATTTGAGGTGGGGGTCTCACCAGAGCAAAGTAAAGGGTCAGAATCACCTCTCGTGACCTGCTGGCCTGTAAGACGGAGCAAGTGAAGCTCAATCTTCTCATTTATGCCCAGAACTGGCTGCTACAATCTCACAGGCAAAGCTCCTGATGCTTAAGCACGGGATGACAATGATAATAAAGTTATCAAACATTAGATTATCAGAGGTGCTGTGCCCTTGCTGGGCTTTCCCCTGCGTGCAGAGCTGCAAGAGTGAGTCATGGTCTCCCAAACACTGGGTTGTGACACTGTAAAATGAAGGCAGCTGACGAATGAGATGCTATTTCCAGGCTTCCTGCTAAATATACTTTCCCCTCCCTGGTCCCTCTCCATAGTACTCTGCAAAAAATTTAAGGCTTCAGCAAGAGAAAACAAAACTTGGTGTTTCTGCCTCCTGCAGGCTTCTCCACATGTGGGAACTGAGGCACGTGGGCAGCTTAAGGACTGAATGCTTGGGGAGGGAATGGGGGAGAGAAAAAAGAAGAAGGGAGGAGGGGGGAAAAAGCAGAATTAAGGCCTTATTTTAAAAAGGGAGTAATGATAATCATGTGGGGCTGGGGGGTCAGTGTGGGAGCAGAGGGGCTGCACCACCCTCAGGGAGAGATTTTTGTTTTTTTGCTGAAGCCAGCTGTTTGCTTTAAAAGGCTTTGGTCCAAAGTTTGGTCTTTAGTTTACATATAGAGCCTGTGTCAATCCATACTGTGGATCCACAAGTTTTTCTCTCAAGAAGCATTCCGGCTGGTGGGGGAGAAAAAAAACAGCCCAAAGTTGTCAGAAAAGCCTTTGGACAGCATTTTTATCTTGAATTAGGCTGAGTTGTTTTTCAAGCCCTGGAAATATTTCCCTAGCTCAGACTGCAGAAACTCCCCCAGCCACCCCCACCAGAGGTTTGGAGCTGCTTCTTTGCTCCAGAGCAGTTTTAACCCAGGCAGGACCATGGGGATGGCTGCCGAATCCCAGCTGGAGCGAAGACAGCAGACTCTGCAAACCCTGCTGGGGTGAAGCTTGTGGGAAGGGAAGCAAGATTCATACAATCACAGAATTGGTTTGTTTGGAAGAAACCTTTAAGGTCGTTGAGTCCAACTGTTAACCCAGCGCTGCCAGCTCACCCCTAAACCATGTCCCTCAGCACCACATCTACATGACTTTCAAATCCCTCCAGGGATGGTGACTTCACCACTTCCCTGGGCAGCCTGTTGTAGGGCTTGACAATCCTTTTTGGGAAGGAAGTTTTTCCAAACATTCAACCTAAACCTCTTCTGGTGCAACTTGAGGCCATTTCCTCTTGTTCTTTGGGAGAAGAGACTGATCCCCACCTTGCTACAACCTCCTTTCAGGTAGTTGTTGAGAGAGGGAAGGTCTCCCTTCAGCCTTCTTTTCTCCAGGCTAAACACCCTCAGTTCCCTCCAGCCACTCCTGACAAGACTTGTGCTCTAGACCTTTCACCAGCTTTGTTGCCCTTCTCTGGACATGCTCCAGTGCTTCAATGTCCTTCTTGGAGTGAGGAGCCCAAAACTGAATCCAGGATTCAAGGTATGGCCTCACCGGTGCTGAGTACAGGGAGACAATCCCTTCTCTAGTCCCATAGTTTCATGGAGTGACCTGGTACCTCTCTGTGAGGTATGCTCAGAAACTGTCCCTCTCTGCTGTAAATATTGGGTTTTGAGAGTTGCAGAGGAGAGGTTTTGGGAGAGGTGTTAAGCTGCCTGGATGCCTGTGTTTACATGCCTTTATTAACAGCTCCTGCAGCAAACTGCTTACCTGGGGGTGTGAATTTTTCCAGTCACCACATTATCAGGGAGTAGATGTACAGTGGTGGATAGTAGATGTGTAGTAAACATGTAGTAGAGCTGGGATTGTTTGACGGTCCCTCCCCTTGCCATCAGGGGCTGCAAGGTGAATGTGCTGTTTTGATTTATAGCCACATTGCTCCATCAGAAACAGCCTGAGCCCTGTCCTGGCTGCTCTGAGCATTGCAGCAAATTCTGGTCTGGATGGCCCTGTTGAGTTTTGCCTCTTCACCATCTGGCTGCCCTCAGGTTAGCCTTACTAACAACCAGAAACTCACTCACTCCTGAAGGTGCTGCTCCCTCTGCATGGCTATAGAGAGCCCCCCAGGACAACTACTTCTCAAACGTAGCTGTTTCAAGCACATCCTTCATGCAGGGTAGGATGAGGAACATCTCCCTCACTCCCTTGGGCAGTGGTAGGTTACATAGAGGTGCCCTTAATGCAGGGCAGGTAGCAAATGGAATGTACAGCTTTTCCTGTATCATCCCTGCTCAGCTTGTCCCATGCAGACAAATCCTCTTTCACCCTATAAAAACCCCTACCTGACTCTTAGACTCATAGAATTGTTTTGGTTAAGAGAGACCTTTAAGATGATCAAGTCCAACTGTCACAGTGATGCTTTGGAAGCTTTGGACTTCTGGCTGCCTTGAGAAAAGGCTGGAGATAAGAGGAGAAACCCAAAGAAGCAGGTTGAGGTGGCCTCACATAGCAAAAAAAAAAAAACAAAAAACCACCTGGAGTAGCCCAATTCTGCCTCTGCTTGCAGCGCTTTTGTGGCGAGTCTGGCTCTGCTGACTGCCCTGCAAGGCAGGAGCATGCCTGGTGCTTCATTTCCCATACCAACATCTTGTTTGAGAGCAAACAGCAGCAAGTGTCTTGTGGCTCTGAATAATCCTCACATTGCCCTCCCTATTACAAACTTCTCCTTTCTCTGGCTGCTTGCGAAACACTCAGTGTGAACTCTAAAGTTTGTCATCCTCTGAGCCCATCTCTCCTTCCTGAGCCTCGCAGGGGAGTTGGAGCTGGTGTTGAATCTCATAGAACCCCAGCGTGGTAGGAGTGGGAGGGGACCTCTGGAAGATCATCTAGTCCAACCCTCCTGCTAAAGCAGGTTCACCCAGAGCAGGTTACACAGGGTTGTGTCCTGGTAGGTTTGGAATCTCTCCAGAGAAGGAGCCTCCACAGCCTCTCTGGGCAGCCTGGTCCAGTGCTCTGTCACCCTCACAGGAAAGTTTTCCTCATGTTCAGGTGGAACTTCCTCTGTACCAATTTGTGCCAATTGCCCCTTGTCCAGTCTCTGGGCACCACTGAAAAGAACCTGGCCCCACCTTCTTGACCCCCACCTTTCAGATATTGATAACCATTGAGAAGATCCCTTCTCAGTCTTCTCCAGGCTAAACAGCCCCAGATCTCTCATCCTTTCCTTCCAAGAGAGATGCTCCAGTCCCTTCATCATCTCTGGAGCCTCTGCTGGACTTGCTCCAGCAGTTCCTTGTCTCTTTTGAACTGGGAAACCCAGTTTGGATGTAAAGTCTAGATGGGTTGTGTGGTACTGTTCCAGGATGAAGCAACTTTGCTTTCCTAAGCCAACAAGGTTTGCAAGCCAGAGGTGTCTCCTGAAGCCAGCTTGAGGCCAGGCGATGTGCTTTTTCCATTACCACCCCACACTGCCCATGGTTTCCATCTTCCTTGGCAGAATGCTGCTCTCATCTACTCCTCCACAAGCAGAGCACAGCATGTGGGATTTTTTTTTTTAAAGTGGGGTTAAAAAAATAAAAATGATCCCTAAACACCATGAAAACAGGCTGTGAAGTTTGTTATTTCCCCCTGCCAGGGCTGCAAGAAGACGGGCAGCACTCGAGCTGGTGGAGCAGAGCCACTGGCTGGTTGCTTAATGCTCGTGGGTTGGGACAAGAACACTTGGCAAAGCCTCTGTGCCCCCCCTGCAGCTATGTCCTGCAAGATGTGAAGCAATATTTCCAGCTGGGTTTTTAATAGCTTGCAGCTCTGAAAGAGTTGTAGCTATGTCTGTGTGAAATGCAGCTCACCTCCCTCGCTGCAGGCACAGGACTCTTTGGAGTGGTTGTGTTTGAGGCTGGGTGCTCGTGAGGCATTGAAGGAGGAGGCAGGGGAATTGGTAAAAATCTCTGGTGGCCTGCTGTCAGTGTGGGGTTGGACAGGTTGGAGGTGTCTTTAGTGTCAGATGCCTGTGCACTGGGTTTTGCTGGGGTGCCAGCTCGAAGATGCTGCTTGGGAGCATCCTGCAGATGCGCCAGGCTGGGATGCTCTGCCCCATCCCACAAAGCCTCTTGTGGTGGGATGAGAGGGAGTGGTTTTAAGCTTGAGGAGGGTAGATTCAGTCTAGATACTAGAAATAAATTTTTTCATGGTGAGACACTGGAACAGGCTGCCTGTGGAGGTCATGGATGCCCCCTCCCTTGAGGTGTTCAAGGCCAGGTTGGATGAAGCCTTGAGCAACCTGGGCTAGTGGAAGGTGTCCCTGCTCATGGCAGGTGATTTGGAACCAGATGATCTTTAAGGTCTTTTCCAACCCAAACATTCTATGAATCACTGCTGGGGAGGATCATTCCCTTGAATTAAGAGCAATAGATGAAGAGCAAGCAGCACAGGGTGTCTGCAGGGTAGCCTGATGTCTTGTCCCAAGCTTTTTTTTATTCCCTTTTTGGGCCAACCTGTGATGCTGGACATATGGCTGGGATCTTGTTTGTGGCCACCACATGGTTCAGCTCTTCTGCTGCTTTTCCCTGCCCTGTGTGACCCTCATGAGAACCTAAAGAGGCCTGACCTCACTGGTCCTGTGGCTGTTACTACTAGAGTAGCTTCCACAAAGATGTGAGGACTAAATCCATGCATAGCCCATGGGGCTTTACAGCCTCTGAGCTTGGGTGCTGCCATCCCTAGCCAGGCCAGGCTCCTGTTGTGGCTGCCTGGAGCAGATGGAAATCAGTGATGGTTTTAATGAATGCAAATGGCCTGCAGGGTCATGCTCCTGTTGTCCCCTGAGCAACAGGTCTGTGTTATTGGAGGGATGCTTGGCTGTGAGGGGAAGTGAGGAGCTTCTCTCATTCTGGCTGACTGGGGGCTTTTACAGCTGCTTTTCTTTTTCTCCCTCTTTCCTACATCCCTTTATCCTTCCTAGCCCTGTTGCAAAACCTCTTCCCTAGCAAGCTCACTGCTGGAAGGTGTTTCTGTGAGTGAAGCCAGAGCTCGCACATCATCCTGGGTGATTTGCCTTTCCCAGCACAGCAGGAAAAGAGTGTAAATGGTGGCAGAGGAATGGATTCAACAACTGATTGCTTATTTTCCTCCTCTTTGTGTCTCTGACAGGTTACAGCCAAGACTGCCTTCCTGTTTATCTTACCTCAGTACAACGTTAGTGTGCCTACAGCAGGTAAGAGATGCTTCTGCTGCACATACCCCAAGGGGAAGGTTGAGTTGGAGTATGCCCCAAACCTTCATTACCAGCTGGCTTGGGCTCACCCTTTGCTCATGCGCACTGCTGTGGCCTCTGTCTGGTAATAAAGGTGATTTTAAAAATAAGGTATGTGGGGGAAGAGCAAAGTTTGAGTGGCTCAGAGTACACTAATCCTGCCTGTCAGTCCTGGTGCTGCCAGAGATGGAAAGAAATGCTTTCCTAGAGGTTTTAAGGCTTCCTTGCTGCCTTGTTTCTGCTGTGGTCAGGCTGCTCTGTGTGCTCTGCAGGGTGAGGATCCTCCTCCAAGCCTGGTCAGGAAAAAACCAAAATACCCTGATTGCATGGCTGGAGTAGCTCTGTGCCCTGCCAAGGAACAGGAGGGATGTAGCTCTTTGCTAAGTGGTGGGTGCTGCACAGGTAATTCCTGTCTTGCTTTGGTTATTTGGAATAGCACAAGGTGAGGGTGTGGAAATGCATGTGGAGCAATAACATCCCTGCTCCAGACAGCTAATCATACAATCATACAATGTTTTGAGTTGGAAGGGCTCGTCAAAGGTCAGCAGGGACATCTTCAATTAGATCAGATTGCTCAGAGCCCCATCCAACTTGACCTGGAATGTTTCCAGGAATGGGGTATCTGGCACCTCTCTGGGCAACCTGTGCCAGCATAAAAAAAAAAAGTCTTCCTTATGTGTACTCTGAATCTCCCCTTTTCTAATTTAAAACCATCACCCCTTGTCCTGTTGAAGCAGGCCCCACTGAAAAAGATTGCCCTCATATTTCTGATAGAATCCCTTTAAGAACTGAAAGGCCACAATAAGGTCTCCCTGGAGCCTTCTCTTGTCCAGATTGAACAGCTCCCAACTTTCTCAGCCTGTCCTCCTAGCAGAGATGTTTCAGCCCTCTGATCATTCTTGTGGGCTCCTCTGGACCTGCTCCAACAGATCCATGTTTTTACTGTGCTGAGGACTCCAGAATTGGATCCAGCAATGCAGGTAATTAAAGCACATGGAGGGTAATTAAAGCAGGCTCTGAGCTGGCCCAGGTCTGAGCCTGATGGACTGAAAGATGTGCCCCAATTTCCAGCCAGGAGACAGCTGGAGGCTCAGTCCTTGTTTGTATTTTGGCTACTAGTATCTCCCTTCCTAGCTGAGAGCCCTTGAGGGCTTGGCAGTGGTCTGGGCACTGGCATTATGGCATCAGGAGGTGGTTTGGGTAAAGCTCTGGGCTCAGGATGGGCCAAGTTCCAGAGGCAGAACCTGGGTTGGTGGCAGAAAACAGCAGGTAATTAGAAGTGTTAGTTGAGTAATCATCCTAGGGAAGGGAAGAGTGGGGTTGTTGGAATGAGTGAAACCAGGATGAGACAGACAGGTGGGAGATAAGAGGTCTGCCCTTAAAATCTTTGGACATCATGGCTGATGAAATTGCCCAGCTTCCAAATTAGATTGCAGTCTGTGCTCCTGTGGCACAGTCCAGACAGCTTCCGCTGCCTTCCTGCTCAGTGATTGAGTCTTCCCTGCTACCAGGGCACACATCAGCATCTCACCAGGAACAGGTACTAGGGCTGAGCTGGCTGAGGCTAGGGGGAGAGAGGTCTTGGTGCAGCCAGCTTGCTCAAAAGAAGAATGATTGCTCACCTGGATACTTCCAGGGCTGCTTCACACTCTGCACAAACAGGATGCTGCTGCCTCTCTGTTGGCAGATCTCGTTCTTGTCTCCCATGCTCAGCACACAGCTCCTGCTAGAGCAGCTCCTCAAATGCCCTAGAGAGAGGAGGCAGAGCAGTTGCATGTGTGCATAATCTTATTTTCTTTAGACTTGCAGTTCTGGTTTTTGTCTTACACTGGGGTTATGAGTTCTGTGGTACAGGCAATGTTTTTAACTCAGGGTTTGCACAGCACCCACCCAGGGGACTCCTAAGGACCAGGTGTTTTCACATCCTTACACCAGCTGGCTTCATAAATCACAGAATGGCTTAGGTTGGAAGGGACCTTAGAGATCATCTACTCCAACCTCTCAAGTACACTCAGCTGCTCAAGGCTTCATCCAACCTGGCCTTTAACACCTCCAGGGAGGGGATATCCACAGCCTCCCTGGGCAACCTATTCCAGAGTCTTGCCGCCTTCATATTGAAGAACTTCTTCCTAAGATCCAGTCTAAACCTACTCTCCCTCAGCCTAAAACCATTGTCCCTTGTCCTGTCTCCTATGGGGAGAGGCTGAGAGCCCTGGGGCTTTTTATTCTGGAGAAGAGAGACTAAGAGGGGATTTAATAAATATCTATAAATATCTGAGGGCTGGGGGTCAAGAGGCAGGGGACAGGCTCTGCTCACTTGCACTCCGTGATAGGACAAGGGGTAATGGATATCAACTACAGCACAGGAGCTTCCAACTCAACATGAGGAGGAACTTCTTCACTGTGAGGGTCACAGAGCACTGGAACAGGCTGCCCAGAGAGGTTGTGAAGTCTCCTTCTCTGGGGACTTTCAAGGTCTATCTGGATGCATTCCTGTGCGACCTGTGCTGGATTCTCTGGTCCTGCTCTGGCAGGGGAGTTGGACTCGATCTCCAGAGGTCCCTTCCAACCCCTAACATCCTGTGAGCCTTATGAAAAGTCCCTCTCCATCTCTGAATCATCTTTGAATGGTTTGGGTTGGAAGGGACCTTTAAAGGTCGTCTAGTCCAACCCCCCTGCAGTGAGCAAGGACATCTTCAGACAAATAGGTTGCTCAGAGTCTTGTGCAATCTGAGCTGGAATGTTTCCTGTCTACCACCTTTCTGGGCAACCTGTTACTCAGATATTGTTCATGTACCTTAAATCTTAGAAATCTGGACTGAAGCTTTGTTGGAAGGGCAACAGGGCTGGTGACAGACTGTCTCTTTCCCTGGGAGAGGATGGTCAGAGTGAGGGAAAGCAGCAGTTTGGTGTGGGCTGAGTGTTGTCGTGATGCTTTCTGCAGTGTGCCACAAGTAGAGCAGCTTTCCCCAGTCTGCTTCTTCCCTGTAAGCTGCAGGGCTGCAAATAGTTGCCTAAATGCAGATGTCTAGGCTATTCTGGGTGCTGCTGGGTCTCCTGTTGCTCCAGAAGAGCAGGGCCTCCTGTGGGTCCTGTTTCCCATGTGCAGCCCCGTGCCTCGGCTCAGATCTCTGAATAGCACAAAGCACCTGCACTTAGGCAACTGAATCCTGCTCCAGCAGCTTTCAGGGCTGAGTGCTGGACTAGGTGTTGGATGATACTTGAGGAGGTGGAAATCCCGTCCCAAGCCCTGAAGCACCTAGCAGGGTGTCCCAGATGGCAACATCAATCTCTACCTGCCCATACCTGCTTCAGGGCTGCCTCTGTGATAAATTCCTGTTCCCACAGCCAGGCTGTCCTCAGCCCTTCACCTCTGTCAGGGGAAGGTTGAAGTGGCCTGAGTGTCACCTCCTTTGAGGTATGTAACAATTAGAAGAGAAACCATCCACCTTCTGCTGCTCGACTGACTCAAGTCTGGAAGTCTTTTTTTCCAGCCCTGCAGCCACTGGCACAGTCATGGCCTCTGCCTCCCCCTCTCTGGTGGCCTCATCCAAGCTGTGTGTTGGGAATAGCCCCCCTTGCCCACTAACCCTGGCTTGGAAGTGATTTGGGTGATGGGGATGTGACCCAGCATTTGGTCTCTTTGCAGATGGGGAGCTAGTCCAGTATCACTACGGGCTGAAGGATCTGGTCACTATCCTCTTCTACATCTTCATCGCCATCATCCTGCACGCAGTGGTGCAGGAGTATGCCCTGGATGTGAGTGTTGTCCTGAGCCACCAAAACAGCTCAAGTATCCTGAGGGGACATGGTCCTGCTGCAGTTAAATGCTGGTCTGGGAGTGGTCTGGGGGTTAAGGTGGTGGTGGTGAGTGAGCTTTCATCTCCAGGGGCTGCCTGGGATGGTGAGGAGGAGAAGGAGGGAGGGTTGTTGACGTGGTGGCTCATGTTTTCATGTTGCTTTCCTCTCCCTCTTCTCCTTCCCAGAAAATCAACAGGCGTCTCCATCTCTCCAAAGTCAAACACAGCAAATTCAATGAATCAGGACAGCTGGTTGCCTTCCACCTCACTTCTGTGATTTGGTGCTTGTACGTCGTGGTGACGGTGAGGCATGGGGCTGGCTGGGCTTTGGGTTGCCTGGCTGGGATTTGGGTTGCCTGGCTGGGATTTGGGTTCCCTGGCTGGGCTTTGGGTTGCCTGGCTGGCATTTGGGTTGCCTGGCTGGGCTTTGGGTTGCCTGGCTGGGATTTGGGTTGCCTGGCTGGGATTTGGGTTCCCTGGCTGGGATTTGGGTTCCCTGGCTAGGATTTGGGTTGCCTGGCTGGGATTTGGGTTCCCTGGCTGGGATTTGGGTTGCCTGGCTGGGATTTGGGTTGCCTGGCTGGGCTTTGGGTTGCCTGGCTGGGCTTTGGGTTTTCTGGAGCACCAGTGGCAGTGAACAGTCCCCAGCCAGTCCCTGGGCCAAGATGTGCACATTTCACCAGATCTAGTTTGAGGTGGGGTGGGTCTTGCCAACCACTGACTCAGGGCGGTTTGGGGAGATCATTCTGCTTTGTGCAAGGCACAAGCAAACAGTCTGTAAAATATGTTTGGAGAAATCCTGCCTGTCCCTGTCATCTCCATCTGCTGCTCTGGGACCTGCCATCTTTCTCATCCTCATTTTCCTCCTCATTTGAGTTAAGTGCCTTGGGGTTTTAGGCTGCCCTTTGCAGGGTCATGGGGTGAGTGGGCAGATGTTTGTGACCCCTGTCTTTGTGGTGAGCTGGCAGTGAGGGGAATGCTGAGAACAGAGGAGTTCCTCCATGCCTTGGGTTGCATTAGGAATGTTTCAACCCGGAACTGCTGGGTCAAAACTTCAGAGTTAAAGTATTTTGTTTTGGGGAGGAAGGGCAATATCTGACAATTTTGATGATGCTTTGATTGCCATTGGGGTCCAGCTGTGGTCCCCACCACAGTGCTGGGGATGGATGCTCAAGGGCAGGTCCCCTCCTCACTGCTCAGGAAGTTCTGCCAGCCCCCCTTAGAGGACCACTACCTTCTTCCAGCCACAGTTCTAGGGATCTGCTGATACTGCTCCTGCCACATAGGGCTGTGGGGAGGGAAGCTCTGGCAAAACAGTCAATGCTGCTGGTTTTGGACTGCCCTCACCCAGCACCAGACTCATCCCTCACCAGCTGTGGGGCTGTAGCCTCCTTCATTGCTATGATGTGCTCCTCAAAGGTCCCACATGTGCAGAGTAGGTCACCCTTTGCAGCAGTCCACTTTCCCTGGCCTCCTTCAACCAAAAAAAAAAAAAGGGCTTAGGGCAGAGAGGACATGGTCAACAGTGACAGGTAGGTGCTGGGCTAGATCAGTTTCCCAGGCCAGAATCAATTTGCAAAGCCTGATGCTGCAGGGCAGGAGCTGTGCAGGAGAGGAATGGGGAGAGAGCCCCATCCTGTCATCAGCCCTGCAAGGAAGAGGCTCTAGGCAAATGCAGGCAGGTGGAAAATTGAACTGTGCAATGCATCTGAAATCGGTTTTGTAGGTGTTTTCTGCTCCCCTTTCTCTTCAGAATTGCTTCTTCCTGCTTTGGTGACACTCAACTTGGAAATGCCAATGGGGAAGAAGCACCCCTGGGCCACGCACATCATTGCTTGTGGATGTGCTACCAACATCTTAGCCCTACACTTCCAGAACATCCCTCTTGCATTGCCCAAACCCCAGCACCTGCTATCCTGAACCTAAGGGCCTCTGTGCAACTGAGCAAGCAGCCTTCAAGCAGCCTGAGAGTGGGGCCAATGTGAACCTCAGGAGGTTCAGCAAGGCCAAGTGCAAGGTCCTGAGTCAGGGAAATCCCTGGTAGCAAAACAGGCTGGGGGATGAAGGGATTGAGAGCAGCCCTGTGGAGAAGAACTTGAGGGTACTGGTGGGTGAAAAGCTGGACATGAGCTGGCAGTGTGCACTCACAGCCTTGAAGCCAACCGTATCTTGGGCTGCTTCCAAAGCAGTGTGGCCAGCAGGTTGAGGGAGGAGATTCTACCCCTCTGCTGTGCTTTGGTGAGACCCCAGCTCTGGGGTCCTCAGCCCAATAAAGACATGGACCTGTTGGAGTGGTCCAAAGGATGCCACAAAAATGATCAGAGGGCTGGAACACCTCTGCTGGAAGGACAGGCTGAGGGAGTTGGGTGGTTCAGCCTGGATAAGAGAAGGCTCTGGGTAGACTTCCTTGTGGCCTTTCAGTACTTAAAGGGGACCTATCAGAAAGATGAGGACAGACCTTTTAGCAGGGCCTTTTGCACCAGGACAAGGGTGGTGGTTTTAAACTAAAAGAGGGGAAATTCAGGCTAGAGAGGAAGAAGAAATTTGTTACAGTGAGGATGATGAGACACTGGCATAGGTTGCCCAGAGAGGTGGTGGAAGCCTCATCCCTGGAAACATTCCAGCTCAGGTTGGATGGGGCTCTGAGCAACCTGATCTAGTTGAAAATGTCCCTGTTCACTGCATGGAGGGTTGAACTAGATGACCTTTGATGCTCCCTTCCAGCCCAAACATTACATGATTCAATGATTCAACCTCCAAACCCAGGGACCTCATGAAACTGGAGCACGATGCTAGAGCCCCCTGAATGAGCTGAGCTGTGGGGAGCTGAGCCTGGGCTTGTGCAGAGGACACATTTTTTACTGCAGGCTGAAGGGACTCGAGTGTCATCCCCAGTTCCACTGTGGCATTAGCCTTGCCCCCTCAAGGCCACGTGCTGCCTGTTTCTCTTGCTGAAGGCTGATGTCTCTGCTCTCTTCCAGGAAGGATACATATCAAACCCCCGGAGCCTGTGGGAGCGCTACCCCCACGTTTATCTTCCGTAAGCACTCACAAGGGCATTTCCTTCTTGGCTTGACCACTTCCTTCCTCTGCATGCTGTTGGGTCACCCTTTGTATGCACAGTTCTGCAGGGACATCACAGTGAGATCCTGGAGGAGGAGGGATGTCACTTTGTGGCCCCAGGGAGGGTGTTCACAGAGGGTTTCCTCTGTGAGGAAAGTCCTCTGGGCTTGGTTACTCCTCTTGGGTGCTTCCTGCTTAGTATGCTGGGAGGGTGTGCTGCTATTCAGCAAGATCTACACAGGCTGGAAAGGGGAAGAGGAACTTAATGAAGTTCAACAAGGGCAAGTGTACAGTCCTGCAGCAGAGGGGCAATAACCCCATGCTTCAGTACAGGTTAGGGGTTGGCTTGCTGGAAAGCAGCTCTGCAGAGAAGGACCTGGGAGTGCTGGTGGGAAGGAAGTTCACCATGAGCCAGCAATGTGCCCTTATGGCCAAGAAGGCCAATGGTGTCCTGGAGTGCATTTATAAAAGTGTGTCCAGCAGGTCAAGGCAGGTTCTCCTCCCCTCTACTCTATCATGGTGAGGACACATCTAGAGTATTGTGTCTGCTTCTGGGCTCTCCAGTTCAAGAGGGAACTGGAGAGAGTTCAGCAGAGGCTACACAGATGATGAGGGGACTGGAGCATCTCTCTTGTGAGGAAAGGCTGAGAGACCTGGGGCTGTTTAACCTAGAGAAGAGACTGAGAAGGGATCTTCTCAATGATTATCAATATCTAAAAGGTGAGTATCAAGAGGCTGAGGCCAGACTCTTTTCAGTGGTGCCTAGGGAGAGGACAAGGGGAACAGACACAAACTGGAACACAGGAGGTTCCATCTGAACATGAGAAAAAGCTTATTTCTTGTGAGGGTGACAGAGTGGTGGATCAGGCTGCCCAGGCAGTTATGGAGTTTGGACACAATCCTATGCAACCTGCTCTAGGTGAGCTTGCTTTGGTGGGAGGTTGGACTAGATGATCTCCATAGGTACTTTCTAACCCCTGCTATTCTGTGACTCTTGCTTACATCACCTTGGGCAAGTCTCTTTGCTGCTGGTTTGTCTTAGTGAAAGGGAGTGGGGGATAATCCTCCCTTCTTGGATTTTAGCAAGAGTGAGATTTGCTGAGAGCATGGGGACCACAGCATCTGGATAAACTCTGGATGCTTGCATCTGGATAAACTCCAGGCATGTCTAGCTCAGCTAAACATACAATTGCAGCTCAGAAGTGGTGCCTCCTAAATCCTATAACTTCAAAGCGATGGAGAGATTGTTTGGTGGTGTGTGGCCAGACACCTTCCCTGGTTCTTGGGGTTCTGCCATGCCCCAGGCTGGCTCACACAGAATCACAGAATTGTAGGGGTTAGAAGGGACCTCTGGAGATCATTTAGTCCAATCCCCCTGCTAAAGCAGTTGCACAAATTGTGTCCAAGCAGGTCTGGAATCTCTCCAGAGACGGAGACTCTACAACCTCTCTGGGCAGCCTGTTCCAGGGCTCTATCAACTTCAAAGGAAAGAACATTTTTCCATGACTTACCTCAGTTAAAGTTGTTCCTGCACACTGCAGGGGGGGGTTGGACTGGATGACCTTTAAAGGTCTCTTCCACCCCAAACCATCCTATGATTCTCTGATCCCTGTGTTCCAGGTTCCAGGTGAAGTTTTTCTACTTATGCCAGCTGGCGTACTGGCTGCACGCCCTGCCAGAGCTCTACTTCCAAAAAGTCCGCAAGGTAAGAGCCAGGCAGGTGCTCCCACACACCCTGGGGATACCTGAGGTGGTTTGCCCACCAGCTTTGGGGAAAGTGACCTTTGGGAGAGGGTGGGTGAAGAGGAGCAAGAGATTAACAGGGCTTTCTGCCCCTCCCAGGAGGAGATTCCCCGGCAGCTGCGGTGCATCGCGCTCTACCTGGTGCACATCGCTGGCGCGTATCTCCTCAAGTAAGTTGGCTGCTTCAGCGTCCCATCCTGTGCCAAGAAGGGGGCTGAGTGGGGCCTTCTACAGTGCAAGACAGCCAGGAAGCCTCAGCAAGGCTTGAAGGTTCAACAGTGGGCCAGCAATGTGCACTCACAGCCCAGAAGCCAGCTGTATCTGGGCTGCATGCAAAGCAGCGTGGCCAGCAGGTTGAGGGAGGGGATTCTGCCCCTCTGCTGTGCTTTGGTGAGACCCAACCTGCAGTGCTGTCTCCAGCTCTGGAGTCCTCAGCACAGGAAACACATGGACCTGTTGGAATGGGTCCAAAGGAGCTCACAAACATGATCCAAGGGATGGAACATCTCTGCTATAAAGACAGGCTGAGAGAGTTGGGGTTATTCAGCCTGGACAAGAAAAGGCTCTGGAGAGATCTTAGTGCAGCCTTCCAGTATTTAAAGGGGGCTGATAAGAAAGATGGGGACAATGTTTTTAGTGTGGCCTGTAGTGACAGGATAAGGGATGATGTTTTTAGACTAAAAGAGGGGAGATTTAGACTAGATAGAAGGAAGACATTTTTTACACTGAGGGTAGTGAGACACACAGTGGTAGACGCCCCATCTCTGGAAATCCAGGGTGAGGTTGGGTGGGGTTCTGAAGAATCTGATCTAGTTGAAAATGGCCCTGGTCAGTGCAGAGGGTTTGGATTAGATGTCCATTAAAGGTCCCTTCCAACCCAAACTCTGCTATGATTCTCTGATTTGAGGACAGGGATTTTCCTCACTGCAACCTTATCCCAGCTGCTGTGGAAAGGTTCAGCTTTGGACCGGTGCTTGCTGCAGCTCAGGGTGGGAAGGGAGGCACTGGTGTTGGGTCTGAAGGACTGATGTTGGCCAGCCCCACTGATGAGTGTTTTCTTTCCCTTCCCTCCCAGCTTAACCCGCCTGGGGCTGATCCTCTTGCTGTTGCAGTACTTAGCTGAGTTCTTCTTCCACATGGCCCGGCTGGTCTGCTTCACGGACGAGAACAACGAGAAGCTGTAAGCAGGCGAGCTGGCCACGGCTTCCACCCTCTGCTGCCCAGGAGAGCCAGCAGAGCGGCAAGGGGCTCGCTCTCCCCTTCCAGCTCAGTGCTGGAGAGGCTCCAGCCGACACCCTCTCCTTGCCCTCCTGCAGGTTTAATGTCTGGGCTGTGGTGTTCGTGGTCACCAGGCTCTTCACCCTCACCTTGTACATCTTGGTCATTGGCTTCGGGCTGCCGCGGGTGGAGAACCAGGTCCTCAACCCTGAGAGAGGGAACTTCTTCAGCTTTCTCTTCAACAATATCCTCTTCAGGTAAGAATGTGCCTTACCACATCTACTGCCTCTTTTTGTGAATGCATCCTTTCACGTGAAGGCTGAAGGGTGGAAACCTCTCCCTTATGGTCCTTGGTTGCGTTGTCCCAGGGTGGGGTTTTTGCTGAGTTTGGCAACGCCAGTGAGGATCTTCTGTGATGTTGTGATTCTGTGGTCTGGGTTAGAGAAGATCCTAGTGAGACAGGAGGAGGTGAGGATGGATTAACGGCTATGGAGCCAAGGCAGAGGGTTAAAAACAGCAAGTCAGCTTCTAATCAGGAGTGAAGTTCTAAAGGAGAAGTGGAAGAGGTACCTTAGGGAAAGGTTTGCAGGCTCCCATAACCACTGTTACAGGGATGCAGTCAATAAAAATGAGTTTCCCCCTCAGCTTGGATGTGTTTTGCTGCCCCTGAGGCAGGGGATGGGATGAGTCCTCCATGCCTTACAGTCCAACCATCAAGACTGGGAGCCTTTCTCTGCCATACAGCATCTGTAGTTCATAAGCTGCCAGCACAGGTGCCTGGTCATTCCCAAAGTTTTGGAAGCCATGGACTTAAGGCAACACCTGAGAATCTGGGGGAGTTCACACAGTTGTAGAATTGTTTTGATTGGAAGAGATCTTTAAGATCATCAAGTCCAACCATTAACCCAGCACTGTCAAGTCATCACTAAACTATGTCCCTCAGCACCACATCTACATGGCTCTGAAATCCCTCCAGGGATGATGACTCCACCACTGGGCAGCCTGTTCCAGGGCTTGACAACCCTTTCAGGGAAAAAATTGTTCCTAATTCAACCCTAAAGGTTCCCCAGTGCAACTTGAGGCTGTTTCCTCTTGTCCTGTTACCTGAGAGAAGAGACCAACTCCCACCCTGCTATAATCTCCTTTGAGGTAGTTGGTAGGGAGTGAGAAGGTCTCCTATGTACCTCCTTTTCTCCAGACTAAGCAACCCCAGTTCCCTCAGCCACTCTTCATAGATCTTGTTCTCCAGACCCTTCACTAGCTTTGTTGCCCTTCTTTGGACTCACTCCAGCACCTCAATGCCCTTCTTGTAGTGAGGAGCCCAGAACTGAAACCCATGAGTTGAGGTGTAGCCTCAGCAGTGCTGAGTACAGGGGGATGATCACTGCCCTAGTGCTGCAGGGCACACTATTTCTATGATTCTGTGATACTAGTGCAGGGATGGTTTAGCTATTTCTGAGCAGTGCTTACACAGACAAGGCCTTTTGTGCTCCTCACAGTACTCCACCAGTGAGTTTGCTGGGGCTGAAGAAGTTGGAAGGGGTCACAGAATCACAGAAACATTCAGGTCAGAAAAGACCCTCGGGATCACCAAGTCCCACCCAGAGCCCTACTCTACAAGGTTGACCCCAAAACATAGCCTCAGGCACCACATCCAAATGACCTCTAAACACATCCAGGGTTGGTGACTCAACCACCTCCCTGGGCAGCACATTCCAAGGCCTGACCACTCTTGCTGTGAAAAAATGTTTCCTAATGTCCAGTCTAAATCTACCCAGTCACAGCTTGAGGCCATTCCCTCTTGTTCTATCACTAATTACCTGTGAGTAGAGACCAGCACCAGCTTCTCTACAAAGTCCTTTCAGGTAGTTGTGGACAGCAATGAGGTCTCCCCTCAGTCTCCTCTTTCCCAAACTAAACAGCCCCAGCTTCCTCAGTTACTCTTCATAAGATTTATTCTCCAGGCCCTTCACAGCTTTGTTGCCCTCCTCTGTGCTGGCTCCAGCACCTCCACATCTCTCTTGTCTTGAAATACCCAAAACTGGACACAATACTCAAGGTGTGGCCTCACCAGAGCCAAGTTAGCTTCTATCTCAGCTACCTTCCAACCACATACACCTTTTAGTAGTACAGGGCTGCTGGGGACAGCTTAGCTTGACAATGTAAACTCAGTTTTGGGCAGTGCTGGATTCTACTCATCCATTCCTAACCTAAATGTTTAAGAGTCAGCAATGTCCTGAGCACCCAAGAGCTTCACAGTGAGCTCAGGGGACAGCAGAAAGCAGAGGTGATGGCTGGAGGAACACAGTCTCAAGCTGTGTAGAGGGAAGTTTAGACTTGACCTCAGAAAGAAGTTCTTCCCAGAAAAAGAGATTGCCCATTGGAATGGGCTGCCCAGGGAGGTGGTGGGGTCAACATCCCTGGAGGTGTTTAAGAAGAGCCTGGATGAGGCACTTAGTGCCATGGTCTGGTTGATTAGTTAGGGTTGGGTGATCAGTTGGACTTGATGATCTTGGAGGTCTCTTCCAACCTGGCTGATTCTGTGATTCTGAGGGACGGTGCCTGTCTCCAGGCTGCTTGGTACAGCCACCTGAAGGGACTCTGGTGTGGGAGGAAGGCTGGGCTGGTGGTGGCCCCGCTGCTCTGTTCTCAGCCTGCCTCTTCTCCACCCCTGCCAGAATGAGTGTGCTGCTGTTGGTGTGCCTCTTCCAGGCCTCGGTGATGTGGCGCTTCATCCACTTCCAGCTGCGGCGCTGGCGGGAGTACTGCAACCAGCAGAGCAGTCGGAAGAGAGCTGCCCCTGCCGCCGGCACCAAGCAGCAGCCCAAGCCGCTCAAGAGGGACTCAGGTGAGTGCTGGGGCTGGGCTGCCACGGGAGGCATCAGTTGTAGAATCATAGAATAATTGTGAGGGTTGGAAGGGACCTCAAGGATCACCCAGTTCCAACCCCCCTGCCATGGGCAGGGACACCTCACACTACAGCAGGTTGCTCACAGCCACATCCAGCCTGGCTGCAAAAACCTCCAGGGATGAGGCTTCCACCACC
This sequence comes from Indicator indicator, assembly GCF_027791375.1. NCBI lineage: Eukaryota > Metazoa > Chordata > Aves > Piciformes > Indicatoridae > Indicator > Indicator indicator. Next base: position 32,359,535 of record NC_072018.1, read on the forward strand.
TCCCTGGGCAATCTGTGCCAGTCTCTCACCACCCTCATGGGGAAGAATTTCTTCCTAACATCCAGTCTGAATTTACCCATTTCTAGTTTTGTTCCATTCCCCCCAGTCCTATCCCTACCTGACACCCTAAAGAGTTCCTCACCAGTTTTCTTGTAGCCCCCTTCAGATACTGGAAGGCCACTATAAGGACTCCTTGGAGCCTTCTCTTCTCCAGATTGAACGTCCCCAACTCTCTCAGTCTGTCCTCATAGGAGAGGTGCTCCAGCCCTCTGGCCCTTCTCTGGACACATTCCAGCATGTCCAGATCCTTCTTGTACTAGGGGCTCCAGAACTGGACACAGTACTCCAGGTGGGGTCTCACCAGAGCAGAGTAGAGGGGGAGAATCACCTCCCTCGACCTCTCGCAGGTGGCACTGTGGCAGTGCCTTGGTGCTGCAGAGCTCAGGGCATCCCCTGCAGGGTCATGCTGTGGTAGAGGCTTTGCCCATGTCTGTGGGCTGGCCCCGAGAGGGTTAAGGCTTGGACCTGTGCAAGGGACAAAGTGTTTCTCTCTTCATCCCCAGGATACCATGAAAATGGAGTGGTGAAAGCGGAGAATGGCACCTCACCACGAACCAAGAAGCTGAAATCACCATAGAGCAAAGGTTGTCTCCTGGGGAGGAGGGTGAGATATCAGGACTAAGAAGCAGCCCCTCCTCCTGGTCCTCACAAGCTTCGTCTTGAATGGCTTGGAAACCTGTCATCTTCCCAAGGTGTCTCTCACTCTCCTCTTTTCCTTTCTTGCTCTCTTGAACCATTTGCAATAAAACCAAAAAAGTCCTTTTTCCATGCTCCCTTCCCCTCATAGGAGCCTTTTCCAGCCCTCCTGGTTTTGCATTCCTCTGTTTCCTCCTAAATCAGTGTGCAATTTGTTTTGTTTTGGTTTGGTTTTTTGTTTTGTTTTGTTTTGTTTTGTTTCTTTTCTATTTTAGTGTTTGGTTATTTTGGATTCTTGTTACAAATGCATCATAGATAGTTCCAAACAGTCCTTATTTTTCCCTACAGCATGTTCCTCCCCTCTCTCTGTGGTGCTTTCCAGAGCCCCAGGGTCAGGACCATGGCAACTTTAAGGCACCATGTGTCTGTCATGGGAACAGGCTCCTGAGGGAACGTGCTGGGGCTTTGTGACCCTGAGGCTCAGGGGTACTCTTGGGCAAGGGTTGCCTCTCTGGGCATGTCTGGCCATGGACATGGCAAGTGCCACAGGATGGTGATGCTGCAAAATAGAGACTGTGGTCTGAAGGAGGAACCTCAACCATGTCCTGTCTCATGGTGGACTTCTGGTGAAGTGGGTTTCCTCCAGCCCCTGGCTTTCAGCTAATTTTGGAGAGCTGGGCAGTGGAGAAGGGAGACAAGTTCCCTTTTCCTATAGGACCCAGTTTCCAGCCTTTGCTTGCCCCAGCTCTTCTGGTACACCTGGGTCCCCTTTACCCTCTTGGCTGCAAGAGGTTAGCTGCTCCTTAGGTGTTCTGGACCTCCCAGTTCCAAGAGCTGAGCTTGGGGCTCTGCAGCAATCAGTGCCTTGCCATGGAGCAGCAGCATCCTCAGGTCCACATAAAACCTTGAGTCCCGCTCTGAGCACTGGTCTGGCTCTTCTTGGCCCAGACCCTTTGCCAGCTTGTGCGTGCCTCATGGACCTGGTGCTCTCATGCCTTGTGACCATGTCCAGATGAGCAAACTGGTTGCTGCAAAGAGTTTTGCATCAGTGGGACTGTGCCCCTCATGTGCTTGCCTTAGCCTTCCTCACCCTCACCATCCCAGCACAGCCATGCTGGCAGCAGCCAGCAGCTTCACTCTTTCTTTCCAGAGGATACAGGCTCGTATCCACCCAAGGTGCTATCAGATGCAGGGTTTCTTCCAAACAACTTGGCCCCTTCATCCCTTTCTGAGCTGTGAATGAGATGACAGGGAAGGAGCAGTCTGCATATTAGGAGAAGCCTGACCTGTGATGCATGATGGCAGATGGAGTTGTCTCAAATCTACCTCAGAGGCCATCTGTTGCTGCAGACCACTTTCTCCTCTTGCTCCTGCCCTCTGCCACTTGTATGTGCTGGCAGGAGATTTGTGGGAAGTCCAGATCCCACCAGCTCAGTCTCCTGCTGCCTCATTGCTGAAGAGCAGCATCTCCTGCCCAGGGTTTCATGGATCAGTACCAGCTTACCAAGCTTCTTTAGGGTGCCATGCACCAGCCTAGATTTGGTAGGCATGCAGTAGATGGTCACCTTTCCCCCCACAGCTCTCCCCTGTGGCAGTTTCTGTAGCTGGGCTTTGCTGTTGGTGCCTCTTGTGCAGCGAAGTCAGCTGTAGCTTTAGTTCTTCACCTCAGCAGGAATGGGTGAGTGGTGGGCAAGAAGTGGGGGCACAGAGTTGCAGAGAGCTGGGGTGCTCTAGTAAGCAGGCCAGGGTTCAGAGCCAACTTCCCTGAGGGTGAGGGAGGCACGAGGTCCTTCACATGCTTCTTGCTCAACCCTTTGGGCAGCTGATCTGTGGCTCTCTCCAAGTGCAATCCTAGCTCCAAACTGGCATAGTTGTCGTTCACATCATTTGTGTTTTGGGGAACGGGTGATAGTTGATTTTCTGCCCCTCTTTGAGATGGGTCAGGGGTTTTTTTCCCTTCTTCTGTAGGTGTCATTTCTTCCTTCTCCTCTCTTTCCTAATGCTGGGCACCAGAGGGACACAAGGACAGTTGGTCAGATTCCACTTGTTTCTCCATCTCTACAACCTCTGAGTGTCAAAGGAGAGATAGTGGCAGGAGAGGGATTTCCCCTTTGTCAGGGGACCTGAGGAAGGAGACTCTGGATCAGAGCCCTCATGATTGCTCCTTGTAGTCTTTGCTACAGATAGTAAAACACAGTCTGGTTCAGAGGCAGCAAGGGTACCTGCAGTGCAATGTGACAAGAGAAGGGGAAAGAGCTTTGTTAGGTTGTGGAAAAGGCCTGGTGTGAGAAATTTCTCCTTTCTCCTGCTTCTTCCCATCTCTAGCCATCCTCTGCCACGTGCCCTCTGAGAGTGACTGCTGGCCGGCTTCTCTCCAGAGCCTCCTATGTGCCTCGCTACAGCTGAGGTGTCAACTGTCAGCAGGTGACACGTACCAGCCCCCCCAAAAACCTGTCTGCTGAAGGATTCCTCCTCCTGCCTGCCTTGCTGCAGGCAGCTTTCCCACTTGCACAATCTTGCATCCTCATGTGGTAGCTAAGGATGCTTTGCATCCCAAGTGCCTTACGTTGCCCTGTAGGCTTGGTTTGTGTGCTGTGTCAGGAGCTGAACATCCTCTCTCTTCACAACCTACCTGCAACATGGGCTTCATCTCCGGGGGGAATTGCTTTCTGCTTGGTAGAGCTACCAGTAAAAGGGACAGTTTGTTTTGGAAGCTTTTCCATGTCTCCTTCTTTTCCCTTTTTTCTTCCCTTTGTTTGTTTTTAAAACCTGTAGATGGTGGGTTGGGTTGGGTTTGGTTTTTTTTTTTTTGCCCACCCCTCTATTTAGTCCTCAGAAATCCTTCTGTTACACCAAATGTGTCAGGATCCCTGGAGTTCATTTCTTTTTTTGAGCTGAGCCTCTGATGTAAGGCAATCTGTGCTGTCATCCCAGAGGTGTGCAACCCGCCCTCCACCTCAGGCTGCCATGGGCTGTTTCTGCCTGTTTCCTAGTGCAAGGAACATCCCTCAGCTGGGAGCCTGCAGTACCTGCTTCTGTGTCCATGTCCATGTCATGTCTCAGCAGGCCCAGCCTTCTCTTCAGCCCAAAGAGCTTTTTCCTTTTCCACACGGAGTGTTTCCACTACAAGCCCTTGGTGGTCTCAGTCTTCCCTTGACCACTCTGTGTACAAAGATGCCACAAGCTCACTTCCCTTGTGTGGCTGCTCTTCTCAGGCCTCCTCTTGTCCAAGCCCTGTGTCTTCTGCAGAGAAGATCCAATCCCAGACAAGAACTCTTGTCCACCACAGTGCAGAAAGTGTTAGACACCAGAGCAAGTCTTTACTTCCAGCATGACTCTGCTGCTTGCACCCTTCCTGTGGGTTTGAGGCTGTTTGTGTAGTCTGTGCCCAACCTGAGAAGGCTGGGGATGAGTAGTCCGGGATTTTTTGGTATGAAGCAGAGTTTGCCATACTTGTCACATCCCAGCAGTAGTTCTCTTTTGGCCTTAGATAGCTGGGGAAGAGATAGCTGGGCTTGGGAAGAGAAAGGGGCAGAGGAAGAACAGATGTAGCATTTCACATAGAATTTTTGAGTGACTCTTAAGGGGCATTACAGTTGCATTTTTGTTGTTGTTTGTTTGTTTATTTAGGATCATTTCTCACTGATCATGTTTGAGTTAGTAGTAAAGAAATTAAGTTCCAGTTCCCCTGTAGGTCTTCTTACCCTTAATTCACCATTTAAAAACATCTTTTTGGTAGGCTTCGTGGTCAGAGGGGAAAAGGACCACTCTAGGATACCTCCAAATGACTCTTGAAGCCAGTAGACAGCCTGCCTTTGCTGCAGTGTGTGGGGATTTACAGCAGCCTCATCTCTTGTCTTAGGTGAAGTCTTGGTAGGTGGACCTTGACTCGTGTCAACAGTAGTTTATGGGGTTTGAGTTCCAACCTTCTGGTAAACTTCATGAGCATGTAACAGATGGTTTGGCAGGCTTTGTACAAACAGGTGAAGTTTGTTTCTTCAACAACAAGAAGGGGCTGTGGGGGTTCTTGTTGTAAAAGCCAGGCAGAGGCAAGTAGTTTGTCTTTGAACTTGTTGGACTAAACAGACCAAACTTCAGCAAAGGAACTCGAGGAAAATTTGTAGTTTTCCATATTTATGCTTTAGTGCAACTTTCCTGATTTTGGAAGGGGGAATGAGGGGGGAGGGAGGGGAAGTAACAGTCTCTGCTATTTTATCCTGTTGGATTCATCCTTCCTGTCACTGCAGTTTTTGTATGGATCGTGTTTGTCGTCGATTGTTGTTCAATGACTTTTGTGATAAACTCAACAGAAGTATTTTTCTGAAATAAAGAAATAAAAGGCATAGATTCTTCCACTGATGCTGTCCACTGATGCTTTGTCACGCTGCTGAGCTGCCCTTGTCTCTCCCCTGCCACCCCAGACCAGTCTGTTCCTTTTGGTGCAGCATTTTGTGTCCTCCAATTCCTCACGGCTGGGCTTCAGCTTCTCTGCTAGAATCTCTTTTCAGCCATAAGGTCTCCTCTGAGCCTCCTTTTCTCCAGGCTAAACACCCCCAGTTTCCTCAGCCACTCTAGAACCTTTTTCCCTAGACCTTTCACCAGCTAGTGCCCTGTGTGAACACACTCCAGCCCCTCAATGTCTTTCTTTTACTGATGAGCCCAAAACTGAGGCCAGTGTTTGAGCTGTGGCCTCATGAGTGCCCAGTACAGGGGAATGATCCCTGCCCTACTCCTGCTGGCCACACTATTGCTGATAAAAGCCAGGATGCTGTTGGCCTTCTTGCCCACCTGAACACACTGCTGACTTACATGCACAAATTACAGATCCAAACCTGGCTTATGTCCCCTCCAGCAAGTTGGGAGACTTCATCTGGAGATGTTGAAGCAAGGTTCTCTAATGTGGCTTGAAACTGAGCCAGGTTAAGGTTGGAGGTTAAGGAAAGTTTCTGTCCTGTAAGGGATGACAGGCATTGGACCAGGCTGCCCAGGGAGGTGGTGGAGTCACCATCCCTGGCAGTGTTCAAGACACATGGAACACTGCAGCAGGTTGCCCAGGGAGGTCACTGAGGCCTCATCCCTGGAGATCTTCAAGGTCAGGCTGAACAAGGCTCTGAGTAACCTGCTCTAGTGGAGGATGTCCCTACTGACTGCAGGGGAGGGTTGGACTGATTGCCCTTTGGAGGTCCTTTCCAACCCAAACCATTCTATGATTCTGTGATGTGGCACTTGGGGACATGGTTTAGTGGCCATGGTGGTGTTGGGTTGACAGTTGGACCTGATGGTCTTTTCCAACCCAGACAATTGTATGATTGGTTCTATGATTCTATGATGTCTTGTTCCCAGCTGTTTACACTTCTGGATGTCAGCAGGATGTAAAACCTACAGTGCCTGCTGCCTCCAGCACATCCATGACACAGCCTCCCATGCCTGCAGCACCATGGCCACTGCTGTGTCCATGCATTTATTTCATCCAAACCCTTCCAGCTAAAACAATCCTGTGATTCCATGAAACCCCCCCACATCCTCAGGCATGCCAGTAGTCCATGTCTTCAGAAAGCTTGGGAATGGCCAGAGGTGTCCTAGCAGCTTTGAACTGACTGTCCAGCTGCTGTGTGGGTGGGAAAGGCTCCCAGTCTTGGCTGTTGAACCTCAAACATGCCAGAAGTCTGCAGTTCTTGAGTTTGCCCTGTCTACAGCAGGGGCAGCTGCTTCTGTGGCTGCCTTCATGGTTGGGAATGGAGCAGAAGGGTGGCTGTGGGGTATGATTTCTCTGATGTGGTTTGAGTGCATACTTTATGGTGAGCTAAATTGTGAGCTGCTTTCTGCAGCTGGCCCTGGGCATGCTACATGATTTGGTTGAGTATTAGGTTACAGTTTCATGGCACGTGGAGAAAACAGTTTCTGGCTTTCATTCCTACAGCCTGCAGCACCAAGTCATTTCATCTGGAAGCCCTTGGTCTCTGGAAAAGCTGATTAGGGTGGCCTGTAGAAGTTGGCCTTTGTCAGATGCTGCTTGGAAGGCACACCAGGCAACACCAAACCATGCTTTGAAATCCAAGGAGGACCAGAAAGAGCAGTGGCACAAAATGGGCAGAAAACAGAGAGTCAGTGACCTTTCAGAACAAGGGGGAGGGGAGGGAGCTGCCACATGGAGACTACCCGAGGGAAAAGTGGGAAGCCACAGCACCAAAGCTGACTGAAACAAGCATTTTGTTCCTAAGAGTTCTGTTCTCTGGGGAGTGCATGACAGCTGCCTTTCATATGTACTCAATACCTGCCCAGTGTCATTTGGGGTGAGAAGGTTCCTGCCATGCTTACCTTCAGGGAGAAGGGAGCAATGTGATCCTAAGCAGAGCACAAGTGTCATAACTCCATTGCTATGCCAGCTGCTGATTTTCCCTTTTCACTGGACCTTTCTGCTAAGATTCACAGATTGCATTGAGTTGGAAGGAACCCTCAGAGGTCATCTTGTCCAACCCCCCTGCAGTCAGCAGGGACACCTCCAACTAGATCACCTGTCCAGGACCACATGAAGTCTCATCCTGAATGTCTGCAGGAGTGGGGCCTCCACCACATCCCTGGGCAACCTGTTCCAGTATTTCACCACTTTCATTATAAAGAACTTCCTTCTGATGTCCAACCTAAATCTACCCTGCTCCAGTTTCAAACCATTGCCCCTTGTCCTATTCCCACTATTCTGAACAGTCCCTCTTCAGCCTTCCCATAGGTCCCCTTCAGATATTGAAATGTAGCTATAAGGTCTCCAGAACCTTTTCCTCTCCAGGCTGAAGAGCCCCAATTCTTTCAGTCTGACCCTGTAGTGGAGGTGTTCCAGCCCTCTGATCATTCTGTGGCCCTCCTCTGGACCTGCTCCATCAGGCCCATGTCCTTCCTGTGTTAGGAACTCCAGAGCTGGACACAGTACTCCAGGTGATGTCTCACAGAGCAGAGCAGAGTGGCAGAATCACCTCTCTCCACCTCCTGACCATGCTTTTTTTGATGCAGCCCAGGTTGCCATTGGCCTTCTGGAATGCAAGTTCACGCTGTTGGCTCATGTCCAACTTCTCATCCACCAGCACCCCCAAGTCCTTTTCTCCAGGGCTGCTCTCAATGTCATCATCCCCCAGCCTGCATTGCTATTGAGATTGCATAAGATGTGTTTATATCTCAGTCCTAAAGCCAATCTCCCAACCTTCTGCTGTCAGCAGAGTTGTGTAGAGTCCCTGCTATCTCCACAGCTATGGGAGACCTAGAGTCTCCTCTCCAAGTAAACACAGAATCACAGTTTTGTGAGGTTTTTTTTTCCTTCACTTTAATCCTCAGCTGTTTCGGGTGGAGGGGTGGGGTGGGGGGGGGCTTTTATTTACAGCAGCTTTATTAACATTTTTATACCAACCATGCATAAATTGCTTACATTCAGACTAACAAGTGCAAGTTTATTGTGGTCCAGAGCAGGGCTCTTGGATCTTCTTGAAATGCAAATAACAATTTAAAACATCAGTCTCCACTGCCTGAAAGTGAGAGGCCCCTTTTGACTCCATAAGAGAAATCTGGAGTGGTTATCCTGCCAGGCTTTAGAGAGGTTTAGCTCTACTTTTTGAGACATCAACAGGAGAACCTGGGTTTGGTTCTCCAAAGTTTTTTCTCATGTGCATTTCATTTTGACATCCAGCAGGTGTGAGGTTGAGTTTGGAGGCAGCTAAAAGGGCAAGAAGAGGTTAGAAAGGGAAAAAAAATGTTAGGAAAGTGAAGGTGAAATTAGTTGGCTCCAGTGAGAAGGGAAGGGGGAGAGTGAAGCAAAGGTGAAAATTAAAGCACCCATTTTGAAATACGATGTCTTAAAGTCAACTCAGCTAAAAATTTTATTGCTGGTCTTGTTCTTCAGCTTCTGGGGGAAGATCACAAAGGGAAGGCTCTAAGGAAGTCACGGTAGTTTATCTTGTCTTCTCCACAAGAGCACAGGTCAATCAGCTGGGGGAAAAAACAAACAAACAAACAAACAAACAAACAGAAAACAAACAGCACAAAGAGGTGAGAGATGCTGCAAAATTTTTCAGAGAAAATTGCCCAGAGGTACTCTCTATGTGACAGGGCAGAGGATCTTAGTCCCCTGTGTGGAAGAGCCTACCACCTCTGTGGTCCTGAATCACAGGTAACCTTGAATGCTTATACAAGGAGAGGAGCTAAGTGTTTGAGTTTAATCCTGACTGCCTTCTGAGCATCACCATGGTGTCAGTCCATCCATACAAAATGCAGTGTGGCCACAGACTGACAGCAAATCTTAGTCAGAAAGCTCACAGAGGTCTTTGCCAGGAGTGGGATGGGGGCAGCATATCTGGCCAGTTCCTGCTCACTGGTGTCACTTTGGTGTCTGCACATGATATAAAGTGGGGACTGATAACTGAGCTCAGCAACAGCCCTGCTAGGGAGCCAGTTCTGGTGTCTGCATTGTGTTACAGAGCTATACAGCCTTCCTGTGCTTAGGGGGAAGAAAGAGGACTTTGGTTTCTTTGACTGCATAACTAACCTCCTTCTGACACCCAGTGAGATGGAAAAAGTTTAATATCAGAGTTCCTCGCAAGCATTCTTCCCTTTGTCACCTGGAGACAGATTTTTCAGGGTTGCTCTTGTGTGACTGACAGCTGTGCTCCTCTCCAATCCAGACAGTAATTGACTACCTATCTGCCAGATGTTTTATTTATAGGCTGACACACTTCTGAGGGCTCTGGGCACACTCTTATTAAGATTTCAAGACAGAAGAGGGATGTTCTTTTAGTGTATAGGCCCTAGATAGGATTTCAAACATGGGGGTTTAGCTTCTCCACATGCTCTTGGGCATGTCAATTCATCTCCTGTTGCAGTGGGAACAGGAAGGACTGTCACCACATTGTGTATTCACCAGGGCAGAGTGGTCTCTGCTGAACTCTAGTAAAGTAAAGCCTTTGGTTCTGGTCAGAGGCCTTCAATCAGTGCACATCCAGAGACATCAATGCCCTGCCTGTGCACCTTTCTAACCATGGCTTGATGTTCACAGCTGGCTGGTTTGGAAAATGGGGAGGGGGTGGTTAGCAAGGGAAATACTCCCTTTGGTTTCTAGACTTCTTTAAACTCCAAGCCTGCCTTTCTTGGCCACTACTGTGCTGCTTATGCTAAGAATGTATCCTTGCCAGTCATAGTCCTGAAAAGATCCCCCAACACCACTGCATGATTTTTTTCTCTTCAGCTTCCCTCCCATTTTCTGCTCTGCAGACTGGGATCTCCACATGCTGTTGGTCATGGTGCCCAGCAAGGTGGTATTTTAGTTGCATTAATCAAGAGATTAGGATTCTAATTTCCTCTCTTTTTATTTTTATTTTTTGGTACAATACTTAGTTCCCAAGTTTTCAACTGAGTTGCTATTAAACCCAGAACACATCTAAGCTTTCCCAAGGTTCCCTCCCTAAGCACTGCAGTGTCATCTCTACTCAAGCCCAGATCTCCTTAAGTCATGACAGACACTCAGTAGCTCTGCAGTAACCTGTCCCTGATCTCTACCATGATGTACAGCCTCTTCTGCTGATCTTTGAGACCTGCACCCATCAGGCATTTCTAGATTCACATAGCAGTGAAGCCAAACACTAAGCTGCTCATTCTGGGGCCAAAGTGGGTAACATTTCTCCCCTTTACTTAGAGGACAGCAATTATTCATTCATAGAATAGTTTAGGTTGGAAGGGACCTTAAAGATCATCTAGTTCCAAACTCTCCACCCCAGGCAGGGACACATTCCACTAGCCCAGGCTGCTCAAGGCCTCATCCAATCCAGCCTTGAACACTTTCCGGGAAGGGGCATCCATAACCTCTCTGGGCAGTCTGTTCCAGTGTGTCAACACCCTTACTGTCAAGAATTTCTTCCTAATCTCCTGTCTAAATCTGCCCTCCTCAAGTTTCAATCCATTTCCTCTCATCCTATTACTACAAGCCCTTGTAAAATGCTTCCCAGCTTTCTTTCAACTCCCTTCAGGTGCTGGAAGACTGCTATAAGGTCTTCCCAGAGCCTTCTTTTCTCCAGGCTGAACAGTCCCAACTCTCTCAACCTGTCCCCATAGGGGAGGTGCTCCAGCCCTCTGATCATGTTGTGGCCCTCCTCTGGACCTGATCCAGCAGTTTGATTATCTCCTGCTTTAAGACACAGGTTCAGTCCAACACCTCAGAGGCTTTTCTGAACTGGGACTCTCTTTCCCCTTTCTTTAAGCTGTTCTCCTTTGTAGAGCAGAGCAGCAGTTTGTCTCCCCTGGCTAGGGTTGGTTTGTAGAAGAACTCTTTTGGAAGAGCTACAGTAGGGGAATTCAATATGCACAGCAGCTCTTCCTTCTGACCTTGTTAAGAAGAGTGGTATTGGTTGGCATGCTCAAGCTGTTGCAAAGGGCTAAAAATTTTGCTTTGTCCAGGATGCCAGAACCATCCTCATCACACTGAAGAAATGCTTCCTGAATGTTCTTATTGTTCAAGTGCTGATGGAGCTTCAGCTCTTCCTGAACCTGCACAATTAATGCATCCAGTTCCTGCTTGCTGGTCCCAAGCATGGGGATGTCACTGTAGAAGAAAGGAAGAACAGGAATTCATGTAAAAGCTATTTCTGACAGTCTTATTGTGACACTTGTGTGGTGGCTGCTCACCATGGCTGGCCAGACTATGTATCTGAATACACAACAGGCTTCTGAGGTTTTTATAGCAAGCTCACCTCAGCTTCAACTTGGAGATGAATCTCAGTCTTGATCTTGAAGCATTAGGCAAACTATTTTCCCTTTGCAGAACCTTTACACCATCCACCTTTTGCCTGCAGGTGCTCTGGAACCAGGAGCATTTTCATGTGTGCTCCAGGAACTGTCTGCAGCTCTTGGCTGATCTGTCCCTGAACTACCATGATACTAACTGACTCTAAAGTGTGGTATGAGGTAACAGAGTTGTTACTGGGTCACCCAAAATGGGTCCAAGCAGCTAAAAAAGAGGATGTGGTCTAGACTTTGATGGGCTGATAAGCACAGCCAGAGCAAATGAAAGAAAATATCCTACTAAGCCTCCTCTGAGCCTGCAGCTACCTAGTGGCACATGCAGATATTGTTAGCAGCATCTGTTGCAGGTAACTGCTGTCTTTTGGGAAAACATGACTGTGTCCTTTTTAGCTCTGCTCCTGAGCCAGAGCTGTCCTGCAAGTGGGTTTGGGTCAGCAGCAGCTATGACATCATATGGTACATACTTCATTCCCTCTGTGTGTGTCCAGACACAGGCTGTTGGAGCTGAATAATCAGTCAAGGAGGCATTAGGCAGCAGGCTGGAGCCCATGGAGACTGCTGGAAATGCCCTTAGCTGTCAACCCTGAGTCTTTCTTACTACCACGAAGCCATCCCTTGAAGCCTACCTGCTGGCAGTCGCCTTCACCACCTGCCGTGAGCGAAAATGATCCCTGAGGGACTGCAGTGTTGCTGCAGGGAAGCTCTCTGGATGGCTCTCCATGTAATTAAGCACATGTTCATCAGCATCAGTGATAACAAACCTGTGCCCAAACACTGGGGAAGAGGAGTTCAAGAAAGGAGTGTTACTTGTCTTTCAGCATGGGTAAGACACTTCATCATTCAAGACAGAGCATGGCTTCTCTCTTGTGCCTGGGCTCAGCTTTGAGCAAGCTCTGCCCTTTGTTTCAGTCCTTGAAGTGAGAATAATTTCACTGACTCAAAGGGAATTCTTCTGCAAGCGAAGCAGCTGCTGAGAAAGAGGCCCCATGCTGGTGCCTACAACTCCTCCCATTAGCACTGGTGTGTTTCTAATATTTCAGTATTACATTTATTTTCCTTACAGGATAGAATTTCCTTACAGGATAGGCCTTTGCCACAGGAAGCCACCCAGCACAGCTTTAACCCTGTGAATCTTGGACCAAAATGTAATCTGAACACAGACTGTGGAGAAGCTCTTCTCCTAATTATGTCAGAGGTCCAAACATAGACACTAACTGAGTTTTATCAATGTTATGAATGCCAGAAGGAGCAGATCTTTTATGGAATCATGGAATTATTTTGGTTGGAAAAGATCTTTAAGATCATCAAGCACAACCCTTAACCCAGCACTGCCAGGTCACCACTAAACTGTGTACTTCAGCACCACACCTACATGATTACATCCAAGGATGGAGACTCCACTGCTTCTTCTGTATTAGAAATGCTGTGTCCAGCAGGAGTAGGGAGGTGATTGTCCCCTTGTACTCAGCTCTGGTGAGACCACATCTTGAATATTGTGTTCAATTTTGGGCATCTCAAGACAACAGAGATGTGGAGGTGCTGGAGCAAGTCCAGAGGAGGGCAATGAGGCTGGGGAAGGGCCTGGAAAATAAATCTTCTGAAGGGCAACTGAAGGAGCTAGGGATGGTTAGTTTGAAAAAGAGGCGGCTGAGGAGAGACCTCATTGCTGTCTACAACTACCTGGAAAGTCGTTGTAGAAAGGCTGCTGCTGGTCTCTTCTCACAGGTAATTAGTGATAGAAGAAGAGGGAATGTCCTCAAGCTGTGACTGGGTAGGTTTAGACTGGACATTAGGAAAATTTTTTCACGGCAAGAGTCGTCAGGCCTTGGAATGTGCTGCCCAGGGTGGTGGTTGAGTCACCAACCCTGGATATGTTTAAAGGTGGCTTGGATGTGGTGCTTGGGGATATGGTCAGGAGGTGAACCTTGTAGAGTAGGGTTCTGGGTTGGACTTGGTGATCCTGAGGGTCTTTTCCGACCTGAATGTTTCTGTGATTCTTTGGGAGCCTTTCAAGTGAAGAAACTCTCCATGCAATAAATGGCATATCAGAGCAGGCAGTGAAAAGCAGTACTCAGAGAGCATTATCATGGATTTTACCTTCAATTGTAGAACCAATGGTGAAGTCAGAGGGCTCATAGTATGTGGCATTCTCTGTAGTAGAACCAGGTTTGGCTACTCTGGTCTTTCCCAAGTATTTGCCTCCAATGATGCCAGAGTTACGGACATGGGGCTCATAGATGCTGATCATATCATTAGACAGGAAGTAAGAGAGGATGAAGCGACGCTTTCTGTCCTCAGGGTTTGGTGATTCCTAAGGAAAAAGAAAAAAAAAAAGGTAGTGGCTTTGGAAAAGAAGATTTGAAGCATGATTTTCTTTCCTGGGATGCCCAGGAGTACTTAGTCACTTCTAAGCAACTGGAGTTCCTAGATTGTTTTAAGAGCTGACTAAACAAAGCTGCAGATATTCTAACATAGCATAACAAAGCCCTGGATTGCACTAAGTATCTGAATTTCAAAGGGTACTTGCTCTAGTCAGGCTAAGACAAGCAGAATCCAGGTTGAAGTGACCAAGTATAGTCAGTGTTTCCACAGACTGAGTAATCCAAGAGAAAGGAATATCCTATATGGAATAATTCATCACAGAGCTAGACTGGCTGTAAAATTCAGCACTAAAGTTCTATTTTTCATCATAATGAGTTCCCGAGAGAGGTCGGTGCTGCTTCCAGCTCTTAGTCACAGGAAGGCACTCCCCTGACATGCCAGGAGGTTTACTTGCTTAGTTTAAAATTAAGTGGCTCTGAACTTGTCAGCTGTGACCTTTAGGAACTCCTGCACAGTAGAGAAGTCAGCCCTTATTCACCCTGAGTGTTTGGAGAAGGCAGGCACCAGGTAGTGCAGGAAATGCCATTGCAACTGCTGGACATGCCAGAGGCTCCTTGAATAAACCAGCTGGAAAGCTGGCACAAAGGCCACGTTGTGGTGAGTGGAAAGCATTGCCCCTGTAGACTACTCAACTTCTGTGCTGGCACTTGGCTGCTCTGCCAGCACAGCCCCTTGCTGGCTGCTGCAACTAGGAGTAGCCTGGAGAAGGACAGGTGCTGGCTGCCAGCAGCAAGGAAACAGCAAGCTCAGGCTTGCAGCAGCAGTTGCAGGCTGGCAGAGGCACAACCCTGTTGCAGTGCTGCTGTCTGTGGAGTTATTCCACAAAAGGCGGTGGGTTTGTCCCATTTCTGGTTTGTACTTTCTGGCCTTGTCTTTTCTATCTTTGTGTGCTACTACTTGTCAGAGCAAGTAAACAGTAACCCAGTGGCATCCCTTAAGAGGAATTAGTGCTGGCTTGGGGAACTGTCTTTTCCCACCCGTACAGAGGAGAATTTACAGAATCATAGAAGCACAGAATGTTTGGGTTGGAAGGGCCCTTCAAACATGATCTAGTCCAAACTAAATCATCAGTCTGAATCTCCCCTCTTTTAGTTTAAAACTATCACCCCTTGTAACACAGCAGACCTGGCTAAAAAGATTGTCCCCATCTTTCTTATTGGCCCCCTTTAAGTACTGAAAGGTCACAGTAAGGTCTCCCTGGACCTTATTTGCTTCCAGCCTTGTCTGAGCAGGCTGCTCCTCACATCCTTCTGACTGTACCACATAAGCTGGCACTGTCCTATCAAGGAAAGCACTTACCAGGGTCACTTGGTATCGCAGCACCTTATGGTCATTCTCTAGCATCTTAATGACATCCTTATAGGGAGGCTTTGGAAACAGAGAAAAGCAGTTCTGAAGAGAGTCTTCAAGGATGCCAAAGCCATTGTAAGGAGGAATTACCTGCATCCAGAGAAAGTGACAAGAATAAATTGCTGAAACTAAAACCAAGACAAAGTTTGCAAGACAGCTTATAACAAAACATCTGTTTTGAAATAAATCTTCTGTCATCAGGTAGCAATAGCTATGACATCTTGCCCAGCAGAGACCCTATTAGCCCAGCCATGTCTTGGACCCCTTGATTATATAAATATTTAAGAGAATTAAGAATACCTGAAATACATAAATCTAGGTAATTTCTCTGAATAGAGAGACTATGTCTATACCAGTAACTAAACCTTGCTGTGCACAGCATCTCAGTCATCTATATGGTTGCACTGTTAACCTAGTCCCCCTTACATTGGTCGTCTAGGCCAGCTAGGACTCCAAATCACCCCTAGGCTCTATTTGGGAGGTAGCAAAGGCTGTGACCATTCCCAGTAGGCACTTTGGATTTAGCACCTTGTTCTGGAGGCTATGGGAGAGTTTAGTGTATGAGTGCAGCCAGCCTGTGGCAGCTGGCTTCCCAGCCAAAGCCAAACCCAGATGTTGTTTAATTTTCTAGTACAGACACAGCCAGAGTTCTTTTTATCACTACTAGCAAGTGCTTAGTCCTTTTCAGTATTAGAAATCAACAGTTTTAGAGTGTTTTCATTTTTATACTGATTATGACCATTCTTGCCTTGCCTTTTTCAAGTTACTTGCTCTTTCTTTAAGCTGAACTTGCTTACTGTAGTTTCTGACTAAGCTGAATCTATATGTTACTGTAAGAGCTTATACCAACTGCTCCTTCCTCCCTTTTCCTTTGAGAACCTGTTTGTAGTACCTGTGGAACTTTCTCAAGGGGTTTCTTTTTGATTTCCACTGGCTGGAAGTCTGTGATGCCAAATTTGTCGCGATAGAAGTTTCGTGTGAACTCGTCGCAATCGTAGATGAAGAAGGTGCGTCCAAGGAGGGTGGTAGATTTGCCAACAGCAAAATCTTTAGCTGTGTACCACTCAAGTACCTCCTTATCAGAGATCTCCAGCACACAGCTTGGGAAAGCCTCTAAGGAAAAAGAAATCAATCAGGTAGGTGTTAATATTTCCTAGCAAAAAGGGACACAAAAGCAAGCTGTATAAATAGAATTGTAGAATCATAGAATGGTCTGGGTTGGAAGGGACTTCCAAAGGTCATATAATCCAACCTCCTCTGCAGTCAGCAGGAGCATCCTCTATCAGATCATGTTGCCCAGAGTCCAGTCAAGCCTTACCTTGAATATCTCCAGGGATGGGGCCTCAACCACCTCCCTGGGAGATCTGTTCCAGTGTTCCACTACCCTCATAGTAAAGGTCTTGTTCCTAACATCCAATCTAAATCTCCCCTTGTCTAATTTCAAACCATTGCTCTTCATCCTACAGGCCTTCATAAACAGTCTCTTTCCATCTTTCTTGTAGGCCCCTTTTGGGTACTGGAAGGCTGTTACTATAATAGCTCCAGGGAGCTGCTGGTACTGCTGCCCTGCCACCATTTCCCAAAAGATAAAGAATTTAGTGATCATTTAAAGACAGTTGGAGTGTCCTCAGCAAAAATTCTAACTCTGACTCTAACAGAGCCAGCAGAGAAGTATCTACCCACCACAGCACTTCAGAGCAAGCTGATGGGCTGGCCATCTAAACTTACTTTTGTTGTCCACAAAGGTTTTGGGCAAGCGTTGGCGTCTTATCATTATTGGGAATGGGTCTCTACCATCATTTGGCTTGTAGACTTCTCGAACCTCCACTGTGTCATCTGCCAAGTAGTAATGGATGATGTAGGATCTATTCTCACCAAACATGCTGTTGGTGTCATCCCATGTGGCATAGAATCGAAGGACCTCGGGTGGAGAAAAAAAAAACCAAAACAGGAAGAGAAAACAAATATAGATTAGAATTACTAATGCTTTGTCCAGGTGAAGTGAGTTGAAATGGTTTGAGTGATCAAAGGCATCTCACTTATCTTCTCTGCCAGGTACAGGAGAAGCAAGCCTTTGTACTGTGGGCACTGGGATTAATGGGCTGCTAAGGCAGTAGTGGGAAGAGCAGCAGTGGCCTCCAGAGCTGGCCTGGCTTATCTTGACAGCAGCAAGTGAAAAAGAACAGTTTATGCTAAGACAAGAAATTTACTTCAGGAAGCATGAGTTAAAATGAGGAGGAAGTGATTAAAAAGCATCAGAAAATAAACTGCCCAAGAACAAGTAGGGAAGTAGTCAAGGGAAGTGATTTTAACACAGTAAGATAGAATCTTTGTTTTGACTCTTAAATCTCTCAGAGGTTTCATGGCCAATTCTTGACTGCTCTGATGCTGAGGAATGCAGAGGGGAATGCACTTGGCAGCACTAACAAGGCTGCTTTCGCTGCAGACCCCATCTTATTTCTGCCTAGTCAAAATATCATTTTTTAATGCCACTGAAATGCTCAAAGAGTTTCCCAAGGCACAGCTCCTAAACAGGCAATCCAACAGCCACTGCAGGCAGAGCTGGCCTAGTCCAGATCTGAGTCACCAAGGCTAAAGTGGCAGTAGAAAGTCAGATGTGGCGCACTGCCCTCAAACAAGGTGACCACATCTGGCAACTGTATATGGTCCTGACCTGTGCTGACACCTAATTGATGGCCAGGAACTGAGTGATTGACAGCTAGCCAGGGACAACATGCAGAACCCAGGCCATGTCCTGGCTCTGTTTTATTTTCTAGTAGAGACGTAGCCGACCTCCAGAAGAGCAGGGAGAAGAATGCTAGTCAATTGCATGCAGAAGGAGAATTCAGTCAGAGCAAGTGGTGTTTCCACTTGAAATTGTCCACTGACAGCTGTCATCAGTGTTTTGGGGGAAGGAAGCAGTGGATGCAGCATGCTCAGTCATATTAGAACTGCATCTGGCCCTACCTGCTAACTTCCTGAAGCAGGGGGCTTACCTCGTCTTAACAGAAAACAGGAGAGAAATGGAAGATCCTGAACACAGGCTCCACAATCCAAAGAGAAGCTGTTTACAAGGCACAGAGCCCAGCAAAAACAGAAAAGGTTTAGTTTCTCACTAAAGCTAAGAAAGGAGCAAATCTGGAGCCTGTTCAGTGAGCTTTTTTTAGAATGAGTGAGGTTGCAGATCCTCACAAGACTCGGGTTTCAGTGACACAAATAGTCTGTGATGTGGGGAACCAGCTCTCTCACCTGCTTGTCGTACGTCAGAAACTGTTTGAGTTGGTCAAAGTCTGATGGAGTGATGTAGTTGTGCTCAGGCATCCGACGTAGTTCTGTGTATGGATCAGAAACCATTCTCTCTGGAGGGTTCAGTTCAATCCCTTGGCTCTCCAGGAACACCTAGGAAGGTCATCTGAGGAATTAATGATGTCAGGAGTTCTGAAGGTAAGAGGTAACTAGAGATTACAGATGGGGTGAGATGAGTGTTGTTACAACACTGTGAGTTCATTCCTTACTGACCACCAGGCTGCAGGAGTTGTAGTTCTACTGCAATAGCAAATACAATAGAAGATCACAGAATCACAGACTCACAGAAAGTTAGGGGCTAGAAGGGACCCCCAAAGACAATCTAGTCCAACCACCCTGCCAGAGAAGGATCACCTAGAGTAGAGCACACAGGAATGCATCTGGGTAGGTTTTGAATGTCTCTAGAGAAAGAAGAGGCTCCACAACCTCTCTGGGCAGCCTGCTCCAGTGCTCTGTCAGCCTCACAGTGAAAAAGTTTTTCCTTATGTTCACGTGGAACCTTGCACCCATTGCCCCTTGTCCTATCATTGAAAATCACTGAGCAGAGCCTGGCTCCATCCTCCTGACACTCACCCTTCACATATGTATAAACATTTATAAGATCACCCCTCAGTCTCCTCCTCTCCAAGCTAAGCAGCCCCAGCTCCCTCAGCCTCTCCTCATAAGGAAGATGTTCCACTCCCTTCATCATTTTTGTGGCCCTGTGCTGGACTCTTTCAAGCAGTTCCCTGAGGTCCTTCTTGAACTGAGGGGCCCAGAACTGGACACAATATTCCATATGCAGCCTCACCAGGGCAGAGTAGAGGGGGAGGAGAACCTCTCTCGACATACTAACCGCACTCCTCCTAATACACCCAAGGATGCCATTGGCTTTCTTGGCCACAAGGGCATATTGCTGTCTCATGGCCATCCTTCTGTCCTCCAGGACTCCCAGGTCCCTTTCCCCTACACCACACTCCAACAGGTCCATCCTCAACCTGTACAGGTACATGGGGATCATCCCAAGATGACCAAGATGCTTCTGTTTAAAATTCTTCTTGGCTTTGCTTGCTTTTAACTACTCCAGGTAGTGCTGCCCTCGACTTTACTTGAGCAGAGTTTTCCTTGGCCTTGGTGTCACTTATGTAAACAAAAAGAACTAAATTAGTGCATACTGATGGTGCAGTCAGTTGGAATTTGCAAGAGATCCAGGGCTCCCAAACGTGTCAGGCAGTGGAAGTTAGTGTTACCTGTACTAGGCCCACCAAGGCCCTTCAGACCAGAGGCTATGTGCCAGAGTGGCAGCTCCAGTCCTTCCTTCAGGAGCAGTACTTTTCCCACAGAGAGATTTTGCTTATCTTTGATGCATCAACAAACTCTAGGCTGCTGCTTGCATACTCACATCAGTCACCCAAAACAATCTGTGAAGGCAATGGACTTCTTCCTTTTTGGCCTTGGGAAGTGGCCCATGAAAACTTTCAGCCCAGGAAGCAACTATACAAACATCTCCAACAGGCACCAGGGTGAGATCACCCTGAAGACTCACAAAGCAGGTTCACTCTTTCAGACTCACTATTTTCTGGTCTGGAGGATGCCAGTTAATGATAAATAGATTACAGCCTTCAGCTGTAAACCCACGTAGCTCATTTCATGTTTTCCATCAACCAACAAACCTTTACATGAGAACCAGCACTTTGTCTGGTGTGCACCAACTTTACAGGAGAGCTGTACCCACATGTTCCAAATAGCCACATATATACCAATATATTACTCATCTTTGGGAACATTCCTGGGCACTGAGGCCAACTGGCAAGTGACATCTTGCATCTGAACTCTTCTCAGCCTCCACAATAGGTTGGTTGCATGTGAGTGACCTACTGGGAAAGATCCCAGGAACATTCTAACTCCTAGACTGCTCCTGGGAATTGCTTGGAAGAAGAGTAGCTGTCCAGGGCTGAGATTTTACTAGGAACAATCTAGCAGGGTACAGTATACTGGTATTTGTTCTAACTTGTTATTGGATTGTTATTATCTCATTTACTGGTCAGAAATTGCCAGAAATAGAAAAGCAGGCAATGAGTAATCTCTCTGAGAAAGGTCAGCTCATACCACAATTCTCAGCCCACAGATCATGACTGTTCTTCTGGCTGCAAAGCTGCAGATGGCTGCAAAGCTACTGACTCCATTCCCTTCCCTTGTTCTTAACAGCAGAGTATTAAATTAAAAAAGAGTGAGGATCATGTATGCACAGTGTTTCACCTGGACTCTAAGCAGTTAAACTGGTGCCCATATAGAACTGAGCTTACACCAGTTCTGTCCACACAGAAGTAAGATTGGAATCTGTACTATAAGGAGCATTTCTGAGGACAAAGGATGGACTTCCAGCAGTCCTGGGGCAAAACCACTGAGCAATTAACATGCTCAAAGCAAATATGCATTGAACTTCTCACTGAGCTTCTGTACACCTGGAGGTGTTCAAAAAAAAGATTGGATGTGGCACTTGGAGCCATGGTTTAGTTGTCAGGTGGTGTTAGGGATTAGGTTATAGGTTGGACTTGATGGTCTCTGAGGTCTTTTCCAACCTGGCTGATTCTGTGATTCTGTGAAAGACTTAGAATCATAGAATCAGTCAGGGTTGGAAGGGACCACAAGGATCATCTAGTTCCAACCCCCTGCCAGGGCAGGGACACCTCACACTACATCAGGCTGGCCAGAGCCTCATCCAGCCTGGCTGCAAACACCTCCAGGGATGGGGCCCCAACCACCTCCCTGGACAACCCATTCCAGGCTCTCACCACTCTCATGAGGAACAACTCCTTCCTCACGTCCAGCCTGAATCTCCCCACTTCCAGCTTTATTCCATTCCCCCTAGTCCTATCACTACCCACTTCTCCACCAAAAGCAAAACGGAAGATTTCAGACAACCTGGTTGTGAAAGCTACAGGCTGCAGCCTCCTGGATTTTAAGAGGTCTGCCCAGCTGTGTCAGTGCTGTCTGTACAGGAACCACACCTGAGTGAAGGGGTCACAGTCGACTATGCGGTACGTCCTGCCGTACATGCTGATGCTCATGCCTCGATTCAGGTCTTTCCAGTGGTAGTGATCCCCACGCTCGTTCTTGGGCACTCGGTGCCGTCTGATATGTTTTCCTTGAGGAATACCAGAGTTCTTCACAACAGGCTCTATGACATACATGCTGTCATCTTCCAAATAGTAAAAGATAACCACGTGGCGGATCCGGTAACGCTCTTCTGTGGAGAGAGGAACATCCTCCTGGAAATAGGCATAAAACCTCAAGATCTGCCAAAGGGGCAATATAACAAAGGGAGAGAGAAAGAAACAATTTGAACACCACAATTACTCTATTAAGACCATTAATTTATTTGCAATTTCCTTTTGCAATTACTGGGTTGTGATCAGACAAGACGACCTATGAGGACAGCCTGAGAGAGCTGGGGTTGTTCAGCCTGCAGAAGAGAAGGCTCTGAAGAGACCTAATAGCAGCTTTCCAGCACCTGAAGGGGGCCCACAAGAAGGCTGCAGAGGGACTGCTTACAAAGGCCTGTAGTGGTAGGATGAGGGGCAGTGGTTTGAAATTAGAAAAGAGAAGCTTTAGGTTGGGGCTTAGTAACAAGTTCTTCAGCACTAGGGTGGTGGAGCACTGGAAGAGGTTGCCCAGGGAGGGGATGAGGCCCCCTCCCTAGAGATAGTCAAGGTCAGGCTCAACAAGGCTCTGGGCAACTTGATCTGGTAGAAGATGTCCCTGCTCACTGCAGTAGGGTTGGATTTGGTGACTTGGGTCCCTTCCAACCCAAATGATTCTATGATTCTGTGATCCTTTCCAACTCAATGCAATCTGTGAATCTGTGAATCAAAGCCAACTATAGCCTAATCCATGACTAATAGCAGACATTGTGAGAGCTTTTATCAAGGCCTGACTTTTATAAATTTGGCATGCATGAGGTGAAAAAAATGGCCTTTTGCCTACTTCTCCATGATCAGCTCCTATTTCAGCTACTGCCAGGTGCTTGCTTACCACCAGCAATCTAGTTTACTGTCAGCTCCTTTACTTGGCAGAAGCATGAAGAATATTCCCTGAAGGATCATTCAGTGCCTCTAAGAGGATGTAGATGGCCAATCAGGCCTTGATTACCTAGGCTACATCAACCCAGAGATCGAAGTAATTAAGTGATGATAAAGACACAAGTTCCTACTAGGCAGCAAAAGTGCTTCCAAAGGGACAGTCTTCCCCTAGAAGCACTGGTGCCCCTGCTGCTACTCTGGATTGAAGCAAGGGGCAGAGGAGCATCTGACAGGTTAAACTAAATCCCAGCACACAGGGATTGAAAGGGACCTCTGAGGATCACCTGGTCCAACCCCCATGCAGCTTCACCTAGAGCAGGCTGCACAGCATTGCATATAGATGGGTTTGGAACCTCTCCAGAGAAGGAGACTCCACAATGTCTCTGGGCAGCCTGTTCCAGTGCTCTGTCACCCTCACAGGAAAGAAGCTTTTCCTCATGTTCAGATGGAATCTCATGTGTTCCAGTTTGTGCCCATTGCCTCTTTTCCTGTCTGTGGGCACCACTGAAAAAACTCTGACCCCATCCTCTTGACCCCCACCCTTCAGATGTTGATAAACGTTGATAAACATTGATAAGATCCACCCTCAGTCTTCTCTTCTCTAGGCTAAACAGCTCCAGGTCTCTTAGCCTATCCTTGTCAGAGAGATGCTCCAGTCCCCTCATCTTTGTAGGCTCCACTAGACTCTCTCCAGTAGTTCCTTGTCTCTCTTGAAGAAGCAGAACTGGATACAATACTCCAGACATTGGCCTGACTAGGGCAGACTAGAGTGGGAGGAGAACCTCCCTTGACAGGAAGATCTATGTTACTCCTATGGAATAGCCTCAGCAACTAACCCAGCACATCTGTTCCCCAGGCTGTCTCACAGATGGGCTGAGGCTTGGCTGCAGACCTCCTTTGAAGGCGTGCCTGGCAGCATGAAAACCCCTGCATGCTCTCAGGTCTGCTGAGCCTTGCAAACACTGCAGCAAACACTCTGTGTCTGTGGCTGTGCTTGCCAGGGTGCCACTGGCACATTTAAAATTGAGGGTCAGCTCAGGACTGCTCCAGGCAGACACAGAGCCACCTCCTAGTCTGATACGATCACCATGATATAAGGCAGGAGGTACTAATGGACCAGTACGGGCTGTAACACACTGTGGTGACACACACCAGCATAAATAGACCAGAGTTACACAGCCTCACAGGTCCCCTCTGCAGACTGCCTTTTGCAGTCTGAGCTCAGTTACAGTTTCAGTACAGTTTTGGAAACAGAGAAGGCCAGGCTGTGGTTTTCAGAGCCATGGTTATAAAGTGAAGCGTTTCAGAATTCATCAAACTTCTTTCCCAACACCCGCTGGAAATGCTCTGGCGTAACTCGTGGGGAATGTCTTACAGCTTCACGTATTATAATCCTCCTCCTGCAGCAAAGAAAGCCTCTTTCAGTCTGGGGTTCAGCTGTCTCTGACTAAGGGCTGTGGCATCTGAAAACTGCTGTACACTGTCCCATGAACCCTGGAGCTAACTGTTTGTGTCTCTGAGCTTGGCCAGCGATATTCCTGGAATAAGCTTCTTTATACCTTTTTGTCAAAAGCCACGTGTGCTGGAATGAAGCCTGAAGGTGGGGCCCACTTGGCTGGCCCATAGGTCAGGGCAGGTCTTTGGTTGGACAATTCCTCTAGCTCAGCCTGAGAAAGCTGGTTCACGTAGAGCCGCTCTCTGCCGATCCCCACCGTTGGCAGCCGAGAGAAGGCAAAGCCATTTTTGTAGCCCAGCGTCTGGGAGCGATGAAAAGCTGTTTTCTGTGGAAGGAAATCCAGCTGTTAAAATACTGCATGCATTTAGTAGATACAGCTACTGAAAGCCCAGCAAAACAGTAAAAGAGTAGTATCCAGAACGCTCCTCAACATTTTAACAGAACCTACTGCAGCAGTTAGTTACAATCAGATTTGACACTCAGACCAAGAAGGCTACAAAACCAGTCAGTGGCTGGAGAAACAAAACACCAGAGTGACCTCAAATCCTAGCACTGGCACAGACTCCTGAAGAGCCTAAATCACTTGTTTCCCTATTGCCACCATTCTGAGTGCTTCAAACGGGGTGACAGCACTTTATCTGCCCTAGCATTTCTCACAAACTCTTTGTTCCCTACTCTGTGGTACAGCAGGGAAGAGCACCATGGGAACTCACTCTGTTATTGCTCACGGTACTCCCTTGACAATTGAGCTTCTTGGAGCCTTTCACCTGTCTTTGCCATCCATCTCACATCAACTACTGAGCCATTCTTTGAGCTAAATAATTATCCTGATGGCACAGGAAGGTCCCTGCTTTGCTTAAGGACACACAACAAGAAAATGTCAGAGCTGTGAATAGGATCTGACCTCTGTCAGCCCAGTCCTGTTCTTCACTGCTCAAGATGAGGACTGGATTTGGGTTACACCAGGCTACTTGACTTGCTGTACAGTCTACCATGCCTGGTACCTCACCTGCAATCTTGAGAGCATTTGAAGTAATGCATGCCTGACAGGACCCACTGGGCTTACAAGCACTTAATGCTTCAGAGAAAGCAGGAGAAATTTTGAGTCCCTGAGAATAAACCCCAGGATTTTACCTTATCTTTTGCCAAATAGAATTGTATACATTTATAGTGGTAAAGGAACAAGCTTCAGCTCCTTTTCTAGACCCAGACTTGCAATCAGTCCAACCTCAGGCATGTGAACTACTTCTTTTCCACCCCCTCCCTCACTCCTCATGGTTAAGCCTCTAATCTTATTTATATCTTCAAGGCCCCACTTGGATTTCATACAGCTGCCTGGTTCTCTTTAAACTGGTACTACAGCTCTTGCAATGCTGTGGAGAGAGCAGTTAGGAGCACAGATACAGGTGAAAGCCATAGTTTACCAATGATATGCTAACAGAACGTCATACAAAAATCTTGTGTTCCATGCCATGGAACTGCCATTTCTCTCTGTTAAAGAAATGCCAACAGAGAAAAAAATTCAAAGAAATCCAGGAAGTTTGCCTTTAAATTGGCAATATCAGTGTTTGCCAAAGTGCACAGGCTTTTACTGGCCCACAGCTGCATAAAGAGAACACCTCTTAAGTTCATAAGGCTCCATAGACTCTCCCCAGCCAGCATGGATGGCAGATAACACCTCACAGTATCAGCTGACTCATGCAAATTTAAAAGGGAAAACTCAGAATGTAAACTCCTAATCTCAGTTGCTCTGTCCACATTTGAACAAATGCCACTGGATTTTCTTGCCAAGCCTATAATGCTTCCTACCAAGGCTGTTCCCCCTCCCAGTGTCCCTATCACACAGCACTAAGCAGTAACGATCCTTGAACACAGAGGTTTCCCTCAGGGTTTCTCAGCATCCACTTGGAAAACAAGAATCACAAATGCCCTTTTTGCTGATCAGTATCTAAAGGATTGGAGTCAAGTCACCAGACTCTTTGCAGTGGTGCTCGGTGATAGGACAAGGAGCAATGGACACAAGCTAGAAGAAGTTCCATCTAAACATGAGGGAAATCTTCTTTCCTTTGGAAAGCTTGGAACACGCTGCCCAGAGAGGTTATGGAGTCTTTGTCTCTGAAGAGATTCCAAACCTGCCTGGATATGATTTCATGCAGCCTGCTCTAGGTGACCTGTACTAGGTTGCACTAGATGAAGTCTAGTCCAGAAGTCCCTTCCAACTCCCACCATTCTGTCCTTTGTGAGTACTATCCCAAGATATGTCTCCCTTTTTTTCAGTACAGCATGTCCATGACAAATGTTCCCATGCAAGTGCATGAGGCTTCTCATCCTGGAATACCAGAGCATACTGGGTCCCTGTTCTGATGACAAAGCAGCTTGGATGTATTTGGAGGGAACACAGGGAAGAAGGGACCTCACTCAGAATATGGAGCCCTATCATAGAATCACAGAATGTTTGGAAGGAACCTTGGAGATCATCTGCTCCAACCTTCCTGCCATGGGCAGCAATGCCTCTCAACTAGACTTGGCTGATCAAGGCCTCATTCAAACTGGTCTTGAATACCTCCAGGGACAACCATTTCAGAGTCTTACCACCCTCACACTGAAAGACTTCTTCCTAAGTTCCAGTCTAAACCTGGGCTATCTGTTCCCTACGAAATTCTGGGAGCATTTTTTCTGATGGAAGCAATCAGGATACTGGTTTCTTAAACTGACATTAGCAGCATTGAGTATCAGTTGAGCAATGGTGTTACAGAATCACAGAATTCTCAGGGTTGGAAGAGACCTCAAGGATCATCTAGTTCCAACGCCCCTGCCATGGGCAGGGACACCTCACACTAGATCAGGTTGCCCAGAGCCACATCAAGACTCAAGGTGCTAGTTCCCCAGGGAGAAGAAACAGAAGAGCTGGCAGCTGCTCTGAAACAGTACTGGAAGCAGCCTAGGGAGTATCAGTTCTCACCTGTGATATTGCTTCCTCAAGAAGATATTGGATTTGGGTTTATCAGATCCTGAGTGTGTGGGCCACTGGGAATGGGGAAAAGGAGAGGTTGCTTCCTCATTTAGGTACCAATTCAAATGTGGAGGATGAGGATGAAACAACTTCTTTCAAGCAAGCAGCTGAGGGAGTCTCACTTCCTTGGAATGAATCTGGTGGCTGTGGTAGTATCAGTTCTGGAGGGGGCATACCAGTTCTTTGATGGCTATCCAGGCTATTAGTTCCCTGTGGTCTGGGCAATACTGGGAGAACTTTTGTGGAAGTATCAGAGCTTTGGAGGAGGGCTTTTTTGGAGGAGGGCTTATATCAGGAGGGTACTGATTGCCCTTAATAATTGCCGAGGGTGTATTTCTCCCTCTGAAGGCAGTGGGTAGGTCCAGAATATAACTGTACTAGGATGGTTTGGGGGGATTCATTCTTACTGGAGGACTGCTTGAAGTGTGGACAGTGTTGGTTCTCCTGGGTATACCAGGACAATTGAGGGGCTACCAGGTGAGTTTATGGGTCCTGGTTTAGGGTAGTATCAGAATAAGAAGCAGAATCAGAACACATCACTTTGGGAAAAAATAGATGGTTCAGCAAAATAGTAGTTTTCCTGGGGGAATCAGGTCTCAAGTCTGCAAACTGAGTTTTAGGGACACTCCTTCCCTTGGGGTATCACATGAACTGGCAGGAAAACTATCAGATGGATTCAAGGGTGCTGGATCTCCCTGAGGTGAGCTTGCAGATAGCAGTTCTGCAGTTAGAGAGAAAGCTTTGGTGTCTGAAATGAGAGTGGGGAACCTGCTTCTCCAAAGCTATCGGAACAATTCAGGGGTTATCAGATGGGTGGAAGACACAATGAGTTCCTTGGGGACAAGAAAGAGTACCAAGTTCCCAGGAGTGTGGACTCAGGGATACCTGGTCTCCTGCAAACAGACATTCAGCTACATCAGGAGAACATAGAGAGCAGGCAGCCAGCTGTGGGTGGGTTCAGAGGACGGGGACCACAAAACTGATTGAAGGGCTGGAACACCTCTGCTATAAGAACAGGTTGAGGGAGTTGTTCAGCCTGAGAAGGCTCCAGAGAGACCTTAATGTGACCTTTCAGTACTTAAAGGGGGCCTGTAAGAAAGATGGGGACAATCTTTTTAACAGGGGTTGTTGCAACAAGACAAGGGGTAGCGATTTACATCTAAGAGAAGAGATTCAGAATAGATAGAAGGAAAAAAAATACTTACAGTGAGGGTGGTGAGACACTGGCCTAAGTTGCCCAGAGAGGTGGTAGAAGCCCCATCCCTGGAAACCTTCCAGATCAGGTCGAATGAGGCTCTGAGCAACCTGATCTAGCTGAAGATGTCCCTGCTGCCACTTTGGGGGTTGAACCAGATGACCTTTAAAGCCCCTCCCCACTCAAAGTTAGGTTGAAAGGGACCTTAGAGATCATCTACTCCAACCTCACCTGAGTTAAGGGGTTCCAGGTCTCCCGGGGAGTTAGAGGAGGGTCTGAGAGTGTCCCAGCCTCCCAGGGGGTGTCTACAGCGGGGTTCAGGTTACCCAGGACAGCAGAACAGGGTGCAGATCACTGACAAGCCCCATGAGCAAGTGAGGAATGTAGAGGCCCAGTTCTCACGCAGGGGTTCTCAGAGGATACCTGCTAGGACAGGCCAAAGGGGACGTGAGGGTGTCCGAGCACCCGGAGGCGCGGGTTCCCCGTGAGGTCAGGGTACACCGGGCGGCGGCGCTCACCGTGGGGTCTCTGAAGGCGTAGCCAGGGAGGAAGGGCAGTCCCGGGCCGGTCTCCGAGCTCATGGCGGCGGCAGCGGCAGCGCTCCCTGCCCGGCCTCCGGCGACGCCGTGGCCATGGCAACCGCCGGCCAGCCCTGGGCGCGGGCTTGTCGGGGCGGGTCGTGCCTGCGCGCCGAGCGCCGGCGCGGGGTTGCCGTGGCAACGGGAGCGCGGGAGCGCGCCCGCCGGGGTCGGGGCTGCAGGGCTGACCCCGACTCGCCGTGGAGGGGACACCTTGGTCCGTGCAGTGTGGGAAAGAAGCAGCCCCTGGAGCTGTGCAAAGCGCTAATCCTGTTTTCTTGCGGCTTTGAGGAGTCCCCGGCCTACTGCGGCGCAGGCCGCCGCCATGTTCTGCCCCCTCACAGCCAGTCGGGGCCTTTCAGCATAGAATGGTAGAATTGTGTGGGCTGGAAGGGACCTTTGAAGGTCATCTGGTCCAACCTCCCTGCAGTCAGCAGGGCCATCTTCAACTAGATCGGGTTACGCAGAACCTCGTTCAACCTGACGTGGAATGTTTCCAGGGATGAGGCTTCTACCACCTCTCTGGGCGATCGGGGCCAGTGTCTTACTGTAACATTTGTATTCCTTCTATCTAGTCTGAATCTCCTCTCATTTAAAACCATCACCCCTCGTCTTGTTGCAACAAGCCCTGATAAAAAGACTGTCCACATCTGCATCTTTTTTACAGACCCCTTCCAGTACTGAAAGCCACATTAAGGTCTCCCCAGAGCCTTCTCCAGGCTGAACAACCTCAACTCCCTCATCCTGTCCTCACAGCAGAGATGTTCCACCCCTCGGATCATTTTTGTGGCATCTCAACTCTCTCATCCTGTCCTCAACTCCCTCATCCTGTCCTCACAGCAGAGATGTTCCACCCCTCGGATCATTTTTGTGGCATCCTCTGGACCCAGTCTAACAAGTCCATGTCTTTCCTGTGCTGAGGACTGTAGACATGACATTTTGGGACATGGGTTAGAGAAAATTGTAGTGTTGGGTTGACAAAGATCTTGCCCCATCTTAATGATTCTATGACTCCAGAGCTGGACACAGCACCGTTGGAGGGGTCTCATCAAGACCAGAGCAGAGGGGCAGAATCCTCTCCCTCAGCCTGTATCTCACACTGCTTTGGAAGCAGCCTACAGTTGGCTTTCTGGGCTGTGAGGGTACACTGCTGCCTCGTGTCCAGCTTTTAATCCACCAGGATTAAAAGAGGCTCAAGTCCTTCTCCACAGTGCTGCTCTCAATCCCACAACCCCTCAGCCTGCATTGGTACTGGGGATTTCCCTGACCCAGGTTCAAGACCGTGCACTCAGCCTTGTTGAACTTCATAAGGTTCATTCACGTGGGCCCCCTTCTCAAGCTTATCCAGGTAACTCTGGATGGCATCCTGTCCCTCAGGTGTGTCAGCTGCACCACTCAGCCTGTTGTCATCTGCAAACCTGCTGAGGGTGCACTCAATCAACTCTCTAACTGAAGAAGATGCTGAACAGCACTGGTACCAGTACGGATTCTTGAAGGACACCACTTGCCATTGATCTCAATCTGGATATTGATCCATTGACCACTACCCTCTCACATCCCACAATGTAAACTCAGTACTGTCTCTGCCAGGCCCTCACACCCTCAGCAGAGCTGAGCTATGTCCATGCTATTAAAGTCCCTTGGTTTCCAGTTGTCCCTGCTGTGTGCTGTGCCCAGGGAGAGAAGCAAGTAGCCATGGAGGGTGAAATCCGTACCTAGAGTGCTCAAAATGATTTAACAGGAGTTGTGATTGTGCTGGTTTATTATGTATGTAGTATGTATAAGAGCTGTGAAACAGTGGGTTCCATAATATGTCCCTCTCTTTTAAACACAGTGTTTATCTCTTTCTGAAGGAAGCAGCAAAAAGAAGCAGCAGGGTGGGCATCTAGGAAGGTGGTTGTGCAAAAGTCACTCCCAAATTTAAACAATAAAAGAGAGCCAAGTCAGTCACTGCAGAGAAAAGAGTTTTGTGTATGCCTTTGCCTTGGTCACTTTATCAACAGTACCCAAGACAGGCCAGGCTGTGATTCAAGGGCAGGCAGCAGGATCTGAAAGTTTTGTAAGCAAAGACAAATGCAGCCAGACCGTCTGTCTGTGTATGGTGTGGGAGAGAGAAGAAAGCCAGCCGTTGGGAGATAAAAGAATGAATCTGATGAGCTTAGAAAGGAAAACAATAGACTGAAGGCCAAGCAAGGCTTAGAGCTGGATCTAACAGACAGCAAGCTGCTAATGTGATTGCTGACTCAGATGCAGGTGCTGAGAGTGAAGCTCACTCTCTGATTTCTCCTGCTGTGATATCCAGGCACCATTTAGCAGTTTCCTGAACTTAGCATGGACCAAGGTGTTCCTCAGAGAAGGAAACTGCCATGACTGTGGGTCATGGGTCATCCTCTAGGAGAGTGATAGCAACTTTTTAACAAGGCTTTGTGGCACAGTGCCCCTGTGAACAGCAATGGGGCAGGAGTGCTGCTATCCTGCTTTCTGCATGAGTGGGGAACCTGGAGAGGGGAACTAAGGCCAGATGATTTATCCAGGGTTACAAAGTAAGATCTTAGGACTTGGATGTGAGGAAAGACAAATTTGGAAGACTGTGGTCCCAATACATTCCTCCTGAGTGTTTTAAGGGAGATGGGAATAAAGACAGGAAGAATAAGGAAAGCCATAGCAGAAGTGGTGCTTGCTTAGAAATAGTGACCATAAAGCAGGAAATAGGAGAAATGAGGAATAAGGAATTGAAATGGAACTCAGAACATCTGGATTCAGCATCTTCTTTGTAATCAACTTCTGTGCTAGCAAAGCCAACTTAACAAGGTTATAACAAACCTCTACATCCCTACTGTCTACTTGTGAAAGAGAGAAGGAAGTCTTTGTCAAAAGTTCTTACCTCTTATCTATTTACAGCATATACATTTTAGAGGAAGGACTGTGTTATTAGGTGTTGATATGCTACTGTAATACACATCAATAAAAAAGCCCAACTGGTAAATCTTCATGCAAGGAGAGTGGATGGTGTTCCAATGTGCCCCATTTGTGGTCTGAGGGATCCAAGGACTACTTCTAATGGGTCTCTTTACAAACATTTAGAAGCCCAGGCTTGTAGTAGCAAGTTGAAATCTGAGGATACCTGAGTATCCACACTCTAGTGAAATATCTGGGCATTTTACCAATGCTTATCAATATTTAAAAGGTGGGGGTCGGACTCTTTTCAGTGGTACCCAGAGACAGGACAAGGGACAATGGGCACAAACTGGAGCGCTGGAGGTTCCATCTGAACATGAGGGAAAACTTCTTTCTTGTGAGGTTGAGGGAGCACTGGAACAGGCTGCCCAGAGAGGCTGTGAAATCTGCTTCTCTGGAGGTGATTCCAAACCCACCTGGACACAATCCTGTGCAGCCTGCTCTAGGTCACCTTGCTTTACCTGAAGGGAGGTTGTAGCCAGGAGGGGTTTGGTCTCTTCTCCCAGGCAACCAGCACCAGAACAAGAGGACACAGTCTCAAGCTGCGCCAGGGGAGGTTTAGGCTGGAGGTGAGTAGAAAGGAGTGGTTGGCCATTGGAATGTGCTGCCCAGGGAGGTGGTGGAGTCACCATCCCTGGAGGTGTTCAGGAGGGGATTGGACGTGGCACTTGGTGCCATGGTTTAGATAGGCATGAGGTGTAGGGTGACGGGTTGGACTCGATGATCCTTGAGGTCTCTTCCAACCTTCTTGATTCTTGATTCTTGATTCTTGATTCTTACCAGGCACGTCAGACATAGATGATGTCCAGAGGTCCCTTTTGACCTCTATCATTCTGTTATTCCAGGGTTCAGAGTTCAGACTGCTCTACCATACCACTTTCTACAACAATTTTCTTATCCTTTCCAGCAACTGAGTGACAGATACCACGATGAAGCAATAAAGGATTTGGATTTTTTTCTATTCTTCCACCCCATCTAGTGGTTTCCAAGGGCCAAATATTTGATAGAGATGTGTAAGACAAGTTACTGCTAGGGAATGAGTTTAGTGCTGATCACTTCATAGCTAGAGGAACTGTTTTGGAGTAGGAATAGGTCTTACCTTCAGCCAGAACAAATCAAAGAACTACAGGATAAAGGATATGCCAGCACTGGGAGCAGTTGCAGAATTTGAGACACAACAGGTAGCTTCATGATTAATTTCTTCCTCCTGTCTAGTCTGAGTCTGTCTAAAGTTTGAGAAGAAGAAATTTTGTACAGTGAGAGTGGTGAAACATTGGTGCAGGTTACTCAGAGAAGTATCAGAGGCCCCATCCCTGGAAATGTTCCAGGTCAGCTTGAACTGGGCTCTGAGCAACCTGATCTAGTTGAAGGTGTCCCTGCTGACTGCAGGGAGGTTGGACTAGATGACCTTTTAAGGTCCCCTCCAACCCAAAACATTCTGTGATTCTACATTCAGTTATTTTTTTTTCAGGGTTGCTAAGGCTCTGCTTTTCTCTCTGAAGTCAACAGGAGCCAACAGGAGCAGAAAGCAACACTGGGAAGTATTCTTCCCCTCACCTACTCCCTGAGACTGTCTTCAACAGCTGCTTAACAGAACTAAGAAGGTAACATTTCACTTGTAGCTGCTTGGGAATAATGTGTCTCTTAGCCCATGTAGCTGCAAGGGTAAGGCTGTCACTGGGTAAAAGAACCTCTTCTGAGGCAACTTCCTGCTGCAGTATCTGCTGCTTGAGGTAAAAATTGTTACCTTCTCTCACAGTCCCTCCTCTGGCTGGTGACATGGAATGGCCACAACAAAAAGCCTTATTTGTCTGATTTGGAAGCTTTTTTACTTTTTGCATTTGGCTTCATGTGCTTTGCACAGGCCACTTCCTTCCTTGTGCTGGCAGCCATCTCTGGCTTTTCACACTTTAAGGACATGTGTGCAGCATTGGGCAGTCACAGGCAGGTAGTAAAGAGATTCCCATTTCACCAAGCAATTTCTTCCCAGCATGCCACAAGTCTTTGTTTTTGTTTCTTGTTTTGAAAAGTTAACAGCCCTGGTTTTCTCTTTTGATATTTTCTCCCACTTTTTGTTTTGCGGAAACATAAAACTTTGGCCTAACTCATCTGGTGAAATCTGGTGGAGAGGTTGAGCTGTTAGCAAAGCACAGATGAGGACATCTCGCCCTCTGCTGGGTAAAAGCACCGTAGTACCGAAGCCTCGGGCTGCATATTAGGAAATAATAATTAAAATTATTAGTGTGGTGGCAACAGAAGGAAAAAAACCAGATTTTTTTTTTTTAGAGGATTGAAATTCACACCAAGTGTATATCCTGGGAGATGAGGTATGATCCTCCTGGAAAGTTTAAACCAGTGATGATGGGAGAGAGTGAGTTACCAGCAGCCCTGTCATGGACAAGGTTGATGAGCAGAGGACCCAGAGAAAAGTGACAGATCAATGAAATTTGTTGTGCCTGGAGAAGGCTCTGGGTGGATCTTGTCAATGTATATAAATACCTGAAGGGAATATGCCATGAGGAGGGAGCCAGGCTCTTCCCAGTGGTGCCCATTGCCAGGGCCAGAGGCCATAGGCACGCACTGAAATGAACACAGGAAGTTCTCTCTGAACATCAGGAAACACTTTTCTACTGTGAGGGTGTCCAAGCACTAGAACAGGCTGCCCAAAGAGGTAGTGGAGTCTCCATCCTTGGAGATCTTCAACAGACAACCTGTCCTTGGCAACCAGCTCTCAGTGGCCCTGCTTGAGGAGGGGGATTGGACCAGATGACTTCCAGAGGGCCCTTCCAACCACAACCATCCTGTGATTCTGCAGAATCTTTGGCTTCATGTTAAGCAAGCTCTGCTTGAACAGGCACCTGTAGCCACAGCTTGGTCTCTGAAGCTGCACTGCCTCAGTGCCAGGCCATCAAATCATTAGATACTTTTAATAGAAGTTAAGGAAAACTGGACACCCAAGTACTTTGGTAGATGATGACCTTAAACCCCTCTGATCAGTGTCAGGGCAGCCACTCTGCACCTCTCTTGTGAAGAGGGAATGGAAATCATATAGTTCCTGTGCAACATGGAAAGTGCTTTGAGATGCCCAGATAGACCCACACCCTCTTGGTCATTATTGTTATAGTTATTATCCACTCTAATAGAACCACTCTAGAATTATTATCCACTTTTCCTCATCACTCAACCTTATGTAGTTGTGCATTTGGGAATTTCACACCACACCAATTGTTTTGCTTTTACACTTCCTTTTTTTCTTTCTTTCTTTTTTTTTTTTACTAAGGTTTTTAAAATAATGATCAGTACAGTACAAAGCTTAAAATGTTGTCAGTGTTTCCAATAATACAAAGTCAGCAGATGGGAGCTGAGAAAGAGATGGTTAATACATAACAGTCACACCCTTCTCTGTTTCCCAAAGGAAAAAAAAAATCCAAAATCTTCTTTATTGCTGTTTAGTAACAAACAGTGCTTAAAAATAATCTTGTCAGTAAAGGTGTAAATTGCAAGGCACTTGAGGAACCTGTCCTTGTTAAACAAATCACTAGGCATAAAGATGAGTTTAAGGCACCTTTCTCCATCCTCTCCTTCTACTCTCAACACCAAAGAAATCCTGTCAGTGGGTATCAGCTGTTAAGACCAACCAGGGATCAGCAGAAAGCAAGGAGGCTGCTTTGAGCCCTAGGTTCCCTCAGGATCAGTCCCAAAAAGGAACAGCAAAAGGCACAGTGGATTGAATTCTCAGGAGTTGGCTTGTACAGATGCAGGTTTCAAGAGCTGCAAAAATGCTATCTCAGGACCAGAGATTCCTGGGGAAGAGGGTTAGGAACCTTGGTCCCATTAGGATCTCAGATGTGCTGAACCTTTGGTGATCAGCTCTTCACCAAACCCTGTTGCTACTATAGCCCTCCCCACTGTGCCTCCTTAGAGGAACACCAGGATGGAAGGAGCTGTGCTCCAAGCTGTGAGCCCAAGGAGAAGAGCCTGAGGAGCTCTTAGACAAGCTGACCACTTAACACAGTGGTACTTTTACTCTCTCTGGACTCAGCTCTGGTCTCCCCTAGATCAACAGCAGGGCTTTCAGGAGAGCATGGACAGCCACTTTCCAGTCCTGGCCTTGCTGAGGTGCAGCAGACTGCATGGCATGTGGAGTCTGCCCACACAGGCAGACAGGTGCATAAGGCACTAGGATGAAGTCTGGGGATGAGGGAAAGAAATGAGCTGGTTGGAGGAAGAGAAGGAGGATGGAGGCAGGGATGAAGGAAGCTTCAGTGCTGGTCAGGCCCTTGTGACACAAGGGTGCATCCTCACAGCAGCAGCAGCAATCTGTATTGAAATTCCCTGCTACATCAACCCATCATAGTGACCAGGAGGTCAGCTCCAGGTCTGAGTGCAGGGCCACACTGGGACTCTAATGGCTTCACTTAAGGGGTAATATGAGGATATGGAAAAACACCACCACCATCACACAGTTGCTCCAGGAGGACAAGCAGCACTTCTGCTGGACCAGAAATACCTCTGAAGAGCCATGTGGGCACCTTCTGTCCCTATCCCCAAGCTAGAGAGCGTTACTGAACTCATCCCCCTTTGGCAAGGACAGGACATGTCTGTTTTCAAACCCTTAAGAAGGAAATGCTTGGGTGATACCTTTGTTTGGTACCAGTATAACTCTAGGTAGCAGCAGAGCAGGGTTTGCTGTCAGCAGTGATGCCCACTCCCTCTCAGTTTTGGTCCAGAAAGAAGCTCTGGGCAGCCTGCTTCACTCCACTCCCCTTCCTACAGGAACCCACTGATACTTGTCAGCCAGATTCACACTCAGTGGCATGTTCTGCTTTACTTACCACAAAAGCAAGGCAAACTAGGCTGTAACATAAACCACTGCTCCCACTCCAAGTCTTTCCCCAGACTGGGAGGAGATCTACAAACAAAACCACAGAGACCATGAAGGGAACGGTCCCTCACTGCAGCTAAGCTAGTTGAGCAACTAGCTTCTGTGCAAGGAGGAACTGCTGCTGGCCTCCACTCTGGCCCTTCCCTGCAAGCAGTGGTGTTGTCCAAGTGAGCTGACTGAAAGGTAAAACCAGCAGATTACTGACCCTTTCCAGTAGGGTGGGTTTTTGGTTGGTCCATCTCCCAGCACAGGTCACTCCATGGTGAGATGAGCTTCTGTGCATGGGAGGGGGTATGATGAGGTATAAGTGACACCATCCTCACTTACCACTCCCCTGAAGCAAATTTGCTGTTAGGTCAGCATGGCTGTAACATCACAATACGCTGTAGGAAATGAACTAATTAATTTCTAAACTGGACTGGATCCCAACCAGGAGGCCTAGAGTGATGAGAAAGGGTGGACTACATGACCTCCAGAAGGCTTTCCTATGATTTCTTCTTCCCTACTCAAAACTTATTCCTTCCCTCTTTGTATATAATTTCTTAATAGGGCCAGGAGTTTCAGACTTGTCCATAAATCACAGGATACAGCAAAGCTCCTATTAATAGATCTAGATTCAGAGACACTGTTGTCTGGTCCCCATCTTGCTCCTCCAGCTGCACAGCACTCTGAAGGAAACTTCAGGCTAATCTTGACTCAGATAGGAGGCTCTGCAGATATAAAAGCCAAAGCCTTTCTGGATAAGAAATCACACATGCACACACCCCCACAAACACACACACATCTCAAGATGCAAAACCAGATCAAGTGCAGAAATCAGTGACAAATGGTCCTACACTCAGCCCTACGCTCAGAACCAGCAATCTGGCTGCTTACCCTTGGATTTAGTGAGACAAATCTGTGGCTGGAATAGCTCCCACAGATTCATTGCCTTCAGCTAAGATTTACACCTCTGAGGAATTTGCCAGATGTCAAGGCATTCGAGGCTGCAGGTCTTGCACAGTGTACAGCTGGGAGAAGCTGTGCCAAGGTTTCCTATGGAAAGCAAGCAGTGGGTCAAACAGGAGGTGTCTAGGCTGCATGGGACAATATCTCTCCGTTGGCTCTGAGCATCTTGTCCTGCAAGTGCTACCAACTTCAATGTAGCAGTGTGGCTCCATATCTGATATTCCCCCAAAGTAGGCACAGAAAAGACTCATCTAGAAGGGAACAAAGTAAACTAACCCTTGCTAAACCTTGGACAGGACCCATGGACAGTTAAGTGTCCCTGACCACTATCTTTGCTACTCCACAGAGTAATTACCAAGGCTCAAAGACAAACTCATCCCAAGGCAGCATAGGACCCTAATGCTGTCACCCTGCTCCTGCCTTTTGCTGTTCTTCTTTCATCTAATGCTGATAAGAACCTGCAAGATTTACAACCCCATTAGTCAGAGAAAAGCAACCCTCCAGCTTCAAGGTCAGCTTTCCCACAAGGTCCACCAAGGACTGCTTGGTGTCCTGAAAAGCACCATTAAGAGGGGAAAAAAGACCACTTTCATACCCTTTTGGCCACGACCACAGTAGCGCAGGGCCCAAAGCCTTTCCTGTATCAGACAGGTGACACCCAAGTTACTCTACACTGTATGGAAAGTTCTGGAGGTCAGTCAGACTCCTCAGACAGATGCAGGAATACATGAAGCTGTCACACAAGCAGCCAAAATGATGCACCCAGCTGCAAAACCATCTCTCCTTCTGGGGTCAGTGTCTCAAATGCTGATGGCCTCAAGGGTACTCAACCTCTGCCACTGCTACTGAGAAATGCTGAAAACCATCTCCAACCTTTACCCAAGCCAAGCTCCTCAGAAACAACTGAGCACTTAAGATGGAAGTGAGGAGCCTTTGAAGACCTGTCTTGTAGGCTACAAAAAGGCATCAGCATTGCCACTATCTTAGGTCAAATGCAAATTGATGAGAAAGATCTCATCTCTTGTTAGTAATCCTTGGGACAGCCTGACTCCCTGCAGCTCCACTGCAGGTGGTGTAGTCATACAGAATGAAAAGATGGAGCTGACTTAACATCTCCCAACTCTGCTGGACCCACAGGGGTCACTGACAGACATGGGACTAAGGTTCAGACTCAGTTCATCTTAGATGACCCCAAACATAGAATCATAAAATTGTTTAGGTTGAAAAAGGCCTTTAAAATCATTGAGCCCAACCATTAACCCAGCCCTGCCAAGTCACCCCTAAGCCATGTGCTTATCTACACGTCTTTCAAATACCTCCAGGGATGGTGACTCCACTACTTCCCTGGGCAGCCTGCTCCACAGTTTGACAACCCTTTCAGGGAAGAAAATTTTCCTAATGTCCAACCTAAACCCCAGTACAACTTGAGGCCGTTTCCTCTGGTCCTTTCACTTGCTTCTTCAGAGAAGAGACTGATCACTGCCTCTCTCCAACTTCCTTTCAGGGAGTTGTAGACAGCAAGGTAGTCTCCCCTCAGCCTCCTTTCCTCCAGGCTAAACAAACCCAGTTCCTTCAGCTGCTCCTCATAAGACTTGTTCTCAAGACCCTTCACCAGCTTCGTTGCCTTTCTTTGGACATGCTCCACCCCCTCAATGCCTTTCTTGTAGTGAGGGGCCCAGAACTGAACACATGCTTTGCTACAGCCACCTCAGCAACCCGGCATCAACATACTTGACAAGGGAACCACAGACAGAGGCCTGGCTGAGCCCAGCTGGGGCAAGAAAAGGATTGCACCACCCACAGTGCCACACATATCCTTGCAGATGAACCCTAGAAGTGTAGACTCCTCTTGAAACCTTTGATAGTCAACAGGTCTCCCCCAGATAACAGAGATGGCAATCCTGAGAGGTTATCACACCTAGTTATGGTCCTCATGGCGCCTTCTCCACTGGCTTGTGATCACTGGCAGACCCTTCTACAGACTCAAAACCTTCAGGCTGCCCTCCCTGACATTCAGCAAGATCTCATCCACAGGTCTACCAGGATGAACAAGAAACCTCTGCCTATTCCAGCATCCTTGGTTAAATGTCTTGTTCTGCCTTCAAAAACTCCATGAGGCCCTGGATGGCAAAAGGAAGCCCCTGCTGTGAAAATGCATCCAGCACAATGTCTCCAACCCTCCACCCAAGTCCAGGGTCCTGGTTAGTCACAGTGTGTTAGGCAAGTAAGACAGTTATGTCTCTAATACGTTACACTCCTTTTCTTGATTTCCACCACCCCAGTGACATCATGTCCCTCATGTTCACAACTCTCAGGAGTCCTTTTTAGCCAGGCTGGCCTTGATCCTGCATCTCAGGATGTAAGCTGTGATGGCACTACAAGCCCCCAGGCCAAAAAAAGACATGCAGGAGAGATAAAGGGAGAAAGGCCCATGTCTCTTCAGGAAAATCTCCTGCCTCTTCTTGTAATCCAACAGAATGGCCTCCAGCTGGGATAAGGTGCAGATGGCCAGAAAGGTGTGGAAGATCTGGTGGGCATGGCCAACAATATCACAGGAGCCAGGGAAGTACTTCTCTGGGACTGGGCAGGAGAAGAAATAAGCACTGATAAGGAAAAACAGTATCTGGTAGGTATGGTACCAAGCAGCATCTTCCTCACAGCCCTCCAGGTGACACACGACCACCCGGTGAGCAACAGGGCTGATATCCAAGACGAAGGCCAGCCCGGCTGGGATCACCTGGCACATCTTCCTCATGATGGGGTAAGGCCGTCGGTACCGGTACTTGGCGTAGCAGCAGCCGGCACAAGACAGCCAGCCACAGAAAGCAGCTGCTGGCAGGAAGAAGAGCCAGAACTTGTCGTACCAGGCTTGGTCAGAGCTGTAGTAGAAATGAGCCAGGGCACTACCGTACTGGTAGATGCTGACTCCCACGTAGTCCACAAAGTAGAAGGTGTAGTGGTACAGCTCTGATTTGGACTGCAGTAGGTGGGCCAAGAGGCTGCAGGTCAAGTAGGTGACAGAGGAGAGGACAAAGATGAGCAGAGGCAAGGACCACGCGTCCATGGGCAACTGCTCAGCCTCCACAAACGTCTTGAATCGCAGCAGCACGGCCAGCGCTGCCAGGAGATGAGTCCACACGTTAACCACCTCGTTGTGCTTCTGGAAGAGGCTGAGGAAGTAGTACCGCCAGTCCTGGCCGGTGGGGCGGTAGCCGGCGTGGATGTAGGGCTCCCGGAAGAGCTGTGGCACCTCACACTCCTTGACCGTGCAAGGCATCTTGGGGAAACCATCCTCCAGCAGCCTGGGAAGGCGGCTGAGGTGCTGCCCGCTGAGGGACAACGTGCTGATCCGCTCCAGGATGGCTGTCATCTCCTGGTGCCTGCTGGCCATCGGCCTGCCTCCTGGGAACGCTGGCTTTGTGCCCTGCGAGGGGGACAGAAAGGAGAAACGTTAGAGAGAAGGCTGTGTGCTGCCATTCCTGGGTGGGGGGTCAGCCATGGTGCTATGGAGATGCTGGCCCTGCTCTAAGGGGAAAGGGACTTTTCTTGTCTTGGCAGACTTGTATCAGCAACGGTGTGGCCAGCAGGACTAGGGCAGGGATTGAGTTCCCCTGTACTCAAATACTGGGTTCAGGTCTGGGCTCCTCACTACGAGAAGGACATGGAGGTTGTGGAGCATGTCCAAAAAAGGGCACTGAAGCTGGTGAGTGGTCTAGAGAACAAGTCTTCTGAGGAGTGGCTGAGGGAACTGGAGCTGTTCAGCCTGGAGAAAAGGATGCTGAGGGGAGACCTTCTTGCTCTCTACACCTCCCTGAAGGGAGATTGGAACGAGGTGAGGGTCAGTCTCTTCTCCCAAGGAACAAGCAATAGAACCAGAGAAAATGGC
The DNA here is from genome assembly GCF_027791375.1 of Indicator indicator. Lineage (NCBI taxonomy): Eukaryota > Metazoa > Chordata > Aves > Piciformes > Indicatoridae > Indicator > Indicator indicator. The sequence continues at coordinate 32,401,022 of NC_072018.1, forward strand.
CTTGAGTTGTGCTAGAGGAGGTTTAGTTCAGGCATTAGGAAAAATTTCACCAGAAGGGTTGTCCAGCCTTGAACAGGCTGCCTAGGGAAGTGGTGGAGTCATCATCTCTGGAGGGATTTAAAAGGTGTGTAGATGTGGTGCTGAGGGATGTGGTTGAGGGGTGGAATTGTCTGTGTTAATTTAACAGTTGCACTCAATGATCCTAAAGGTCTTTTCCAGCCTAAATGATTCTATGATTCTATGACGTGCCTGGATGCTCGTTGCAGACAAAGCCTGGTGCTGGGCATTCCTGTCTGTTCTGGTCTGCTCTGCTCCCTGGCAACCTCCAGTGGCTAAGCTCTGCCTGGAAAGATCCAGACTGAGGGCACAGCAGGATCCTAATGTCTGAAGAATACCTCACAGCACTGCATGAATTCCCAGTATGCTCTGATTCCCTTCTACCCTAGGTATTTCTCTTGCCTGCCAGTGTTTATGCCACACAAGGTAGAACAGATCTTATCACACAGAAACTGATGTGGCCCCAGCAAACTCTGCAGGGCTGTGGTTATTCTTGTGCAGCCAGCACAGAGATGTCTGCAGGAGTGGGGCCTGACTACTAAGCTTATATGCACCCAACCAGAACTGCAGTGGATGGAGCTGGCTGAAAATAAGTAAATGCAAATGAATATTTTGCCTGCATTTTTCATCTTTTGCTGCCAGAAATCACAGAATCATGGAGTAGTTTGGGTTGGAAGGGACCTTTAAAGGGCATCTAGTCCAACCCTCTGCAGTCAACATAGACATCTATAACGAGGTCAGGTTGCTCAGAGCCCCATCCAACCTGACCTGGAAGGTTTCCAGGGATGGGGCTACTATCACCTCTCTGGGCAACCTGCGCCAGTGTTTCACCACCCTCAATGTAAACAATTTCTTCCTTCTCTCTAGTCTGAATCTCCCCTCTTTTAGTTTAAAACCATCACCCCTTGTCCTGTCACAACAGACCCTGCTAAACCATTGTCACCATCTTTCTGATAGGCCCCCTTCTAGTACTGAAAGGCTACAAGAAGGTCTTCCTGGAGCTTTCTCCAGGCTGAACAATCCCAAGTCTCTCAGTCTGTCCTTCTAGCAGAGGTGTTTCAGCTCTCTGATCACTTTTGTGGCCTCCTCTGGACTTGCTCCAAGAGATCCATGTCTTGTGCTGAGGTGAGACAGAGGAGTAGTCTGTGTGGGCACATGATAGCAAACCCATGCTAGGTGGAATATAAAGAGGACAGAACAGTGTTAAACACCAAGAGAGAGTGAAAACAGAGAGATGGGAGCTGTCAAACAGTCTCAGGACTAGACAGCACAAAGAGCAAAGTGAGAGCAAACTCTGAACCAGGTTGCAAATCTCACTTCCTCTCACTACCCAAAATACCTGGTAAGAGACAAAATATTTTCATGTTGCTTCCGTGTTCTAGCAGATGAGAGTTGTCACAATCAAGTTACCTTTCTTAACTAATTTTCTCTCCCTGAGCTTTCCAGGCTTTCTCCCTTGGCACCTCTCAGGGCTGAGGGTTTTTTTTTCTCTTGCTTGCCACAGGGGAATCTGGCTGCTGAGTTTGACGGAAGTGCCTCTGCCACAGAAGGCAAAAGGGTGTTTACAAACATTTTAGTTTGACAAATGCATGACACTGAAGAATCCCTGCTGGGAGATTTAAAATGTTGTGGGTGTTCACAAATGCTTTATTTCTCTCCTAAGCATCTGTGGAGCCCAGATTTCGGATGGAGACACACAGTTCATTCAGCAGCTTGTGTATTCCTATGGAGACATGCCAAAATTTATGGAGGCAAGGCATATTTTGACTATAGGCCAAGAAGGCCAATGGCATCTTGGGGTGAATTAAGAATGTAGCCAGCAGGTCAAGGGGGCGATGGAGGGGGATTTCTTCTCCTCTAGTCTGCCCTAGTGAGGCCATATCTGGAGTATTGTGGCCAGTTCTGGGCTCTCCAAGAGAGACAAGGACTACTGAAGAGAGTCCAGCAGAAACTACAAAGATGCTGATGGGACTGAAGCATCCCTCTGATGAGAAAAGGCTGAGAGACATGGGGCTATTTAGCCTGAGAAGGACTGAAAGGGGAACTTCTCCATGCTTATCAATGAGTGTCTCAAGAGGATGGGGCAACACTTTTCAGTGGTGTCCCGCAACAGGACAAGGGGCAATGGGCACAAAATGGAACACAGAAAGTTCCACCTGAACACAGGGAAAAACTTCTTTCTTGTGAGGGTGACCGAGCCTAGAACAGGATGCCCAGAAAGGTCCAGGAGTCTCCTTCTCTGAAGAGATTCAAAAACCTGCCTGGACACAATCCCATGCAAGCTGCTCTAGGTGACCCTGCTTTAGAATAGTGGTTGGACTAGATGATCTCCAAAGGTCTCTTCCAACTTCTACCACTCTCTGATTCTGTTAAAAGTCATTCTGAAACTCCCTACCTCTTGTGGAGTGCAGATTAGCATGGACCCCAGGACATCAGGAACTGATAAACAGCTCAGATACAGCACAGACTGGGTAGGTAAGCTGCACAGGAGCAGGGTCAGAGCACTGCAGAGAGGCAACCATAAACTGAACTCCACAAAGATGATCAGAGGGCTGGAGCACCTCTCCTAATAAGACAGGCTGAAAGACTTGGGCCTGTTCAGCCTGCAGGAGAGAAGGCTCCAGGGAGACCTTATAACTACATTTCAATATCTGAAAGGGGCCTACAGGAAGGCTGGGGAGGGACTGTTCAGAAGGGCCTGTGGGGATAGGACAAGGGGCAATGGTTTGAAACTGGAGCAGGGGAGACTTAGGTTGGACATCAGAAGGAAGTTCTTTACAATGAGAGTGATGAAATAATGGAACAGGTTGCCCAGGGATGTGGCTGAGGCCTTCAAGATCAAGCTCGATGTGGCCTTGGGCATCCTGATCTAGTTGGAAGTGTCCCTGCTGACTGCAGTGGGGTTGGACACAATAACCTTTGAGAGTCCTTTCCAACTTAATGCAATCTGAATCTGTGAACCCTGCCTGTAAAGAGCAAAGGCAAGCAGAATACCCACCGCAAGACAACAATCACAGAATCACAGAATGATAGGGGTTGGAAGGGACCTCATCTAGTCCAACCCCAACCAATCAATCAAGCCTGAGGGGCTTATGGATGCACGCCAATGTGAGGGGCACATCGCCCCCTCCACCGTCTGTGGCCTTCCTGCTTTGCATGCTGAGAAGGACAGGAGGGAGATGGGCAGCTCCTGTACCCAGCACAGCCTGGCTCCAGCTTGCACAGTGAGCGCCAGCACCAGGGCTCGGCCAGGAGCTCTCTCTCACCCCCAGAGCTCAGCGCTTTGCAGCGCCCCTGAGCACAGCCAGGGAGATGCTGCAGTGCCCCCTGACAGCAGCACACAGCAGAGATTCTTTCCAGCTTTTCTAGCTGGAAAATGCTGGGGTTTAACCAACCAAGGAGGAGTCAAAGATTGCCCAAATAATCCTGTGAAATCACAAGAAACTCATCTGATACTCAAATAAACTGTGTTAAACCGGGAACCTGCTTGCTTTAAACCAAACTTGTGACTTTAAGGGGTGAGAACAAGTTGGCAGTTTCCAGCGATCATGTGATGGACAAAGCAACCAGCAATTAACGTTAGAAAAGAGAGAGAAAGGGAAGAAAAGGAAAAACAAAAACAAAAACCCCCAACCAACCAACCCAGAAACCCAAGGTCAGCACTGGCTGTTTCACTTTCACAGAGCCCTTATTCTTTTCCCTTCACGGGGGCGTAGGAGCGGCTGAAAGCCACATTCATCAGCAGGGCGTCTCGGGGAGGTTCTGTCCTCACCCTCCATCTCCGGGGGATTCAGTTATTTTGGCTGCTCCCAATTAACAGCAACCAAGTATCGTTTGTTCGGGGAGGGAGCTGCAAGGCGAGAAGGAGGGAGTGGATGATGGCCAGGCTGTATCATTACAGCCACAATAAGAACCGCAGGCACAGGAGGAGAACGATCCCGTTCCAATTTTTCCTCTCCCTTTTGAAGAGGGTAATTGGAAACCCGAGCTTTTCTCAGCTCTTTTGCTTTTTTGGTCACAGTCTGATGGAGGAGTTTGAATGAGAAAATTTCCTACAGAGCAGGGCTGATTTTCCCACCGGGTCTGGCCTCAGTGTTAGCTGTCTGGGACTGAGGCTGTACCAATGGCAGATATTAGCTTGCAGGCTAGCATTCCAGCATCACAGGCTTCCAGAAGGGCAGTAATTCCTGGTTAACAAAGCAGAGTGGACTTGGGAACTCAGCTGTGGGGAAGTCTTTAATAAATGCATTGCATTTAAAACAGAAAAAAAAAAAAAAAAAACAAGAAAAAAGATAAAGTGGCTGTGGACAGAATGAAAATAACAGCAGTGAGCAACAGACTGGTTTTGAAAACTTGCAAGGGATTAATTCCTGAATTCCTCTCTTCTGGAAGTTGTGCAGAAGTCCCTGGAGGGATTCCAGGTCATTTTGAAGCCTGGAGTTCTATTCTGATGCCATTTTACAGGGAGTTAACTTTGGTGTCGTGGCTCCTACAGCACCAGGATGGCAGAGAGCAGTTCAGCTCAGCTCTGCAGGGCTGGGAGAAGCTGCACCATGGCTGTACTCAGCTCAGATGCAGTGGCTAAGCACCATCCCAAAGCCTGCTGCCTGTAGGTTGGTCCTCACTGAGCCCAAACATCTCCTACAGCTAAAACACCTGCAAGAGGGTCCAGGGCAAACTCTGTTTGGCAGCATGGTACCAGCTCCCCAGCCCCATTCTGCCTGGTGTTTTGGAAAGTCTACTGGAGATGAGAACCTAAGAGACCACAGACCAGCTCCAGCAGCAGTTTCTGTGTACTCTTGGTATTGTCTTCCTTCTGCCCTAAGTTTAGGTGACAATCTTCCTCCTCCTAACTGTGACAGATGCACACAGCATGCAGATCCCCTCCTCAGGGAGTTACTGGGGTTTGCAGGAATGTTGCAGAAGCCAGGAACTGGAAGAGGTAGCATTTGATGGTTTGTTCAAGAGATGAGCCCTGCCCAAGCAGGCAGCAGGGTATGAAAGGTTAATGTACAACTCCAGCACTGAAGAAGTGGATATCCTCACAAACAGAGACGGCCAACATGCCATGGGACTTTCTGGGCTCCCCAGTTCATGATAGACAACAAACTACTTGAAAGAGTCCAGCAGAAGGCTATGAGGTTGATGAGAGGACTGGAACATCTCTCTGACAAGGAAAGGCTGAGAGACCTGGGGCTGTTTAGCCTGGAGAAGACTGAGAGGGGATCTTATCAATATCTAAAGGGTGAGTGTCAAAAGGATGGGGCCAAACTCTTTTTGGTGGTGCGCAGCAACAGGGCAATGGGCACAAACTGGAGTACTGGAGGACAGGAGGAAAAGCTTCTTTCTTATGAGGGTGACAGAGCACTGGAACAGGCTGTCTAGAGAGACTGTGGAGTTTCCTCTGGAGAGATTCCAAACCTGTACAGACACCATCCTATACAACCTGCTTTACATGAACCTGTTTTAGCAGGGAGTTGGGCTAGATGACCTCCAGAGGTTTCTTCCATCCCCACCATTCTGTGATTCTGTGACTTCTGTAAATTGGGCTTACACCTCCTTATCTATTAAATGGGGGTACCAATCTTCATCAGCCTAATGAGAACAACATATTGTGCTCTTAATGCACCACTGTAGTGCAACAGGCAGTGCTGAGACCACTTAACAGCACACTGCACAGGGTATTTTGTTTCCCTGGACACACTTATGTACTCAGCTACATCTCCACCAGAGTGCCTCACAAGCAGTCATCCCAGAGGGACCTGCACGGGTTAGGATGCTCTGGAAGGTGAAAGGTGATGTGATGCCATTTACTGGAGACACTGAAGGGAAAGTCTTCAATTAACCTTATCTGCTAAGGAAAAGGGTCAAAGTAACCTTGTGGGATATTTCAAGTTAAAGAAAACAGCTCCAATTCTACCTTTCTGTATATAGATACAGAGCATGCAGCTGAAGCAGGGGTTGTCCAAGCATGCATCAATCAGAAAACAAACACCTCATGGTGCTGGGAGATGAGCCCCTAAAGCCAGTGGGTGATGGCAGGATCCCCCATGAACACAGCTCCCCTGTGAGTTCTGGCCTGGAAGCAAGCTGGGCTGGCAGCCAGCTCAGCCGTGCTGTGCAGCAAGTGCCTCTTGACATGGGTTCGGCGTTGCCTGCACGTTGGGATGGCTCCAGGGGATGAGAACAGCACAGCCGGCACGATGAACGCAGTGCCCGGCGGGGACAGAGCAAAACAAAGCTGCTGGCAAACATTGTACTGGGGGGCAGGGGGGTCCACAGCATCTCCTCCCCTCTGAGGTCCTGCAGTGGTTGGAGGAGCAAAGTAGGGCAGTGGAAATCTAAAGTTAGGAAACAAGACTCGATGAGGCTGCTGGCTTTACTGCGAGAGTCCAAACCTTGAGCTAGACATCACTGAGTCCCTGGTTCTTAGATGCTTCCATGCTGCAACACCCTTAAAATGGGTAGCCACATGTCAGCTGTCTGCCTGGAACAACTTCTGGACTGTGCTGACTCCCAAACCATGCTGAGGAATGGTGTGGATCACCATGGCACAGTTCTGATTTGCTGTGATAAACGTAGCTGCAGTGTCTTTATGCCTAACCATCATTAAAACTTGGTGGTGATCTAGTTAAAGATGTCCCTGCTCACTGCACTGGAGTTGGACTAGATGACCTTTAAAGGTCCCTTCCAACCCAAAACATTCTATGATGCTCCTAATAACACAGCCAATACACTGGATGTGTGAAAAAAAGAAACCCATCTGCAACACTAGGCAGATACAAAATTCCTCATTTCTACCCACAGACCCTGGCTGAGAAGTACCTCCTCTAGCAAATCCATCCCTGCCCTGCCAAAAACTCTGCAAGACTGAGGTAATATTTCACAGCTTTTCTTCCTGATCTCACTAAACCTTTGCTGCTGGCTCTTTGCAGATATGCTCACCACTTTCTCTTCCCACACACAGCTAACGTGGAAACACAGAATGGTTTGGGTTGGAAGGGACCTCTAAAGATCATCTAGTTCCAACCCCCCCTGCCACAGGCAGAGACATGTTTCATGAGATCTGGTTGCTCAGGGCCCCATCCAACCTGGCCTTGAACACTTCCAGAGATGGGACATCCATGACTTCTCTGGGCAATCTGTTTCAGTGTTTCACCACCCTCACTGTCAAACATTTCTTCCTCATGTCCAATCCAAACTGACTCTCATTTGGATTATAACTGAATGTTGCCCCTTGTCCTGTCATTACAAACCTTGGTAAAAAGCCTCTCTCCCTCTTTCTTACAAACCCCCTTTATATATTGAAAACACACACTAAGGTCTCCCCTGAGCCTTCTCTTCTCCAGGAACTGCCCCAGGCAAAGTGCAGGACCTTGCCCCTGACCTTATTGACCTTCATGAAGTTCACAGGAGCCCACTCCTCCAGCCAACACAGCCCCCAACAGTTTGGGCCTTGATTTCAGTTGGGTGCAAGATCTTCTGGTACAGCACCCACACTTACAGGCTTTGAGTACACCAGTGATCAAACAAGACCAGGACATGGTCCCAATCAATGACCTGCTACCATCAGGTTGCTGAAGTGTTAGCATACTTCCAGGTATGCCTTTGGTCCAGCCACCCACACCAGTCCCTGCTTACTGTATTCAGTCACATAGGGAACACTGATGGAGTGGGACAACTGACTGGTTTCAGGTGCCCAAAGCTAAAATTGTGCCGGGAAGGGCCTGTTATTTATTTTTCCCCCACTGACTGATAAAGAAGTCGGGATTTCTTGCAGCTGCATCCCAGTTTCACCTCCTAAGTTTCTTCCTGCAAGGTCCACGGTATGAGGTATCCTTCCTTCCATCCCCATTCACACCCTGTGAACACATCACTTCTACAGCCAGTTTGGTCACCCAAGAGATCACTGCCATGAGCCTTTCCCATTGATGGGACAAATCTTTCTGCACACACCTGCTTCAGACAGGATCTCCAGCTAGCAGGGGAAACCTCAACAAGCCAGCAAATCATTCCCTGCTCAGATCTGTCTGCTGATGGGATTCCAGGAACCATCTGCCTGCAGGCAGAACAACCAAACTAAACTGTCTGTGCACTGTTTGATGATCCAGACCGTTGCCAAAAGATAACCCCCACAGGCTAGGGGCTGAGGCTGCCTAACTCTGAGGTTGTCGTCCACAAAAGCCTCTTGCACAAAAATATTTTTTTCTTTAAGGTTGTGGATTTTAAAGCTTTGGTCATTCGAAAAAAATGTCCATCGATCATGCACAGCACGGCTGCTGCTGCAGGCAGAGAGCAGGCTGCTGGGGAGAGACTGCAGCTCTGTGCCAACCCCCTGGAGCTGCCAGCTCTCCTCTTCCCTGCACTAAAAAATCTTTGTCCCCATCCCAGACCTCCTCCTGTTTAACCCCATGGCCTCTCTCAGTGAGGTTCCAGTTTGCAGGGGCAGCAATGCTGCCCTTCCAGGGGGCTGCAAAGCCCCAAGTAAGAGCCAGCAAGGACCAGGTGGCAGAATCCTTCCCCAAACAAGGCAGGGCTGTGCTGCAACCATTTCCTTGCATCCTTACTTGATCCCAAGGATCCACTGGGAAATAAAAAAAGCAAGTAGGAGCAGGCTTTCACTTTATACCACTCATGCTTGAAGGCTGCAGATTGTAAGGTATGGCTACATTTGTACAGCTGCAGCCTCCAAGGAGCCTTCCTGGGAGTTTATTCCTCTGGATTACTTTCTTCAGCAAAAATGGATACTGGAATGCATAAATGGATACTGGAATGAAAAGGCTGCTGGCCTGATTCCATAAGGAGGGGTAATCATGTACACTGGCAGCTAAAAATTAAGCCGTTGCATGACTCAAGATGCACGAGTAACTGCAAGTGCACACATGTGACCAAGTGAAGGCAGCTCTCCTGTCCTCCACCAGCCAAGTCTCCCTGAATCTGCAGGGACATAACCCTTCCCTCAGCCAGAGGCTCCAGCTGTGGCTTCAGTGTAAACAAATAAAACCAGCCACATCCAGAAAACAGAAAACAGAAAGTCCTGCAGTGAGCATGGCTGTTACCCCACACCTCTCCTGGCTGCATGGGAAGAAATGTCTAACGGCTTGTGGTTTGGCACAAGGGGCCCCAGGGCTTCTAGGAACTGCTGCAACACACCTATCACCCTGCTGCATCCTGACACCAAGGCAGGCGCATGCTCTGCTGGTAAAATTCACCACTGCCTGGCCTCTCCCTGCGCTGGTGATAGGACAAGGGGTTGTTATGACAGCACAACAAGGGGTCATGGTTTCAAACTAAAAGAGGGGAGATTCAAAGTAGATAGAAGGAAGAAATTGTTGACATGAGGGTGGTGAAACATTGGCACAGGTTGCCTAGAGAGGTGGGAAATGCCCCAACCCTGGTTGGACAGGGCTCTGTTTTGGTTGAAGATGTCCCTGCTGACTGCAAGGACGTTGGACTAGACGGCCTTTAAGAGTCCCTTTCAACCCAAACAGTTCTGATTCAAAACCAGACTTCAGACCCTCTGGATTTCACTCCAGCAGAGCACTGCATGCATGCTTCATCCTTTTTCATCACCCTGTCATGACTTCCCTCTTTCTCAATGACTACTGCCAGGGCAGCATGACACACATCCTCATCCTCACCCTCGCTCAGCCCCATCATGGCTGCTGAGACCCCCAACTAACTAAACCTAAAACCTGTCAGGGCATTTCCCAGCTCTGAAGCATCAATCCCACCAACCAACACACATCTTCATCCTGTGGTGCAGGAAAAAGCCATGGGGTCCAGGCAAAGCTGGAGCTGCAGAGCCATTAAACCAGCATCAGGTGTGGGACCACCAGTCCTGTGTACTTAGCACCAGTTATCTGTGGCACTTCTAACCCCAGCCCAGATACTGAGAGGATCCATATGCAACCCCATTTGTGCCAAAGATGACACTGGGCAAATGGCTTTTAGACGTTTACCCAAACTTTTAACTATATATATATATATATGGAACAGGCTGACCAAAGGGGTTGTGGATGCCCCCTCCCTGGAAGTGTTCAAAGTCAGGCTGAACAAGACTCTGAACATCTGGGGCTAGCTGTAGATGTCCCTGCACAGTTAGAAATAGACAATCCTTAAGGTCGCTTCCAACACAGGCCAGTGGATGATTCTATTATATGTATTTTTTGTTTGTTTGTTTGCTGATGAAAACCAGAACTTTTCAAGACCACCTGCAGCTTTTCTTTTCCCTCAAACAAGTGAGATGCTTGAGGTGTTTTCAGGAAAAAATCTGGATGGCATATAGGGGGAACATAACCAACAACCCATGAAAAGTGTCCTGGAGAAGGTAAGCAGGGAACAACCCTTTGGCAACCTCTCTGAGACACGAGCTGGGGTGCGTCAAGTGAAATGAGCAGGTAGAACTCCAAAGCAAACAGCAAGAGCTGGCTCTTCACCCAGCTCATGGCTAAACTATGCTGGTCTCCTTGCCGTGGCCTCCAGAATGCTCCAGGGGTCAAAGTCATGCAAGGGAAATCCACCCATGGCTATTAAAAACAAGCAGAGAGGAAAACCTGCCCACCTCTCTCCTTCATGAAGCCCTTGAGATACAGATCACAAGGGTTTGGGGCGAATTTATGCCACAAGTCAACTTATCTTTGCATTCCCCGTGTTTTACCCATTTTTAACCCACCTTCCCTGTGCACCGGCCGTGTTTTAGTCCCGTTTCACCCGCGTTTCCCGTGCACCGGCCGTGTTTTACCCCTGTTCCCCACGCACCGGCCGCGACGTGACCCAGCCCTCCCGGGAAGGATGCTCCAGCCACTGGGGGGATGGATGCGGCGCGGCGGGCGCGGCGCAGGGAGCTGCGGTACCCAGGCGGAGACGCCGGAGATCCCCGACAGCTCTCCGCGAGCATCGGGAGACCCGCAGCCGGATCCCGCAGGGGACCGTCGGCGAAGCGTCCCCAGAGGGAGAGAAGCTGCCCGCGGCCAGGGGACCGGCACTCACCGCCCGCACTCTCCCGGCTGCTGCTACCGCCGCCGTCACCGAGTCCCCGCGGCCACCGCCCCCGGCAGCGCCGCCACCACCCCCGGGCGCTCCCGCGCATGCGCGCCCCGCCCCGGGGTGGCCCCGAGGCCCGAGCCGAGCTGAGCCCAGCCCAGCCCGGCCCAGGCAGCCCGAGTTGCACAGAGGGGAGCCAAAGTAGGGGGAGCGTCCACGGCCGGACAGCCCCAGCAGATCTGGGGAGAGGGAGCTCACGGGGAGACACCGAGGGAAGGACGGAGCCATTGAATCACAGAATGGGTTGGGTTGAAAAGGACCTTTAAAAGTCATCCGGTCCAATCTCTCTTCAGTCAGCAGGGACATCTTCAACTAGAGCAGGTTGCTCAGAGCCTCATCCAACCTGATCTGGAATGCTTCCAGTGATGCAGCTTCTCTGGGCAACCTGTGCCAGTGTCTCACCATCCTCGGTGTAAAACATTGCTTCCTTAATAACTAGCCTGAATTTACCTTCTTTCACTTGAAAGCCATCACCCCTTGTCCTGTGGCTGATACGTCATTATACAAAGTCCCTCTCCAGCGTTTTTAAAGCCCCCTTTAGATACTGAAAGACTGCAATAAGGTCTCCCTGGAACCTTCTCAAGAATGAACAACCACAACACTGTCAGCCTGCCCTCATAGCAGATGTGTTCCAGCCCTTGTTCATGGCCTCCTCTGGACCTAACCCAACAGGTCCATGCTTGTCCGATGCTGAGGACTCCAGAGCTATACCCAGCACTGCAGGTGGGGTCTCATGGGACAGGAATAGAGATGAAGAATCCCCTCCCTGAAACTGCTGGCCATGCAGCTTTGGATGCAGCCCAGGACGTGACTGGTGTTCTGGGCTGTGAGCATGCACTGTCAGCTCATGTCCAGTTTTTCATTCACCAGTACCTCCATGTCCTTCAGCACAGTAAATGACCACAAGGTGATTGAGGTGAGAGGAGACCTCCAGAGATGACCTGGGCCAGCCACCCAAAGCCAGTTGTCCAGGACCACATTCAGATGAGTTTTGAAGATCTCCAAAGACAGAGATCCTACCTTCACAGTAAAGAGGACAGGATCAGACACCTTGGGGACACACTGAAACACAGAAGGTTCCATCACAAAACACTTCTTTCCTGTGAGGGTGTCTGAGCACTGGCAGAGGTTGCTCAGGGAAGTGGTAGACTCTCCATCATTGGTGATCTTCAAAAGACATCTGGACATAGTCCTGAGTAACGAGCTCTAGGTGGCCTTTCTTGAATAGGGAGTTGGACCAGATGACCTCCAGAGGTGCCTTCCCATCCCAACCATTCTGAGCACCAGAGAGGAAAGAGAGGGCTCTGCATGGCTGTGGATGATGATTGCTGGAGCTCACGGTTTCTATCTGTGACTGTTAAGACTTGGTGTCAACTAAAAAACTTCTTAGTCCTGGAAGCTGTTTTTTATGCTGTCTCCAAGCTGACCCTAGTGGAGGTAAAAATGAGGGAAACAGAAGGAAAAAAAAAAAGTGCTGCTGCTGACTGCCCAGGTCCTGGGGTCCTGTTTGGGACAAAACCCCTGACTGCGGTGCTGTGGACATGCAAATGTGGAGGAGAGGATGATTTTCCCCATGATTTGCAACAACCACCAAATAATTATCAGGGCAGCAAGGTTTATGCTATAAAAACAGCATCAAAATCTTTGGGCTCCAGAAAAGAGGCAATTGTACCCAAAAGGCCTTCCAGAAGTGGTCTGCCCTTGAACCATGCCTGGGAAATGTGTGGGAGAGGCTTATGCAGCCTGGACCAAAACCATGACGATCAACTCAACTGTAAAGTCACCGGGATCCCATGTGCGGGTTCATTTTTGAGTACAGAGTATCTGTTTCCCCTCTTCCAGCTGCATGACAGCTTGTTTATGTGGGTTTTGCTTCTTCAGCCTGTCAGGACTGTTATTTTCTTGTATTTTTACAAGGGGAACAGAAGGATCGCTTGCCTGCAGGCAAGAGGATTGCAGCAGAGGCAGCCCGGGAACAGGACTTTCCAGCTCTGATAAGATCACTCTAGCCTGGGTGAAACTTGGGTACATCCTGGCACTCATCTGCCAGTACTTTGGAGCACCAGTGCTCCCAAACTGAGCAGTGGAAACCTGTAGGATGAAGAAACCTCTGGGGTGAATAAAGTGGGCAGGGCACCTCCAATTTTCCCTATTATTTGCCTCAGGGATGTAGATGGGATACACCTGGAAGCTCCTAACTTCCTCAGTGACATCTTGCGCTCATTTTCCATAATATTGCTTTCTTGCCCTCCTCTGTACATTAAATCAGGAGGTGATTCTCCCCTTCTACTCCACTCCCATGAGATTCCACCTGCAGTGCTGTGTTCACCCCTGGGGCCCTCATCATAAGAAAGAGCAGGTCCAGAAGAGGGCATCACAAAAATGATGAAAGGGCTGGAACACCTCTACTGTGAGGACAGGCTGAGAGAGTTGGGGTTGTTTAGCCTGGAGAAGAGAAGGCTCTGGGAAGACCTTCTTGCAGCCTTTCAGTATAGATCCTTTCAAGGGGATCTATAAGAAAAAGAGGGAGGGACTCCTCATCAGGGAATGTTGTGCTAGGACAATGGGTAGCTCTCTCCTCTGTGTAGGAATGACTTCTCTGCTGGATGGCTGCACACCAAGCTTGGTGGATGCTGCACAGTGAGACCACTAACTCCATGACTAGCTCTCAGGTGATCTGGCCAAGCTGTGCTCTGTAGTTCACCTCTAGTTACAGTCCCTGTAACTCCCTGTCTTTGACATTGTAACACCCTGAAATGAATCACCCAGTTCATTTCAAGGCAAAGCCCAGGTGTGGTTGTGTTTGCCCAAGAGATTGCTCCCAGCAAGCAGTTCTGACTAGGTTGTGCCAGGCTGGGCTTTCCCTGCCTTTCAGAGTCACCTGGTACAATTCAAGCAGACTTTGTGTCCTCAAAGGTATCTTGTATAACTTAATTCCCCACCCAAATATACATCATGGATTCATAGAATGGTTTGGGTTGGGAGAGACCTTTAAAGGTCATCTAGTCAAACAGCCCTGCACTCAGCAGGGGCATCGTCAACTAGATCAGGTTGCTCAGAGCCCCATCCAACCTGACCTGGAAGGTTTCCAGGGATGGGGCTTCTACCACCTCTCTGGGCAACCTGTGGCAGTGTTTCACCACCCTGAATGTAAACAATTTCTTCCTTCTCTGTAGTCTAAAATCTCATCTCTTTTAATTTAAAACATCACCCCTTGTGCTGTTGCAACAGACCCTGCTAAATACATTGTCCCCATTTTTCTTACAGGTTGCCCTTTGGGTACTGAAAGGCCACAGTAAGGTCTCCCTGGAGCCCTCTCTTCTCCAGGCTTAACAATCCCAACTCTCTCAGCCTGTCCTCACAGCAGAGTGGTTCCAGCCCTCTAAACATTTTTGTGGCCTCCCCTGAACCCACTCCAACAGGTCCATGTCTTTCCTGTGCTGAGGACTCTAGAGTTGGACACAGCATTGCAGGTGGGGTCTCACCAGAGTGAAGCAGAGTGTTGTCCCTCAACCTGTTGACCATATGTCCTCTCCCTCTCAGGCAACACAAACCCTTTTCTTGCAGGTTGCAAACCCACTGTCACATTATTTTGGGAGCTTGGGATTGACATCCAAAAGTGGAGCTTGTTTTGAGGATTGGGGCCATTCTTCACCAAGATGCACCCAAATGTACCATGTCCACACTGTGTGCTCAGGAGAAACATTGCAGTTTTGCCCCAAAGACAATGGAGATATTGAAAATACTGAATGGGCTGCAGAAAGTAGAATGTGTCACCTTTCCCTGTGCTTGATTGCAAGAAAGAGTCTTGAGCTCTTGTTATGCTGAGTAAAAGAGGCCTATTCTGTACCATGCATTGCTGTCTGCTCAACTCCTTTCCACTAGTGTGGATGCTCACAGGATGGTGAGACAAGATTGGTCAGATGTGCAATACTAAGGATGACAAAGAAATGATATTTTTAAAGAGGCTGTAAACCTCCTTGCTTCAGAACAAAATTTCAAACTAACAGGGCTCAGGGAGGAAATTTCTTTATGATCCACAACTCTTACATCAGGATTTCATAGAATCATAGAATGGTCTGGGTTGGAAGGGACCTTTGAAGGTCATCCAGTCCAACCCCATCTGCAGTAAGCAGGGGCATCCTCAACTAGATCAGGTTGCTCAGAGCCCTGTCGAGCCTCAGCTTGAATATATCCAGGGATGGGGTCCCAACCACCTCCTTGGGCGACCTGTTTCAGTTCTTTTATCCTCCTCTGTATTAACACATGCCAGTGAGTTTTTGGGTGGTGGATTACACCTTTGGAGTAGTTTTGAATCCTGCTTAAATACAGCCCTGAAAGCCCTGGCTTACTAAGTCCAGACCCTGCAATCAGAGAGTAGCACTTGATTTTGCCACCTTCATCTGCTCCCCTCATGTTGCACAAGGGGAATGTGGCAATTTGGAGTCAGGACTTCCCTGGCTCTTTGTGGTTTGCACAGAACAAAAAGCCCATTGTGATAGTCAGATGTTGATTGCTACTGTGGCTTACAAGAATTGCTGCAGCTTCCCATTCCAAAGCTGGACATCAGTTGATGAAGTTACCCAGTGGATCTTCCCTCATGACTGAAAGCAGAACTTGGAGATCCTGACATACCTTTGCATACAGATGGGTGGTTTCCAGGCTTAAGGGTGGAGAAAATGAGGGATGTGGGGGGGGACACAACAAAAGGAACCAGCTGTCACTGTCTTTAGTAACAGCCAGAACTCATGAGAGCAGATGAGCAGACTGAAATAGCAACACTAAACCTCAGGCAATCTATATCTGGGCCTTTGGACTTCCCTGGAAATGCGGTTGGGTTGCCATAGGACGCAGCCACGCTCCTGCTCTCCAGAGGAGCTTTGTTGATTCAGCCACTCTTCCAGTTTCGTTTGCTAGGGGAATTAATTTTTCATTGTGCCTGTGTGGGTTTGTTTTGGGGTTTTATTAATAGCTGTGTTTTCCTTCTGCACAGCAGGAGAACAGATTACCTGCAAGCTCTGGGGTTGCTGTGCATCAAATGCAGGACCACAACAAGATTTTATGTTTCCATCGCTATGCTAAGATGGTGCTAGTGGCATCTGGTAGGAAAAGCAAGGAGGGAAGGAGGAAGGGGGCTAGAATCCATCTGAACATGCTGCAGGTCAGAGTCTTAACTTATTACCCACTTCACTGTGCTCTCCTGGTGAGACACCAGCAGCTCCCCATGCTGTTAAGAAATTCCATTCATACTCAATGATAGTTTTATGTGTTTTCCTTCTCCACAACTAGGAAAAAACCCAGAGCTTGCTCAGTTTAACAATTTACCAGAGTGTGTGGGATTAACAAATACTTCAGAAATGCCTGAGCTGGGTGCAGATGGAATTCTCCAGCCTATTTTAGGGGAAAGGTCAGGTTAGAGGATTAAGAAGGGTTCCTTCAGCATTAAATTATCTATTTTCCACATGTGGTCCTGAGTAGTGAGAGTCAGGATAACTCTCTTGCAAGAGCAAATCCCCTGTTTGGGGTTCAGCTCCTGCAACTGCAGCTGCTGGAGACACCAGCAAGCCCAAACCCCTTTTAGTCCGTTGGAAAAGTTAAAATTTGCCCTAGTGAAATAATCTTGAAGGTGGTCTTGCTTCTCCACATGCTTTCATTTATTAAAAGTAGCATTTTTTCCCCTCAAAATATTTTGTTACTATATTCCATTTGATTATAAATATACTTGAAACCTCAACTCCTATGTGTTGCTTGATGAGGTGACACTCCACTGAATTTGGAGTGCTCTTCCCCCATTTTTTGGAGCTGTGAATGAGCCATAAGCCTCTCCCTTGTCCTCCATGGGGGAGACAAAGGTTGCTCAGCACGCAAGAAAGCTGATATATGGCAGCTTGAAAACTGAGTTGTGGCTTGAAAACTGACTTTGGTTGAACTAAAGGAAAAAAACCTCCCAGGAGTCAGGGATCAGGGTACCCATAGAGTGATCTCAGAAATGAAGTGCACATGTGGATGGTGACATACAGAGATAGAGCCCTGAAACAGGCTACCAGAGAGGTTGTGGAGTTTCCTTCTCTGGCGAGATTCCAAACCTTCCTGGATGCAATCCCATGCAACCTGCTCCAAGTCACCCTGTTTCAGCAGGGGGATTGGACTAGATGATCTCAGAAGTCCCTTCCCTACCACGCTGTGATTCTGTGAGATCTAAGGAAGGGAGGAGGAAATATGCCTTGGTGTTCTGCCCAGCACCTTTCACCTGCAGAAATAACTCCTGCACCCACTCGTGATTCTTCTGTTCTTCTGTGAGCTCTGCAGCCTCAGCTCTCTGTGAATTTAGGTCCTTAATTCCTGGGGTTTTTAGGTGAGCCTGTGCTGCATTCTCCACCCCTGCTGAGACAGGGAGGTGAATCTATGAAGATTCTTGTTCATCCTCCTAGGGAGTCCCAGAAAGAAAGATGTCTTTTTCCGCAGTGTTCTCCATCCCTTTGTCCTCCCTTCCCTGACCTGCTCCAATGAATTATTCAGGCAAGAGCCAGAGCACAGCAGAAGCTGCTATCAGACACCGTCCTGAATAACAACGGGTGACTATTTTTATACCCTAACTCTTGTTACCTTGTGGTCAGGAGTGATGGGTTCCTGCCAGGTCTCTTCTCACCAAGCTTGCTCTCTTTGGCAGGAGTAGCAGCACAGTGATTTACAATGATTTTTAGGAGCTGAGATTCATTTTGACCTACTAAATGTAGGTGAGATCAGTGCGCAATCTAGATATATGTGTCTGAATACCACCCTGGTACCACTCTATGCCCTGCCAGCTGTACTCATGGGTTGCTTTACATTCCTCTCTTTTTACTATCTGTGTTTTATCCACAGTAAAGCACACAGACCACAGTCATTGCTGGATTTAATAGTTTCAGAGGTGAGACCTTGTGTTAGGTTCTGCTAATTTACACTGACACAGACTGACTCCTTCAGGCAGTTTGTATCCTCACAACTGCCCACATCTTGCTGTGACCCAGTGAGTGTGGCAGGGGCATGCCAAAGTCTTTCCTCACTCCTCTTTGCACTGCCCCAGGTCATGCCAGATGCACAGATTTCCAGAAAACGAGGGGAAAGGGTGGATTTGAGGACAGTGTGAAGGTAACTGGTGAGTGTGCAAAGAGAGGGAGGGTAGTCTGGCTGCAGAGAACAGAACAAAACAGAAAAGCAGGGGGGAAAAGAAGGAAAAAGCAAGCAAGAAGACAGCAATAGAGCACAAGACGTGTTATTTCTGCCAACCTGCCAAATTTAACACTCTGTCATACTCCTGAGAAGGAAAATCTGAACTTTCACTTTGCTGCAGAACAATGTGAGAAAAACTGCAGGAAGTGGGAAAAATACCCAAGACTTGGGTCACCCATCTCCTGCAGGGGCCACATTTCCAGTGATTTTAGAGGTATCTGATCCAGGCACATAAATAGAAAAGGGGAAACAGCAGCAGGGGCTGTTTCCTGCTCCTCTTCCTGAACACAAATGGAAGCTGCTCCCCGGGGATGGGGCAGCAAACACTTGTGCCTTGCTGTTTTCCACCGCCACACGGATCTGGGTGAACATTTACTACCAACCCTGGGAAAAACTGTTTAGCTCTAATAGCATCCAGGGGACGCAGCCAAGCTTGGATCCACAATGATCAAAACAGCTTTGCTTGGCTTGTTACACTTTCGTCTGTTCTAAAACAAGAGTTTCGATACAGATTTTTTTACGGGATACAGAAAATATTTTAATGAGGGAGTGGCCTGCTTTCCTGGGATGTCTCCCTGAATCCCTCTCAGAAGACATGTCCAGAATCATCCTTTCATTGCAAACTTCGATTTTGTTGGCATTTGCCACTGGTTGTTCTTGGTTCTTCAGCACCACACTCCTGGACTTACACCAGACCAGGTAAAAGGGAAAAAAGCAACACTCAGCCTGCAATTTTGGGAGTGAAAGCAGATGGAAACAGAGCTCCCTGAAATCCAACAGAAAAATAAAAAGCGTTTTGGGGTTTGTTTTTTTGCCTGTATTTGTCTTTTTTTTTTTTTTTTTTTTTTAATAAAATTGTCTCTTCAGCTGGTGACTTCCAAGCGCCAGAACTGGGAGTCCGGCTGGGACCCCGGGGCTGATGCCTGGATCCCCTGACCCTCTGGGCCCTGAGGCGCATGGATCCTCGCCCCTCCGAAATCCCCCGGTCCCGCTTCTCAGCCCCTTGAGGGCCTTCAACTCTCGGGGACGATCCGCAGACCCCGCAGGCCGCTCCAAGGACCCGGCCGGGACTGCAGGCCGCAGGACCGCGGGCAGGGACAGAGGAGCGCGGATCCCCCGATCCCCCGCCCCCCCGGCGGCTGATAGGGAGAAGCTCTTGCCCGTCATTCCCGCGAACGCTTTCGCAGCCCATTGGATGGCACGGCGCGGTGCCGAACAATGAGAAACGCCGAGGGGCGGGTAGAAGGCGGAACTCCCGCTCGGTGGCGGGAAAGGTACCGGTTTGGCGCCAAGCGGGAGCGCGGCGGCTGCAAGGTTCGGCTCGGCTCCAATCGGCTCGGCTCGGCTCGGCTCGGCTCGGCTCGGCTCGGACAGCGGGCGCTGCCGGGGCTAGGCCGGCTCCCACCCGCCTTCGCTCTCGCAGCACTGGTCCCTGCGCGGTCTTCTCGGCCTCTCCGAGCGAGCGCAGCATGGCGGCGGGCGTGCTAGAGGATGCGGAGCTGCGTGAGGCGCAGCGCGACTACCTCGATTTCCTGGACGATGAGGTGAGGCGGGGAGCGGGGCTGCACTGGAGAGACAGGGGCTGAGTAAGCCGCGTCCCGTGCTCTCCGGGGTTGGGTAGCAACCGGTCCCTGTAGCCGTCCCCGCTACTCCCTCCCCCTACCCCCCCCCCCAACTTGGTCGGTGGGACTAAAAGGACTAAAAGGAATCGAGCGCTGCAGGAACCGGCGCCTTGAGCCTCAGACCTTTACGAATTCATAGGATCACAGAGTGTTTTGGTTTAGAAGGGGATTTAAATAAGGTCATCCAGTCCAGCCCCCTTGCAGTCAGTAGGGACATCTTCAACTAGAGCAGGCTGCTCAGATCCCCATCCAACTTGATGTTAAATGCTTCCAGCTTCCATCTGCTGCCTCTCTGGGCAACCCGTGTCAGTGTTTCAGCACCTTTAGCATAAAAAATTAATTCCTCCTATCTAGTCTGAGTCTGCCCCGAGTTGAAGACATTAAGCTACCTTAACAACTAGTCTAAATTTCCCCCTTTTTAGTTTAAAGCTATCTCCCATTGCTCTATCATTACATGCCCTTGTAGAAAGTCCCTCTCCAGCTTTCTTATTGACCTCCTTTAGGTACTGAAAGGCCACAATAAGGTCTCCCTGGAGCTTTCTTTTCTCCAGGGGCTGAACAACCCCAACTTTCTCAGCCTGTCCCCTCAGCAGAGGGGTTCCAGCCCCTCAGTCACTTTTCGTGGCCTCTGCTTGACCCGCTCCAACAGGTCCATGTCTTGTGCTGAGGACCCCAGAGCTGGACACAGCACTGCAGGTGGGGGTTCATTAGACTGAAGTAGAGGGGCAGAATCCCCTGCTTTGACCTGCTGGCCACATTGTTTTGGGTGCAGGCCAGGATGTGGTTGGCTTGTAGGCTGTGAGTGCACATTGTTGTCTTATATCCAGCTGTTCATCCACCAATGCCCCCAATTCCTCCACAGGACTGCTCTTCATCCCTTCATCCCCCAGCCTGTATTGATCCCGAGAGTGGTGCAGGACCCAGCACTTGGCCTTGTTGAACCTCCGGAGGTTCATGCAAGCCCAATTCTCACTTCTCTGGTGTGCCAACTGCACTGTTCATCTTGGTGTCACCTGCAAACTTGCTGGGGGAGCAGCTGATCCCACTGTCTGTGTGATTGATTTTGGGTGTTATTTCCCCCACCCTTTCTTGCAGGAGGATCAAGGGGTGTACCACAGCAAAGTGCGGGACATGATCAGTGACAATCAGTATCGCCTCCTCGTCAACATCAACGACCTGCGCAGGAAGAACGAGAAGAGGGCCAACAGGTTGGTGTGGGGCAGCAGGGTTCTCCTGTAGCACCGTGCCCTAGGTGGGTTCTTAGAGGTCCAGCCCAGGTTTTGCAGGTTCTTTGTGCCAAAGAAAGGCCAAATCTTCTCCTGTGTACCGAGGCCTATATAAAAGGGTAGAGCTGATGTTATCCCCCATGATGTTATCCTGGAGAAGAGGAGGCTCAGGGGAGACTTCATTGCTGTCTACAACTACCTGAAGGGAGGTTGTAGCCAGGTGGGGGTTGATCTCTTCTCCCAGGCCATCAGTGACAGAACAAGAGGACACAGTCTCTCAAGCTGTGCCAGGGGAGGTTTAGGCTGAATGTTAGGAAGAAATTCTTCACAGAAAGAGAGATTGGCCAGTGGAATGTACTGCCCAGGGAGGTGGTGGGGTCACTGTCCCTGGAAGTGTTTAAAGTAAGACTGGATGAGGCAATTAGTGACATGGTTTAGTTGATTAGATGGTGTTGGGTGATACGTTGGACTTGATGATCTCAAAGGTCTTTTCCAACCTGGTTGATTCTGTGATTCTGTGATGTTCATTCATCCCTTCCAAGCTTGCAAACCCATCATGTGCCAAAAACCTTCTGCATCAAGCTGAGGTTGATTGTGTAATATAAATCATCTCCTTTCTAAGGATGTTTGAGAGTATTTTGGGCCAAGCTTTCCAGTCTGCACTGGAACATGTGAGGTTTTTCACATGTGGTTGGGTTTGTTCAGCTCTTGGCTGTTGGTAGTAGTGGACCTGACACAGAGCTGTGCTGAGCTTTGAGTTTTTCGTCTTTTGCTTCTTGTGAATTTGGTGAGTGCATGAAGGCATGGGAAGATGTTGAGGAGGAGGGCAGAAGGCGCTAATCTGCATTGTCACCTCCGTTGCAGGCTCTTGACCAATGCCTTTGAGGAGATGATTGCCTTCCAGCGTGCTCTGAAGGATTTTGTTGCCTCTGTTGACGCTACCTACGCCAAGCAGTATGAGGACTTCTACATTGGGCTGGAAGGCAGCTTTGGCTCCAAGCACGTGTCACCACGGACGCTGACAGCTTGTTTCCTCAGCTGCATTGTCTGTGTGGAAGGCATCGTGACAAAATGTGAGCCCAGGGGAAGACCCAGGGGCTTTGAGCAAAGGGGGTGGGTCCAGGTGTTTTCTGTGGCGGGCATATAATCCACCAGGAGCTATGGTACATCCTGTCAGCCTGGGCAAAGGGATCAGGGGACTTGGTAGAAGGTCTTGAGTATTGGAATGATCTCTGAACCCAACAAATCCTGGCCGTGGTTCACAGCAGGTTGTGTCCTAATTGCAGTTCAGCTTTGGAGACCTTGCTGGGGGACTGCTGACAGAGGGGTGGGCCATTCCTGCCCCTAACTTATCTTTCCTCCAACTTCAGGCTCTCTGGTTCGTCCAAAGGTGGTCCGGAGTGTCCATTACTGCCCAGCTACTAAGAAGACTATTGAGCGCCGCTACACAGACATGACTTCCCTGGATGCTTTCCCATCCAGCTCTGTCTACCCTACAAAGGTGAGGTGAAATAGCCTAATGTACCAGCAGCGATGGGTGTTGGCAGCTTTAGACTGTGGATCTGGTGAACTCCAGTCCCTGTCAGTCCTGATAACCCTGGCCAGCTGTCTGCTGCATGCTGGGCAATGCAGTCTGTCTTCCCACTGCTCCGCTGACCCCCTTCTTCTCCCTGTCCTCCTGAAAGGTGCTAAGGCTTTTTGTTGGGATTCCTCTAGGATGAAGAGAATAACCCCTTGGAGACAGAGTTTGGCCTCTCAGTCTACAAGGACCATCAGACCATCACCATTCAGGAGATGCCTGAGAAGGCACCAGCAGGGCAGCTGCCACGCTCGGTGGATGTCGTTCTGGATGATGACCTGGTGGACAAGGTGAAGCCTGGGGACCGCATCCAGGTGGTGGGGACTTACCGCTGCCTGCCAGGAAAGAAGGGGGGTTACACTTCAGGGACTTTCAGGTGAGCCTTCTTTTGTCTTGACTTCAGCCCTCCCACCAGGTCATATCTCTGGAAGATGAGATCTAGGGTAGGCAAGTGGCCGTCACAGAGCTGGACATTGGCTTGTACCTTGCTCTTTAGCATCAGTGCGTAGCTGTGAGCTCCAGCTTTTGTGAAGAGGAGGCTGGATGCTCTTAAAGATGCTCCACTGATGACCCAGTGCAGTTGGATAGATGGGGCTACAGCTCTTGGAGCTTTCCAGCCTGCTCCAGGACTTTGTGTAGAGCAAAGGATGACCACCCTGTGGTTTCTGTTGTGGTGTTGTGACCTGTAGGCTCTGTGGGCTTTGTGGACCTGATTGTGGCTGTCTGCCTTAGAATCATAGAACTGAGGTGGAGAAGGCCTTTGAGGTCATGAAGGCGTTAGCTTAGAACAGCCAATTCCACCACTAAGCCATGTCCTTCAGCACCATATTTACACATCTTTTAAGTATTTCCAGGGATGGTGACTCCACCATTTCCCTGGGCAGCCTGTTCCAGGGCTTTTGGTGAAGATTTTTTTTTTCCTAATAACCTAAAACTCCCCTGGTTCCTTCTCCAGGACAATTCTCATTGCCTGCTACGTGAAGCAGATGAGCAAAGACGTTCGGCCTCTCTACTCTGCTGCTGATGTGGCCAAGATCAAGAGGTTCAGCAAGAGTCACTCCAAGGTACTGAAGTCTTTATATCTGGAAGACTTCTATGGGATCATGAGGTTGCAGCTAGAGCAGCTTTAAGGCTTAGCATGTGCCTAAGGAGACGCCTTGCTGGGTTGTGAGGAACTCTTCAACCCTCTCAGTGATGTTGCTGGATTTACCATGCATGTCCTTTTCGTTTTCTGCTTATGCTTTGATCTGATCCTGGGGGTTGTGTTGCTCCTTTCTGCCTGCTGGCAGCTCTGCACAGGTGTCAAGACAGAGATCTGGCCATGTTGTGTCAGCTGGTTGCTAGAGGAGTTTCCTCTGCAGAAGAAGCATCTCCCCCTTCAGACCCCAAAACAGAATGAGGTATTGAGGTCTGCCCCAGCCTGGTCTGATGCTCAGATCTGTACTTCATAGTGTGGTGAGGAGAAAGCTTTGCTCTCACAGGGGCTGCTGCTTCCAGTGCTTGCTTGGATGACTGTGACAGGGTGGACTGGGACTTCAGAACCCCATTGGAAGAAAACTCTAGCCAAGGGTCTTCTCTTTTCTAAATGATTTCCATCCCTGTGGTTCTGTAATAGGAATAAGCTACTTTTTTGTGTGTGCTGAAATGGACTTCTGAAGTGTTTCTCCTTGACCTGACTTACTACAGTCCATCTGATGGGCTGTGCTTTGCCTCTTCTGCCTTAGGATATCTTTGACCAGCTGGCAAGATCCCTGGCTCCCAGCATCCATGGGCATGAGTACATCAAAAAGGCCATTCTCTGCTTGCTGCTTGGAGGGGTGGAGAAGATCCTGGAGAATGGGAGCCGCATCCGAGGAGACATCAACATCTTGCTGATAGGTCTGGGAAAGCTGAGCAGAGGCACCCTCAGCTGATAGTGTTGGGGGATGAGATGAAGGAGCATTGTTCTGGGCTTGGTTTGTGTAATTGAGGTTAGATGGGATCTCCTCTGATCCAAGCATGTGGATCATGTTGCTCTGGGACTTGTCCAGTTGGTTTTGAACACCTGGATGGGATCCCATGACCTTTGTGGGCCACTGTCCCAATGTTTGACCCACCCTCAAGGAGATTTTTTTTTTTTTCTTCTGCCTTCCAACTGCGATTTCCTGTGTTCCAAATTGTCCCCATTACCTCTGGTCCTATCATCATCATGCATCTCTTGAAACTCTAGCTCCATCTTCTCTGTTTTCTCTCACTGAGTCATTGAAGAAGGCAAGATCATTTGATCACTTTCTTTTCTGAAGGCTGAACAGCCCCACTTCTGTCCCCTTTTCCTTCTCACTTGCCCCTGCACTGAGGAGCCCCAGACAGGACACAGTATCCAGGTGGTGCACAGTTAGTATCCAGGTGATGTGCAGTTGCTAAACGTGGTCTTCTCCATTTCAGGAGACCCTTCTGTTGCCAAGTCTCAGCTGCTGCGGTATGTGCTCCACACCGCGCCCCGCGCCATCCCCACCACTGGCAGAGGCTCCTCTGGTGTTGGCCTGACTGCTGCTGTCACCACTGACCAAGAAACTGGTGAGGAGCAGGCTGGTTCCTGGTGGGAGCTGTCAGAGGGCTGCCTGTTAACACCTGAGAGATACTCTGCAGGATCATAGAATCCTAGAATGGTCTGCGTTGGAAAGGATCTTTAAAAGTCATCTAGTTCAACTCTCATGCAGTGAGTGGGGACAATCTCACTAGAGCAGGTTGCTCAGATCCCTATCCAACCTGACCTGGAATGTTTCCAGGGGGGTGGCTTCTATCACCTCTCTGGGCAACTTGTGCCAGTGTCTCACAACCCTTACTGTGAAAAATGTGTTCCTTTTCCTGCTGTTCATTCTGCAGTGATACAGGACTTGCTGCATCCAAAAGCTTTTTAGCAGCAACAGTGGTGTTTAGGGGTATTGTCTCCACTTCTGTTAGGTGGTAGTCTTGTTTACTCTTCTCTTTGGTGCACCCCATGTGAGGCCTAGCAGCAGCCCAGTTCTTGTTGTCTTCTTCATGAACTTGCTCCTCATCCTAAATGTCCCACTTTGGCTCTCAGGTTGGGTAGGAGATAGAATCATAGAATTGTTTAGGTTGGAAAACACCTTTAGGATCATTGAGTCCAGCCATAAACCCAACACTGCCAAGTCCACCACTAAACCATGTCATAGAATCAAGGTTGAAGAGGGCCTTTAAGGTCATCGAGTTCAAGCATGAAGTTAGAACAGCCATTTGCACCACTAAACCGTGTCCCCTCAGCACCACATCTACACCTCTTTTTAAATCCTTCCAGGGATGGTGGTACCACCACTTCCCTGGGCCACCTGTTCCAGGGCTTGACTACCCTTTTGGTGGAGGTGGGCAGCCCTGAAGGGTGCTGCTGCTCTCTGACGCTTATCCTAGTTGCAAGGTTGATGATATGGCAGAGGGGGATGTCAGGGTGGCCAGCAGGAGCAGGGAAGTCATTCTGCCCCTGTACTCAGCACTGGTTAGGCCACACCTTGAGTACTGTGTCCAGTTCTGAGCCTCCTCAGTTCAAGAAGTTGAGTTGCTTGAACATGTCCAGAGAAGGGCAACAAAGCTGGAGAGGGGTCTGGAGCACAAGCCCTGTGAGGAGTGGCTGAGGGAGCTGGGGTTGTTTAGCTTGGAGAAGAGGAGACCTTATTGCTGTCTACAAGTACTTGAAGGGAGGTTGTAACCAGGTGGGGGTTGATCTCTTCTCCCAGGCAACCAGCACCAGAACAAGAGGACACAGTCTCAAGCTGTGCAGGGGAAAGTTTAGGCTTGAACTGAGAAAGAAGTTCTTCCCAGAAAGAGAGATTGCCCATGGGAATGGGCTGCCCAGGGAGGTGGTGGGGTCAACATCCCTGGAGGTGTTTAAGAAGAGCCTGGATGAGGCACTTAGTGCCATGGTCTGGTTGATTAGTTAGGGTTGGGTGATCGGTTTGACTTGATGATCTTGGAGGTCTCTTCCAACCTGGCTGATTCTGTGATTCTGTGTGAGCCTGAGGCAGGAGAAGGGTGGTTAGAAGGGTGGTTGATCTCTCCCTCCCGCCCTACCCCACCCCAGGTGAGCGGCGCCTGGAAGCGGGGGCCATGGTGTTGGCCGACCGGGGGGTGGTGTGCATCGACGAGTTCGACAAGATGTCCGACATCGACCGCACGGCCATCCACGAGGTGATGGAGCAGGGCCGCGTCACCATCGCCAAGGCTGGCATCCACGCCCGCCTCAACTCCCGCTGCAGCGTCCTGGCTGCCGCCAACCCCGTCTATGGCCGGGTGAGTGCCGGTGGGTGCTGGGTTGGAAATTCCACAGCCCTCCCCAGCGGGCTGGAAGCAAATGACAGCTGTGTTTACAAAGCAAAACTACAATCTGCAATGGAATGCAATGAATATATGTACAAAATAGACACTATAGCAGATACTTACCATTAATGAACAGCACAAGGACCCCCCTGGTCAAAGAGCAGGGATGCTGCTAATGGCTTCGCCTTTCCCTGCCTCCTTTCCTACCCCCCTGTATGCAAAGGCACAAGTGAAAGAGCAGAGAGATATTAGAACTTAGCCAAAACAATGCAGCCAAAGTTAAGCAGAAGCCAGCAGAAGCACAAAGTTAGTATCTCCCAGAGCAAAGAGGTGAGAAGAGAGAGATTGTTTTTGTACAACTAGTTTAAGTCCCTTATCTCTCCAATGGGATTGTTTAGAACTATCATTATTTTCCTTCTTACACTCAGTAGTGATTTATTTTATGTTCTACTACCTTCTCTTCAAGATCTGTGGAAAATATTTAAAGGCATAGCCTAAAGCTACCACGTGGCAGTTCCTTGTCCCCTCCACAGTGAGGGATGTTGGGAGCTGTTTTGATGGAGGAGTGTGGTAGTTTCAGGCTGTGCTTGGAAAATTTTCCACAGATCTTGAACAGAAAGTGGTAGAACGTAAATAAATCACCATTGGATGTAAAAAAGGAAAATAATGATAAATTCTAAACAATCCCATTGGATAGATAGTGACAGAACAAGAGGACACAGTCTCAAGCTGCACCAGGAGAAGTTTAGGCTTGAGGTGAGGAGAAAGCTCTTCACAGAAAGAGTATTTGGCCATGGAATGGGCTGCCCAGGGAAGTGGTGGAATCACCATCCCTGGAGGTGTTCAAAAAAGATTGGATGTGGCACTTGGAGCCATGGTTTAGTTGTCAGGTGGTGTTGGGTAATACGTTGGGCTTGATGATCTCTGAGGTCTTTTCCAACCTGGTTGATTCTGTGATAACAAACATAAGCTAGTAGGATAAACTAACTTCCTCTCTTTTTGGCTTCCTCACTCTGGGAGACCCTAACTTGTGCTTCTGCTTGGCTTATTGCTGCTGCAGACTGGGTTTAGTGTGGTGTCCAGCTGTCTGGGCATCCATCCTTTAAGGCCTGGTCTGAGGAGGCCCTGCTGGTGTCCTTGGCAGCCAAGGCTAGCCCAAGTCTGTGACCCCTTACACTATCTTATTGTAGTATGACCAGTATAAGACACCCATGGAGAACATAGGCCTGCAAGACTCCTTGCTGTCCCGCTTCGACCTGCTCTTCATTGTGCTGGACCAGATGGACCCTGACCAGGACAGGGAGATCTCAGACCACGTCCTGCGCATGCACCGTTACCGCAACCCCAACGAGCAGGATGGGGATGGTGAGTTGCCTGCACCAACAGCCTCCTTGCTGCTCAGTCCTGGCCTTTCTTGGTGAGTGTCACCTCGTGGTGGCAGCTCTTTGGGCTCAGCATCCATGGCTTTGTTGGAGACTGCTTTTGATGGCTCTTGGGAGTTGCTTCAGAAGCTGAAAGCCCCATTCTCTGTGACCCTTCCCTCTCCAGCCATGCCTCTGGGCAGTGCCGTGGATATCCTGGCTACGGACGACCCTGACTTTGCTCAGGAGGAGGAGCAGGAGCTCCAAGTGTATGAGAAGCATGATGACCTCCTGCATGGGCCCAACCGCCGCAAGTGAGTCCTTCCTTCCACATTCCCTGGAGCTGTGTGGGGGTTTCCAGTTGGCGGGTTTGGCTTGAGTAATTAACCCAGGCAGTGGCTGACTGGTGGTGCTAGCAATAACCTGTGTGGTCCACAGGGAGGTATGTGGGCAGGATGCCAAGGGAGCCCTCCTCTGGGCTTGATTTCTCATGTGGGGCAGGTGGGGAATACCTCCTGGAGCTGAATTTTTTTTAGCCTTTGGAATAAACTGCCCGGGGAGGTGGTGGATTCCCCTACATTAGACACTTTCAAGGCCCAGCTTGACAGGATGCTGGGCCATCTCATTTTGGCTATATTCTTACCCAGAAAGGTTGGACTAGATGATCCTTGAGGTCTCTTCCAACCTGGTATTCTAGGAAGCTATGAATTCCCCACATGCCCAGACACCCACTAAGGGCAAAAAGCAGGAAGCCCACTTCAGCAAACCTTTGTGTATCATAGAATCATAGCATCCATTCCCTGCAGGGAGAAGGTTGTCAGCATGGAGTTCATGAGGAAGTACATCCACGTAGCCAAGATGATCAAGCCTGTCTTGACCCAGGAGTCAGCGAGCTACATAGCGGAGGAGTACTCACGCCTGCGCAGCCAGAGTGAGATGAACTCAGACGTCGCCAGGGTAAGGCCTGAGAGCAGCTCCCTCTTGGGCCAGGAGGAGGGAAACTGAGGCACAGGGCTCCCCTCATCCCTTACAGGTGTTTTCCACCCCTGTTGGGATGCCATGGTAAGTGTCAGCCTCGTAGAACCACTTCTCTCCGTTCCCTACCAGACGTCCCCCATCACGGCTCGTACCCTGGAGACCCTGATCCGCCTCTCCACGGCCCACGCCAAGGCCAGGATGAACAAGACAATTGATTTGCAGGATGCAGAGGCAGCTGTGGAGCTGGTGCAGTTTGCCTACTTCAAAAAGGTAGGGGAAGGGTGTCCCTCACTACTCAGAGGGTCCTTGAGCTTGGTGCAGGCTAAGCACAGTGGGCTGCAGATTGGGTCCTTTCCTGGTAATAGTGTGGGATGAGGCCACCATGGTGAGATCTTGGGTCTCTTGGAGTTGGTCCCTTAAAAGCAGCTTGAGTGGAAAAGGGTTTTCAGTCCATCCTGTCTTTGCTACACAGGTGCTGGAGAAGGAGAAGAAGCGCAAAAAGCGGGCAGAGGAGGACTCTGAGACTGAGAAGGAGGAGGATGAGCAGTCACAGCCCAAGGAGGGGCGCAGGATGAGGAGGTAGGAGCCAGAGCAAGGGAGGGGAGGATGTCATGCAAGGGCAACAGTCTCTTGAGGTTCAGACAGTGCTGGCCTTGGGAAGAATTCCATGTTTTGCTCAACCTCTTAGGGGTTATCATCTCTCCCAATTTGCAGTAGAGGGATGTGATTATTTCATGGGTAAGGAACTGGCTTTGGGACCATGTCCAAAGAGCTGCAGTCATGGACCTGGTGTCCAAATGGAGATTAGTAGTGAGTGGTGTCCCTCAGGGATCTGTGCAAGCCTCATAAGGCTCAACAAGGCCAACTTCAAGGTGCTGCACATGAGCAGGGCCATCCTTGCTATTAATCCAGGCTGGAGGTGAAGGGGTGGAGAGCAGCCCTGTGGAGAAGGACTTGGGGGTACTGGTGGGTGAAAAGCTGGGCACGAGCTGGCAATGTAGACTCAGCCCATAAAGCCTACTGTATCCTGGGCTGTGTAGCCAAAGCAATGTGGCCAGGAGGTCAAAAGAGGGGATTCTGTCTCTCTGCTCCACTCTGGTGGGATCCCACCTGAAGGGTAGATTTAAATTAGTCAGAAGTTAAAAAAAATAAGGGCAGTGTGACACTGGAACAGGTTGCCTAGGGAAGTTGTAGGTACTCCATTGTTGAAAGTCATCAAGGGCAGGTTGAATGGGGCTTGGAGCAACCTGATGTAGTGAAAGATACCCCTGCCTGTGTTAGAGGGGTTGAACTAGATGATCATTGAATATCCCTTCCAATCCAAACCTTTGTGTGGCTATGTCAGCCACAACCCTTGGATCTGATACCGGCTTGGGGATCCCATGACGTGCACAGGGATCTGTGGCTGAAGTTGGCTTACCTGTGAGCTGCAGGTACCCTCTGAGGGTCTGGCCAGACATCTCCAGGAGCTAAGGGTTGAGGGGCTCCTGAGCTCTGCAGTTCATCTGGAGCAGAGGTGACCTCTTTTTCCCTAATCAGGAGAAAGAAGGCACGCACAGAAGGGGAGGGAGACTCATATGATCCCTATGACTTCAGTGATGCTGAGGAGGAGATGCCGGAGGGTAGGTCTCTTGAATTTGTGTCACCTTGCTCTTGAGGGTGCTGCTTCTTTCTGTCCTGGTGGGTCTGTGCTCCTGGGGAGCAGTGATGGTTTGGGGTCACTCGAGGTCCCTGGTATTGTGTGGCATCACCCACCACTCCAAAGCAAGGTTAGTGACCCCCCGTGGCCAAGTGGGACAGGAGAATTCTTACGGCTGATTAACCTTTTTCCATCCGCTTCCAAACTGCTGCAGAAGTAACAATGTTGGGAGGGAATTTGGCATCACCCACCCCATCCTCAGGCCAAGTGCTTTTGCTCTTGGCAACTTGAAGGCAACTCTTCTTTCTGCTCCAGTCCAGGCACACACTCCCAAGACTCCAGAAGCCTCAGCTGCTGGCGAAGCGAAGAAGACGGAGTTGGCTGAACCAAGGTGAGCAGGGCCTGGAGGAGGTGTCTGTTTGTGCATGTCCTACCCCACCCTGCTGGGTCCAATCTGTTTTCTGATGCTGGAGGTGTGTCTGTGCTGAGTGCTCCTGCTCTGCTTTCAGCTCTCCTGTTGGATGCTGCTTCTGGAATGGGGAAGGGTTGAGGCATCCTGGGCTGGGATGGAAGAGGGAAGGTCTTGTGTGGGCTCTGAGGGGAATTACTTCTTGTTTGCCTGACCAGGTTGAAAGCATTCAAGGCTGCCCTCCTGGAGGTCTTCAAAACTTCCCATGCCCAGTCTGTGGGTCTGAAGAACGTGATGGAGTCCATCAACCGTGACAACCCTGAACCCTTCTCTCTGGCTGAAGTAAAGATGGCACTGGCACACATGCAAGATGACAACCAGATCATGGTGTCTGATGACATTGTCTTCTTAATCTAAACATCTGGGTGGAAAAGCCTAAGTTCTCATGGACTCTCAGTCTGGAGATTGTGTGTTTGCCTTTAATTTTCTCCTGAATGCTTCATCTGGCTGAGCTGAACTTTGGGGAGCTCAAGTCTGAGCACTTTACAGTTCTTCCTTGCTGTACATTGCTGGCAGTAAAACAAAAAAGCCAGGAGCTCTGGAAACTCTCATCCTTTTGCTGTCTTCAAACTGGAGTATTCAGGAAGAGGTTTGTTCCTGCAAGGAGCCAAAAGTCGAAACTTCAGTGCACATGATCAGTGTTCTTAATGTGTTGGTTTTAGCTTTGGTGGTAAGAGTTGCAGCCTTTGAATAAAGAGATCTGGATGCAGGGACCCAAAATCCAGTAGCAGTCATGGTAAGAAGCAATGGGACCTCCACTATTAGTAGTGAAGCTTTTATTTGTCCCCTTTCTTTTTCCCCACTTACACAGCCTAGAGCTGCTTGTCTCAAGTAAAGCTACATAATGCCTGTCCTTTTTGTGACCAGCCTCTTCCCCAGCTCCTACCCACCTTATGGAGGATGATTCCTGCTGATGGAGGGTAAAGTGTAGCCTGACCTGCTCCATCACCTGTGGGTCAGCTTGACTTCCAGATTTCACAGCTCTGCTGGGAGTTTTGGCCCCAGGTGGCTGGGAAGGGCCTGGGATGCTCAGAGCTGTTGGCTCTGGCACAGATGGGTTTGGTCTCCAGCTGCTCCTGGCTTCAGTGCCTGTATGAATTTTAATGGAACAAATGGGAGGAAACCTTAAAGGTCAAAGCCACTGGGGCCAGAGACCGTGCATCCCCTGTATGTCCTGCTGGCTGAGCTGCTGCAAATCTTCCTTTGTCCTGTGGAAGGTAACCATAAGCTAGTGGGATTCTAAAAGCCTTCCCTTGTTCTCGAGGGGATTTGTTGGACTGTCTTGCTTTCTGGGAACACAGAGGTGGCCACTTCCTCGAGGGAGACTATTCCTAGAAAGCAGCAGGCAGCCATGGTTTTGGATGGCTTTCCAGGAAAGCCACATGGGCAGTCAGACCAGTCTCAGCTGTTCATGATGCCAGAGCTGCTGAAGCTTTCTGATTTGATTTTATATTTTCAGTTGAAATTTGAGGTTTGTTTTTGGTCTTGGCAAGTTTGAGGTTAAGTTTTAGAGGAGACCTCTGATCAGCAGAGGCTGCTTGCTTTTATCTCTGCCCATCTCTGGGCACCTGCAGTTCCTGTGCCCTTCTTTCTAGGTGCCATAAATGTTGACTTCAATAACAAAAATAAACACCGTTTCCACCTTGACTTCCTGCTCTTCTCTTGTAAACTGCTTCCAGTTCTGGGGATGCAACTCTGTAGTCCTAAAATCATGGAAAGGTAGAATTGGTTTTGGTTGGGAAAGACCTTCAAGATCATTAACCTAACTCTACCCTCTCACCACTACCCAATGTCCCTTAGCAGCACATCTACTCATCTTCTGGGGACTTGTGCTGCTTTGGAAAGCCTTCAGCCTTCTTTGGGCTCAGGGGTGGTGTTGGACACATCCTTCCACCGTGTTGCCCTTGCCGTGGTGAACCAGACACTTGCAGAAATGCACTTGGGGTAGATGAGTAACAAATATGGGCAAGCTCCTGCTTCTCCCACCACAGCTGTTTGGCCTTTGCCATGCACAGGGAGGAAACCTTCCATTTTTCTTCATATCTGTTGAATTATAAAAGCCTGATGCTGAGCTGCTAGCATCCAGCACAGCTGTGACAGCAGACTTTAAAGTTTGGAGGGGATTTGGCAAGGTTGCAGCCTCCTAAAGATCTTCAGATGGATATGTTGCACTTCTACACAGTGACCTGATCTACTTGAAGATGTCCCTGCCTGTTGCAGGGGACTTGGTCTAGATGACCCCTTCCAACCCAAACCATTGTATAATTCTATGACCTCAGACCTAGGGCTGGTGTCTGGCTTTGTGTAACTACAAACTACAGGTGGTCAGAGTTCTGTCTCAGTGGCTTTGTTGCACAGCTCCAGGCCTGAGCTTTGTGGGGCTGGGAGGGAAGAGGAGCCAGCATGCTCTGTTCCTGCACTGCCACCACACTGCAAAGCCCTTGGGCAGGAGCAATGGGGCAAATGTACCCTTTTTTGGGGGTGTAGATGAACTTTTCTTACCAACTCCTTTGTGGGCAAAGGAACAAAGCCTTTTCTTCTGGAAGAATCCTTGGATGCTTAGGAAAAGCCTTCCTGGTAGTACATCTCATAGGACATGAGGAAATGGCCTCAAGTTGCACTAGGAGACGTTTAGGCTGGGTATTAGGAAAAATTTCTTGACCCAAAGGGTGTCAAGCCCTGGAACAGGCTGCCCTGGGAAGTGGTGGAGGTGCCATTCCTAGGTGGACTTGGCACTGCTGGGTTAGTGGCTGAACTCTATGACCTTAAAGGTCTATTCCAACCTAAACAGCTCCAGGAGTCTATGACATTGCCCTGCTGCAGCAGTGGGGGTACTGTCCTCCTGCCTTCTAACTGCTGGCTTTTGGAGGCTGTCCCTCTTTGTGGATCCCAGCAGGAAGCAGTGAGGGCATGTGGCTTTTTAGATGCATCTATCTCCTCTTTCTGGTGAGACCACCTTGTTTTCCCTGCCCTTGTGGTTGGGAACTGCTAATACTGTGTTTCTCATGACAAGACACCAGGAGGAGCTCCAGGGTAGGTAAATCCATGGTTTATTTTGCTGTTTTACAGCCTAGGACAACAGGGTGTAGCTATCTACCTGCCCTGTGTGCTGGTGACCACCTCAGTACATCAATCACAGAATACCAGGCTGGTAAGGACCTCAAAGATAATTCCATCCAACCTTTCTTAGTAAAAACACAGTCTAGGTAACAGGGCCCAGGACCCTGTCTAGATGAATTGTCCATTGGTGGGGACTTGCCCTCTTCCCTGAGGAGATTATTCCAAAGGCTGATTGCTCTCATTGTGAACATTTTTTCCTTCTGTGTCCAATGGGAACCTCCCCAGAAGTAGCTTCTACCTGTTACCCCTCCTCTTTTCCATGTGACTCCTTATAAAAAGAGAGTCTCCATCTTTGTAGTCACCTTTTAAATACTGGAACATGGTGATAAGGTTCATCCTGAGCCTTCTTTTCTCAAGATTGAACTTGGCAGTTTCCCAGTCCTTGGATGATCTGTATGGTCTTTCCCTGGACCCTGTCCACATCTTTTTTGCATACCTCTTTTATTTAGAATCATAGAATCAGTCAGGGTTGGAAGGGACCACAAGGATCATCCAGTTCCAACCCCCCTGCCATGGGCAGGGACACCTCACACTAGATCAGGCTGGCCAGAGCCTCATCCAGCCTGGCTGCAAACACCTCCAGGGATGGGGCCTCAACCACCTCCCTGGACAACCCATTCCATTTATTCGCAATTTTTTAGGCCCTTGACAGAGTTTTTTTAGCTGGCAAGGGAAACCCAAAACCCTGATCCTTGTAGAGGAACTGACTTGGCTGGTGTGTATGTGAATCATCCATAGCTTGTGGGACAGTTTGTGGGAGCTGTGGCTGATCAGCAGAGCAGCTTGCTGGCAGCCACCAGGTCTGCCAGCATCCCTGCTCCTGAGTACAGTCACTGCTGGACAACAGGGCAGGGACAGCTCTGCAAAAAGAATTTGTGACTCAGTCCAATCTGACCTGGAATGTTTCCAGGGCTGGGGCGTCTACCACCTCTCTGGGCAGCCTGTGCCAGTGTCATCACCCCTTGTTCTGCTGCAACAGGCCCTGATAAAAAGGTTGTCTTTATCTTTCTTGTAGGTCCCTTTTAAGTACTGAAAGTTTGCAAGAAGGTCTTCCTGGAGCGTTCTCCTCTCCATACTGAGCAACCCCAACTCTTTCAACCTTTCCTCACAGCAGAGGTGCTCCAGTCCTCCGACCTTCTCTGGACCTTCTCTAATAGGTCCATGTCTTTCTTGTGCTGAGGTTTCCAGAGTCAGACACACTGTTCCAGGTAAGGTCCACCTTCTTAACAAATAGTGTTTTGGAATGGCATCATGCAGCCAGACTAGAAGGTTATAGAATCATAGAATTGTTAGGGTTGGAAGGGACCTCAAGGATCATCCAGTTCTAACCCCCCTGCCATGGGCAGGGACACCTCACACTACATCAGGTTGCTCACAGCCACATCCAGCCTGGCCTTAAAAACCTCCAGGGATGAGGCTTCCACCACCTCCCTGGGCAACCTGTGCCAGTGTCTCACCACCCTCATGGTGAAAAACTTCTTCCTTGCATCCAATCTGAATCTACCCATTTCTAGTTTTGTTCCATTCCCCCCAGTCCTATCACTCCCTGACCCCTTGAAAAGTCCCTCCCCAGCTTTCTTATAGCCCTCTTCAGATACTGGAAGGCCACAATAAGGTCTCCTCAGAGCCTTTTCTTCTCCAGAGAGGTTGAAGCAACATCATACTCTTCTGTACCTTGTGTGCTGTTTTCCCCTGGGTACTATAGAAAATGGGGCTGGAAGGGATCTTAGAAAGGAGCTTAGTTGGCAGCTGTGACCTCTTGCTCTGTAGAAGCACCTCTGGTGGAGTCATTGCTGGTCAGTGATTGTCTAATTTATCCCTGAAGATCTGCATATGACAGTTAAGCTCAGTTTTCTCTTGTGTGGCCAAGGAAAAAGCTGATTTCTTTGACTTTGAAACTACCACATCTTTTAGACTGAATAATATTTTATGGATTTCAATGATTTTATGGATCCCACTGGATCAGATTTCCCCCTGGAAAGTGGGTAGTGTGCAACCTCTCTTGAGGGCCATCATGCTCCTTTTGGGATTAAAGATCACAGGTAATAAAAAGAGGGATTCAGGGAATGTCAGTTGGGCAACCAAAGTGTTTGGTCTTGTATGTGCTTTCTTTCAAGTTATGGCCCTAGTAATTCACCTGATCCCATTTCTGCTGAGAGGGACTGAGAACAGGAGCTCCAGGTCTGGCCCCGACCCTTGTTTGGTATAGGGTGACCCAATATGAAGATCATGTGCCCCTGTGCATCACCCATCACTCAGTTCATCTGTCCTTCCACCAGGGTTGGGCCATGCACCCAGGCATCTCTCTGGTGCCTTATTTAATGTATAGCACTTGGTATTATGTTTCTTAAGCCCTTTGACCGCCTCTCAGCAGGGCTATCGATGCCAGAAATTCAAAGCCCTCTTTATCTGCCTGTGGCACTCAGAGTGTGAAAGTAGGGGTGAAATCCCCACACCAGCACTGTCAGCATCAGCTAACCCCTGCCTCCAAATCAACTCACAATTCTGGCCAAAGCATGAATCACAGGATCACAGAATGGTAGAGGTGGTGAAAGGGACCTCTGGAGATCATCTAGTCCAAGCCCCCTGCTAAAGCAGATTCATCTAGAGCAGGTTGCACAGGATTGCACCCAGGCAGGTTTGGAATCTCTCCAGAGAAGGAGACTCCACAGCCTCTTGGAGCAGCCTGTTTTAGCAAAGCTGAGCTCGTGGTGACAGTCAAAAATGAGGTTGGCCAATCACTTGTAGAAGGAGCCTGAAGGTGCTGCTGGTGACCTCTGAGGACCACCAGTGATGACACAGAGCTGCAGTCACTGTCGTGCCGGAGCAGAGCATGCTGAGGGCCCCATGCGAAGGTTTCTGCTGCTGGTGTCTGGGGCACACTCAGCCAGCCACATTTCCCCTCAAAATTTGGTCTTTCCAGTTCATGTCTGTCAGCTTGTGGTCTGCATCTTGGTCATGAGTCTTGTCAATGTGCTAAACCACCACCAGCAAACCCCATGGGGGGCAAGCATGGATGTGTACAGTCAGCTCTCTAAACCAGAGGGTAGGTGATGTTATGGTGTCACACATCACAAAGGGAAAAATCTGAGGTCACCAGCAAGGCAGGAGCAGGCTGATGGGGGTACAGGCCTTGCCCTGTGCCCTTGTGCCACACCTTGAGTCCTGTGTCCAGTTCTGGGCTCCTCAATTTAAGAGAGATGTTGAGGTACTGGAACATGTCCAGAGAAGGGCAACGAAGCTGGTGAGGGGTCTGAAACACAAACCCTATGAGGAGAGGCTGAGGGAGCTGGGGGTGTTTAGCCTGGAGAAGAGAAGGCTCAGGGGTGACCTCATTGCTGTCTACAACTACCTGAAGGGAGGTTGTAGCCAGGAGGGGGTTGGTCTCTTCTCCCAGGCAACCAGCAGCACAACAAGAGGACACAGTCTCAAGCTGTGCCAGGGGAGGTATAGGCTGGATATTAGGAGGAAGTTCTTCACAGAGAGAGTGATTGCCCATTGGAATGTGCTGCCCAGGGAGGTGGTGGAGTCACCATCCCTGGAGATGTTCAAGAGAAGCCTGGATGAGGCACTTGGTGCCATGGTCGGGTTGATTGCTTAGGGCTGGGTGATAGGTTGGACTGGATGATCTTGGAGGTCTCTTCCAACCTGGTTGATTCTATGATTCTATGATTGTGCTTCAGGTGACCTGCTGAGATCAGCTCCAAAATATTTATTTGATCCTGGGATCAAATAATATATAATATTTTCTGCTGCAGGCTATGGAAGGTCCTCTGATGTACTTCAGCTCAGCTGGCTGAGACATCTGCCCCCAAAAATGCTGCCTGTTGTCATAGTGAACTCATGGTAGGTTGCTGGGATGCAGACACCAACACTGGGTCCAATGGACCCTTTCATTGGGCAGGGTGTTGGTGGGGCAGAGAGTGATGGAGAAACTACTTTCAGATAAGTCCTGTTCATTGGTAAGGATTCCAGCCACATCCCTCCTGTATGGCTGGGCACAAGCTTCCAAAGCAGAAAGCCCTATGAGGGGAAGCTGAGGGAGCTGGGGTTGTTTAGCCTGGAGGAGGCTCAGGGGAGGCCTTATTGCTGTCTACAACTACCTGAAGGGTAGTTGTAGCCAGGTGGGGGTTGCAACCAGCAACAGAACAAGAGGACACAGTCTCAAGCTGTGCAGGGCAAGTTTAGGCTTGCTCTTAGAAAGAAGTTCTTCCCAGAAAGAGAGATTGCCCATTGGAATGGGCTGCCCGGGGAGGTGGTGGGGTCAGCATCCCTGGAGGTGTTCAAGAGACTGGATGAGGCACTTAGTGCCATGGTCTAGTTGATTAGATAGGGTGATTGGTTGGACTTGATGATCTTGGAGGTCTCTTCCAACCTGGGTGATTCTGTGATTCTGTGATTGAAGAATGACTTTAGGAAACCAGGTTGGATGAGATCTTGGGCAACCAAGTCCAGCCAAGAGGCATTCCTCCCCAGGACAGGGAGGTTGGAGTAGATGATTTCTGAGCTTCCTTCCAACCTAAGCCATTCTATGATATCTGCAGAGATCCAGCTGAGAAACGGCACTTGGTTTGCCTGGCAGTGAAGTCAGTGAAATGCAGGTCATGGTGTGTGCCTGGTGTTTGTTCCTCTAGGTTCAAAGGCATTTGAGTAGCTTTGGGTTCTGTGTGCTGTGGAGTTCTAACTCCATGTTTCCTTGGAGGTTGTATAGGTGCCTCCTGTAAGGTATAAAGCTGAAAAGTTCAGAGGAGCTTAGCAGGATGTGGCATCCAAGTCCAACATGAAATCAGGCATGTCTCAAATATGTCCCTGCTCACTTGCAGAGGGGTTGCAGTAGATGACCTTTGAAGGTTCCTTCCAACCCAAAATGTTCTCTGGTTCTATGTCTTATGTCTGAGACCTACTGGACAGAATCCAGTGGAGAGTCATGAGGATGCTTAGGGGACTTGAGCATCTCCCCTGTGAAGAGAGACTGAGAGCCCTGGGGCTGTTTAGTCTTGAGAAAAGAAGGCTGAGAGGGGATCTGATCAATGTCTATCAATATCTGAGGGGTGGGTGTCAAGTGGAGGGGGCCAGGCTCTTTTCACTGGTATGCAATAATAAGATAAGAAACAACAGGTTCAAACCTGAACATAGAAGATTTCAGCTCAACATGAGGAGAAACTTCTTTGCGGTGAGGGTGACAGAGCCCTGGAACAGGCTGCCCAGCGGGGTTGTGGAGTCTCCTTCTCTGGAGACTTTCCAAACCCACCTGGATGCATTCCTGTGCAGACTACCCTAAGTGATCCTGCCCTGGCAGGGGGGTTGGACCTGATGATCTCTGGAGGTCCCTTCCAACCTCTAATATATTCTGATACTGTGAACACCTTAACCTAAGTATGTAACCTGCGGTGCAAACTGTGAGTTGTTTTTTATAGTAACTCAAGTGTAGAAGAGTTCTCAATGAAATTAAAACTTTCCTCTGATTTCCAAGTCTCCATCCCTGCTCCAAGGCCTTGGAACATAGGAGTGAAAGCTTTCTGAGATAAAAAATGTTTTTTTTTTTCCTGCTTTATGGTGATTGATGTTAGGTGACCAGTTTTAGATTTTAAATTTTTTAAATTTTCAGTGAATTTAACTCAAGACCATTTCAGTCACAGGAAATTTCAGGTCAGTGAAGGAATCCTTGCTGAAGTTCTAAGCTGCTGAAGAAAGCAGATGCGAGTGGAAAGTGGTGGTCAGGGCTAACAACTCAGTATTTGGGGTGATGAAGTCATTGTTTCGCTGCACGTAGCAATTTCCACTTTAACCCTGTGCCTGCAGAATCCAACCCATTTTCATGGCAATAACCTTTCCCTTCCTCTGAGAGCCCTCAGGGGAAAAGAAAAAGAGGTCAGGTTCTGGGTTATCAAAGTGAATTTCTGGTAATTCCACTCTGGTTTGTTCTTCCACACTCCATGTCTCAGTAGGTGCATTAGATGTGAACAGTCAGAGCAGGAACGTGTGTCGCAAAATTGGTACTGCCTCAGGTTACCTTAGTAGCCTGAAAAGTGAAAAATTTACGTCAGATGAGTTGCTGGGCTCTAAACTGTCAGCAGAATCAAACCACAAAATCATGACAACATCCTGCAGCGGCCTAAAGAAGCAGCAGATGGAGATTTCTGCCAGTGTTACACAGGAGAAGTGATAGGGCAGGGAGGGGGTCAGTCCCTTTTTGTCTGAAAATGTTGATTGGTGAGGGTGAGGAAGCACTGGAACAGGCTGCTATGGTCCAGGTGGCAGAGTTTCCTTCTCTGGGATCTTTCAAAACCATGGACGTGTTCCTGTACAACCTGCTCTAGGTGATCCTGCTTTATCAGGAAGGTTGGACTAGATGACCTCCAGAGGTTTCTTCCATCCCCACCATTCTGTGATTCTGTGACTTCTGTAAATTGGGCTTACACCTCCTCATCTATTAAATGGGGGTACCAATCTTCATCAGCCTAATGAGAACAAGTTGCTGTGCTCTTACTTGCACCACTCTAATGCAACAGGCAGTGCTGAGACCACTTAACAGCACACTGCACAGGGTATTTTATTTCCCTGGACACACTTATGTACTCAGCTACATCTCCACCAGAGTGCCTCACAAGCAGTCATCCCAGAGGGACCTGCACAGGTTAGGATGCTCTGGAAGGTGAAAGGTGATGTGATGCCATTTACTGGAGACACTGAAGGGAAAGTCTCCAGTTAACCTTATCTGCTAAGGAAAAGGGTCAAAGTAACCTTTTGGAATATTTCAAAGAAAAGAAAATGGCTCAAATCCTACCTTTCTGAAGGGAATGTCCAGAGGCCACTTCCAACCTCGATCATTCTCTGATTTTTCTGTAGGACTGAAGATGAATTTATGTGAAAAGCCCTATACTTCAGTCCTCTTCCAGCTTGGCAACATGCCTTTGGGAAAGGCTTCTTTGGGGGCTTTTCTTCACAGGGAAGCTGATCAAACTCCTTACATGGTCTTTTTCTCCAATGAAAAAGAGCTTTTACTCTCAAAGCCAGCTGCTTGTAAAGAGATTGTGGCATCTGGGGGTTGGCTACTGACAAGGTCATATGTCTGGAGTAGCTGCCAGGTAGACCCATGGCTGTGTGTTTGTATCTGTGCATGAAACAATGGGAAGATCAGGAATCCAGGGTCAGATACTGAAGAGATCCACCTCACACATAGATGTGTAGGCATTTTCCACTAACAGGCTTTCATCCTGATCAGTCAGAGATGGGAACAAGATGAAGCCTTTGGTCCTGTTTGTGTTTCCTTGAGTGATTTTGTGGCCAGCAGGTTGAGGAAGGTGGTTCTGTCTCTCTGCTTCACTTTTATGAGACCCCACCTGCAGTGCTGTCTTTAGCTCTGGAATCCTCAGCACAGAAACGACATGGACCTGTTGGAGTGGGTCCAGATTAGGCCACAAAGGTGGTCAGAGGGCTGGAATGCCTCTGCTGTGAGGACAAGCTGAGATACTTTGAGTTGTTCAGCCTGAAGAAGAGAAGCCTCCAGACAGACCTTACTGTGGCCTTTCAGTACTTCAAGGGAGCCTATGAGGAAGATGGGGATAATGTTTTTAGCAGAGCCTGCTGTGACAGGACAAGGGGTGATGGTTTTAAACTAAAAAGGGGGAGATGAACTAAAAGAAGGGAGATTTAGACGAGATAGAAGGAAGAAATTTTTTACGGTGAGGCTAATAAGGCACTGGCACAGGTTGCCCAGGGAGGTGGTAGAAACATTCCAGGGGAAGTTGGATGGGGTTCTGAGCAACTTGCTCTAGTCAAAGATGTC
Organism: Indicator indicator; assembly: GCF_027791375.1. Taxonomy (NCBI): domain Eukaryota; kingdom Metazoa; phylum Chordata; class Aves; order Piciformes; family Indicatoridae; genus Indicator; species Indicator indicator. Next base: position 32,443,431 of record NC_072018.1, read on the forward strand.
TTTCTTGAGTGCAGGGAGATTGGACTAGATGACCTTTAAATGCTTTTTCCATCCCAAATCATTCTATGATTCTATGACTTCCCCTGGGCATCTACTCTTCCCCTACCTAGTCACTGCAGAACAAAGGTGAGATGTGGGTGGATGGTGGAATTGAAACAAAGGGAAGTAAACCATGAAGTTCCATGGCTTGTCCTCACTTTGAAGCCCTTGTTGGGTCCTGATTTGCAGCTTGCTGATCTCTGACATTTGGTTTCTGTGAGGCATGTGGAAGTGCGTCCACAGATGTGTTTGTGGTAAGAGAATATTACTATTAGAAAGAGGGGGTGGGAAGAGAAAGAAAAAAAAAAGCTGCTTGAACAATATTTTTTTTACTCCTTTTCTTCCCTTATCTCTTTATTTGAACAAAGTATATTGGCTGACTTGGGATTCTGATGACATAGTGTCTGCCCCTCCCTTTCTGGAGGTAAAGGGAAGGAAGTGGGCTAGAAAATGAAATATCAGCTCCTAACCTCAGGTCAGGTAAGCCAGCTTCATGCTGCAACGGAAAAGATGGCAGTGGTTGAACCTCTCTATAAAAAGGAGAACAGAACTGGCTTTGAGACACATACAGAGTGGAAGAGATCTCAGAGAACGAGAACTCTTGGACTCTGTCACCCTGTGCACCTTCCTACAGAAACAAAGAGGTTGCCATGGCTTTTGCCAGCTACACTGCAGTGGTAAGTACCTATATTTGTGTAAGTCTCAAGATGACTTGTATCTAGCAATGCAGTGGTTTGTGTCAGCAATAGTGTGGCCAGCAGGACCAGGGAAGGGATTCTGTCTCTGTACTCAGCACAGGTAAGGCCACACCTCAAATACTGGGTTCAGTTTTGGCTCTCTCACTCCAAGAAGGACATCGAGGTGCTGGAGCATATCCAAAGAAGGGCAATGGAGCTGCTGAAGAGCACAAATCTTGTGAGGAGAGTCTGAGGGAACTTGTTTTGTTTAGCTTGAAGATAAGGAGGCTGAGGAGAGACCTTCTCACTCTTTATGACTACCTGAAAAGAGGTTGTAGTGAGTTGAAGGCTGGTCTGTCCTCCCAAGCAAAAGAAACAACAGAACAAGAGGCAATGGCCTCAAATTGTTCCAGGGGAGGTTTAGGTTGGGCATTAAGAAAAATTTCTTCACTGAAAGAGTTATCAAGAACTGGAACAGGCTGCCCAGGGAGGTGGTGGAGTCACCATCCCTGGAGGTATTTAAAAGATGTATAGATGAGGTGTTGAGTGACATTTTTTTTTTTTTTTTGTGGACTTGACAGTCTTAGATTAACAATTGGACTTGCTGATCTTATAGGTTCCTTCCAACCAAACCAATTCTATGATTCTATGATATATTTTCTGAAAGAAGAAAAGCAGAATGCAAATCTCATAATGCTATTGCCTACAAGCAACCCTTTAGGTCTTATTGGGATCTCAATGGGATGCTAAGTCTGTCTGATACAGCTTTCTGTCTGGAGCTTTTACACGTCCTTGGTGCTTGAATGACAAAGAGGCAGTGTCTTACCCATTATTTATCTGGAAGTGCAGCACTGTCACAGGAGTGACAGTCCTTTTCCCAGGTCATATGCAATGAAAATTGCTGGAATTTCACTGTGAAGTGTCTGTACATTTACATTTCAGCCTGTGCACTATTTGCAGCACTGTCAACTCCTGTGATTCTTTTAAAAGCTTTGCATTTATCTGTCTTATCTAAACCTGAGCTCCTGGAAATGGCCCAAGAATCTCAGATTTCATTGATAAAAAGGTTGTTTCTAGCAAACCCCTGCTAGGTGACCAACTTTTTGTGTCCTGAGAAAGCCTATGACTTATTAGGGTCCTAAGCTTAGACATGGGATCAGTTGAGTGCTTACCTCACTGTGTAGAGCATAAGGCCTCTGAATTTGACTGTGGACGAGGACCTTTCACAGCTTGTTGGAGAGATGCTCTTGATGCAGAGCCAACTATGAACCAGAATTTGGATGAGTTTAGCATCTCCTGTAAATAGTATTATTAGGATTGTGCTTTTTGCTGTTGCTGGACTGTCTCACCCAAATACAAGGATGAAGATGGTTTGTTGATGGTCCAACCTAGTCTGTGCTTGGATCGTGACGTCTCTTTTTTTCCTGACTGAACAGAGCTAATGACACCTTTCTCTCTCCCAGTTCAGATCACTGCTTTTGGTGCTGGTTCTAGCACTCATAGTAAGGAGCTCACCCCATGGCAGGGCAATTCATCCTCGACTCCCCAAGCATAGGAGCTCTGTGAGGCTCAGTGAAGATTGCCTGAACCAAAAGGATCTCAAATTCCCTACAACAGTGAAAGTTGACATTCGTATCAGCAATCCAGACCACGCCTTTACAATGGCCCATGATGTCAGGAACCGGTCTCTTGCTCCTTGGGATTACAGGTACCTCTTCAGCTGTTATCTAAATTGCAATGAGTGTCCTACAGAGGTGGCTTTTGCAGTGAAGGATGGCTGGTTCTCAGCACATGCCTGGAGTCCTGTGAATACTGCAGACACTTCATGATACACGCTTCACATTTTGATGTTGGGTGAGATTTCTCCAAGACAAACTGCAATGTAAAAGGGACACCAGTGGAATGATTTCTAATCATCTTGTCAATCTTTGGCAATCATAGAATTATTTAGGTTTGAAAAGACCTTTAAGATTATCAAGTCCAACCATTAACTCTACATTGCCACGTCCACTAGTAAACCATGCCCCTCAGCACCACATCTACATGGCTTTAAAACACCTCCAGGGCTGGTGACTCCATCACTTCCTTGCGAAGCCTGTTCCAAGGCTCAGTAACCATTTCCATGAAGAAATTTTTCGTGATGTGCAAACTAAACCTCCACTGGCACAACTTGAGGCCATTTCCTCTTGCCCAGTCTCTTGTTACCCGGGAGAAGAGACCAACCTCCACCTTGCTACAACCTTCTGTCAGGGAGTTGTAGAGAGCCAGAAGGTCTCCCCTCAGCCTTCTTTTCTCCAGACTAGACAAACCCAGTTCCCTCAGACTTTCCTCCCTCTAGACCCTTCACCAGCTTCATTGCCCTTCTTTGGGTGTGCTCCAGCACCTCAATGTCCTTCTTGCAGTAAGGGGCCCAAAATGAACCAATATTTGAGGTGTGGCCTTACCTGTGCCGAGTACAGAGGCACAATGTCTTCCCTTCTCCTGCTGGCCACACTATTTCTGACACAGGCCAGGATACTGTTGACCTTTTTGGCCACCTGGGGACACTTCTCGCTCATATTCAACCTGCTGCTGAGCAATTCCCCCAGGTCCTTCTCTGCTGGTCATTTTCCTGGTCACTCTTCCCCAAGTCTTTAGCACTGCATGGGGTTGAGATGATGATGGAATTATTCATTCCTCTAGGGAAAGAAAGGTTTACATTGTGATTTTGCATTTTCCTAACTGAAATGTTCAAAGGCTGAAATTGAAATAATAGCAAAGAAGAATGAATACTCCACTTGACATCAGTCCTGTATTTTAACCAGCTCCATTCCATCTCACTCTTAAAGACTAATAGGGTGGTACTACTCTCCCAAAATCGAGTCAGTTCCTAGGAAATCATTCTAAAAATATTGAGAATAGGGAAATTCTTTGGGCATGTAGTGATAGGACTAGGGGGAATGGAATAAAGCTGGAAGTGGGGAGATTCAGGCTGGACGTGAGGAAGAAGTTCTTCACCATGAGAGTGGTGAGAGCCTGGAATGGGTTGTGCAGGGAGGTGGTTGGGGCCCCATCCCTGGAGGTGTTTGCAGCCAGGCAGGATGAGGCTCTGGCCAGCCTGATGTAGTGTGAGGTGTCCCTGCCCATGGCAGGGGAGTTGGAACTGGATGATCTTTGTGGTCCCTTCCAGCCCTGACTGATTCTATGATTCTATGATTCTATGCCTCACTGAGGACACACAGGTCAATAGCATGGTGTTTTCATGGAGAAAAACAAGAAGACCCTCCCCAAACATGTTGTACAAGTGCATAAAGCTCTTTTGTGTGCCCATCCCCAGGCTTGACGAGGACCCCAACCGCTTCCCCCAGGTGATTGCTGACGCTGAGTGCCGCCTCTCCAGCTGCGTGAACTCACAAGGGCAGGAGGACTACAGCCTCAACTCTGTCCCCATCCAACAGGAGATCCTGGTCCTCCGGCGGGAGCAGGAGGGCTGCCTGCCCACCTACCGCCTGGAGAAGAAAATCATCACTGTGGGCTGCACCTGCGCTGCTCCAATTGTCTACCGCCAGTCCTAGGAGGGGTTAGTGAGACCACATCAGGAGGAAGGAAATGTCTCCCCTGAACACCTCCAAGGGGAGATGCATCCCAGCCATTTAACATGACATTTCCTTTCCAAATCTGAGCAAACTACCTCCTGAAGGCATCGATCCTTGTTGATTTCTGAATGGAAGTCACTGCGAGCTGGTGTTGGAGGGGAGAGAGGGAGACAGAGGAAGAATTTTGTTTGTGGCTCCAAGCAGTAGGGTGGGGGTAAAGCAGTGCTTCTAGGGTTGATTGTTTGTTTGTTTGTTTGGGGTTTTTTTGATGCATTTTATATCAGTTTGGTGAATGAATGAACTATAGTTTCAGAAGCTGTCCCTGGCAGTAATGGATACATGCCAACCAGCACTGTCACAAAAATCCCATCTCTTACACCTTTTCCCTCCCTCCCTCCTTACCCCCTCATCCTTTTTATCTGTCCTTGCTTGCCAGCATATTACCAGTGCACATCTGACAGGCCTGATTCTCACTGGACTCTGAGTCTGTGCCACTCAGACTTCTGTCACACCGTTTTGGGAGAGAACTGAGTCCACTTGCATTGAGAGCTAAAAATCAAAGAACCAAGGAGTGTTTGTATTTCTATTTATATCTTCTATTTATGACTCTATTTATGGCTTTGTATGTGCTCAGAGTATCAAAAAAAAATAGTGAGTGTTTATCTGTATTTATTCAATAATTTATCTGCTGAATAAAAGTTCTATTTTATTTACAAGAAGGTTGTGTTATGGTGGATCAAAATGAAAGCAGACACAGAAAATGGGTTTGGGCTGCACTCAGTAGCACTGAGAGATTTCACCCAAGATCAGGCTTGTTCTGGCTCAGTGATATGAGTAAGAAGGAGCACAAGAGAACTTGCAGCCTAGATAGATGAAAAGAGGCCAAAAAAGAAGGGCTGAAAGTGCTGAAGTGAGGTTATACAGCCAGTGCTGGGGGGAGGTGGCAATGTAGCTGGGTTCTCTAGACCTTGGAGGTGGTCTCTAGGGATGGTGGGAAATACTGCAGGGCTGCAGCTGAAATTTGGGATGGAGGTCTAGTCTGGTTCATGTGAGCAACCTATTTGATTTCAGCTACACAGAAGACACTTTAAGATAGAAGCATAGAATCATTTTGGTTAGAAGAGACCGTTAAGGTCATCAAGTCCAACCATTAGCTAGCACTGCCAAGTGCTGCCATCACTAAACCTTGTCCCTCAGCACCACATCTACACCTCTTTTAAATCCCTGCAGGGACAGTGACTCCACCACTTCCCTGGGCAACCTGTTCCAGGGCTTGACAACCCTTTCAGGGAAGAAGTTTTTCCAGTTTAAACTTCTCCATGTGCAACTTGAGGCTATTTCCTCTTGTCCTGTGCCTTGTTACTTGGGAAAAAAAGACTGAGCCCCACCTGGTGCAGTTAGGCTTTGGGTTTCCTGCCCAGAGGAGGTTGGTTGAGTTGTTGGGTCTAAATGACTCCTTTGGTACTTGTTTGTTGAGTGTATTCCCTGCCCCATGGGTCACCAGGAAGCAGTTTAACAAGCCATGGGTAACCAGGTGGGGAAACCTTCTTTTTCAGTTACAAGCATGTGTACTCATTTGTGGCAGCAGCTGTTTCATTATGACCACCAAGTTCTTCATGTGGTGGAGCACAAACCCATGGAGGCTTCTCCTTTTTTGACACCATCTCTTCTCTTACAGTAACCACTGACCAGGAAATCTCATGTTGCACACCCTGGTTTTTACTCTTGACCTATTTCTCTCCCTCTCTATAAATCTAGTTCATGGGGTTGGCCTCACATTTTTTTTCTTTTTTTCGTGGGGAGAAAACCAGCTTCCATTTCTCTCTCCAGATATAATTTGGTATTAGGTTTTTGGAAGCTAAAGAGCTATAATCTCCTGTGCTGATGCTCTTAAACACTCATCAGCTTAGCTGAGGAGTTGCTCTGGCTTGATATATTCTGAGGTAGCTAATTAAGGAAGTCTCACCCCTGGTCATGAGGTTTTGCAGCCAATGCTATCAACTGCAAACCACACACCACTTATTAAGGCATGCCTGTGGGGATTGTTTCTAAATAAAATGAGCAACAAGGGTGATTTCCTTCTCTTGGCATTGTTCTTAGAGTGCAGTTGGTTGTAAATAAGAGTCTGGTGATTTTTTTAGGTGCTGGCTTTTGTGATAAGGTAGGTGGTTGGCTTTAAGCTTCTTGTAGACAGCACAGTCATATCACCACCAGGAGCAAGAACAGTTCACAGCTGAGGACCACTCTTTGCTAGAGGCTTTGCATGGTTTTGTTCCACTTGCATCAGGGATCTAGCTCCTGGATTCTCAGCTGAGCATCTCTGGCTCTGAAATGCAGCTTAGAGCAGCCTTCAGGGACTCAGATGTTTTACCAGAAGGAGAAGCACTGCTGTAGGCGTAGCAGCAGTCCCACAGAGTCTTCTTGTAACCTGCTGGGCTAAGCAACCTATAGTCACAGGCTAGTATCTGAGCCTTCTGGCTTTTCCTATTCCTTTCACCTTCTGCTGGCCTCTCCTTTCCCTGTCTCCTTACTCAGTCCTTCCCTTGGCTGTGCCTGTTCTGGCAGCTCAAGCAGGATCCTGTTGTGAAGCAGCTCTCATGGGATATTGGAAGGAGCACACTGGAGAGAGTCCTGCATTTGCATATGCTGGGACACAGAGAAGTGATATGAGTCCAGGGAGATGCCTCCTCCCAGACTTATGGACATGTTGGCCTACAGGTATGAGTCAGGCTTCTTTGGATCTTTGACCACAGGCAGACGCTCCTAGGGGTGTTCAAAGGGACTACAAAAGATAAGAAGGAATTTGCACTGAAACTTTCCAAAACAAGAAAGAGCAAGATTTAGCTGCTGCACCTCAAATCAGTAACAGCTGAGCGAGGATAAAAGAAAGCTCCTACTCTCTTCAGTGTCTTGGCATGATCATTATTGATGAATGTTTTCCCAGAGAAACAAAGGTACTGATTAGGTGACCTCATGGCAGAATGCATTGATTTGCAATTATTCTGCACCTTTCCAACTGAACACAACAATAAGAAGGAAGACCTCTCAGCTTTGTGATGCCAGGACTTACAAGAGAACTTTCAGCAAGAAAGGAAATATTTCTCAGGTCGAATGAATCAAGGTGATCATACCACTCATAGAATCATTGAATTGTTAGGGTTGGAAGGGACCTCAAGGATCATCTAGTTCCAACCTTCCTGCCATGGGTCAGGGACACCTCACACTATATCAGGTTGCTCAGAGACACATCCAGCCTGGCTGCAAAAACCTCCAGGGATGAGGCTTCTACCAGCTCCCTGGGCAACCTCTTCCAGTGTCTTACCATCCTCATGGTGAAAAACTTCTTCCTGACATCCAATCTGAATCTACCCATTTCTAGTTTTGTTCCATTCCTCCCAGTCCTATCACTCCCTGACATCCTAAAACGTCCCTCCCCAGCTTTTTATAGCCACCTTCAGATACTGGAAGGCCACATTAAGGTCTCCTCAGAGCCTTTAAGCACTTCTGCTGGAGCAAGACAACATCCAATCAACTTGCAAAGGTGAGGACCAAGTTGGCAGGAGGCCAGGTAAATAAACAGGTTTTGTGTCCCAGGGCACAGAGTTAATTGGGTTGGCAAATGGTCCAAGGGAGAAAGATCCCTGTCAGCCCAGCAGCAGAAAGCTGTTGGTGTCTGGGCACTCCAGCTGTATCATCTCTTGCTGACCAGCTGCTTCCTTTTTTTTTCTCTCAGCTTTGTTAACTGGGCCTTATTATTCATGGGCTAGCTCTATCCAACAGCACATCACTACCAGGGAGCAAAGGGTGGGACTTAACTGTAATTTTAACTGTTAGAATTTACCTGGGCTGCTGCAGACCATTCACCAAGGCTTCTATAGCAAGTGGTAGGACATTGAGAGGTTATCTAATGGACAAAGCAATCAGCTTTATTTCAGTCTTCCTGGACTGATACTTACATAATGACTTGAAAACCTCAAAGGATGAGTGTTCTTGGATGAATTGTTTTTTTGTTTTATTTTCTTTTTGCCAATCTGTTCCCATACTTAATATTCTTGGGACAGTCAGCTGAGGTGAACTTCAGGATCTGCAGGAGATCTCAAGGAGGAATAGTTGGAGATAAGGTAGGGAACAAGCTAAGTTAGGATCACATATACTGCCAGATCACTGGGCAAAGTTATATCAGGGAACATATATGAGCAAAGTTATATTAGTGTTTGGAGGCAACTAAATGTGTGGACAGGAGTTCATTGTTGTGATTGCAGGTACTGTGATAACTCAAGTAACGTTGTCTTGTCAGTGCTTATTTCTTATCAATGCTTATCAATCTCTAAAGGACAGGTGGCAAGAGGATGTGGCCAGATTCTTTTCAGTGGTGCCCAGAGACAGGACAAGGGGCAATGGGCATAAACTAGAAGACAGGAATTTCTATCTGAATGTGAGGAAAATCTTTTTGTAAGGTTGGCAGAGGACTTGAAAAGGCTGCCAAAAGAGGCTGTGGAGTCTCCTTCTCTGGAAATATTCAAAACTTGCCTGGATGCAACACTGTGCAACCTGATTTAGTAGAAGTGTTGGACTAGCTGATCTCTAGAGGTCCCTTCCAAGTCCTGCCATTCTCTGAGTCTGTGATTCCTTGGACCAGTGCACATCTGTGAGGTCAAGGGATGGTATGAATCATGTGGCCATGCTGTGAGTTTAGCTCACAGGCTGATGCACTTGATTTTGCCTGGAGTACAGTAGGAATCAGAATAATTTTGGTTGGAAAAGAACAAAGGTCAGTGAGTCCAGCCAAGTAGATTAGGGAGGTACAGCTGGAGGAAATAACCCCTGGTAGCAAAAGTTGGGATGATCACATCTCCAGTTAGCACAGATGGATCTGGAGAAGATGCTTTCACTTGAGAGAACCTTGCCACTCGTTAGGGACTTGCATCCCTGAGCTCTGTCTCACTAGAAGTTTGATATTTACCGTTGCATTTGCCAATGGCCAAGAAGAGTCACACCTCCTCAAGATGGCAGCAAGCAAAACATCCGCATCTTTGCAAACCAGCCTGCCTTCTGAAAGGCAGAAGATTTTTATCTGAGCACTTTTAACCCAAGTGTGCTTTAAATAAACCCAGCTGCAGTGCTGGATGTCCACCTACGCAAGTCACGTCGCCAGCGTGGTAGAAATGCTGTGTCAGAGTGCTCTACATTTGAGGCACCAGCTGCTGGCAGGGAATGTATGATAAGGCCAGGAGCATGGAGGAAATGATGATTACAGTTAGCAACACATGGTAAATACCCACCCAACTCACTCATGCATTTTTTTCCTTGAATACCAAAGTAGTGATGCTGCTCCACAGAAAATGTGTTGAGAGGGGTTGGAGTTAAAATCACAGATAGCATCAGCCCAAAGTTAAAGTCAGCAGTGGAAATGCACTCAACATTTGAGAGGAAGGAGTTATTTCCCCCCCAAAAAAAGCATTCAAAGCGTTTTGTTGATACACAGATTGCATTAGGTTGGATGTGACCCATAAAGATCATCTTGTCCAATCCCCTTTGCAGTGAACAGGGACATCTCCAACTAGATCAGGCTGCCCAGGGCCACATCAGTCTGATTTTGAATGGCTCCAGGAATAGGACTCAGCATCCCTGGGCATCCTGAAACTGGTCTTTACAAGGAGTAATGTTTTTAAACTAAAAGAAGGGAGATTTAGACTAGGCATAAAGAAGACATCTTTGACAATGAGGGTGGTGAAACTCTGAGCCAGGTTGCCCAGACAGGTGGTAGATACTGCATCCCTGGAAACATTGCAGGTCAGGCTGGGCAGGGCTGCAAGCAGCTGATCTAAAGATGTTCCTGCTCATTGCAAGGGTTTGGCTTGGATGATCTTTAAATGCCCTTTCCCATCAAAAACCATGTTATGAAAGCTGGTGAGGAGCTGGTGAGGGAGCACAAGCCTCATGAGGAGCAGCTGAGGGAGCTGGGGTTGTTTAGCCTGGAGAAGAGGAGGCTCAGGAGAGACCTTATTGCTGTCTACAACTACCTGAAGGGAGGTTGTAGCCAGGTGGGGGTTGGTCTCTTCTCCCAGGAAACCAGTGACAGAAGGAGAGGACATAGTCTCAATCTGCATCAGGGGAGGTTTGGACTGGGTTTTAGGAAGAAATTCTTCCCAGAAAGAGAGATTGGCCATTGGAATGGGCTGCCCAGGGAGGTGATGGAGTCACTGTCCCTGGAAGTGTTTAAAATAAGACTGGATGAGGAACTTAGTGGCATGGTTTAGTTGATTAGATGGTGTTGGGTGATAGGTTGGACTTGATGATCTTGAAGGTCTTTTCCAACCTGGTTAATTCTGTGATTCTGTGAAATTAATTTCCAATCAGATAATTAGGTGGATAGCTGGATAGGTTTTTTTTTTTTTTTTTTTTTTTTTTTCCTGATCTGTCTTGAACGTGAAATTATTTTGGTGTCCCTTGGTAAATCATTTTTCTTCAGGTATCTTAGTTTCTCTGTCAGTAAAATGATGTTAAGGATACAAACCGTAACTTTCCCATGGGATTTACATTTCACTGCAGCAGAACTAGATATTATCAAGCGAATCTGAGGCTTTAGCATCATGCAAGGCTCTTATATGATCATTATGGAATTGAGTGACTTCTTGCCTTATCAAAAAGGCTTCTTTAGTAAGAAAGAAGAATTCCACAGGTGTGGGTTTGTTTTGTTGTTTTATATGACACCAGTTTATTGATTTATTTCACAGGGTATTTTTTAATTACACAAAGATAAATAAAAAGATACATTATTAATAACCCTTCCACCAGCATAAATAGAGTTGCATAAATAGACATTTCAAACTGTAAACTAAAGTTGTGTAGAGAGTTCCTATTGCTATAGTTCCCTTGTACATAAAAGTGTCCAAACTCTGAATTCGCAGAGTTTGAGATTTTGGAGGAAAATAATTCTTTTTCTTTAAAACCGAGACATCTTAATTTTTAATATATTTCTGATAGTTTCCAGCTAATCGTCCAGGCTTGATTCAGTCTTCCAGAGACCGAATCAGCTCCTTTCATTTCACTTCTGTCAGGCAAGGAAGCTTTCCTCCGTGGCTCCCTGCTCTTACCCTGCTGGCTCCCTTTAAGCCTGGTGTTGGACCATGGGGAAGACGCAGGTGCAGCCCACAGTGATAATTTTCTTCTCCAGCCGGAAGGATTGGTGGCAGCCCTTCGACTCCCTCTTAAGGACAAGGATCTCCTGTTTGATGGCGACAGAGTTGAGGCTGTGGTCCAGCTGCCCCTTGGAATTCACACATCTGGAGTGGCGACACTCGGCGTCCGCAATGAACTGGGGGAAGCGGTTGTGATCCTCGTCGATCCTGTGGGTCGACATGAAAGGATGTGGTTGTATCGAGAATGGTGTGGCCAGCAGGATAAAGGAGGTTATTCTGCCCCTGTACTCAGCAATGGTCAGGCCACACCTTGAGTACTGTGTCCAGTTCTGGGCTCCTCAATTCAAGAGAGATGTTGAGGGACTGGAATGTGTCCAGAGAAGGGCAACGAAGCTGGGGAGGGGCCTGGAACACAAACCCTATGAGGAGAGGCTGAGGGAGCTGGGGGTGTTTAGCCTGGAGAAGAGGAGGCTCAGGGGTGACCTCATTGCTGTCTACAACTACCTGAGGGGAGGTTGTAGCCAGGTGGGGGTTGGTCTCTTCTCCCAGCCAACCAACAGGAGAACGAGGGGACACAGTCTCAAGCTGTGCTAGGGGAGGTATAGGCTGGATAGTAGGAGGAAGTTCTTCACAGAGAGAGTGATTGCCCATTGGAATGTGCTGCCCAGGGAGGTGGTGGAGTCACCATCCCTGGAGATGTTCAAGAGAAGCCTGGATGAGGCACTTGGTGCCATGGTCTAGTTGATTGCTTAGGGCTGGGTGATAGGTTGGACTGGATGATCTTGGAGGTCTCTTCCAACCTGGTTGATTCTATGATTCTAATTGTGGTGGGTTGAAATTACCCCCCCTCCCCAAAGTAAAATTGCCAGCTCGACTCAGCTGGAAAGCAACTGAAGCTATATTTACAAGAGAAGCTACAATCTGAAATAGGGAATGCAATGAATATGTATAAAATAGACAAATTTTACATACATTTACAATTTATAAACAGCAAAAGAACCCTCCCTGGACAAAACCAGGGGGTTACCAACAGCTTCCTCCTCTTCCCCTGTCCTTCCCCCCCTGTACATGGGACCAGACAAAGAAAGGAGAAAAGCAGAGAGTGGCTTGTTAGTACTTAGCCACAACAAAGCAGCACAGCCAAGGTCAGCAAGCTAGCAGAAACACCAGCTAGTATCTGCCAGAGCTAAAGAAGTGAAAAAGAGAGAAAGTTAGCTTATAGAACTAGCTTTATGTTAGATACCAGGCCAATGGGATTATTTAGACCTTATCATTATTTTCCTTTTTGCATCCAATAGTAATTTATTTACATTCTACCATGTTCTGCTCAAGATCTGTGGAAAATTTCCTAGGCACAGCCTAAATCTATACAGTAATGGAAATGCTGATGCTGCTCAGGGGGCATGATAGTCTGGATCACTAGGGGCTCCCAACTTGAGATTTTGTACCTTCTGGGAGATTGCCTATGAAGGAACACCTCAACATGAGGAGAAACTGCTCTGAGGATGATGGAGCACAGGAACAGGCTGCCCAGAGGGGCTGTGGAGTCTCCTTCTCTGGAGATTTTCCAAACCCACCTGGATTCATTCCTGTGTGGCATGCCCTAGGTGATCCTACTTTGGCAGGGGTGTTGGACCTAGAAATCTAGAGATTTCTTCCAACCTCTAACATTCTATGATTCTGTGATTCTATTATTCTCCCCTACTGTATATTTTTAGAAGATAAAGTGTTAAGTAAGTAAATGCTGCAGATTTTGAAGCCAGGACTGCAGGCAGCTGTCTTTGCAATGAACTTGTTTCAACCGGGCACTGACCTTGAAAGGCTGATTCGAAATTATCTGAGCTTCTCAGCATGTCAGACTGACTAATGGACCCAAAGACCCTCCTGACAGCAGAAGAAATGTTCTTAGGTCCTGGTGCTAATATCATTAAACCACCATTGAATCTGGTGTAATGTTAGCCCTCTGAGGTTTGGGTTTTTTTCAAGATAGCTTAGACAAAGAATGCTTTTGATGGTAAAGTTTGCCCCAGTATAAAAGAAATTAATTAAATTACAAAAATAATTTCCTTTGCCTTCTATGTTGACCTAAACCATTATTTTGTTCTCTGTTCCTTTCTGTACTGGTTATCTTTCAAAGAGGATTACATGGAATATGGATACCCTCCTATTCCCAAAATCTCTCAGGAGGGAAAGCCCTGAAAATAAAGATGTGGGCATAGCCCCAGCATTTTTCCTGACCATTACATCCAGAGTAATTCTAGAGCCATAGGGACAGAGGCCATACCTGTAATCCCATGGAGCCAGAGAGCGGCTGCTGACATCAGGAGCCACTTTGGTGTCCTGGTTTGTATTGCTGATGCTTATGTTGACCCTCACAGTTTGAGGGAATTTTGAGTCTTTTGGGGTCTGGCATCCAGTATATGCTTGCTTGAAGAGGTTCTGTGGCTTGAGTCCAGGCTGTATCACCTTCCCATATGCAGAAGTGCTGGCTGACAGCACGGCCAGCAGCACAAAGAGCACTGACCTGGACTGAAGAGAATTGGTGCATTTAGGACACAAGGCAGGTGCAGCTTCTGTAACATGGCACACGTAACAGCTTTGCTGTGTGGCTAGGAAATTCATCCACAGTCAGCCCAGCTGGTGGTTAAAGCCTATAACTTGGAGTAATCAGACAAAAATGTGCCATAAATCACATCTGCTCTTGCTTTCATTAACTGATGATGGGACAAGGGGTGATGACACTAAACTAAAGGAAGGGGGGATGAAGACTGGATATAAGGAAGAAATTCTTTATGCTGAGCCTGCTGAAACATTGGTACAGAGTTCCTGGAGAGGTGGCAGATGCCTCATCTCTGGAAACATTCCAGGTCATGTTGGACTGGGCTCTGAGCAACCTGATCTACTTGAAGATGTCCCTGCTTACTGCAGGGGAGTTTGGCCTAGATGACCTTTAAGGATCCTTTCCAAACCAAAACATTCTATGATTCTGATTCTTCTGGTGCTGACAGGTGTGGTATCCACTCAGCTGTAATTTGTTGATTACAAAAAAAAAAAAAAAAATCTAATGCAGACATTAGAAGACAGCAGAAAAGATAGAATGACAGAAAGGGACTCTGAGTTTGAGCTGGCTCATAGTATATGGCAGTAGCCCCTCTCACTCTCCTTGCTGCCCCATGCTCATGCTGCTCAGCGCTCTCACATTTTGGTTATTTTCAATTGTCAATGGTTTAAACAAGCATTTAAAGGTTGGTGCAGTTCCTCATTCTTGACAGTCATCTGTTAGAACTGAAATAAGTCTCTGTCAAACTGGGGAAAAGAAATAGAAAGCAAGTTCTTACCAGAAAAGCACAAAGGGTAGGAGACATCTTCGTTCCTCCTCTTGCTGCAGCTGATGCTTGCACTGGGCTGTGTTGCTCTGAAGATGCTTGGGCACAATTGCTTCTGGACCTTTTATAAGGGTTTCTGTGTTGTCCTAGTTAATTTGGAGTAGGTGTTTCTTTCCCAACCTTCACTGTGGTTTCTGACCAGAACTTGAGTTAAAAAGTGTAATGTATATATATATATTCCATTAACGCAGGTGGAAGACAGGATATGGGCTCACCCTTTCTTAGATGTAGAGATGATGTCATCACTCCAGCCATGTCACACAAAGAGTTACAAAACTCAAGGATGGTGTCAGAAAACCACCCAAAAAAAAAAAAAAAAAAAGAAAAAAGAAAAAAAGAAAAAAAGAAAAAAAGAAAAAAAAGAAAAAGGCAAACACTGCAGTAAGTGACCACAAAGTATACAATTGAGGTGGTAGAGTTCCCATCACTGGAAATATTCCAGGTCAGGTTGAACTGGGGCTCTGAGCAACTATATCTAGTTAAAAATATCCCTGCTTACTTCAGGGAGGCTGGTCTGGATGACCTCTAAGGGTCTCTTCCAACCCCAACCATCTTCTCATTCTGTGGGGATTTAAAACTGTGACTCGTGTCACCATCTAGCCAAACTTAAGTTGATGCACTCCATGGTCTTGACTTGGGATGCCATAGGTATCCAAACCACCAATGTCACCAGCACTGTCAGATTGGATCTCTTTGCTCCTGATGTCTTTTCATCTTAAACCGGGCAGATAATTGACAGCTGCCTCCCATCCAGTTTCTCCCCAACGCTTGTCATGTGCTGTCATTTAGCTTGATGTCTGAGGAGCTAGGTTCCTTCTCAAGCTCCTATCTTTTTCTCAGATTTCTTTGTCTGAATTAGGCTATTTCTGTTCATGTCTGCACCTCAGGTGTGATATGTCAGTTTTGATCAGAATGCTTTGTGATAATGAGTTCTCAAATTCAGACATTCTCCATCCGGGGAAAAAAAATTAATCTTGTGAACACTGATTTTGAGCTTTCCACTCTTTCACTTCAGGCTTTTGTGCCTATGAGACAGGGCTTTGATCCTAAGAAAAAGGGTCTGGGAAGAGTGATGGAAGAAGTTAAGCCTTCAGTTTTTAAGTTTGGGAGAGGACAGAGGAGTTCAAGAGAAATCTGGTGAAGGCTGGTGAGATGCAAAATGAATTCTCTCGTAGGCAGGAAAAGTAGAAGGAACTGCAGGCACATTCTCCATGGAATATAGGTGACAGTGTGTTCCACTTGAAAATATTGGGAGCAAAACCACCTTGGATTGTGTAACCCCAAGGCATTACAGCTCCCTGTGTCCTAGTCCCATGTCCTGTGTCCTAGGTGACAGTGATCAGTAATCCCATGTAGCTCCCAATCCCACCCTGCTCTCTCTCCATCTTTATAAGTCCAAAACATTGCAGCTGTGATGTCCCCTTCCATGTTAGTATTTAAACATGCAGTATTTCAATTCTCATGTTGAAGTGGTAGGGTTTGGAAGGGACCTCTGAAGATCATCTAGTCCAACTCTATTGCTAGAACAGGACCACCTAGATCAAATCACACAGGAGCAAGTCGAGGTGGGTTTTGAATACCTCCAGAAACAGAGACTCCATAACCTCTCTGGGCATCCTGTTGCAGTGCTCTGCCAGCCTCAAAGTGAATAATTCTTTTCCTTATGTTTACATGGAACTTCCTGTCTTTCATTTTGTGTCCCCTGGCCCCATTTACTGGGCACCCTGAGAATAGTCTGGCTCCCTCCTCCTGACACTTGCTCTTTAGGTATTTATAATCACTAATGAAATCCCCTTCTGTCTTATCTGCTCAAGGGTAAACAGACCTATCTCTCTCAGGCTTTCCTCATAAGGCAGATGTTCCAGCCCCCTCATCATCTTACTGGCTATCTGATTAACTCTCTCCAATAGTTCCTTATCTCTCTTGAACTGGGGAGCCCATAACTGGACACAACAATCCACATGTGGTCTCACCAGGGCAAAGTTGAAGGGAAGAATAACAGAATCAATAAGGTTGGAAAAGACCTCAAGGATCATCAAGTCCAACCTGTCACCCAAGACCTCATGACTACAAAACCATGGCACCTCCAGGGATGGTGACTCCACCACCTCCCTGGGCAACACATTCCAAAGGCTAACAACTTTCTCCATGAAGAACTTTCTCCTCACCTTGAGCCTAAACTTCCCCTGGTGCAGCTTGAGACTGTGTCGTCTTGTTCTGGTGCTGATTGCCTGGAAGATGAGACCAACCCCCTCCTGGCTACAACCTCCCTTCAGGTAGTTGTAGACAGCAATGAGGTCTCCATTCTGGACCTGCTGACCACACTCTTGCTAATGCATCCCAAGATACCCTTGCTCTTCTTGGCTGTGAGACCACATTGTTGTCTCTCTTTCTTCCATTCTTTCTTCCATTCAGGTTGAGCTGCTTCAAGGCTGTGCTCTCTTGTGACTTTGGGTCACTGTTGTTCTAGCTGATGGCAACTGCCCTGTTTTTTTGGTTTTGTTTTGGGGTTTTTTTGTGTGTTTTAGTGGTTGTCATCATTGTTTTTCTTAGGCAGATGCCTTGATGAGCCCTGAATGCTCATTACCAGCTGTGAGCTTCACCCTGAAAGAGATCTTACCCACAAAGAGAGATGTTTGCATTCCCTGACCTCATCTGTTCAAGGATTTCTATCAACAGCTTTCTAGTAACTATTTTGCTCACTGCATTTATAGGATGCTCTGGGACAGGGTGCTTCTGTGGCACCATTCAATATCCTTTGCTGAGAGCTCAGAGCTCTATAGTTACACCATCAGCAATAAAGTAGGGATGTGAAAATCATGGATAAAGCACATGCCACACCAGGAGCTGGATATCTGATGCTTCTCCCAGGCAAAAATCCCAACCATTCTCCTACAGTGTCTTGTACTTGGCTAACATTTCATGCTCTGAGCAACCTGATCTAGTTAAAGATGTTCCTGCTCACTGCAGGGGGTTGGACTAGATAACCTTAAAAGGTCCTTTCCAGCCCAAACCATTCTATGATTCCATGATTCTGTAACACAGTTAATTAGGACAACTCAGTATCTACCAAGGGAAGACTTTCCACCTAGAATGATACAAAGCCTGGCACTTAGAGAGAGGAATGGACTCAATTGTCTCAGGCTGCAGCTTCCCAGCTAATGATGCTGACCATAATGAACTGTGAGATACAATAAAGTTACTGCCACCTTCTCTGATGAGGTTCCTGGAGAGCAGGTGGACAATGGACAGCCACAAGAGTAGTGATGCTGCTCACAGGCTGAATTTCAGAGATATACTTTTCAAAGGGGCTTAGTTTTAGAAAGGAGAGGGTGAATGTTGAGTCTTCTCTAGCATTTCTTTCTTAAGAAGGAAATTGTTACTTTACTCTTGTCACTTTGCTCTGTCTGTGGGTTACAAGTAGCTAGGATGTGCACCATGAAGCAGCATTCTGTGTGCCTTGCATGCCTTTTCTCAGGTCTGATTTTGGTGATAATCTCAGATGAAAGTCATGCAAACAAGGTGTGTTCTTAAAACTTGCTTAATATTTACCCGCAAGTCCAATTTTTGTACCCAACTTGTGCCATCCAAAGGAGGATGCAAGTAAGAGTAGAAGTTAGTTTGTGGTTCCTAGGATAGTCATGACCTACATTAGCTTGCTTAAAAGTTGCTGATGCTTGAAAAGTTAAAGGTGTAATTCAGTTTCCCTCATAGAGTTAGAGATGCAGAGGGTAAAGGAAATGGCTCCCTCAGAAGGGGTTTCCTCCAATGCCATTTACTGAAATATCCATTCAAAGTGGGTCACTTAAATTTCCAATTTTAGAAGCGAAGGGGAAAAAAAAAAAAGATTTCTAAAGCGTGCAAGGTAGCAGAAGGTCAGGTTCAACCAGCCTGAGCCTAAATCTTGACTTTTCTACCCTAACTGTGTCAGTGGTTTGGGTTACCTCAGCACTTGAAAGGTGAGCAGTTAACCATCCAAACACGCCTCACGTAGAGCACCACTGCAATGGTGATGAAAAAACTTTCCATGGTTTATTTTAAACCATGAACGCATTCGTTTGCAGTTGTCATAGGGAGGATGAGAGGGTCTCAGGAGAAAAGAAACCTCTTGAAATGTTTCCACCAGGTCTGAATTAGGCAAACAGAACTCTCACATTTCTGGTACCAAGATTTTTCTAGGTTCCAAATAATGATTTTCCAGTTCTTCCTGGTCTAAAGTGAAAAGTAAAATTGAGCAGGATTTCACTCATGAGGTTAGAACTTGCCCCATGGGATTAATTTCGTTCTGACACTTAGCTATCTCTCAAAAGAAAGTCTGAGAAATGCAACTAGACTGTGCTTTTCTCTAGACCTTGCTTTTGCCAAGAAAGGTTGGGCTTGGATGATCCTTGGGGTCCCTTCCAACCTGAGATTCTATGATTCTATGTTTGGCTGATGAGAGGCAATCAGAGCTGAAAGTGACTTAGAGTGATTTTGCTGAGAGTTGCAAATGTGCAATGAAGAGCCTAATTTTCCAGCCTTTTCACTTTGCTGGTGGTTAATAATTTTATTTCATTTTTTTTCCAAATAAGAAAAGGAGATTATTATTTATTTATTTATGTATTTATTTTCAGACACATGCAAATTCTGACCACAGCATAATGGCTTTTCCAGAACAATCCCAGGCAGAGATTTCAGAGAATAACCACTGAAGGTCTCCTCCTCTGAGACATGTAGCCTTGCAGGGGTAGGTGACAGAAGCTCACTGCTCTATTTTAACCTGATTGATGCCTCATAACCAGGTCCTTTCGTGCTGATGTCATGGCTACAAAGGTGAAGTGAATAGGTGCATGGCTTATCTGTTGAAATGAACCATCACTGCTGCTTTTAACAGCTCTTTATTCTGGGTGAACTGACTGTGCTGAAGCCAGCTAGGACTACAAAAAGGAGTTGTGGTCCTGTCTGTAGTTCAACCAATGTGTAGTCTTGCAGGATCATTTATTCCTTCTATAACAGCTTCTCCATCAATTCTGGAGGCCATTGTTTATTGTTTGATGCTTCTTTGCAGGCCTTACTCTCTTAACTGTCTGTTGCAAAGAGCAGACAAGGAAGGACAGCCAAGAAGTTATCCCCAGAATGGTTGCAGGGAGGAGAAGGGCCAGTACCAAAGCTCAGCAAATTTTAAGGGTCAAGGGCTGATGACACCAGGCTGTCTGGTGTGCTCAAGACACTGGAGGGAAAGGGAGAGACCTAGACAGGCTTGAGAGATGGGCCTGTGAGAACCTCAGGAAATTCAGTCAGGCCAAGTGCAGGGTCCTGCAGCTGTGTCAGGGCAACTCCAAGCACAGATGAAGGCTGGGAAATGAGTGGATTGAGAGCAGCCCTGCAGAGAAGGACTTCAGGGTGTTGGTAGATGAAACGCTCAATATAAGCCAGCAATGTCTGCTCACAGCCCAGAAGGCAAATCACATCCTGGGCTGCATTAAGAGAAGCTTGTCCAGCAAGTTGAGGGAGGTGATCCTCCCCCTCTTCTTGGCTGCCATGAGACCCCAGCTAGAGTACCATGTTCAACTCTGGATCCTCCATTAACCTGTAGGAGCAAGTCCAAAAGAGAGCCACAAAGGTGATCAGAGGGCTGGAGCAGCCCCCTTATAAGAAAAAGCTAAGAGTTGGGGTTGTTCAGCCTGGAGAAGAGAAGACTCTGGTGAGACCTTACAGCAGCCTTCCAGTACTTCAAGGGGGGTTCTACAGGAAAGCTGGAGAGAGGCTTTTTGTAAGTGCATGTAGTGATAGAACAAGAAGTGATGACTTCAAACTATACATAAAACAAAAAAGGAGATCTAGGTTAGATATAAGGACTTGATGATCTTAGAGGTCTTTTCCAGCTGAAATGATTCTGTGACTCTATAGGACATTCTTTACTCTGAGAGTGGTGAGGCACTGGAACAGGTTGCCCAGGGAACATGTGAATGCCCCATCTCAGAAGTGTTTGTGACCAGGCTGGATATGGACCTAGATGATCTTGAGGGCCTCTCCTAACCAAAACTTCTGCATGATTCCTCGATTCTATCATCTTGTCATGTTTGTGAAACTGAAAAGCATGTTTAGATTCTAATATGGCATTAGTCATTCAAACTTTTCATATGTATCAGCCTCTTTAGCTCAATTTGTGGTCCTTGCTAATTATTTCTCTCCCTAGGCTGAATCCAAAATTCTCACTTGGTTGACTGCAGATGTATTTTATTTAACATTGAATATTTTTTTCTTCCTGTTAAGCTCTTGAGTATTTTGAACAAGGAGAATTCAATCTATCTTAAGAGAGGACAGCAGTTCAAAACTGAAAATGATGTAAGTAATTCTCTTGAAACTGGGTTTCAAACCAAAATGCTTCTGTTGCTTTTGAGATGGAGAACAGACTCCTGTATGAATTCCTAGATGTAGACACACGAGGGGAAAAGTGGTTAGAAACACCGGAGTGAAAATCCAAAGAAACACCTTTGTATTTGGGTGCTCCTATTCCTAATCTGGAATCACAAAGGAGTAACTACTCCACTGTGAGTTCCTGGGGCCCCAGGAGAGGTCCTCATGCATCATCCTGCCCAAAGATTTCCAGCATTGCTTATAATCCATCACCAGTTCCCAAAGGTTCTCTGGTGGAGAAAACAGACATTACTTGATTCCCAGATGAACAACACCAAAACTTGGTTGTTGCAATCCCTCAGTGATCCATGCAAGTCTTCTGGCTGTACACTGCTTTATAACCTCTACTAGCAAATTATAATGGCCTCTTAACAGCAAGGAGGGTTTACAAACCTCTGCGAGAACCATGGCCACACAGGTCCTTGGCTGGGTGGCTTATCAGCTGCAGCTACAAATGAAACTTCACTTTGATGAGCTACTTGAATGGTCTTTCACAAAGAGTGATTGAACTCATTATCTGATGAAACAAGTAAGCTATCTCTGATCAAGCCTTTTGCAAGCAAATGTGTTACTTCTTACTTTGCTCTTTGTGCCTATCTGCCATGGATATGGTTCAGATGAACCACATTGTTGAGGTTTTGTCTGAACTATTGTAGTCAGATATGGTTCAGATGAACTATTGATGAGTTTTTTTCTGAACTATTGTGTTCAGATACAGTTCAGATGAACTATTGTTGAGACTTTGTCTGAACTATTGCAGTCAGATATGGTTCAGATGAGCTGTTGTTAAGGTTTTGTCTGTGTCTTCTCATGTTGACACTGTATGGAATCACTATGGAATCACAGAATCATAGAATCATAGAGTGGGAAGGGGCCTTAAAGATTGCCCAGTTCCAACCCTCCTTCCATGGACATGGATAACTCTCACCAGACCAGGTAGCTCATAGCCCTGTCCAGCCTGGCTTTGAACACTTCCAATGATGGGGCATCCACAACTTTTCTGCACAAGAGCAGTGTCAAAGCTTTGCACAAGTCTAGGTAGATGACATCAGTTGCACAATTTGCTTTGGTAAAGCCATGATGGCTATTTATTTTCCATGTGCCTTAGCATACTTTCCAGGAGGATCTGTTCCATGATCTTGCTGGGCATGGAGAAGAGACTGACTATCTTGCAGCTCCCAGAGTCTTCCTTTTTACCCCTCTTAAAAATGGAGGGGGGGGGGTTATTTCCCCCTTTCCAGCCACTGGGATCTTCGCCACTCTGCTATGGTTTCTTAAATATGATGGATCATGGCTTAGAAACTGTATCTGATACTTATCTCAGGACCTCCAGATGCATCTCATCAACTTCTGAGGACCTGGACACCTCCAGAATCCTTAGATGGTCTTGAACCTGATCTTCTTCAATAGTGGGCAGTTCTTCATTCTCCCAGTCTCTCCCTTTGCCTTCCACACCTTGAGTGCTGTGGTTGGAGCAATTGCTGGTGAAGCCTGAGGCAAAAAAGTTGTTGTGCACTTCAACCTTCTCCATTTCCCAGGTAAAGAGATTTCCCATTTCCTTGCAGACAGGGATAAGTCCTGTCCACCAGCTTGGCAGGTTGAATTTGTGTGTTGGTTTTACTTTCCATTTGTAAGCTGCAACAACATAGAATCATAGGGTCACAGAATTGTTTTGGTTGGAAAAGACCTTGAAGATCACTGAGCCCAACCATTATTAAAAATCTACTAAGTTTGGTGCCAAACCAGTTCAGTGGGACAGACAGAAAAAGAGTGGCAAGCTGGGGCAAGTATTCTCAGTTGGCTTGTGCAGGCTGGCTATGCATTTATTTGGACAGAGCTCCTTGGCAAAGAATTAAAACGTGGTTTGTATCCATCTGAAACTGTCCCACAAGTGAAAAAAAAAAAAAAAAGAAGAAGAAATGATTATCTGTGGGCTAAAGAGGCTATTCACATAATTATGACCACATGGTTATGATGGCAACAGCCCAGAAACTATCATCTTTGTGTCTAATCTTCATTTCAGAAGATTTGTACCCTTTTAAAAGTACCAATACTTAAAATTAAGTCCCTCTGGAATACAGCCTACCTCAAAATAAGATACATGCCCCAAAGAACAGAGGAAAACGTTGTAATAGAGTCCTGTGTCCAGCTCTAGGCTCCTCAGCACAGGAAAGACATGGACCTGCTGGAGCAGGTCCAGAGGAGGTCACAAAAATGATCAGACAGCTGGAACCACTCTGCTATGAGGACAGGCTGAGGGAGTTGGGATTGTTCAGCCTGGAGAAGGCTCCAGAGAGACTTTACTGCAGCCCTCCAGTACTTCAAGGGGGCCTTTAAGAAAGGTATTGTCAGACTTTTCAGTAGGGTCTGTTGTGACAGGACAAGGGGTGATGGTTTTAAACTGAAAGACGGATATTCAGACTATATATAAGGAATGATTGCTTGTATGCTGAGGGTGGTGAAACACTGGCACATGTTATCCAGAGAGGTGGTAGAAGCCCCATCCCTGTGAACATTCCAGGTCAGGCTGGATGTGGCTCTGAACAATCTGCTCTAGTGGAAGATGTCCCTGCTTGCTCCAAGGGGGCTGGAGTAAATGACCTTTAAGGGTCCCTTCCCACCCAAACATTCTATGCTTCCATGATTCTGTGATTAGAGCCAAATGAGGCATGAGTGTTGAGGTTTTGGAGGAGAGAAAATAAAAGCTATAGAAGATTTTAGAGGTAGGTTTTCTGATTGCCTGTATAAGGCAGACTGTGCTGAGCAGTGGGAAGCTTGGATAAATATTCAAGCTTTTCATGTGCAACTATAAGAACACTCTGATTTCCTTGAAGTAGTCAGTTACTGATTTGGTAAAAGCTCTTCCAAAATGTGGAATTTACTCTCCTGATTTTCATTTCTCCTTTTTTTTTTTTTGCTACTGTAAAGATTGAAATATTGAAATAAAATATGCCTACACTTCTAGGCAAGGAGAGAAATCCTCCAGCTGCTTTCTACCACCTTGCAAACCTGTAAAAAGACTTTGGCACATCCTTGTGGAGGCACATCCCTGTGGGAACACATCCTCACTGCCTTCCATCTGATGTTCCAGGGGTTCCTCTGGGCTAGCAGAGGAGATGGGATTTAGTTCTTAGAGCAGCAGCATGGGAGATGCCAGATATCACGAGGCTTTTGTGGTGCACAAGAGCTGATGACTGATAAAGCAACTTGTAAGAGAAAAAAAGGAAGGGGAGAAGCAGGCAAAGTGCCCAAATGTCTCATCATCCCAGTCTGAAGCTTGTTTGCAAGAGATTCAAGCAGGGTTTCACCATATAAAGTTGCATCAGGCAATCCAAAATACAAATCAGATGGTGGAGTGATTGTTTATCTGTTTTATTTCCACAATTCTTTCTTTTCTTTCTTTCTTTCTTTCTTTCTTTCTTTCTTTCTTTCTTTCTTTCTTTCTTTCTTTCTTTCTTTCTTTCTTTCTTTCTTTCTTTCTTTCTTTCTTTCTTCTTTCTTTCTTTCTTTCTTTCTTTCTTTCTTTCTTTCTTTCTTTCTTTTTCTTTCTTTCTTTCTTTCTTTCTTTCTTTCTTTCTTTTTCTTTCTTTCTTTCTTTCTCTTTCTTTCTTTCTTTCTTTTTCTTTCTTTCTTTCTTTCTCTTTCTTTCTTTCTTTCTTTCTTTCTTTCTTTCTTTCTTTCTTTCTTTCTTTCTTTCTCTTTCTTTCTTTCTTTCTTTCTTTCTTTCTTTCTTTCTTTCTTTCTTTCTTTCTTTCTTTCTTTCTTTTCTTTCTTTCTTTCTCTTTCTTTCTCTTTCTTTCTTTCTTTCTTTCTTTCTTTCTTTCTTTCTTTCTTTCTTTCTTTCTTTCTTTCTTTCTTTCTTTCTTTTCTTTCTTTCTTTCTTTCTTTCTTTCTTTCTTTCTTTCTTTCTTTCTTTCTTTCTTTCTTTCTTTCTTTCTTTCTTTCTTTCTTTCTTTCTTTCTTTCTTTCTTTCTTTCTTTCTTTCTTTCTCTCTTTCTTTCTCTCTTTCTTTCTCTCTTTCTTTCTCTCTTTCTCTCTTTCTTTAATTTTCCTTCACAAAGGGGGGATTAGAGACTTTGTGCATAGGCACAGTTGACCTTTGTCCTTGGGGGGACAGACAAGGACATTTTAAACTGGCTTAAATGGTGTCATGCCCTGGCAGGACCTGGACATGGCTGGCAGAAGAGCAGATAAATGGTGATTTTGAAATGGACCTCCTTTTGTATCCAAGAAATGAATTAATGAAAATAAAATTTAAACTCTCCTTTTGCATTTGGTTATGTGAAATCCTGGGCAAAAACTATATTAAAAAGGCTTTTCTGCTGGAGACATTCAAGGTCAGGCTTGATGGGGCTCTGAGCAACCTGATCTAGTTGGGGATGTCCCTGTTTCCTGCAGAGGGGCTGGACAAGATGACCTCTGGAGGTCCCTTCCAACCCAGTGTATTCTGTGATATGAAGAGGGTCTTAATGCTTCTCCTCATGAGAGAATTATGAGGGGAAAGGGGAGAATGGTGATGCTCTTTCACTTGGAAGCACCTCCTGATGCTGAAAAGCTTTTGGGTGATAAATGTCTGGTTTTGAAAGACGGGGACAATGAAATGGATTTACATCAAGCTTACAGAAGTCATCTGTTTTGAATTTTTCAAGGTGAATATATACATACATATATTTATTTCCTCCTCCACACACACAAAAAAATACCCAATTCAAGTGGAGTTTATTTTGCATCCATCCCTGTTTTGCAGAACGTTCTCCAGGTGGATTGTCATCCTGTTTCCATGTGCTGTGAAAGGGAGAATTGTTTAATGCAGAATTGCTGAAGCTTGCTTCTAAAGTAGTTTGGACTTCAAGGTGACTGCAGTGAATAAAAATGGGATCAGTTTTGCATTTTCCGAAAACAAAGGAAATCAGTAAATTCTAAGAATTACCTCCCCCTCCCTCCCCTCCCCGAATTACTCATCGTTGTCTTTGTTATCTCATAATCATAGAATCATACAATCATACAATCATAGAATCGTAGAGTGTTTGGGGTTGGAAGGGATTTTTAAAGGTCATTTAGTCCAACAACCCTGAAGAGAGCATGGATATCTGGAAGCCCAGAAGGCCATTTGCATCCTGGGCTGCAAAGCCACATGGCGAGTACAAAGAGTGAGGGGATTCTGCTTTGGTGAGACCTCACCTGGAGTACTGTGTCCAGCTCTGGAGCCTTCATCACAAGAAAGGCATAGACCTGTTGGAGTGGGTCCAGAGGAGGCCACAGAAATGATCAGAGGACTGGAACATCTCTCTTAAGAGGACAGGCTGAGAGAGTTGGGATTGCTCATCCTGGAGAAGGCTACAGGGGGACCTTCTTCTGGTCTTAAGGGGGTCTACAAGAAAGATAGGGACAATGATTTTAGCAGGGCCTGTTGTGGCAGAACAAGAGGTGAAGACTTTAAACTAAAATAGGGGAGATTGAGACACAAGAAGCTTTTTTGTTTTTTTACCCTGAAGGCAATGAACAGTGGCATAGCTTGCTCAGAGATGTGGTAGAAGTCCCATCTCTGGAAACATTCCTGGTGAAGCTGGAAGGGGCTCTGAGCAACCTGATCGAGTTGAAGGTGTCTCTGTTTACTACAGGGGGGTTGGACTGCATGACCTTTAAATGTTTTTTCCAGCCCAAGCCATTCTATGAGTCTATAAATTCTATGACTTCAGGGTGGACAGGTCTCTGAGTGATCTAGTTAAAGATGCTCCATTTCTGGAAACATTCCAGGTCAGGTTGGACAGGTCTCTGAGCAACTTGATCTAGTTAAAGATGTCCCTGATCGCTGTGTAAGAAGGTGTTCCAGATGACTTTTAAAGGTCTCTTCCAACCCCAAACATTTTCTGATTCTGTTGTCACAAAAGAAAACTTGGAGCTTTGAGTATTGAAAAAGACTTTTCCATTTAACAGTTGTTGGTGTTCTTCATTAGTTCTGATTCATGACAATGGGTAGAAATCTCCTGATGCAAGCTCTGGGTGTATTAGCTGCTGAGATGCAGGAGAAATGCAAGTATGGGAAAGATATCCTTTGACCAGGAATTCCAACTTAAGGGAGGGAACCAAGAGGGAACATCACATAAAAAAAAAAAAAAAGCTAAATATTAATTGCTTTCTTGTTTTACACACTTTATTTTTCTTCACATTTTCAAGCAATTAGTTATGTTCTCCACTCACATTTTTTGACAGGACTTTTCTGAGGACACTTGGCTGAAATCTCTTTTCCTTAATAAGTTGTGTGCCTCTTGCACCCCCCCCCCCCCCCCCCTTTGCATGCTGTGTTTTTTAAAACTATGTTTTGTTTGATTGATTTGCTTTTGTTTGGTTGGTTTGGTTTTGTTTTGTGGTCTGGTTTTTATTTTTGGTTTTAACATGCCCGCTTTTCCTACTTCAGAAAAGAAATAAATCAAAAGTAATAATACAATTTGTTGTTGTTGTTGTTTCATTTACACCTCAAAGAATCCCTAAATTATTTATGTTTATTTAATTTTACATTCAAAATTCATGATATTTTGAAGATAAAATTATCTCATTTTTAAATTTTACATTCAAAGTCCATAATATTTTAAAGGTAAAATTATTTCATTTTTTATTTTACATTTAGTCCAGAATATCTTAAAGACAAAATTATTTATTTTTTATTTTACATTCAAACTCCATAATATTTTAAACATAAAATGGTTTCATTTTTTATTTTACATTCAAACTCCATAGTATTTTAAAGGTAAAATGACTTCATTTTTTATTTTACATTCAAAGTCCACAATATTTTAAAAATAAAATTATTTCATTTTTAAATTTTACATTCAAAGTCCATAATATTTTAAAGGTAAAATTATTTCATTTTTTATTTTACATTCAAAGTCCATAATATTTTAAAGTTAATGTTATTTCATTTTGTATTTTCTATCCAAAGTCCATAATATTTTAAAGGTAAAATGATTTCATTTTTTATTTTACATTCAAAGTCTGTAATATTTTAATGATAAAATTATTTCATTTTTAAATTTTACATTCAAAGTCCATAATATTTTAAAGATAAAATGCTTTCATTTTTTATTTTACATTCAAAGTCCATAATATTTTAAAGATAGAAAAATTATTTCTATCTTACATTCAAAGTCCATAATAAAGATAAAATCATTTAATTTTTTTATTTTTCATTCAAAGTCCATAATATTTTAAAGGTAAAATGATTTCATTTTTTATTTTACATTCAGTCCATAATATTTTAAAGGTAATAGTATTTAATTTTGTATTTTACATTCAAAGTCCATAATATTTTAAATATAAAATGGTTTCATTTTTAAGTTTTTCATTCAAAGTCCATAACATTTTGAAGATAAAATTATTTAATTTTTTATTTTACATTCAAAGTCCTTAATATTTTAAAGGTAATATTATTTCATTTTTTTTATTTTACATTCCAAGTCCATAATATTTTAAAGGTAAAATGATTTCATTGTTTTCCTTTACCTTCAAAGTCCATAATATTTTAAAGATAAAATGATTTCATTTTTTATTTTACATTCAAACTCCATAATATTTTAAAGATAAAACTAACAAGCAAAAAAAAAAAATTCTTAGCAACTTTGAAAGAGTAATTTAGAAAACACAAAGGCATCCAAGCAGAAGAAGGAGGGAAAAAAAAAGAAAGAAGAAAGCAAAGTGTGAAGGGAAGGGCAGCACTGGCTGGCAGTGCTCTGGTGACACTGTTGTGTGTTCTGTGTGTTTCAGAGCAGGGATGTGAGGTGGCTGGAAAGACTTTGCTCTGGGTGAAGTGGAGTCACTGCTTGTTGCTAGCTCAAGTTTTGGTTGCTAGAGAAGCCTGCAGGAACTTCCCATATTTCAGACACCTGTTTAAATGGGACTTCAGCAAAAAAATCTGTTTGTAAAACAGGATTGGATTTAAGCCTGTGTTGCACTCAGTTACAGAGATGAACAAAACCTGCTGGATGGCTTTTTCAGCCTTGTTTCCTGGTGAACATTATTGTTCTAGACAAAGGTGTTCACAGAGTCACAGAATGTTAGGGATTGGAAGGGCCCTCAAAAAATCATCCAGTCCACCCCCCCTGCCAGAGCAGGATCACCTGTACCAGATCACACAGGAACACATCCAGACAGGTTTTGAAAGTCTCCAGAGAAGGAGACTTCACAACCCCCCTGGGCATCCTGTTCCAGTGTTCTGTCATCCTCACAGTGAAAAACATTTTCCTCATGTTTCCACGGAACTTCCTATGCCTCAGCTTCCACCCACTGCCCCTTGTCCTGTCATTAGGCATCACTCAGCAGAGCCTGGCTCCATCCTCTTGGCACTCACCCTTTACATCTTTATAAGCATTAATGAGGTCAGCCCTTAGTCTCCTCCTCTCCAAGCTAAGCAGCCCCAGCTTCCTCAGTCTCTCCTCACAAGGAAGATGTTCCACTCTCTTCATCATCTTTGTGTCTCTGTGCTGGACTCTTCCAAGCGGTTTCCTGAGGTCCTTCTTGAACTGAGTGGCCCAGAACTGGACCACTCCAGATGCAGCCTCACCAGGGCAGAGTAGAGGGGGAGAAGAAATTCTCTTGACCTACTAACCACAGCCCTTCTAATCCACCCCAGAATGGCAATGGCCTTCTTGGCCACAAGAGCACACTGCTGGCTCATGGTCAACCCTCCATCCACTAGTTGGATGTTTTATGCTGGTCCTGGACTGCTGAACACCAGAGAAGGGTTTACAGAAAAGGACATGCTCCTGCAAACTCCTAAAAGACAGCTTTTTGCATGGCAAGTGAGTTTCAGAGTGGAGTGGGTGCTGGCTGAGCATGAGCTATCATGTCCCTGTTGTGTTTCTGCTTTGCAGTTGCTGCTGATGTTGTAGGATTAATGCCTTGTAGATGCCTAAGAGGTGACCTGAGTCTCCTACAAAGGCCTTACTCCATGACTAATGTCTGCTGGAAGTGTCAGAGAAGAGAGAGCTGAGCATCACCACTGCCTGCCTACCTCCACTGCCACAGTGTGACTGGCTCAGGGAGAAGCTGGAACACATCCATGCCCTCTTCTCCATCAGCCATCCCTGGCTGCCTGCTGGCACGTGGTTTGAATACAGTGATGCTGTGGTGGTGTCTGAGTGTGGACACAGCCAAGGTTTCAGCAACAGGGAATGGGCCCTGGCACAATTTATTTCTCTAGCAGGAATATATCTTCTACATATAGTGCTGGAACTGTTGGATCTTCTGTTGGGACTGGGTTTTAATTTGTATGGGACCATATTTCAAGACAACATTTCATGCCATGAAAAATACAGCCTGAGGAGTTGAGGACTGCATGTTCTGATGCTTGCTTTGCCCACTGTGTTAGGATGCTACATAACCTAGGGCTGCATAGGTGCTTCTGCAGGGCAGTGGTGAAGCTGAGCAAAACTGAGTGGAGGTGCAGAGAGAGATGAGATGCCAAAAAAGAAAAAAAAATCCCCTTTTGACTCATGTTCAGGAACTCTTTCAAACTGGGAGTTTGCCTGAAGTGCTTTAGGACTGTGAAACGTGATATCTCTGCCCATTTGGTGGTTGAGGTCCATGAACTGTCAGTGATGACACAGCTCTTGTTCATGATGAATTTGTCTTTCTGCCATAAGAGGGGAAACCTGGGTACCTTGGAACAATTTGTCTTTTCACCTGAATTTACTAAACCTTTTAGGGTCAGTAGTGCCAGCAATCCCATATGATGTGCATGCTCCTTGCCTCTTGGAAACCCCACGCCAACATGTGATGGGACTTAGAAGCTGGTGTCCTTTGCTCTGTCTGTCTGTCACACGTGTGATCCTGGTCACTGTCCCCTCTGTCAGCCCTGTGTGGTTGGGTATTCCAAAGCACCTGGGAGTCCTGGTGGATAATAAGTTCTCCATGGGTCAGCAATGTGTTCTTGTGGCCAAGAAGGCTAATGGGGTCCTGGGGTATGTTAAGAAGAGTGTGTCCAGCAGATCCAGGGAGGTTCTGCTCCCCTGCTATTCTGCCCTGGTGAGGCCACACCTGGAATATTGCATCCAATTTTGGGCTCCCAGTTCAGGAGGGACAGGAATCTACTTGAGAGTCCAACAGAGAGCTACCAGGATGATTAAGGGACTGAAGCACTGCCCTGTGAGGAGAGGCCGAGCTCCCTTGGGCTGTTTATTCTGGAGAAGAGAAGGCTGAGAGGGGATTTAATAAATGTTTATAAATATCTGAGGGCTGGGTGTCAAGAGGGAGGAGACAGGCTCTGCTTGGTTGCACCCTGTGACAGGACAAGGAGCAATGGATATAAACTCCAGAACAGGAGGTTCCACCTCAACATGAAGAGGAATTTCTTCGTTGTGAGGGTCACAGAGCACTGGAACAGGCTGCCCAGAGAGGTTGTGGAGTCTCCTTCTCTGGAGACTTTCAATCCCCATCTGGATGCATTCCTGTGTGACCTGTGCTGGATTCTCTGGTCCTGCTCTGGCAGGGGGGTTGGACTTGATGATCTTAGGAGGTCCCTCCCAACTCCTAACATCCTATGATCCCATGATCCTGAGATGTTAGCCATGGAGACCTGGCAGAAATGAAATTTTGCTCCAATACATCCCCATGGGGAAAATGAAGGGACTGGAAGACATGGACCTCCATGGAGCATCACGGTCCTGTAGCAGAGACACAAGCTGCTTGGGACACCTGACGCCAGTCCTTATTCTGTACATGTTGCCTCTATTCTCCCTCATTCCCATCCATCCAGCAAAAAATAATGGCAGCATGGATGATGAATGTAATGAATGATGTGCATTTGTTCATTTACTTTTGTTTTGGTGGGGTGAAGATGGGGAACAACTTCTTGAGTTGGATGTCTGAGGTTAGATATCTACATTCATGTTTGTAGTAGCTGCTAGAAATACAGTGTACATATACCTTGTAAAAATGTGTGTATATACATTTATTCCTATATATATATTTAATTGTTACTCAAAGGGATGTGATCTCAAATGGCACTCCCACTGCTAAAGCTCAGGTCCTGGGGTCTTCACCTCTATAAATCTACAATTTTCACCTTTCATCTCAATTCTCTTAGATTTTTTTTTTTTTTCATGTGAGATCAAATCTCCTTCTTAGGAGAGATTCCAACCCTGCCTGGATGTGGTCCTGTGCAACATGCTCTAGGTGACCCTGCTTTAGCAGGGGAGGTTGGACTAGATCATCCTCAGAGACTGCTTCCATCTGCCACCATGCTGGGGCTCTGGGTTCTTATCACCTAGCTAAGAGAACAGGTGTGATGGTTTTAAGACTGTCTTTTTAATTTTTCTTCACAAAGTTCAAGCAGAGAAAGCGAAGGAATGTAAATAAATCACTATTGGGTGTAAGAAAGCAAAATAATGATTGTTCTAGACACTTCCATTGGAGAGGTAGAAATGCTTAAGAACTATTACTCAAAACAAGGCTGGGGAGTTTGGGCAGTCTCAGCTTGCTTGCTGGGCTTCTGCCTGGCTGCTGCTGCTTCTTTTCTGGCTGATGGTAACACACTGACCTTGACAAGCTAACAGCCTCTCTGCTTCTTCACTCTCTGCCTTCTGCCAGGAGGGTCTGGGGGGATTCCGTCTGGGGGGGGGAGGCCGCTTGGGGGGAGCAAAGGGAGCTTGGTTGTTCCTTTTCTGTTGATTGTACATATTTGTAAATGCTGTGAATAATGTATATTTGTACATATTCATTGCATTTCATCATAGATTGTAGATTTGCTTGTAAATACAGCTTTCATTTGCTTCCAGACTGAGCTAGCCTGGTTATTGTCAGTGTGGGACAGGGATTTCAGCTCTCACACTGTTACAACAGGCCAGGCCCTGTTAGCAAAGCCATTTGCCAGTTCTTTTCTTCCTTTGCTGCAGCGTGGTGTGGATGGGAAGATTCAGAAGATACCCTGCACGAAGATGTGTGAGGGGATGTGTGTGCTGTGGGCTCAGTGGCTATGGCATAACTGATGTGTTGTTTCCTGTGGGTCACAAACCTTTACCCCTGTAGATTGTGGCTATTTATAGCTTCTTCTGGCATTAAATAAATAAGGAAAGACGTGTAGACACAGTGTGCTTTCAAGGATATGTTACCCTTCTTCTTTATGATTGGTTTGGTTTTTCTGTGAGTCTGAATACAAATCACCTGGACTCTCAGTGCTCAGGTAAAGGGGAGGTGGGGATCTTTAGGAGGGAAGGGAAATCAAGAATCTGAGAATCATAGAGTGATTGGGGCTGGAAGGGACCTTTAAAGGTCATCTAGCCCAACCTCCTTCCAGCAAGCAGAGACATCTTCAAGTAGATCAGGCTGGTCAGAGCCCCAGACAGCATGACCTGGAACGTTGCCAGGGATGGGGCCCTCTACCACCTCTCTGAGCAACCTGTGTCAGTGTTTCACCACTCTCAGCATGAATTATTTATTCCTTACACCTAGTCTGAGTCTCCTTGCTTCTTGTTTAAAACCACCACCCCTGGCTCTGTGGATCCACATTGACTTAGAAACCTGCTGAACGTTACCAACCCAGTGAGCCTTGGGTGTGATATATTTGGCCTGTGGTAATGCTGGAGCTGGCACATGTAATAAAGGCAATGAAGCTAGGGAGGGGTCTGGAACACAAACCCTGTGAGGAGAGGCTGAGGGAGCTGGGGGTGTTTAGCCTGGAGAAGAGGAGGCTCAGGGGAGACCTTATTGCTCTCTACAACTACCTGAGGGGAGGTTGTAGCCAGGAGGGGGTTGGTCTCTTCTCCCAGGCAACCAGTGACAGAACAAGAGGACACAGTCTCAAGTTGTGCCAGGGGAGGTATAGGCTGGATATTAGGAGGAAGTTCTTCACAGAGAGAGTGATTGCCCATTGGAATGGGCTGCCCAGGGAGGTGGTGGAGTCACCATCCCTGGAGATGTTCAAGAGAAGACTGGGTGAGGCACTTAGTGCCTTGGTCTCGTGGATTGGATAGGGCTGGGTGATAAGTTGGACTGCATGATCCTGGAGGTCTCTTCCAACCTGGTTGTATGATTCTATGATTCTATGTGCCTTTGCAGGGCCAAGCAACCTTGCAGTGATATTTATGAAAACCAAAGCCCTATCCCAAACCTTTTCAAGTGGCTCATACCCAGGTGCAGCTCTGGAGATGTTCACAGGGGCAGCAGATCCATCCAAGAAGAAGGGCTGGTGGGGTCACGTTGAAGTGGAGGGAGGTGTACCTTCCTGGCTTGATGTTTTCAACACTGCTATAGCTGGTTGAAGGGGACCAAACCTCTGAGGAAGATGGGCTTGGTTCCGTTTGACCAGCCAGAGCAGAGCATAGCTCCTGACCACACACCTTGCTTGGCTTTGCTCTGCCTTGCCTGGAAGAAGAATTAGACAGATTAGACAGAAGCCCAGGAGCAAATCACTGCTTAGAGAGAGAGAGGGATGGTGCAGCACTTTGGACACTTAGGAGGCTTCACCACTTGGCATCTTAGATGATTTCTGGTACACCCATTTTGGTTGAAAACTGGTCTGTGCTCAGGGTCCATGTGATGCCCCAGTTCCTGGGTGGCTGGCTGGACTGGAGCAAATTTCTCACTAATGCCTAAATGAATAGTACTCAGGGTTGAGGACAAACCCACAAGCCAAATTCTGGGTCCATGATTAGATGTTTCGTAGAGTCTGGGCCTGGTTTGGAATCTAATCTTCAGTTCAGCTGGACATGGGTAATGATTGAAGCCTTCTGAAACAGGCAGGATTGCCATTTGCCCATCACAGAACCACAGAATGTTAAGGGCTGGGAGGCACCTTGAAAGATCATCCAGCCCAACCCCCCTGCCAGAGCACCTACCAGGTCACACAGGAATGCATCCAGGCAGGTTTTGAATATCTCCAGAGAGGGAGACTCCACAACCCCCCTGGGCAGCCTGTTCCATCCTGAGCCACAGCAGTGTATGCCTAAAGACTTATTTTCATACAACTCTTTCCTTACTGCTGCTTTCTATTTCCTAATTTTTCCTCTTTCCTATTTTTTCCCATATTTTTTAAACACATTAAAAAAAAACCCACAAACACAAAAACACCAAAACCAACCAAACAAGGAAAAAAACAACCAAGCAGCCAACAAACAAACAAACAAACAAACAAAAAAAACAAAACCAAGAGGAGAGAGAGAGAGGGAGGAAGGGAGGAAAGCTATCTTCTTTGTCAATTGAAGGGGGGGTCACCTGCCAGTTGTCAGTCAGGCATCACTTTTCAGAGAGCCCTCCAGCTGTACCTGGGAGTCTCAGTGAGGAGACAGCTGCCAGAGACCACAAGCAGGGGGAGGAATGGGGCAGCTTCCAAGCAGGACAAAAGCTGCATTTTTCTAACCCTGTGCACAGGCCCCTTGCTTTGTGCATGTGGTTCTTCAGGGACCTGATATATTTTTTTCTCTGAAATATATTTTAATTAGGAGCATTTCCTTTCCCTCTTTATTTTTTTTCCTCCCTTTGCCCTCTCCCTTATTGACCTTGAAGGAATATTAACCTCAGTAACCTCAAGACTGCTTCTCATTTTCTCTCTGCTTCACCATGGCTACTCATGAGCAAGGAAAGCATCAGCAACATAAATTCTGTATTCCCTATGGAGATACCAACCTTGCTGCCACAAGAACAGCTCAGACAACCCTTCAGCTGTAACATTCACTTCATGCACTCTCCCATCAACTCTAGACTGTTGCAAACTTGATGGAAGTGAAAAAGAATTAGACCTGTCCTTAATCTGTCTGATAATTTCATCTTCAGTCACGGTCTGGGTGCAGACAACTAAAGGATGGGGGGAGGGATGGGGTTAAAACAGTGGCCTTGAGCCTCAGCCAGGCTATAAGTTTTCTTAAACCTTAGCCCCATGTCTGCATGACAAGTCTGCTTTATTTCTTCTCATGTGTCCTTGCAAGTGTGTGCCTGTAACTTGATCCTGGTCCATGCTGTGCAGCTATAGTTAATGCTGGTTGCAGGCTCTGGTGGAAAAGGAGTATGCAGGCTGGAGACAGCTGCAGAAAATAAAGGAGGGATGGGATTCCACTCCAGATTTAAACCCCAAATGTATATAGTTGGTCAAGACTAGAGGTAGGTTCAGGTGATCAGTCAGTGGAGTTGGTTTCATTTGCCAACACAAACATCTGGCACCACCTGAGGGCCCATAGGATGTGACATGCAGGTATGGCATAGGCCACACCTGAAGAAGAGCTAGAAGCCAGTGAGCTACTCTTAGGATGTCTCCAAAGTTACTAGGAGCATCATTTTAGGCAATCAAATAAAGTCCAGATCTTGTCAGACTATAATATGTCTTCAGTGCATTAGAGGTGAGAAGACCACCAGGTGCAGAAAGGAAGAGTGGTGTTTGAGACAGGGGCAATGCATTGATCAGCAAAGCCAGGGAGAGAACAGAGGCTCAGAGTCACACCCTTGCCAGCTTTTCCCATTGTCTAGTTGTTAGGATGAAAGGAAAAATAAAGAATAATTTTCCTCTACGCTGTTTCTCTTCTGAATTAGGCTTTGTAACCTAAGAGTTAAATCTGTAGAAGAGGGACAGGATGAAATAATGTTTACATCTGAAGTACCTTTAGAAGACCACAGAGGTTGGGCCAGATGAAGGAGCCTGGGTTTTGATTCAGACTGAAATTTGGCAAAGCATCTTGGTGACTGAGGAACATAAATGTCACTGGTTTCAAGGTCTATATATTGGTATAGCAAACAGAACCAAGACACAAGCACAGGAACTCAGTGGTTTCTGTTGTGTTTAGCACAGTTGCTGGCACAGTTTTGACCTGTGTCAACTAGCACTGACCTTAACTGTTCCCAAGCTCATTTTGGGGATCAGGGCAGGCCAAGGACCATTCCCAGCAGGGAGCTTGGAGATGGCCATCTGTTTAAGGAGGTGGGAGAGTTGTAAAGTCATTTTCTGTCCACTGATTTGAGGGCAAGAACAGAGGTGCTGGCACTGTTCAGTGAACTAATAGTAGTGTAGACAGCAAAACCTCCACTCCTAAATGTCAAAGCCTCTTTGGAGTGTGAGGTCAAGGAGTATAAGCTACAGTGATGAAAGATAGCTGGTTCCACCACTGCCTACAGCAGAGTGTGCCCAGCCTGAACTGCACAATGGGCCTGGAGCTTAGACCAATGCAGGGATATGAATTTGTTGAGTTTCAAGGTCTGCCTGCTAGCAACAGTCCTCATGGACAGGTTAAAATTAAGTTGTGAACATTCATCACTACAGCATAGGCAAGTCCTTAAGCTTCTAACTAGATCATAGAATTATAGAATGGTTTGGGTTGGAAGGGACCACCAAAGGTTATCCAGTCCCACCCCCCTGCAGTAAGCAGAACATCCTCCACTAGGTCAGGTTGCTCAGAGCCTTGTTGAGCCTCACCTTAAATATGTCCAGGGGTGGGGCTTCAACCACCTCCATGGGCACCCTGTTCCAGTGTTCCACCACCCTCATGGTAAAGAACTTGTTCCTAACATCCAGTCTAAATCTATTCTTTACTAATTCCAAACCAATGA
This sequence comes from Indicator indicator, assembly GCF_027791375.1. NCBI lineage: Eukaryota > Metazoa > Chordata > Aves > Piciformes > Indicatoridae > Indicator > Indicator indicator. Next base: position 32,481,173 of record NC_072018.1, read on the forward strand.
TCAGGTTTGTTAAAGGCATTTTGGGGCAGAATTCCTACAGTTTCCCATGGGAAATGAAGGTCTGAAAGCCTTTCAAAACCTAGGCTATGACACATGCATGATGCTGTAACAACTGTCCTCGTTGCTGTAGTGATTCTAAAGGTTTCCTAAATGCTTGCTTAAAATAAATGAAGACTGATTGAAAACTGCCCACAGTTTTGAGCATTTGAATTATAGTGGAAGAAAGTAATGCATGAGAAATGATTTAAGCTCTTTAGATCCATGGAAGAGCTTATTCAGGATAGCCTGGAGATATCTCCACCCTGTCCTAGATGGGAAATAAACAATGAATCCTAGCTTGCAGTCTCAAAACAAAAAAACCCCAAAACTATACTGAAGTGATTTCTACACAGTGTTATTAGAGCAAAGAATTAAGCAGTGTTCAGAAGAGGAAGGGACACTTATGTGCATGGCAAGACTATGCTGAGTTATGATGACACAAATTTAGGAAGAAAAGTCACTCCTTTGTTGCACTGTGTCACAACTTTCTGCTGCCTGTTCTATTACTGTCCTGGGGCAGTGTATTGAACCCATCTTGACCAATCCTACACCTGTAGGATTTATTTTAATCCCATTAAAGAAGACATGTGCTGGAACACATCCAGAGAAGGTCCATGAGGATGATCAGAGGGCTGGAGCTCCTCTCCTGTGGAGACAGACTGAGAGAGTTGGGGCTGTTCAGTTTGGAGAGGAGAAGCTTCCAAGGAGACCTTATTGTGGCTTTCCAATATCTGAAAGGGGCTACAAGAAAGCTGGGGAGGGACTTTTTAGGGTGTCAGGTAATGATAATACTGGGGGTAATGGAGCAAAACTAGAAATGGGTAGATTCAGATTGGATGTTAGGAAGAATCTCTTCACCATGAGGGTGGTGAGACACTGGCACAGGTTGCCCAGGGAAGTGGTAGAAGCCTCATCCCTGGAGGTTTTTAAGGCCATGCTGGATGTGGCTGTGGGTAACTTGGATCTAGTGTGAGGTGTCCCTGCCCATGGCAGGAGGTTGGAACTGGATAATCCTTGAGGTCCCTTCCAACCCTAACAATTTTAGGATTCTATGATTTACATGGATTCAGGAGTCTGCAATCTTTTAGATTCTCAGACCCCTATGTGCTTTCCATGGACATCATGCAGGGTGAGTATAAGCTCCCTGACTACAAAGTCAGGTGGCAATAAAATGCAGTTACAGAAAAGCATTTGGCCTCTTGCAGATGCTGGAAGCAGAGGACACTGGTGATGTCTCCCTGAAACCACACACTTCCTTACATTCCATAGCAGCCTAATCCATATGGGGATATAAAGAAGCATGTCATCTCATAAGAGAAGTCTGGCTTGTGACCTCTGGGCAGCAGGACAGATGTCCATCCTCCACTCCAGAAGTAGTAGTGTTGCTCCTCAGTTGTGTTTCAGAGCTGGTGGTATCCTTCCTCCTTGGAAAAGCAGTGATGGCACAAACCCCTCTAATTTCACTGGTGCCCTTGGTCACTTTGGGATTTTTTGAGGTGTATTTTCAAGTGGTTCAGATTTTCCAGTGCCATTGTTTGCCATTACACAGCTCTGAAGACTGGAATCTCATGTAGTGCATGGAAGGGCATGATGGGGCATGTCTTGGACTTGTTTCATTAGCCCTGAAAACCTGAAAGACTAAAGTCTGCTGTAAAAAAAAAAACCAAACAAGTAACATGAGAGGTGTTAGACAGTGTGTTTCCATTCACTTGATTATTATGGGTATTGAGGCAGGGCCTTCAGGACCTGCCTGAGAAGAGATGTTGCTCATATATGTACAGGGAGATAGATCCTTCTCTGGAGAGCTGGCCAAGCAGGCAATGCTTTCAAAACCAGACAGCAGCTTGGCCTGGTTGGCTCAGGGGAGACCTATTGCTGTCTACAACTACCTGAAGGGTGGTTGCAGCCAGGTGGGGGTTGGGGTCTTCTCCTGGGCAACCAGCAACAGAATAAGAGGACACAGTCTCAAGCTGTGCAGGGGGAAGTTTAGCCTTGACCTTAGAAAGAAGTTCTTCACAGAAAGAAGTCCTTCACAGAAAGAAGTTCTTCCCAGAAAGAGAGATTGCCCATTGGAATGGGCTGCCCAGGGAGGGGGTGGGGTTAATGTCCCTGGAGGTGTTTAAGAAAAGCCTGGGTGAGGCACTTAGTGCCATGGTCTAGTTGATTAGATAGGGTTGGGTGATCAGTTGGACTTGGTGATCTTGGAGGTCTCTTCCAACCTGGCTGATTCTGTGTAAACAAGCTTTTAAGTTACAGAGTCATCTAGGTGAGAAGGATGTCTGGAGGCCTCTTGTGCCTCTCCTAGTTCAAAGCAAGGCTGGCTTAGGTCAGATTGCTCAGCACCATGTCTAGTTGAATTTGAATCTCTCCAAGGATGGAGACACCTCGGCCTTTTTTTGGGCTCTGCCCAGGGTTTGATCATCCTCATGGCAAAAATATTGTTTGCCTGTATCCAACTGAAATTTCCTGTGATCCAACTTTTGTCATATTCTGATGTGCCTTTGAGAGGAGTCTGCCAAGACAGGTCAGGACATATGAAGAGGTTTATGTGCTTGATGATAGAAATGACCAGCAGAAGTGAAACACAAGTACCCTGCTGTCCACTCCTGTTCTAAGAGCTCTATTTGGGACTGTTACTCACTCTTCTTGATGTAGGCATGCTCAGGGATGCTGAACATGCTTAAAGGGACTTATGAATAAAGCTGGAAGTGGGGAGATTCAGGCTGGATGTGAGGAAGAAGTTCTTCCCCGTGAGAGTGGTGAGAGCCTGGAATGGGTTGTCCAGGGAGGTGGTTGAGGCCCCATCCCTGGAGGTGTTTGCAGCCAGGCTGGATGAGGCTCTGGCCAGCCTGATGTAGTGTGAGGTGTCCCTGCCCATGGCAGGGGGGTTGGAACTGGATGATCCTTGTGGTCCCTTCCAACCTTGACTGAGTCTATGATTCTATGATTCTATGATTCTATGATCATGTTTGGGAAATAGCTTATTGCAATCAACCTCTTCATGTCCTAGAATCACAAAGAATATTTATTTCTAAGTGGAAATATCTCTGAAGATGAGAAAGAGGAGGGAAGGAATCAGGAGGGAAGTAATCTGGAGGAAAGGCTGAGAGACCTAGGGCCTGCATAGGCAAAGACTGAGAGAGGATCTCATCAATACTGATCAATGTCAAAAGGGCAGGTGAGAAGAAGATGGAGCTAACCTGGTTTCAGTGGTGCCCCAAACCAGGGCAAGGGCCAATGGTCACAAACTAGAACCCAGGAAGTTCCATCTGAACACGAGGAAAAATGTTTTTTTTATTGTGAGAGTAATGCAGAGCAGGGACAGGCAGATAGGTTGTGGGATCTCCTTCTCTGAAGAGATTCAAAACCCACCTGGATGTGATCCTGGGCAGTGTGGTCCAGTGGAACCTGCTTCAGCAGGGCAGCTGCACTAGGTAATCTCACTTCCAACCTTTATCATGCTGTGATTCTGTGACTCCCCCAATAGCCAGTAGCAGTTATGATTTTTTTACATGTCATATGCAAGCACATTGCATTTTTTTGTTGTTACTTTTTCTCTCTGTCAGATGCTCCCTGAATACGTGTCATTACATGATGTGTGTCTACAAAATAGCTTAGGTAGGATGGAAGTCCATCCCATGGCATTAATCATAGTAAGGCTCACTTGGGGCTGAATGGATCACTAATCTGTTTTTACTTACAGCCAAATTCAAGTCACTAAATAGCTTGTGACTATGACAAGGTCTGCAAGGGGATTTATATGGTCTCTCTGTGCAATAGAAAAAGTGGTGCTGAAACATACATAAAGAGCCCACAATGCATGGGAAGCTCACAGCAGAAGCAGAGAGAGTCATACTTCTGTCCTGAGCCCCTTCTTTGACCCTCTTTCAATATCTGCCAACACTGGAGAAGCAATCAGAGTAGCTACAAATATTTGTAACAGACACTATTTAGGGGGCACCTTGCTTGAGGAGCATTCCAAGCCTCAGTTATCACACCATGTGGCAGGGAATGTCCTGGGACATTCATCCCTTTAAATAGCAGCAATTCAGCAGATTTCTACAAGCAGAACTGGCAAAAGTGAAGGTAATTACAAATGTGAACTCACAATTTGCACAACATTAGTATCATGGAATGGTTTGGGTTAGAAGGGTCACTTGAAGGTTAGAAGGGACATTGAAAGGCCACAATAAAGTCCCCCTGGAGCCTTCTCTTCTCCTAGCTGAACAAAGCCCCAGCTCACTCAGACTATCTTCCTAGCAGAGGTGTTCCAGCTCTCAGATAATTTTTGTGGCCCTCCTCTGGAGCTGCTCCAACATGTCCATGTGTCTCCTCTGCTTGGTAGCTTCTTTCCCATGGATTTAAAGACTGTTGAGTCTAGGAGCAGCTCAGACTTATTTTCACTTAAAAACTTTGAGATTCTGGCATTATCCATCCCTCTGTAAGCATTTTCACTCATATAAAAAGACTTGGTGACTGCAGCAAAGAGATGAGGGGCTTTTGGGGGAAGTTGCTTGTTTGTTTTAAGGAGCAAGATAAAGCCCTTCCTTTGTGATTTCTAGAACAATTCATGGCAGGGAGTTTCATACACTCAGTCATTCCTCCTGTAACCTCAGTAACTGATAACACAAATGATGTGTAGAGAAGGATGAGTCATGCAGTTTACTCAGTAAATGATGTTGCTTAGAAGTCAACAGGATCAGGAGTGATGTCTGCATTTTTATATCAAGTGCAAACTGGATGTGGAGAAGAGCCCCAGCAAAAAAAAAAAAAAAAAAAAAAAAAAAAAAATGCTGTTCTTTAATTTGTAAAATATGACAGATCAATATTGTAAGGTCATTTTATAACATTTCTAGTTGGGATTAAGAATTCAATCTGATATTTATTTCCCTATGGAGAGAGAGTGAGAGAGTTGGGGCTATTCAGCCTGGAGAGGAGAAGGCTCTGAGGAAACCTTATTGAAGCCTTCCAGTATCTGAAGGGGGCTACAAGAAAGCTGGGGAGGGTTTTCTTTAGAATTTGGGGTAGTGATAGGACCAGGGAGAATGGAGCAAAACTAGAAATGGATAGATTCAGATTGGATGTTAGGAAGAAATTCTTCCCCATGAGGGTGGTGAGAGACTGGAACAGGTTGCCCAGGGAGGTGGTGGAAGCCTCATCCCTGGAGGTTTTTGCAGCCAGGCTGGATGTGGCTGTGAGCAACCTGCTGTAGTGTGAGGTGTCCCTGCCCATGGCAGGGGGGTTGGAACTGGATGATCCCTGAGGTCCCTTCCAACCCTGACAATTCTGTGATTCTATGATTCCCAGTTTCTCAAAGGCTTTTCACTCAGAAGAGGTGAGGGAACTGAGTCTGATAACACCAAATTAGAATTCCCAGAGCTTTCAGTAGAACCATGACTCAGGTTGTGGTTTCTCACTCTTTTGGCTGTAGAAATCTGTTCCCCTGAGTTATCAACAATAATGAATTAATATATGTCTCTTCTTAGTCCTGACGTGGATCTGCATGATTTTTAATTTTCATGACTGCAAGGATTTATTCAGATAGATAGGACCAACCCTGTTCCATCTCTGTATTATGTTTGGGGCCAAAAACATGAGTGGAGTAGGGACTACTGCAAGAGCCAAGTATGGTAAGAGATTTTCTCCAGGAAGGAAAAAAGTTGCCTTTGTCAAATAACTCCAGTCTAGGGTTGAAAAATAACCCCCTAGTCTTTGACCCTAGATATCTTGTTTCTCATTCCTGCTGAACAAAAGGTTTAGATTGCAAACCTCATAGGTGTCAGGGAGAGAAACTGAGGCACAGCAGAGTGAAGTAGACAAATGGGGACCAACATCAGATCTCCAGAGTCCTCACCTCACTTTCTATCAAGTACATTACTGTACCTACATACATTAGGTTGGCTATTAAAAAAAATATCACAGAATGATAGGGGTTGAAAGGGTCCTCTGGAGACCATGGAGTCCAACTCCTTTGCCAAGGCAGGTTCACCTAGAGAAGGTCACACAGGAACACATCCAGCTGGGTTTTGAGTGCCTCCAGAGATGGAAACTCCACCACCACCACTACAAGGGTGCAAGTTCTGAGCATGATGGATAAGTTTTCCTTATTTGTCATTCCCCTTTGACATGGAACTTCCTGCAGCAGCCTTTTAAGCAGACACAGCTTGAGCTTCAGCATCTCCACAGGAAAACAGCTCTTCTTTGTTTTCCTAGACATTTGTTTGCTAGAAGACAGAAGGACAACACAAACTATGTTCCTCCTTCCTGCCTTGGGCAGTTCTGCCACACTGGGGTCTCCACTCCAAACTGGGTAATTACTGGAGGAGAAGAAAAGTTTTCATGATCAAAGAATTACTCATGACCAAGGAGCACAATGAGGTGAGATTCACCTAATTTGGTACAGGACACAGAGAAGTGGGGTGAGATGACCTTTGGGGTTGAATTAGATGATCTTTAGAGAGTTCTTCCAACCCAAAACATTCTGTGATGCTATGATTGGAATAACAAGAAATTGGACCAGATGAAACATTCTCAAGTTGCACAAGAGGAGGTTTAGGTTGGACAGTAGGAAAATTTTCAACCACTGGAACAGGCTGCTTGGGGAACTGGTGGAACCACCATCCCTGGAGGGATTTAACATACATGTAGATGTGGTGCTGAGGGATGTGGTTTAGTGCTGAGCTAGCAGTATTGGGTTAATGGTTGGACTCGATCTTAATGGTCTCTTCCAATCAAATTCTATGACTCAACAACCGTGATTCCGTTGATACCTGCAACCTCAGTAGGGGCTGGGCAGTAGGCAGCTTTGGCAGGGGCATATACCATCACAGACCAGCAATGGGAGGCCAGAGACTTAACCTAGAGGAGGCTGAGATCAGGGGAGAGGAATCTGGTTCCTTCAAGAGGAAAAATGGAAATTTGCTATCTAGAAAATAAGGTAGGAAATAACAGCATCAACAGAATTCATGGGTTTAATACAAAATTCTGCCTAAAGATGTTGGGGGGGGGCTTAAAAAAAAAAAAAGAGGATTAAAAATAAGGAAGGAAAATTCTCTTTCAGACATAAGCAGCAGTCCTCTAGCAGACCTTTGATTTTGGTTCCTGACTTCTGGAAACTATCTAAACTCCTGTGTCTTTATAGGAAAGACTAACAGCCCACATCCAAAGTTACTACTTCCTTAAGGTCCTCCTTGTTGCTTTCCTTTTTTTTTTTTTTTTTTTTTGTGGAATAAGCTGAAGAGTTCTGGAACAAAAAGAGTTTTGCATAGGTGCATTACCTGGACTAGTTTAATAGGTGGGGAAAAGTTGCTGTCCTTCAGCAAATTGTGGCAGCATGTTCTTAAACTTCTCATAGGCCAGCCTCAAAGTATGGCACAAATTCTGGGGTCAGATAGTGGGTTCAGAGTGATTAGCATGTAAGTTACATAGTCACTTGGATGGGGCTGTGAGTAACCTGAGCAAGCTGAAGATGTCCCTGCTGACTGCTGGGGGTTTGGACTGGATGACCTTTAAAGGTCTCTTCCAACCCAAGTCATTCCATGATTCTGTGATTGTAACTTGAGCAAGGTTTGTATTAAACTCATTGACTTAGTGAACTGTGACTGCTGCAGTGAAGGCTCTCACATGGTTGACTTTCCAGACCACACTGTTCCAAGATTTAGAAAACCCAAAACGTGGTAAAATGGGAAACACAGATTGTGAAATTGTAGCTAAGTTACTAGAACTTAAGGAGCTGAGTGGGACACACATTTGACTGTAAAAAATGAACAAGAATGGCAATTAAAGCCTGCAATGAAGGAAGCCAACAGGGCATAAATGCATCCATTTGGAGCCAATATCTTTCTTTTTGACTATTCATTGTGAACAGCAGAGACGCAAAGTAAGAGCCAATGGATCATGCTTTTTTGAGCCACTGAGAGTAACCCAATCATTTGAGGCATATCCAGAGCAACATCTGTCCCTGCCTGGCATAGGGAAAAGAAGGAGGAAAGAATGGGGCAGCTGTCCTCAAAGGGTTGCTGTGACCGAGATGGTTAATCACTGAGGATGAGAAGGGAAGTGATACTCCTGAAACAGGCTTTCTAATATGCCTGGCATTCAGGCCTTCACTCATCTGGGCTCTTTGTCAAGTTTCTTTTTCCACCCTGGACTGCAAAATGAATGCTTTCCTAGGAGCAGTTGTTACTGAAAGGATAGAGGCTGATTAGCCTTTCGTTTGCCTGTCTGCAGGCACATGTGTAGTGAGGTGCATGGATGTGTCAGCAGTGCAAAGAAAAGAATGGCTCAAAGAGAGTCAACCCATTGACTTGAAAGGAGAGAACAACCCTCCCCAATGTGGGAGCTAAAAGGCATTGTAATTTCTCTCCCTAAGTCTTTCAAATATCCTGCACCTCTCTGCAGGAAGGATCTGAGACAAAATCATTGCATGGTTGGAATTACAGCCTGGAAAAGTCTCTGAGGAGACCTTAATGTGGGCTTCCAGTGTTCTTAAGGGGGCCTACAAGAAAGCTGGGGAGGGAAATTTTAGATAATGATAGGACCAGGGGGAATGGAACAAAAATGGAAATGCGTAGATTCAGATTAGATGTTAGGAAGAAGTTCTTCCCCATGAGGGTGGTGAGACACTGGAACAGGTTGCCCAGGGAGGTGGTAGAAGCCTCATCCCTGGAGGTTTTTAAGGCCAGACTGGATGTGGCTCTGAGTAACCTGATGTAGTGTGAGGTGTCCCTGCCTATGGCAGGGGGATTGGAACTAGATGATCCTTGAGGTCCCTTCCCACCCTATGATTCTATCATTAGCATCCTCTTTGTTCCCTTACCTACATTAAAAGGCACCTTGTATGAGGCAAAAAAGTCATGTAGAGTCTTTTCTTGCCTCGCTTGCAAATTCTCTGTGTGACTGTGGTTAAATCACTTAGGTTAAGATTTTAGCCTTGGGAGCCAAATTAGCTGTCTGGAGGTATATTTGTGCAGCAGGACTAATGAGTTTAATCTAAACACCATCTTAACCACAGCTTCTAAGAAACTTAAAGCTCAGCAAAGCAACTTTGCATCTGTTTGCAAAATATTGCTTATTTCTAGCCAGAGACTATCTTTAGGCACTTGGGTTTGGGAGGTGTTTTGCACTTGGGTTTGGGAGGTTTTTATACACCTGTGTTTTTCATGGGGTTTCATGAGGCTGCCTCAGAGATTATTGAGATCATTGACAATGGCAATGAGCTCTCTGCCTGAAGTCAGTGGGAATAAGGCCTCAATGAGCACATTTGAAGCTTCTACTCCTAGTGTACTTAATGTGCTGAAGAAGGGAAGAACTAAGCAGAGAACAAAGCTGGAAGAAATAAATGAGTTGCCCAAGGTTATTTGGAGAGGGTGTGTCAGAATCACCAGCAGCCTTGGTAGCATTCCTATCCTTCCTACCAATCCTATTGTTTGATTTCCACAGCATCACAGAATGCCAGGTTGGAAGGGACCCCAGGGACCCTCTGGTCCAACACTTCTAGGTGATACTGCAGGTGAAATGAGGTGGCCCAGCACCCTACCAAGCTGAGTCTTAGACATGTCAGATGCATGGGAATCAACTGCTTCTCTTGGGAGATGATTCCAATGTCTGACTGTTCTCATGGTGAAACATTTTTCTTCTGGATTCCAATGGGAACTTGTACCCATTACCCCTTGTCTTTTCCATGTGACTCCTTGTGAAAAGGGAGTCTCCATCCTCCTGGTAGCCACCCTTTATGTACTGGTACATGGGAATAAGGAACACACCCACTTTTCTCAGCCTCTCCTCATCCAGTCCTCTGATCATTATTTATTTTTCTCCACTTTTATCTCACTATAAAAATGTATTCACTTTATGACCCTTTAAGTTATCTCTTCTGCTTTATCTGGCCTAATATATGGTGCTCTTAAACCAGCATCTTGGCTCTCATTTAGCCCCATCAGGTTTTACTTACCCAGTTCAACCCTTTGCATCAGAACAGAGTAACTGCCCTTGAGCAAAGCCTGCTCTCCAGTACTCCCAAGTTCTGGGTGGGGAAACTGAGGCATGGGTGTGAAATTCTTTGCTTGGTGCAAAGAGCAGAGCCTGTGGCAATGTCCATACAGTTCAGCATGGCTTCCTTTGCCCCTTAACTTTCCCTTCTTTTTCTCATTTCTTGAATTCAAGTAAGGTTAGAGAACAGTGCAGTTTAGGACAACTGTCCCTCAAGAAGCTGGTAGGATTCTGGGGGAATCTCCCTTGTCTTCTTTCTGCATCTAAGCTTGGAGATTTCTCCTGGAGGTCAGCAGGCCTAATGTTATGTCCTGAGAGCAGGTGCAAAAGGTACAGTCCTGGGGAAGAGGACAGTGTCCTTTTCCTCTAGGTTCCTTTCTTGGTTAGCTCCTCCTGATGTGGTCCAAGCAGCAGGAGCTGAGAGGATGCACTGAGTGAGGAGGAGGATAAGCCCATGCTGGGTTCTTAACAGCTTGAGCCATGCAGTCAGAGTTAAAGGAACCAATCCTGATAACAAGCTGGAAATACAAGGAACAGCCAGCCATGGAGGAAGAAGTTCTTCACCTGAGGAAGAAGTTCTTCCCCATGAGAGTGAAGAACCCTGGAATGGGTTGTCCAGGCAGGTGGTTGAGGCCCCGTCCCTGGAGGTGTTTAAGGCCAGGCTGGATGAGGCTCTGGGCAGCCTGATGTAGTGTGAGGTATCCCTGCCCATGGCAGGGGGGTTGGAACTGGATGATCCTTGTGGTCCCTTCCAACCTTGACTGATTCTATGATTCTATGGAGGGCAAGGATCTACAGAAAGGGTCCAGGAGTGTGCCAAGAATGGGGCATCTCTCTCCATTGTCCCCAGAAGGAGCCAGGGGTTGACTGTGCTCTTCACTGAGATGCCTTACTTAAGGGACCTGGAGATGAATTTGAACCTCATGAGTGTCTGCATCCCTGCTTTCCATCTGTGAAACTGAGAAAGCAATTTGCTGTCTAATAAGGATCCATGAGTGATAAAGATATCAAAACCAGTGTGGGGATGACGTAGCCTAACAGCTGGCTTTGGTGGGCAGGGAGGCACAAGGGGAAACTTGCTGATGGCCACTCACTTCAAGGTGAGAGTTGGAATCTGGATGTGGCTTTCCCTGCAAAGGGTTAGTTACACCTGGGCACCCTTTGCAGGCAAAGGAGGCTCCTCAGAAGCAATCCAGGAGATGACATTGTCCTGCCAAGCCTTGCTGATATACTACAGTCCTCCCTCAGCAGTACTTGTACTCTCTGGGTCAATGAAGGTTTGCCCTGTAACCTGAGAGCTCCATCCCACAGGACACCAAACAAGACCTCCTCTGCCCTTCCAAACCAAGCCCTTTTTGAAAAGATATTTCTGAAAACCAAACACATCCCTTGGTTTTGTCTGTCCATAGCTATCAGCTTGAACATGTGCACTTTGAAAGGATGCTTTCAAACCATAGCTGTGAGCTGACTCTTGGGAAGTTGGTAATGTGTCTGGGGTCCTGTTTGGACCACAAGGACACCTCTTCACCATCCTCTTTTTCCACCCTTGTCATATCTTACCCTGCCCAGAGTTCCTTATGTTCCCTTACAATGCTTCACACAGCACTGGATGTGTGGCACTGACTCTTGTCTGTGCTCTCCAGGCTTGGCCAGAAATGCCAGCAAATCTCACACCACAGGAGATACTTCATTAAAAAAATAAGAAAAAAAAAGAAAAAAAAAGTGAATCTCAGACATTACCTTCATTAAAGAAGAAGCTGATCTCTTCATCTTCCTCTCCTGAGTCCTTTTTGCCACTTCATAGCACCCCAGGGGTGTTATCTGGGCTCACATCTTCAACTGAAGAGCTGTTTTCCACCTCTTCAAGGTTTCCCCAAAGAAGCAGGAGCTGGTGTGGTCAGAAATGCTGTCCAGCAAGCAGCCTATGCCTGGGGGTGCTGAAGAGTCTTAGCAAAGCCTAAGGCTGCGAGAGCTCTTGAAGCAGCTTATACTACTGACCCCTCAGTGTGGGTGCAAGTGTGTATGGGGGAGTGAATGTTTCCCTCTCTCCCATTCTCCTCTGCAACACTCCCTGTGTTTTTTCCTTCTCCTTAATGGCAATCATGCTAAATTCTCCTCCCCTCACTCACTTTTCTACTATCTGGACTCATTTCCCTCACCTTGCATTAGCATCCCCTTAACTCCCACGAGAGGTCTATTGCTAAAGGCTTTCCACCAGCATTTGTCTCACTCACTCAGGGCAGACCTTCCTTCTGCAGCCCTGGCACTGGGTTGCCCGTTGGCTCTTCACAGCCATCTTCTCCTCTCTCCTTTTCTCTACCCCTAGGACGCAGGCTTGCCGTCCCCGTTCGGTCCCTGTCCTGGCAGGCTGTCACAGCCCCTTTTGTATCGCCTACCCCCTGGTCCAGCCCACCCCATTTCCCCATCCTCCCACCTGCCTGTGTCCTTTAGAGCCTGTGGCTGTTCCCAACCCTCCTGTCCACCTCAATCACCCTGCTGACAGCAGCCCATTGAGTGACACCACTTCAGCTGTCCCGCACCAGGAAGGCACTTCTTAATCTTACTGCTTTTGCCCATGCTGCAGCTTGGTTCCATCAACCAGAAATCCACCAAAAATTTCTGAGCATAGAGGCATTTGTTGACAGATACACCAGTTTAATATTTTAGCAGCCAGAGGAGGAGGAGGAGCCGGGAGACAGATCTGGAGCTGGTCTGAAATCCTGGTGGGGCTCTTTGGTTTGCAGAGGTGGTCAGGCAGGAGAGGAGGAGCTGGGTTTAGGCAAGGGTTAAGTGCAGACAACAGAGGCTAAGGCTAAGCCCAACCAGCAGCACAGAACACAGGAATACAAGCCATGGCCTGGGTCCTCCTCATCCTAGTGTCTTTAGAAATACACCATTAAGTGGAAGTCACATGGAAAAGACAAGTGGTAATGGGTACAAGTTGCTCCTGGAGTGATTCTGATGGGAGTCCAGAAGAAAATGTTTCACCATGAGAACAGTTAGAGATTGGAATCATCTCCCAGTGGAAGCAGTGGATTCCCCTCCTTTGGACAGTTTTAACACTCATCTTGACAGGATCCTGGGCCATCTCATTTCAGCTGGACTATCACCTAGAAATGTTGGACCAGGTGATCCTTGGAGTCCCTTCCAACCTGGAATTCTGTGATTCTGTGAACACTAATTGCCTTTTATTTACTTATTTATTGATTGATTGATTGATAACAACCTTGGGAGACTGGAAATGACTCTTTTTTATTTGGTATATATTTGCAAAGAGGTTTTGATCAGTCTCTTGTCCTGCAGGTAGTACTAATTGGATGTCTGAGTGCTTCAAAATGCCTCTTAATTCCTATCCCACCCTGGTAAAGTGCTATACTGTTTATGGCTGGGGAACTGAGGTGTGGGATAACAGAATCATAGAATTATAGAATCAACCAGGTTGGAAGAGACCTCCAAGATCATCCATACCTGAGTTCTTGGAAGTTTCTGACAGCAAATATTTTAGAAACCACTGAAAAAAAAATCTTTAAATTGACTGAATGAGTCAATTAAATACTAATTGGACAATTCCCTGGCCACAGATGGCCCACATTGGTAATACTGAAGCCTTTTAACCTCTGCTTTGGGGAGTTTCTACACCCAGCTGTCTGTCAGGATCTGTCTTCCCTCAGGTGAGACACTGGCACAGGTTTCCCAGAAAGGTGGTAAATGCCCCATCCCTGGAAAGCTTCCAGGTCAGGTTGGATGAGGCTCTGAGTAACCTGATCTACTTAAAGATGGCCCTGCTCACTGCAGGGGCTTTGCACTAGATGATCTTTAAAGGTCCCTTCCTGATGCAAACTGTTCTATGATTCCCCTGCAAACTCCTGAGACGTGCTTAAAAAGTGATGGGAGAGAGTCTCAGCCAAAACCATGCTGAGGATGTTTCTGCAGTGAGGATGATCAAGTTCCTGCACCCAGCAGCATTTCCTGCTCCTGTATCATTTACTTCAGAGCATTTTCTCACACAGTGATATTAGAGGCTGTGTTTCACTATAGAGCCTGCTCTCTGCTTTTCCTCCCCATCCTACTACTTCTTTTATCCTAGTTGAGTGTTTTAAACCTCTGGAAGTGACTGCAGGCTTATATGTGAAGAAAAAAAAAAAAGCCAAGTGCACTTCAAAAGTCATTTTTCCCAGAGAAATAAAATGACATCAAACATGGACAGGTTTGGGCAGAAAATGGGGGAGGAAAAAATAAATATATGTACTTTTAAAGGGTATTTTGGTTTAGGGCTTTTAGAGTCTGCTAAGGAGCAAACTGACAGCTTGGCTTTTCAGTTTGCTTCTTTAACTCTCAGAAAGTTGATGATGTTTCCAAATTCCAATGTAAGGCAAAAAATAAAAGGGGAAAAAGGGTGAAACTAAGATGCATTGGAGTGGTTTTGTCATATCTGGTTCAACCCTGGTCACTTAACTCCATGGCAAACAACAGTAATAATAATAATTTTAAAAAAGTAACATTTTTTTGGTCTGGTTTGGTTTTGGTTTTGTTTTGTTGTTGTTTTGTTTTATTTTGGGGTTTTTTTTTTTGTTGTTTGTTTGCTTTTGGTGTTCTGTTTTTGGTTTTGTTTTTGTTTGGTTTGGTTTTGGTTTTGGGTTTTTTTTGGTTGGTTGGTTTGGGATTTTTTTTTTTTTTTGAATGAATTCACAACCAGGTCTAAATATGCAGCTTGAAATTTTATTTTTTTTTCCCCCCCCTTAAACAGTTTTCCAGTGCTCAGAATCTTTTTGATAGTAGGAAGAAATGCTGCTTCCATCAGCTTGTGGAACATAATGATTTGGGAAGGAGCATTTCTCCCCCCTTTAAACAGATGGAATGAATTATCTAAAACCCAAAAGCTCCTGACTTCCACTGCAATGTCTTCCTGGTGCTTCCTGGCTGTGATACCACATGGGTGGTGCTCAGGGTGCTTCTCCGTGGGCATTTCTGCTCCTCTGAAGCAGAATTCACACTGGGGGCTGTATGACCCACCCAGAACAGCCTTCATAGCTGGCATGCTTTGCAGAACAGGTGGGTGCCCCCCATGGCCTGAGGCAGAGTGGTGAGGGTGCTGCACACATAAGTGTCACCCTCTTGTCTTGGAGCCTCTGCTAAAGCCATCTGTGGTCAAAGGGAGAAGAAAGGGGATTAAAAAAAAATAATGGGAGAAGAATTCTGAGCGACTTATCTGTGCAGCATAGCTAAGCAACCGGTGTTGGCTTTTACATGGACTCAGCATCCCAGGCTGCATCCAAAGCAGCACAGCCAGAAGGTTGAGGGAGGTGATTCTGCCTTTGCTTCACTCTGGTGAGATCCCCCTGCAGTGCTGTGTCCAGCTCTAGGGTCCTCAGCACAGGAACCACATAGACCTGTTGGAGCAGGTCCAGAGGAGCCCACAAGAAATGATCAGAGGGCTGGAAACCCTCTGCTATGAGAACAGGCTGAGAGAGTTGGGCTTGTTCAGCCTGGAGAAGTCTCCAGAGAGAATTTAAGAAGCTTTTTAATAATCAAAAAGGGCTGATATGAAAGATGGGGACAATCTTTTCAGCAGGGCCTTTTGTGACAGGACAGGAGGTGATGGTTTGAAACTAAAATGGTGAAAATTTAGACTAGATAGAAAGAAGAAATTGTTTATGCTGAGGGTGAGGAAACACTGCTACACTTTGCCCAGAGAGGTGGCAGATGCCCCATTCCTGGGAACATTCAAGGTCAGGTTGGACAGGACTCCGAGCAACATGATGTAGTTGAAAATGTCCCTGCTGACTGCAGGGGGGGCTGGACTAGATGGCATTTAAATGTCCATTCCAACATACACTGTTCTATGATTCTGTGAGCTTTCTATTTAACTGTTTGAAATGTAGCTGCAGTGGTATGGATGCTGTGACACAGACAACTTGCCTCTGGGAAGCACAGCTGGATGGTCTTACCTATTTGCTAGAGACAATGCTACTCTCCCCTCCCTCTCCTGAAAGCTGTAGCTGATTCAGGTTGATGTATACAGGTCTGGAGCCCTCAATATAGGAAGGACATGGACCTCATGGAGAGGAGCCAGAGGAGAGCCATGAAAATGATCAGGGGGTTGGAGAACCTCTGCTACAGACAGGCTGAGGGAGCTGGGGTTGTTCATCCTGGAGAAGAGGAGGCTCCAGGGAGACCTAATAGCAGTCTGCCAGTACCTGAAGGGGCTCCAGGAAGGGTGGAGAGAGACTGTTTGCAAAGACCTGCAGTGACAGGACAAGGAGCAATGGCTTCAAACTAGAGAAAAGCAGATTTAGATTAGATATCAGGAAGAAGTTCTTCACTCTGAGCGTGGTGGAACACTGGAAGAGGTTGCCCAGGGAGGTGTTTGAGGCCCCTTCCCTGCAGATGTTCAAGGTCAGGCTCAATGAGGCTCTGGGCAACCTGATCTGGTTGGGGCTGTCCCTGCTGACTGCGGGGAGGTCAGACTGGATGACCTTTGGTGGTCCCTTCTGGCCTTGGCCATTCTGTGAAGCATACATACAAGGCCACCATGGAAATGAAAGAGGGAAAACAACACATGCATGATAGCAAAACAAGGTTGCAGGGAAGAGGACATGACAGGGAAAGAAGACCCTCATGCCTTAGTTTACCAACTTGAAAAAGAGGGAAAGCAATATGGTTGAGTTCCCTTTGCCCTCTGTAGTTTCTCCAGGTTCTGCATTAATCCAACCATGGAAAGATTATGTTTGGGTGGCTGGGGGCTGATGTTCTCCTGTAATACCCTGGGCAGACATCTAGCAGACTTAGGATGCAGCAAACTGAGACTGAGAGCAGGATTTGGTCTCACTGGAGGCTGCTGGGACTCTCAGGCAGCGCCAGGTTTCACAAGGCTGCAGGATGGCAGCTGGGCACAAGCCTGGCAGGTGACTTCCTCTTTGGCCATGGGTAACCTGTAAAAAGAGGACATTTTCTGTTTAGAATACTGACAGCACAAGTCTCTGTACCTTCACTGGAGGGATGTGAGGAGGACAGAGAGGAACAGATCATTTGTCCTCTGGCAGTGCCTTCATTCACACCGCCTGGGTACAAGTGGCTAGGAAGAAGGAAAGTTGTGGTGCCTCACACCTGCTTGCATATTTGTGGGGGTGGAAAAGAGCAGATGTCCAGGGCTGCCAACTCTCAGAGTCCTGCAGGAATGTGAGGCCTGTGACAGCTGATTGAGCTTGGGGAGGGTTAGGGTGGGGGAGCATGCCTGCACGCTGCCTGGTGAGTAGGTGATGGTGAAGGGAGGTGGAAAGTTGGCTCAGACTCCAGAATGACAAAGCCTATTTGAACCTGGGACATTTACAGCCTGGATGCAGAAATGAGGTCCTCTCCTCTTGGAAGACATCCAGGCATAGAGTCTCTGCTTGTACTTTTCTGGTTAGTTGATAGGAAGCTGAAGTTGCTGATCTCTTCAGACTTGGCCTGATACAACAGCTGCTAACAGGTATCATCAGTCCAATGCCAGCAGCCAGAGCTTCAACTCCAATAGACTCTTGCACGATTATTAAGCTACAGCTAACATGGGAGGAGACACTAACCTCCAGAAAAAGGCCAAGAGAGAGCCTGGTTTGCACCCAATATTCCATGAATCTCCTAACAAAGTCTCCTTAATGTTGTTTGCTTTGGAGGTGTCTGAGTGGGGTTCCACTGAGTGGTTTTGAACAAAACAAAGGCTACAGAGACCCCAATGCCTCCTATCAATGCCAGTAACTCCTATGTCCAGTGCTTTCTATTTCCTGTGCTAGGGGTTTTCCTGTCTAAGGGCTCTGGAGCATTATTCCCTCCTTCAGCAGATTGGTGTTCCTTCAGGATGCTTTTTAACCCACTTAATTGTTGTGACATCAAGGTTCAAAGATAGGAAGACTACAATGAGCTCTGCTATTTGGACACTTGTGGGCACAGGCGTAGTAAAGGAACATGACAAAATTCATGATAATGCAGAACACAAGGAGGCTGTTGTAGAATCACAGAATCATAGAATCAGTCAGGGTTGGAAGGGACCTCAAGGATCATCCAGTTCCAACCCCCCTGCCATGGGCAGGGACACCTCACACTACATCAGGCTGGCCAGAGCCTCACCCAGCCTGGCTGCAAACACCTCCAGGGATGGGGCTTCAACCACCTCCCTGCACAACCCATTCTGCTTTTGGAGTTGGGCTGCTGAGAGGAAAACACCTGAGACATTTATTACGTTCACAGGCCCAGTGTCTGAGAATCCAAGATGGTATTAGTCTCATTATTCCTACTGCTAGCCTTATTGCTAGATCAAGCCTGAAGTCCTTAAGTAAATTACTCAGAGAACCCTGTAAATCTGAGACACCTCTGCATGGGCTTCAGGTAGATCCACTTTTTAGGATATCCATTCTAAATTAGTGGAATTGACACTTTAGTTCTCCAGATCCTTTCTGAATGCTAGGAAGAGAGGAGAGAAATTTCTTAAGCCATCCAGTAGTGCAGGTGGGTCAGGAAAGACTGCTGGGAAGGCAATGGTCTTCATTGCTTTGTTCCTCCTACCTGGTAAGGGTCAGGAGCCTCAGGGAAGCTGCCCTGACACGTGGCCAAGAACTCACCATGGCAGCAGGACTGCTTTTTTGTAGCTGTTGCCCAAGCCAGAAAGACATCATCCCACTGACCTGCTGAGGGGGACAGCTTGGGACTTTCTTAATTTATTGGTATCAGAATAAGAACAGTGGATTCCTGCTGCCTTCTCCTCTACACAGGGATGTCTTTCCATGCAGGACAGCTCCATCTGCCATCAAGGTGGGGAAAAGGATCTTGGAGAAGCATTGTTGAGTCTTGGAACATATTTAGATGGGATTAAAAAAAAAGTGATGCCACAGGGTAGTGTTTTGATCTCATCCTACTGGTGTTTTCACAATTAAGCAGAGGAAGGAGGATCTCCTCAAGGCCCAATTCTATGCCAGGCTTTTGGAAAACAGCCTGCAGACAGGCAGGCAGACACGTGGGTTTCATCAACATGAGCACCTTTGTCTTTCTGAAGTCAGGGTGTGAAATTTACTACCCCTGACTGTCAGAGGGTGGAAAAATCTTTCCTGCAAGTTCCAGGTAATTTCAGGGCTTCATCTGGCATTCAAGAGAAGAGTTTATCTCCTCCTTTTCTCCCCTTCCTATTCTTGCTTCTGCAAAGAGGAGCAAGTGGTGAGGGTTCCTTGGCAGCCCCTAGGGGTTACAGCACAGCTGAGTGGATCCCAAACCCAGAAATCCAACCCAGAGTCCCTCAGGGCAGACAATTAGCAAATTAACACCCTGTGGTGAGAACACTTCTTGAGAGCTAATTCAGATGGATTTATGGGCATGGGGTCCCAAGAGGGATAGTGCCAAACTTTGTGTACCTTAAAGAAATTAGAGTCCCCACCTCCAGACTGGTGATTTGGAGCTTTTGCAGATGCCTTTTCCTGTAGCTCCAGCAGGGAGCTGGGGGGCAGCATCTTCAGCTGCTGCCTTTGAGGTTTACACAGCTGCCATGGGGAGTGAAGGGTGGAGGGTGCAGGCTTGGTCCCACAGTGGGGTCAGAGGTGGACATGTTAGGGCTAAAAGAGGAACAGGTGGGTAAAGAGCTGATAGCAGGAACAGTGGCACACTTATTTTTTTGCATGGCCCTCCCCCAGTATATGCACATACGGTGCTGGAAGAGGCAAGACATGACTCTGAAAAGCTTCTGAGTGGACTGAATGAGCCTCACTCCCTAAAACTAAGGGGGTCTGCTTTCTTCTAGGGGTTGAATATTCATTCATTTTGCATTTTAAAACATGCAAAACTTGTACATTAAAGCATTAATATGTGCACGTAAGCGAGCAGGCTGTCAGCAAGGATTCCTTCTCATCTCATATTACCTGGTGCTATGGTCCTCCTGTTTTTCTAGGTTACTAAGGTACCTGCTTTGCTTTCTCTTGGGGAAAGAGGTTTATTACTCATTTCTGTGACTTCCATGAGTGGTTTTTACTCCTGAGAGGACAGTGTGGTTCACTGGCCAGCATGTAAACTTGAGTCCACCTTAGTGGGGCTCTGTCTGGGAGTTTGTTGTGATTTAAGGTTGAGAGGGCCCATTAATGCTCCTCTTAAAGCTGTTTTGTGATGACAAACTGTAGAGCTTCAAGCAGGGTGAATGAATGAGACTAAATCCTGCCCCAAAGATTTGATGGCAGAAGATTTTCTATGAAGTGCTGGCTTTACTCATTTCCCTGCACAGCTGGGATCATTGTAAATTTTTTTTTTTTTAATCATACCATGACTGTGTCAGGTCTTACACAGAAGCCAATTTGTGCAAACAATAAAAAAAGAAAAAGAAAGTGTCACTTGATTCCAGCCCTGAGGAACACAGTGGCAAACCATCCCCTCTTCTGGAGATGAAGCAAAGCCCAGGAGCAGCCTGCTGCAGGCTCTTTTCTTTCATGTGACTAATACACACAAATCCCCTGTCCCCAGGGGCTGGGGGATCACTGACAGCAGTGGCAGGCTGTGAGAAAGGGGTGAAGGCAGCCAAACTGTGCTCTCCTTTCATTCACCAGGGTCAGCTGTCCCACCTGTTTCCCCTGCTTAGAGTGGGGAGCAGGGATGGAGGGGATGGGGGCAGTGGCAGCCTTTAAAATGCAAGCTCATTGAACAGAAGGAACTTCATATTAAAATGAGGAACAAGTTGGCATTTGCCTTGCCACAAGGATAGGGATGGACAGAAGAATAGAGACTGCTGGACACACTGATGGGGTTGGTATTTGCCTGAACTGCTCCTCTGAGAACTGGGGACCAGGTCAAGAACAAGTTTCCTAGTGAAAGACTAATGATGGATGAAGCTCAGAAGGTGCTTGGTTGCAGTTTGGAAACCCAATCCACTGCCAGCTGTTTGGTTAAGCAAATGCCACAGCTTCAGCATCCTGTGGTGCCTGCCTAGATTTCCTTGGGAGATTTCTTCCATCAAAGCCACCCATCCTGATTCTAAGCAGCAATGCAGTGCAGTTCTCCTGTGGGGAGGTTATCACAGAGTCCGCAGAGTCTGTAGGTTGGACATCTTTTCCCACAGTCATGTGGGATTCTGTTTCTTTTCACTCTTTTTAAATTCAAAGCTTTTTGAGGTCAGACACTACCTGGTGTTGTGTGGTTACAGAGCACCCAACAGAAGGGAGCTGTAGCCTCGTTTGGATGCTATTGTTAGCAGGAAAAAAGAGCCCTGTACCACAGAGACTGAAGGAGTGATGGCCCATCAGACTGAAACAGAGCCCTGCCTCCTGGGGGATGTGAATGGGGTGGTGCCTATGAGAAGCCTATCAGGGAAAGATGTCTAGGAAGATCTTCATACCATGAAGTTATTTTACCCAGTACAGATGCAGCCACTGCTTTATTTGAAGTTGCTGTTTGGTTTTTATATTTTTTTTCTCCTTGTGGCTGTGGTTTTTAGTTCAGAAAAAGATCTGTGCCATGATGGGTAAGGGAAACAGCTTTGACCTTTGTTTCCCTGTCCGTCTCCTGCCCTTTGCAGCTCCCACAAGAGCAGGAGAGCATCTTCTACATGCTGTGGAGAAGAACAAAGCTGCAGCAGGCAAATCCCTGCAAGGTGCTGGTTTCTCCTCGCTCAGTTGCCTTGTGCACCCCCAGACCTGTCAGCCTGACCTCAGTGGCAGGCAAGGTTATGGAGCAGGTCATCCTGAGTACAATCACACAGAACCTGCAAGATGGTCAAGGGATCAGGCCCAGCCAGCATGGATCCAGGAGGGGCAGGTCCTGCCTGACCAACCTGATCTGCTTTTATGATCAGGTTACTGTCTGGTGAATGCAGGGCAGGCTGTGGATGTAGTCTACCTGGACTTCAGCAACGCCTTTGACACTGCCTGCCACAAGAAGCTCCTGGCAAAGCTGGCAGCTCGTGGTTTGGACAGATTCACTCTGAAATGGGTCAAGAACTGGCTGGAGGGCCATGCCCAGAGAGTGGTGGTGAATGGTGCCACTGCCAGCTGGCAGCCAGGCACCAGTGGTGTCCCCCAGGGATCAGTGCTGGGCCCCATCCTGTTCAATATCTTTATTGATGATCTGGATGAAGGAATTGAGTCCATCATCAGTAAGTCTGCAGATGACACCAAGTTAGGAGCAGGTGGTGATCTGTTGGGGGGTAGGAGGGCCCTGCAGAGGCACCTGGACAGGCTGGATGGGTGGGCAGAGGCCAATGGGATGAGATTTAACAAGGCTAAGTGCAGGGTTCTGCACTTTGGCCACAACAACCCCAAGCAGCACTACAGGCTGGGGACAGAGTGGCTGGAGAGCAGCCAGGCAGAAAGGGACCTGGGGGTGCTGGTCAACAGCCGCCTGAACATGAGCCAGCAGTGTGCCCAGGTGGCCAAGAGAGCCAATGGCATCCTGGCCTGCATCAGGAATAGTGTGGCCAGCAGGACAAGGGAGGTTATTTTGCCCTGTACTCAGCACTGGTCAGGCCACACCTTGAGTCCTGTGTCCAGTTCTGGGCTCCTCAATTCAAGAGAGATGTTGAGGGACTGGAACGTGTCCAGAGAAGGACAACAAAGCTGGGGAGGGGTCTGGAGCACAGCCCTGTGAGGAGAGGCTGAGGGAGCTGGGGATGTTTAGCCTGGAGAAGAGGAGGCTCAGGGGAGACCTCATTGCTGTCTACAACTCCCTGAAGGGAGGTTGTAGCCAAGTGGGGGTTGGTCTCTTCTCCCAGGCAACCAGAGCAGAATGAAGGGACACAGTCTCAAGCTGTGCCAGGGGAGGTATAGGCTGGATAGTAGGAGGAAGTTCTTCACAGAGAGAGTGATTTTCCATTGGAATGTGCTGCCCAGGGAGGTGGTGGAGTCATCATCCCTGGAGATGTTCAAGAGAAGCCTGGATGAGGTACTTAGTGCCATGGTCTGGTTGATTGGAAAGGGCTGGGTGATAAGTTGGACTGGATGAGCTTGGAGGTCTCTTCCAACCTGGTTGATTCTATGATTGATTCTATGATTGTATCTGCAGGAGCAGGCAGGCAGCCAGGCGACTCGCATCCCCTCCACGACCACAGGGGATGTGAGCTGAAGCACACTCAACCTTGAAACCAAAGAAGCCTCAAACCTGTCATTAAAGCAGCTGCACCAGCAATAAATTTAGTGTTTAAAGAAGTTCATTGCCTGTTTGAAATGCGGCAAGAGTAGCTATGGGAACAACTTCAACAGAGTTCCAGCATGCTGAAAAAGTAACCCTTTAAAGATGTGCAGAAAGCATTCTGGAGTGACGAACATTTTTTGTTTTCCTCCTAAAGGAAGGAGTTCAGCTTGTTTCATATCAGCTAGAAGAATGAACCAGGCAACACAGGTGGCTCGGTTATGAGCTAAAATGTAAACAGAATAAAATGCTTTAACCTCTGAGGAAGTGAAAAGGAGCAGGAATAAAGGGAAAGCTGAAAGTATGAGATCTGCCCAATAAATCCAAAGGATACTTTTTACTTGGTTGGCTTTCAATCCTCTTCTGTAAAATTCTCCTTATCTTCCCTAGATCAGATTGTGCAGCATTCATGTTAATATTCTCTGCCTTCAGCACTCCACCTTGTGTGCATTGGAGCAGGCAAGGGAGCAGCTCAGCTCTGACCAAAGAAGGGCAACAAAACTGCTGAAGGGTCTAGAGCACAAATCTTGTGAGGAGTGACTGAGGGAACTGAGATTGTTCAGCCTGGAAAGAAGGGGCTCACAGGAGGCCTTCTTTCTCTCTGCAACTACCTGAAAGGAGGTTGTAGCAAACTGGGGGTTGGTCTCTTCTCCAGAGTAGTAAGTGACAGGACAAAAGGAAACAGCCTGAAGTTGAGCTGGAGGAGGTTTAGGTTGGACATTATGAAAAAGTTCTTCCCCCTAAGGGTCGTCAAGCCCTGGAACAGGCTGCCAAGGAAGTGATAGAATCCCCATCTCTTGAGGGATTTAAAGACTGAGGAACTGTGCTGAAGGATGTGGTTTAGCAGTGGATTTGGCTGTGCTGGATTAACAGTTGGACTCTGTGATTAAATTAAAGATCCTTTCAAACCTAAGTAATTGTATGATTTTATGGTGCCTGAACCAGGAGAGTAAAGGAGATCTGAGTACCAGGGGCTTCCTTGTTCTCCTGACCTGGGAAATGTTCCTGATCTAACTGTATTTGCTTTCTCAGATTTCTGTGCTGAGGTGTTGAATGAGGGGTTGCATGTTGCAGAAGCAGACACTGCTTCTGAACTCCCCTTGCACACCCCATCCTGACTATTCTTCTTGCTCTACCTCTGAGCTCTCAGACATAAGTGATTTGTGACAAGCACACTGAAACTTTAAAGGAAAGGTAGGACTTTTCTCTTTTACAATAGGAGATGCACCTAAAATTTCAAGGCAAATGATCTCAGCTCTAGTCCTGTGGCTAGGACCATGATGGAAAGGGAATGGTTCTCACAAGCCTAGCCTGTTCCAGCAAATCCAGAACCAAACACAGTGGCTTGGCAAGGACATACATTTAAGGGTGTGATGCTGGTCTCATTTGAAGGACGTTTAGGGCTGTAGGAAACAAGTAGGTAGTAGGTGCAGTCTGTGGTGGGACTTGAGGGCAGTGGGAGGCACCTACCTGGTCTACTGAGACTATTGGATCCTGATTATAACTAAGGAAACCCAACCCCTGTGGACCTCTGCTTGGAACCACTTTCAGCATGGCTGAGAGATGCCAGGTTCCTGCTTAGCATTGCTGCACTGTTTCAGCTCAGCTTCCCATGGGTACCTACTTCACTCAGCTGGATGCTCAGGACAAGAAAAATGAACACTGGGATTCAGAGAGGGAAATTCAATCAGAGCAGGGTTTCCAAATCCCATAAGTTCCCTTGGAAATCCCAGCTCAGCACCCTGCCTGATGGTGTCTAACAAGGCTCTCAGGAAAAAAAAAAGTATCAAACTCCAGGAATTATTAATAATCAGTCCAGCTTCTTACCACCTTCTCTTATGACCTTGGTTGCTAGGAAGTTTGTGTCAACACACAAAAAGAGAAGTATTAATAGAAAGAAAGAGCAGCTGTAAGAGTTCTGCATGGAGCAGCATGGTCAGTGCAGGGGTTGCCCTTGTAGGAGATGTTAGCCTGTGAATTCTTCCAGGCTGCATGTCTACCAGCAAGCCCATCTTGCAGGACCCCTTTCCTGCTTCTGCAGCCATGCCCATGCTCAAATGGCCTCAAAACTCAAGTCACTGTGTCCATACTTCTTGTTGAGAGCTGGCATTGACTGCTCTGATCCCTGAACCATGCTTGGGTTTAATGTGAGCTGCTTTGGGGCAAAATTACACAGGGGCTGATGTCTGGAATTTGTGATCCATAGAGATGCAGCGCCCAGGCCCTTGATCCTTTTGTTTCACTCACAGATGTATCCACAAAGTTTGGGACACAAATTGGCCTGTGGGCAGGGCTGGAGTCTTCTTTAGAGACTTTCCAAGCCTGGGAACTTTGCTCCAGCTTCTCAGTATTTGCAGAAGTCCTGGTGTGTTTGTCAGGAGACTGACTGTGCAAGTAGATAACCCATCCTGTCTTGAGCAGACATGGTTGGCAGATTGCCTGGGGAGATGACAAATGAGACAGGTAAGAGCCAGAAGAGGACACTAACTACTGACAGTGCCAAGCTGTAAAGTGCAGTACCTTTCTTTAAGACTGTCCTGGAATAAGTCTCTCAGTTCAAGCAGTATCCTGTTGTTTTTACCTGCTGTGTCCCCAGGATGGCACACCTTACTTTGGAGAGGAGGTTGCTTCTCAATGGTCATGCCCATAGAATCATAAAATTATACAATGGTTTGAGTCAGGAGGAACCTTTAAAGGTCATCTAGTCCAACTCCCCTGCAGTGAGCAGGGGCATCTTCCACTAGATCAGGTTGGTTGTAGCCCCATCCAAACTGATCTGGAATGCCTTCAGGGATGGGGCATCTCCCACCTCTCTGGGCAGCCTGTGCCAGTGTTACACCACCCTCAGCATAAACAAAGTCTTCCTTCTATCTAGGCTGAATCTCCCCTCTTTTAGCTTAAAACCAGCAGCCTATGTCCTGTTACAACAGGCCCTGCTACAAATGTGTCCCTGTCTTATAGGCACCCTGGAAGTACCAGAAAGCTGCAATAAGGTCTCCCTGGAGCCTTCTCTCTTTCAGACAGAATCAGAGAAACATGATTTAGGATATCAGGTAGTGACAGGACTGGGGGGAATGGAACAAAGCTGGAAGTGGGGAGATTCAGGCTGGATGTGAGGAAGACGTTCTTCCCCATGAGAGTGGTGAGAGCCTGGAATGGGTTGTCCAGGGAGGTGGTTGAGGCCCCATCCCTGGAAGTGTTTGCAGCCAGGCTGGATGAGGCTCTGGCCAGCCTGATGTAGTGTGAGGTGTCCCTGTCCATGGCAGGGGGGTTGGAACTGGATGATCCTTGTGGTCCCTTCCAACCTGACTGATTCTATGATTCTATGATGATGCTGGTCCAAGCACGAGCTCCAGCAGGCTTCCCTCCTCTAGGGTGTTTTATGCTCTGCTTACAAGTGTGGGTCCAGACAGTGTGAGTTTGGTGAGGAGTTTGGTGAGGAGCAGGCAGGGAAGGCTGCTGCCCTTGACGTGGGGTGATGCATGCAGCAGCAGGACTGGGAGGGAGGAAGGAGCTCCCGAGGGGTTACAGACAAACTTGCTAAACCTTGCTACCTCTCACATTATCCTCCCCTCAGCTGTTCAGCTGGGAGATGCCATGTGGCATTCCACAACTGCCACATTCCTCTTTGTGAGGTAGCTGTCCTCTGAGAGGGGCAGTGTGAGGGGAATCCTTCCTTGGCTTCTGCAAAGCTTTTTGAGCCTAGAAATGCTGCAAGTCCTGGGGAAACTTAGTGTCTCAAGCTCTGCTCTGGCTTGAGAGCACCTACCCTGCAAAAGCCTCATGGGCAGAGCACTGCCATACAAGAGTTTACATGCAGGTGACTTGAAGATGAAACTGTTTAGCCCACATCACAGCCTAGTGTGTGAAATGGATGGGAAAAGGTCCCACATCTTCTTTTCCTCTGCTGTGTCTGCTTGACCATGGGATTGACCTGCTGGGAGGCAGTTCAACAAGGGCAAGTGTAGAATCCTGCATCGAGGGAAGAATAACTCCATGTGCTGTTAGAGGTTAGGGACTGACCTGCTGGAAAGCAGCTCTGCAGAGAAGGGCCTGGGAGTCCTGGTGGGCAAGAAGTTCACCATGAGCTAGCAATGTGCTCTTGCAGCCAAGAAGGCCAATGGTGTCCTGGGATGCTTTAAGAAGTGTGGCCAGCACCCTGAGAGAGGTTCTCCTCCCCTGCTCCTCTGCCCCAGTGAGGCTTCCTCTGGAGTACTGTGTCCAGTTCTAGGCTGCCCAGTTCAAGAGAGACAAAGAACTACTGGAGAGAGTCCAGGAGGGCTATGAAAATGCTGAAGGTTAGTCTGATGAGGAAAGGCTGAGAGACATGGCACTATTTAGCCTGGAGAAGAGAAGACTGAGGGGGGATCTTCTCAATGCTGATCAGTAGCTAAAGAACAAGCGACAAGAGGATGGGGTCGTACTCAGTGGTGCCTCACAACAGAACAAAGTGCAATGGGCACAAACTGGAACACAGGAGGTTCCATCTGAACATGAGAAAAACATTTCTCCTGTCAGGCTGTCAGAGCACTGGAACAGGCTGCCCAGAGACCTTGTGGAGTCTCCTTCTCTGGAGACTTTCTAAACCCACCTGGATGTGATCCTGTTGCATCCTGCTCCAGCTGATCCTGCTTTAGCACACAGGGTGATAGGGGTTAGACCTCCATGGTCTCCAGAGGTCCTTTCCAACCACTACCACTCTGTGATTTTGTGATTCCCTCGAGCACAGGGAGTTAATAGAAATCACTTCTGGATCTGTTTGAGCAGTGACAATCTGTTTTTTTAGTTGTTTTAAGCTGCCTTTAGTTGTCTTGAAGTGGTAGGAAAAGTTTTCAATGGCTCCATACTTCCACCTAGTGACGAAGAGCTACTGCTCATACCTCCTGCTTTGCTCTGGGTCCTTTCTAGTCACAATGCAGGAGTGTTTCTCAGGTTCCTGATATGAGCCTGTGGGTAAAGCTATTTCTATTCATGGGCCTAACATCTGTAACCTCCAAAGGTTGGAAGCAAACTGGAAACAAAACGCAGATGGCTCTGCCACCCTCAAAGTAAAGTTCCTTATCATGTTTAGAAGGAGCTTTCCCAATGTATTTCTGCTATTTCCTCAAATCCCTCAGCTCTCTGTATGGGTCCAATGTTCCCTGGCAGCATTGCCTGGAGCTCCCAGGCTTGCTAAGAATTCTAGAGCCTACTACACTTTACTGCAGCAAAACACCACCTTTCCTTCTGGCTGTCTCCCCAGCTCCTTCTACACCATTCCAGCATTAGTACAGTCAGACCTATTGGAATCAAATTATATTTCTTATGCCATTCAGGATGTGTTGGGGACATCATGGAAAAAGGGAATTAAGAGTATATAAGGAAAGCCTGATGTTCACTTGATGCCAAAGGCACTCCCAGATTGGGTATCAGCACAGTAAGAAACCACTTTTCCTGTCATGTGGGGTGAAAGAATATATAACAGACAAACTGCCATAGAATCATAGAATTGTTCAGGTTGGAGGAGACCCTGGACACCACCAAGTCCAACTGTTAACCCAGCACAGCCAAGTCCAGTATGAAACTAAATCCATCAGCATCTATACATCTTTTAAATAACTCCAGGGAAGGTGACTCCACCACTTCTCTGGGCAGTCTGTTCCAGGGCTTGACAACCCTTGTGAGGAAGACAGGTTTCTTTATATCCAACCTGAAACTCCTTTGGCACAACCTTGGGCAGTGACTGGCTGGAAAGCAGCCCTGAGGAGAGGGACTTGGGGGTGCTGGTGGATGAAAAGCTCAACATGAGCTGTCAGTGTGCACTTGCAGCCCAAAAAGCCAACCAGAGCCTGGGCTGCATCAGGAGAAGTGTGGCCAGCAGGTCAAGGGAGGTGATTCTCACCCTCTGCTCAGCTCTGCTGAGACCCCACCTGGAGTACTATGTCCAGTTCTGGAGCCTCTGTTACAAGAGGGATATGGACATGCTGGAAGGTGTCCAGAGAAGCTCCACCAGGATGAGCAGAGGGCTGGAGCACCTCTCCTGTGAGGACAGACTGAGAGAGTTCAGTCTGGAGAAGAGAAGGCTCCGAGGTGACCTTCTTGTGGCCTTCCAGTATCTGAAGAGGGCTAAAAGAAAGCTGGGGAGGGACTTTTTAGGCTATCAAGTAGTGACAGGACTGGGGGGAATGGAACCAAGCTGGAAGTGGGGAGATTCAGACTGGAGGTGAGGAAGAAGTTCTTCCCCATGAGAGTGTTGAGAGCCTGGAATGGGTTGTGCAGGGAGGTGGTTGGGGCCCCATCCCTGGAGGTGTTTAAGGCCAGGCTGGATGAGGCTCTGCCCAGCCTGATGTAGTGTGAGGTGTCCCTGTCCATGGCAGGGCGGCTGGAACTGGATGATCCTTGTGGTCCCTTCCAACCCTGACTGATTCCATGATTCTATGATTCTAACTTGAGGCTGTTTCATCTTGTCCTAACACTTGTTACTTGGGAGAAGAGACTGATCCCCCAGCTCATTACAGCCTCCTTTCCAGTAGTTGTTGGATGGTTCAAGTAGCTCAGAGAGCTGATGAAAGATCACCAGGGGATGCTGTTAATGAGGCACATTCCAAGCTAAATAAAACACAATGTCTCTCTTTGTTTTGGAACTGGGACCTGGGAGCTATGTGTATTAAAAATTAATTTTGCCTCCAAATTAGATTGGAAAAGCCTGCTGCAAGCAGCAACAAGTCCGAACAGCTCAGGAGATGTGTGTCAGCTGGCAGCTCAAGCTTTCAGGCTGGTTTCTCTGCATCAGCCTCAGCACAGGGCATGGTGTGGTGTTACCTTTGCTTCTCAGAAGTGGCCATCACTGAAGGGAGTTTGTGGTTTCTTAGTCATTTTTCTGTAAGACCACAAGGAGGATGGAAGGCAAAGACTGAGCTGTGAAAGTGAATGAAGTTCAAGGAAAGCTCAGAAAAAAAAAATCCCAATATATGCCATAGAGTCTTTGATTTGATTCAGCAAATGAGTTTTTTTTTTTTATGCTGTTTATTGAGCTGACATCAGCATCTGTAAGTGCAAGTGAGGACAAGACAGGGAGCAAAAAGAAAATAGGGAGGATGGTTGTGCCCAAAGAAGGGCAACAAAGCTGCTGAAAGGTCTAGGAGTGGCTTTAGGGAACTGGAGTTGTTTAGCCTGGAGAAAAGGAGGCTCAGGGAAAACCTTCTCACTCTGTAGCACTGCCTGAAAGGATGTTGTAGCAGGGTGGAGGTTGGTCTCTTCTGCCAAGTAACAGGTGATAGGGCAAGAGGGAATGACCTCAAGTTGTGCTGGGGGAGGCTGAACATAAGGAAAGACTTCCTCACTGAAAAGGTTGTCAAGTCCTGGAACAGGCTGCCCAGGGAAGAGGTGGAGTGGAGGATTGCCCAAGGTGGAAATCCTGGAGGGATTTAAGAGACGTGCAGTTGAGGGACAAAATTTAGTGTTGGGCTTGGCAGTGCTGGGTTAATGGTTGGACTTGATCTGAAAGATCTTTTCCAACATAAAGAATTCAATGATTCTAAATAGCAGGTTCCAAGTTACTTTGCTGCAGGAGCGGGACGAGCCTCCCTTTCTGTGTTTCTCCTTGTGGCTTTCCCAAGCTCATTGTCATTGCCTGTCTGGGTATGTTCACACTGACACCAGATTGCACTCTCATCTACATTAGCTTGCTACAAGACCACTGGATAATACCTAGAGAAAACTCCTCATTCACAGCAGGAACTTTTTAAGCACCCTTAAAGTGATTCCACTGCCTTTTCACTTCCTTTAGTCCTGGGATCTATAATGAGTTTGGACCTTAGACACTTTTTAGCTGCTGAAAACATCCATTTATTTGTCCTGCTTGTTCTGACAACTTCCAGGGAGGGATGGGGGGATGTTTGTATTGGTTGCATGTGAGTCAACAGCATGTGGAGGACCATGTGTGCCTCTGGCCACTGGACAGATGAGTGTTGCTCTCACACACACTGCTGTTTAAGTAGGATTGGTGTCAGCCCAGGCAAAAATATTCTAAAGTAACTTTAGTTAGAAAAGGTCATGGAAGGATGGCTCTAGCTGTTGAAAATGCAGCCCAAACATGTGTCAGGTCAGAGAGTCCTGTGCCTCAGCTACTTTGGGAAGCTGATGATAATCTTTCAGCACTTGGAATGGGTCACTGTGTGCTCCCCATCTTCTGGCAAGCTTGATGAAAGCACAGCATCTCTGCTTCTCCTTGGATGCTGTTTAAGTAAAAAAGAGCACCCATGGCACATTTCCAGAATTTCCTTGCTGTTGCCTCAGAGGCCAAGGTAGAGCTTTCCCAGAGACAGCTCTGATGTATTATACTGCATTAGGATGGGCCAGGATAAGCATTTTCTTTGCTACACTGCTCAAGGGCACCCTTGCTAAAGGCTAGCTGAAACATTTTACTTCTCTGCTGTAGAAATAGATTTTAAGAGCATGCTGTTGGGAAATAAAATGGTGCCATAGTGCAAGATCAAATGGAGCTCTCAACTTCAGGTAAAGTATGGCTTTTTTAATTTTATGGTGTGTTAAACCATATCTTCTGGAATTGACTCAAGTCAGGGTGGATAATTTGGGGACAAAAGATGATGTAAAAATAGCAGTAAGACATACTCTGAATGCACAGTCTCACAGTCTCAAAGAACATTAGAGGTTGGAAGGGACCTCAAGAGATCATCAGGTCCAACCCCCCTGCCAGAGCAGGATCACCCAGGGTAGTCCACACAGGAATGCATCCAGGTGGGGTTGGAAAGTCTCCAGAGAAGGAGACTCCACAACCCCCCTGGGCAGCCTGTTCCAGGGCTCTGTCACCCTCACTGCAAAGAACTTGCTCCTCATGTTGAGCTGAAATCTTCTCTGTTCAAGTTTGAACCCATTGTTCCTTGTCTTATTACTGTGCACCACCCAAAAGAGCCTGGCCCCCTCCACTTGACACCCACCCCTCAGCTATTGATAGACATTGATCAGATCCCCTCTCAGTTTTCTCCAGACTAAACAGCTCCAGGTCTCAGTCTCTCTTTGCAGGGGAGATGTCCAAGTCCCCTAAGCATCCTTGTGGCTCTCCATTGGATTCTTTCCAGCAGGTCTCTGTCTCTCTTGAACTGGGGAGCCCAAAACTGGACACAGTATTGCAGGTGTGGTCTCACCCCATGCACCAGTAGGGCTTGACCTGCTGGAAAGCAGATCTGTGGAGAAGAGCTGGTAGGCAAGAAACTCACCATGGGCCAGCCATGTTCTCTTGTGGCCAAGAAGACCAACAATGTTCTGAGGTGCATTAAGAAGAATTTGGCCAGCAGATTGAGAGAGGTTCTCCTTCCCTGCTACTCTGTCCCTAATGAGGTCAGAGTACTATGTCCAGTCCTGGGTTGCCCAGTTGAAGAGAGACAAGAAACTACTGTAGAGAGTCCAGTGGAGGGCTATGAAGATGCTGAGGGGACTGGACTACAGTGCAAAGTCACCTTAAACAATGGGAGAAGCAGAGAGCAGCCATCAGTGCAGGTCTCTGCAAAATATGCAAAGACCAGGAACTTCTTTTGTTCATCTCACAAAATCTGCTTTAAAAATACTTCCTCCAATTTCCATTTCTTTTTAAACAGGAAATTTAATAGAGATTTATGGGAAGACAATTGCTGAAAGATATGAGACCTTGGACTTCAATGTGGATTATATTGATGGGGAATTGTATGTAGGCTGCTATCTAACCCAGACCCTGCAA
The DNA here is from genome assembly GCF_027791375.1 of Indicator indicator. Classification (NCBI taxonomy): domain Eukaryota; kingdom Metazoa; phylum Chordata; class Aves; order Piciformes; family Indicatoridae; genus Indicator; species Indicator indicator. The sequence goes on from NC_072018.1 coordinate 32,514,045, forward strand.
ATTGGGATTTCTCCCATCAGCCTCTTTGACAGCAATAAATTGCAACCCAGTTGGCCCAGAATTGCCATTTACTTCTTTTGTGCTTTATTGCAGCTCATGAGTTGGGCTCCAGCAAACTTTGTTAATCTAATTGCAACTGGTCCATTAAGCTAGTTGTTTTGTTTGCTGGCAGCACAGTCAATCACAGCCCAGTGTGAATGGTTACTGTAATTGCATCTGGCTGCTGTAGATTTTATTTTGGCTAGCAAATTAAGATCTGACTAATTAAAGCAGGGTCAGACTCTAAAAGTTAAATAAATTTCCTCTCCCATTCAGTAAAAGTGTTGGTTTGAAGCAGATGCCTTGGTGAGAATGAAGACAAAGCACAATTATTCTGAGACAAAAGGCTCACAGAATCCCAGAATCAGTCAGGTTGGAAGAGACCTCCAAGATCATCAAGTCCAACTGATCACCCAACCTCATCTAATCAACCAGACCTTATCTAATCAACTAGATCATTGTTGCTTTGAATCTTATCTGGTCCCTTCCTTGCTCTCAAGAAGGTTTGGGTTTTATTTTCTGCTGCTTCTCTGGTTGCATGCAACAGAGCAAAGAAGGGAGATTTGAACAAGTCACTACAGGACAATGAATCCAAAGCAAGCATGAAAGCTGACCTGCCACCTGTCATATGCATTTCCATATGTATGGAAATGTTCTCAGGGAGTACTGAGTTATGATTTCCCGGCTTGTGCCAGTGGTAGTGAAAAAAAAAAACAAACCCAAACAACAAAACCAAACAAAACCAAGCCCAGGTATTTTGAAGAGAAAATATTTTGAAGTATTTTAAAGATAAACTGTTAATCTGCAGTTGCTGTGCTGGCATTTTAGGGCTCATTTCAGGGAAGGTGTATATTCAACTACCTGAAGGGAGGTTGTAGCCAGGTGGGGGTTGGTCTCTTCTCCCAGGCAACCAGCAGCAGAACAAGAGGACACAGTCTCAAGCTGTGCCAGGGGAAATTTAGGCTTGAAGTGAGGAAAAAGTTCTTCACAGAAAGAGTAATTGGCCAGTGGAATGTGCTGCCCAGGGAGGTGGTGGAGTCACCATCCCCAGAGGTGTTAAAAAAAAAGCTTGGATGTGGCACTTGGAGCCATGGATTAGTTGTCAGGAGGTGTTAGGTTATAGGTTGGACTTGATGAGCTCTGAGGTCTTTTCCAACCTGGCTGATTCTGTGATTCTGTGATTCTCAGTACTTAGGTATTTGACCACTAGGTGCTTTTTAACTACTTCTCAGGCTCACTGGAAATGTCTCTGGCTAAGCAAATTCTCTGCTGGTGTGAATGAAAGCCCAGTGCAGATTCCTGCCATAACAGCTGCACCCACTGATCAGCTCTATGCTTCTGCTCCCTGGATGCACATTAACAGCCTTTGTTCCATATTAATTGTTGTTTTACCTGGCTCTGGTAGAGCTGTGAAACCTTTGATCAGTGGGAAGAAATGCTGCTCTGTCTGACTGGAAGTTGGGCTTGCTTGCACACTCCATTGTTGTTCTTCCCCTGCTGTGGTGGCCATTGGGTGAGGAATGAAATGCAGAGAGCAGAGAATCTCAGAAGCCCTCCCAGAAGTCCTTTATTGTAGTGGTGTAGGATCCCTTGCATCACAGAATCTCAGAGTCCCACTTACAGAAGAAGTCCTGGAAGCCCATAACAGACAAAGCAGCTAACAGAAGTGCTGAGCTCCAGAGGGCAGAGAGGGTGTTAATCCCAGGATCATAGGATGTTAGGGGTTGGAAGGGACCTTTGAAGATCACTGGGTCCAACCCCCCTGCCACAGCAGGACTATAAAATCTAGCACAGGTCACACAGGAATGCATCCAGATGGGGATTGAAAGTCTCCAGAGAAGGAGACTCCACAACCTCTCTGGGCAGCCTGTTCCAGTGCTCTGTGACCCTCACAGTGAAGAAGTTCCTCCTCATGTTGAGGTGGAACCTCCTGTGCTGTAGTTTATATCCATTGCTCCTTGTCCTGTCACAGGGTGCAACAGAGAAGAGCCTGTCCCCTCCCTCTTGACCCCCAGCCCTCATAATAACCCTTCACATGAAGTGCCCAGCTGTGGTGTGGACACCCTGAACACCTCTGCAAGACAATGATCATGGACAAATGTGTCCAGGGTTCAACAAGGCCATAAGCACAACAGCCAAAGTAAAAGTAGAGCATCAGGGACTTCAGGGCACTGGACAGCCTTTGACCTCAGTCAGAGGTTGCATAAAGCTGAAAGACCACTTGGTTCACAAGACCCCAGCAAGGTCCCATCAGGTTTCTGCCAGGAAGTTGGCTGAAATTAATGAAAGGAATGCACTCATTCCGCATGGCCTGTCTCTGAGAAACTTGGTTCAAAAGGCAAGAGCAGCTCTTTGGGTCTGTTTTTTGCATTGTTGCTTGTTTGGTTTCCTTTCAAAACCAGACAAACCCAACAATACCTATCTGTGCTTTGTAGATTGTTTGTTTCACCTCTAAATTCAACCCCCTCTGGAATGTTATGCTCTTACAAATGGGGCTTCAATAAAGTGAAATAACCCTACATGAAGTTGGCTATTGGTAGAGCACCAGCAAAGCCAAGATCTGCCAGATCTCTCCAGCAGTCTGTACTCTGCTAGTCAGTAGTCAATATTGTAAAAGTAAAGTTGAAGTGCAAAAATGCAGATGCAGCTTCATCCCTGGAGACATTTAAAGTTGGGTTTGGTGGGGCTCTGAACAACCTGAGCTACCTGAAGATATCCCTCCTCACTGCTGGAGGGTTGGAATAGATAATGTTTAAAGTTCCCTTCCCACCCAAACCTTTCTGTGATTCTATGTTATGGGTTTTTTTAGGGTTTTTTTTTTTTTTTCTTCCCAGAACCATGCAAGGTTAAACTAGGACATCTGAGTGCAAAGTAAGTCAAAGAGAAAAATAAGTCTCCATCGTGGAAGGGGAATGACTGCAACAGAGATTAAAATCCTGAAAGATTCTCATGATCATCATGTAGATACTCAAATGTCAAATGTTCAGCTCCCACCATTTGTCCCTGAAGCCTAAGGGATGATTGGAAAGTATGGCAACATCCAAACATATAGGCTAAATTGAGAAAGGTCAAAGAAGGGTCAAAAGGATTCAAATAGTTTCAATTCCACCCTTGATTTTTTTTTTTTTTTTTTTTGCAGAGCTCCTCAGTAACACAGAATATACCAGTCTGCAATTTGAGCATGCAGCCACTGCTAAGTAACCTAAGTAACAGTCCAAGCATTACAGTCCTGTGGCCAAGTTTTCCATGTTGTTCATTCCTGGTGCAATCCCAGCAGCTGCCAAAACCTCCACGGAGGATCAGTGCCATGCTGGTTTCATTCACAGGAGCCTGCTCTGGCTGCAAACAGTGCAAGTGCACTGCTGGCTCTGACAGAAATAGGGCTGGGATTAACCTTTCCAGTGCTTATTTTCACATTTCCTTTTTCCTTCCTCTGTAGAAATCACCTTTGTCTTCCCAGCTGGTGGTAGTCTTGGAGGTGGTACTGATCTGACTGTCACAGGGGATTTCTTTGAGGAGCCAGTACAGGTTACTGGTGCAGTTAAGAGGAGAAATGTATGAATTAATTTTTGTTCCCAATATAATTTTCATAGCTGTGACCACAAAACCCAACTGATGTTGATGGACACCAGTGCAGGAGTTGTAGAACTCACCATCAGGAAGGCCCATTTATTCTGACCTGGGCATGAACCATTTTTTCTCACTTGATAATACGACTTCAGACTTTTAGCAAAGTGTTGACTCTGTTTGGAAGCAAGATAGGTTCATGCTGAAGCTCAGATGTGTTTCCAAGTATCACAAAGCACATTTGTCTCCTTTTTCTCTTTTCTTTTTATTTACTTATTTATTTATTTTTACTGCCAGGTGTCCCTTGTAAAGTCCAATATGTCTCCCATACAAGTCAGATGCACCACTGAGACTGTTGGTAAGGGCAGGAAGCTTGGTGCCCCCCCAGCCAGGTATGGTATTCAAACAGCTGAAGATCCAAACAAGCAAACACATGGAAATAAAGAGAGAAATAGTTTAGTGATAAATACAATCAAAAAAGTAGTGCTTTCTGAAATCTTGTCTGCTTCAATATGAAGCCAGTTTCTCCTAGGTTTGGTAGGGGAAAGTGCCCCAAAAATGACCTGAGGGTTACAACACTTCTGTTGTGATGGAAGGCTGAGAATTGGGATATTTCAGCCTGAAGAAGAGAAGGGTCTGGGGAGACCTTACTGTGGCCTTTAAGCACTTAAAAGGAGTTTATAAGAAAGATGAGGACAGACTTTTTAGTAGGGTATATTATGATATCACAAGGGCTGATGGTGTTAAACTAAAAGAGGGGAGACTTAGACTAGATATGAGGAAGAAATTTTTTATGCTGAGGGTGGTGAAACATTGGCATGGGCTGCCCAGAGAGGTTGTGGATGCCCCATCCTTGGGAAGATTACAGATCAGGCTTTCCAAATCCCCATCCAACCTGATCTAGTTAAAGATCAAATCACAGCATTAATCCAGCACTACCAAGTCTGCTGCAAAACCATGTCCCTTAGCACCACATCTACACACCATTTAAATACCTCCAAGGATGATGATTCAACTGTTGCCCTAGGCAACCTGTTCTAGTGCTTGTCAAACCCTTTCAATGAAGAAATTGTTCTTAATGTGCAACATGAAGATGTCCCTCATTACTGCAGGGGGTTTGCACACAAACCATCCTATAATTCTGTAGCAAGAAAACGCCAACTGGAGAGCTCAGCCCACCACTTGCAGGTGGGTATTGGTGGGTGGAAGGTCAGCCTGGTGTGTTGGGCTGTGGAAAATGAGAGGGTGGGGGGGAAGTATGGATAATGTTTAGAGGAAGGATAGATGAACTAGAGCTACTGCAGAGGCTTCCAGGGACACTGAGTTGAGTAGGAAATTATCATGCACAAAATGAGGCTGGCTCCTTTTGGCTGTTGGCCATCTCAGTACGTTTTCCTGCAAGAGCAGACACAGGAGCTTCAAGCATTCAGGGCTTTTAGAGATGAGGCAGCAGTACCGAGGACTGACAGGGCCCCACATGCCGCTGCCCAGCTGCAGTGTCGACAACCAAACACACGGTGGCAGCACTGAGCACGACAGGGCACCACACAACGCTGCACAGCTGCAATGTCGATAATTAGACACACGGTGGCAGCACTGAGCACCTACAGGGCGACTGCACAACTGCATAAGCATTTGCCTCCCACCGTACAGTTGCGGGAGCATGGGTGCGGAAACACTGCTGATTCTGCCGTCGGCACACTGCCCACAGCTACTCGGAGTGTACACACCGCTGTTTACCAGCACAGTTTTCTACTAGCACTCACACCCTCCCTTTTGCTCTCAGAAACATTCCAGCAGAGGAGAAGCACAGGACAGAGCAAGGAGGCCTGGCTCCCTTGGCTTAAATAACACTGCTCATCTTGCCAAAGACGTTTTGCAACCACTCTGGAATAATGGAGGCTCATGTTCTTCTTTCCCTCTAGGCACATGATGCAGAGCCTTTGGGCTTCAGGAGGTCCAAACCAGCCATCCCCCTCTGAAAAGCAGCTCTGGTTGCTTCCACAGCCAAGGAAGCTGTGAACAATTTCAGGTCAACACCCTAAAGTACAGGACAAGTGATTCAAGACAGTTTAATTTGCTTGGAGCTTCAGTTTAATTCCCTCCATTATTCGTATTCTGTCCCTGCTCTTGATGCTGTTTAACCACACTGCTCAGTAACTGCACATCTATTTACCCCCACACTCCTGTGTTTGATGCAGACTGAGGCCTCTTGAATGATTGTTCAGAGACTGACTTGAAATCACCTCCTGGCTTCTCTCTTAAAATCCACCTCTTGCTGGGACACAGCATTATTAAAGCATGAAGAGCACCTTGCAGCTTCTTCCCTGTAACATCTCAGCCAGCCCAATCCAAAACTGCTTGACTGTAAGTTCTGGGGAAGAGAATGCAGGAAAATGTAGCAGTCACAGGTCCTCCCAGATGCCACAGCACAAGAAGGGCTCTGCTTCCATGCATCTGCCTGTCAGTGCTGTCCCAAAGAATCAGAGCACCTGCAAAGAAACAGATTCTCATTTTTGTGTGGAACAGAGCCCTGCAGGATGTATACCTATGCGTCGGGGAGCTCTAAAGGGATTCTTTGGTACCCAAGGATGTCCTTGAATGGTTCCTTGCACAGTGACACCTTTTACCTGTATGGTTGGCCTGGATTTGGAAGGAATATCCTGGGTTCCAATTTAAGTTCCAGATTCCCATCTCCCTTCTTCACCTGAATTTATTTCACCTTTCTATCAAACTCTCACCAACATTCCTGACAGGCGAGCAAGGACTGCAGTACAACAAGGCATTTGAATTACAGAAACCGCTTAACTGAGGCATCAGCCAAATGTGGCTGGTGAAAAGATGTCAGATGAGGACAAGGGCTTCGAATACAGCAGGGGAGAAGACACAGCCATGCCAATATTCTTAGCAACCTTGAGCCAGCGGCAGCATCAGCAGTGTTTCCGCGTCTGTGGTCCTGCAACTGTAAGGTGGGAGGGAAATGTTTATGCAGTTGTGTAGCTGCGTGTGTCGCCCTCTCGGTGTTCAGTGCTGCCACCGTGTGTTTCGTTATCGACACTGCAGCTGTGCAGTAGCGTGTGGGGTCCTGTGAGTGCTCAGTGCTGCCACCGCGTGTTTCATTGTCGACACTGCAGCTGTGCAGTAGCGTGTGGGGTCCTGTGAGTGCTCAGTGCTGCCACCGCGTGTTTCATTGTCGACACTGCAGCTGTGCAGCGTCCATTATTCCAGAGTGGTTGCAAAATGTGGTGTGCATGCTGAGTAGCTGTGGGCAGCGGGCCGACTAGACACAGCCGTACAGCTCGATAGCTAGTTAGCTGTGCAGCCAGATAGCTTGCTAGCTTCCCCAGTCTTTGTGCATCAGGCAGACTTGCTGAGCTCTGTGCTGCAAGAGGAAACATCTGGGTCAGTTTACCCTGAGAAAGTCATCATTGCAGACAGAGTTGTGACTGGTAAAGGAATCTGGTTTGGATTTTTTTTTTTTTTGGATTAATGTTGCCATCTTTCCAGGACATTCTATTACAATCTTTAGTAATGGGGCTGGTTGAAATTTTTTGTTTGTTTGTTTGTTTGTTTTGTTTTGTTTTGTTTCAGAGGGGAAGGGTATTTGAAAATGGGCACAGAAATAGTTTTATTTTCTTATTCTTATACTTTCCCCCTTTCAACCCCTCCCTCCCCCCCCCCCCAGTTATTATTATTATGAAAATAATCAAGAAGGGATTGCCAAATATCAGTATTCTTGGCTGATTTGATAAGGTATTTCTACAAATATAACTCCTGAAAGATCTTGCCCAGACAAAACCAAACAACCAACCCTGAGCAGATATGTTTCCAGGTGTGAAATTATACCGGGTATAATATGTCCAGGTATAAGATTCTATGGTCATGCTCTGGCAAAGGGGTTGGACCCAAAGATCTTCAGAGTTCCCTTTCAACCCCTAACAGCCTGTGATCCTGTGATGAAATGAAAATAACCTAGGCATAATGACAGATGTTGTCTTTGTACTAATGAGTGCCTTTTCTTTCCATTTCTAAGAGGGACCCCAACCATCTTGGCTAGGTGGGAGGATATTTGAAGCAATATCTGTGGTGGGGTCTTCTCCTGCTTACAACGTGTCCTGGTTGGTGTCTGCCTGTGGTGCAAGTCTGCCCCTTCTCTCTCTACAATGAGTAGATTGTCTCAGTATCCTGTAATACTTCTTTCAGTTCCCCTTGACATGTCTGGAGTTCATTGTCATTTAAAACAGGATATAGAATCACAGAATTGTTTTGGTTGGAAGACACCTCTAAGATCATGGAGTCCAATGGTCACCCTAAAACCAAAACCACTGTGGCCATTAAACCATGTCCCCAAGCACCACGTCCACACATTTCTTGAACACTTCCAGGGATGGTGACTCCACCACCTCCCTGGGCAGCCTGTTCCAATGCCTGACCACTCTTTCAGTAAAGAATTTTTTCCTAAAATCCAACCTAAACCTCCTCTGGCACAATTTCAGTCCATTTCCTCTTGTTTTGTCACTAGGGAGAAGAGACCAATCCTCACCTCGCTACAGCCTCCTTTTAGGTAGTTGTAGATAGCAATGAGGTCTCCCCCAGCCTCCTCTTCTCCAGACTACCCAGTCCCAGTTCCCTTAAACACCCCTCTTGAGACTTGTTCTCTAGACCCTTCACCAGCTTTGCTGCCCCTGGCAGGCAGTGGAGGATAAAACTGCAGCTTGGTAATCCCGTGCTTTTGCTGGATCTTCTTCTCTATGTATTTCAGATAGGTCATGTTCAGAATCCTGCCCAGATGTCCACCGATCCCCACCTCACTACAGCCTCCTTTCAGGTAGTTGTAGACAGCAATGTGGTCTCCCCTCAGCCTCCTCTTTTCCAAACTAACCATCCCCAGCTCTTTCAGTCACTCTTCGTAAGATTTATTCCCCAGGCCCTTCCCCTGCTTCATTGCCCTCCTCTGCACTGGCTCCAGCACCTCCACATCTCTCTTGTATTGAGGTGCCCGAAACTGGACACAATACTCGAGGTGTGGCCTCACCAGAGCTGACTACAAGGGTACAAGGGGACAATCACCTCCCTACTCCTTCTGGACACAGCGTTTTTGAATGGAGATCAGGCAGAGATGCTCCCAAATACCTTTAATGACATAATTTCCATGTCAGACAATGGAAGCCCACACTATGTTCTGGAGGTCCCAACAATGAAAGTGGAGGGAGAGCCACAGGCTTATGAACTCAGAGGGTGACATTAAAGGGCTATACTTGCAGAGAATAAGTCCTGCAACAGTTGGATTGTATCCAATCTAGTCAGGAAGGACCTGATGGGAACAGAGCCAGACAAGGAGTGATGCAGCACCTTCTCCTCTGCATCCAGATGTTAGGTTGACTCAGTTACTTCACCCAAAATGACTCACTCACAGGAAACCTCATTTCAGGAGAAGGTGAACCTCAGTCTGCTCTAATTTAATTTGCTTTCCTTCCTTGTGGTTTCCTCTCTTTAAAGCAAAAGCAAAGCAATGTGTCATTAGTTTTTGAGTGCTCTAAAGACAGCTAGATTCTCATTTCAAGGTTAGGATTTGGGGGAAAAAAAAATTAGGCTGTTTTGTTCCCAGAGCAGCCAAGTCCTTGAATTCCCTGATGAAATCCAAGGCTTTAGTGAGTTTGTCAGCCACCTGTAAGGGTTCAGAGACATAGTCCAAGTCTGCATAAAGGAAAAGACCCATGCAAAAATGCCTTGGAGGAAAGGATTTAAGAAATTCAATCTGTTAACTTATCAAAAAGAGGATTAAGAGGCAGAGTGATTGCACTTTGCTTCCATAGTGGGGAAAAAGAAAAACTATCTGGCACTTGTGGGTTTCTCCATATCACAAAAAAAGAATCATAAAAAAACCCAGTCTGAGATGTTGAATCCAGCAAGACTGAAAATAGAAATGAACAGGTGGTTTATAACGAGTGGACTGATCACTGTCTTTGGATAGCTTCAAACCAGATCTGTCTCTTTCCCTTCACTGAGCGCATGCTGGGCTGTATTCTGATGCATCTTGCTGTGACTGGGGCACCGACAGCAGCTAAAATCTCAGGTACCTGCTGTGAATCAGACGAGAAGGTTCAGTCCTTTTAGGTTTGCATTCTCAAAATCGGCTCTGCAGAAACTGACGTCCGAGAGACTTTGGCTGTTATTCAGCCTGTGACCACACGGTGGCGCCATTGCACCACAGAGAATCCTGCATTGAAAAAAGCATTGGATTTTGATTTAGAAATTGGGGTTTGGGGTGAACTCTGCTACAGAATATCGCTGTGATCCAGGGGCGTTGAGTCTTTGGTAGACTCAAGGAGACCAGGATGAAAAATTCCAGAGAGGGGCAACGAGGCTGGTGAGAGGCCTCGATCACAAACCCTATGAGGAGAGGCTGAGGGAGCTGGGGGTGTTTAGCCTGGAGAAGAGGAGGCTCAGGGATGACCTCATTGCTGTCTACAACTACCTGCAGGGAGGTTGTAGCCAGGAGGGGGTTGGGCTCTTCTCCCAGGCAAGCAGCACCAGAACAAGAGGACACAGTCTCAAGCTGCACCAGGGGAGGTTTAGGCTGGAGGTGAGGAGAAAGTTCTTCACAGAGAGAGTTGTTAGACGTCGGAATGTGCTGCCCAGGGAGGTGGTGGAGTCACCATCCCTGGAGGTGTTCAAGAGGGGATTGGATGTGGTACTTGGTGACATGGTTTAGTAGTCATGAGGTGTAGGGTGACAGGTTGGACTCGATGATCCTTGAGGTCTTTTCCAACCTTATTGATTCTGTGATTCTGTGAAAGGGAGGGGCTGTGAGAAAGATGGGTACAGTCTTTTCTTGCAGGGCTTGTTGAGCTATGACAATTGGAGATGGTTTTAAACTGAGAGAAGAGGTCATTTAGACCAGATAGAAGGAAGTAACTTTTTATGCTTGGTTTGATAGAACACTAACCCAGGTTATGCAGAGAAGTGGTAAGTGCTCCATCCTAGGAAACTTTCCAGGTCAGACTGGATGAGGTTCTGAGCAACCTGATCTAGTTGAAGATGTCCCTGCTGAATTCAGGGTGGTTGACCTAAGTGACTATTAAAGGTCTCTTCCAATTCAAACCATTCTATGGTTCTATGAAGCTTTTAGTCTTGATGTTGTATCTACCGCCCAGGCTGCATTTAGTTGCAGCCTTTCACATCACCAGTACAGGAGCAGGACTGAGGTTGATACTCACTGTTTTAACTCATCAAAGAAACTCTAAAAGCAAAACAAACAAACAAACAAAACCCAAAGCAAACAAACCAAACACCCCCCCCCCCCCCCAAACAAACAAACACAACCAAAAAACTCCAACACAAACAAGAATGACAAATTTTAGTGCTTGGGCCTTGCTTCTCATTTCCTTTGCTGACAATCCAGTTCTTCTCCCAATTAGAGTGATCTGTCACTCATTAAAAAGAAAGCAAGTATAATCTTGTTATCTTACATTACACAGGCCTTGAACATTCATAATTGGAAAGAATTACAGCTCCCATCTGTGTTTTTAATTTCTTTCATTTAAAATACCTCTCTTCAATCTCATTGTAAAGTGCACACATGTAGAATTTCACTGCATATGGATAGAAGTGTAGATGTCAAAAGTCCAGAGCATCACCCTGTACACAACACACATGGATCTTGTACTCTAAATCTGAGGCTCTTTATCTGGCAATTGTCACATCAGACAAGTGGCTTCAGTTTTGAGTTCTTGTTTCTGGTTCTGCAAGCTTAACCTTACAGGAGAGGAAGCTGTGCTTTGGTGTATCAGGTCCCTCTTGTTCCACTAGTCTCAGTGATGTCATGCTGGGATTTCTCCATGACCTGAGTCTACAAGCATGGGATAACTTCCTGAAGATAATACCAATGCTCCAGTGAATGGAAGGAGCTTGCTGTTAGAATCACAGAATGGCCTAGGTTGGAAGGGCCCTTAGATATCATCTACTCCAACCTCCCTGCCATGAGCAGGGATGCCTCTAGACTTGGCTGCTCAAGGTCACATCCAGCCTGGCTTTGAACACCCCCAGGGAGGAGGCATCCACAACCCCCATAGGCAACCTATTCCAAAGTCACACCACTCTCACACTGAAGAACTTCTTCCTAAGATCCAGTCTAAACCTATTCTCCCTCAGCTTAAAACCATTCCCTCTTGTCCTATTGCTAGACACCCTTATGAAAAGTCCCTCTCCAGCCTTCTTGTAGGATCACTTCAGTTACTAGAAGGCAGCTCTAAGGTTCCTCCAGAGTCTTCTCTCCTCTAGGCTGAACTGGAGCTCCCTCAGTGTGTATCTGCTTGCTGCTGCTTGTTGGATTTTTCTTCCAGCCAGAGAAAATCTAGAAGATTAAACTTCCAGACTTCTCTGTTGCTTTAAAGATTTAGCAGGCAATAATGCTTACACACTATAACCAAATGAAGACAAAGTGCACCAGTGCTAAGAGGATGCTCCATATCCTTCAACCTCCTCATTCAGTAGCTCCTGAGGACCAACACTAGGCCACCACATATCACATGCTGAGGTCTTAAATTGTAGTTACCTTGGTGCACTGGAAGGGCAGCCTGAGAGCCTCCCAAAAGAAGGGCACCAGAAGTGCACAGGTTATGTGGATGCCATGATCATGGCTGAGATGTTGATATGTAGCCTACTAGATATCTTGTGAAAAGTGTGAGGACTGATTGAAGCCCTGACATAGGAAGCAGAAGCATAAAATACAAACCATGCAAAGAATTTATTGGGAGTGAATGGTCCTGAAGCTAGACATCTAGGTTCTTGTGTATGGTGTATTGGTGATTTCATGTGAGAGCAGTTAAGCTGGTACATCAGCTAGAGGTACAGCAAGAGATAGTGGGCTCTTTGAGATGAGACCACTCAGAGCTGGGGTTCAAGCACTACTGTGCAAGAGCAGAATTATGTGTAACCTACCAGGAGGCTGGAATGTAAATGCATTGGGATTGGCAGCTGCAGAAGGGTCAAGTGCAGGTCTGACTTGTTGGGTGTGATCCTGCATGTGACTGAAGAGGCTCAGCTCTGGCTGAGATTGCTCAGTGCCTTACAGAATCAAGCCCTCCATGACTTTCCTCACAACTCTGATAAGTCTCAAGCTCTGCCAAGTCTCCTTTCTAACCTCAGTTTCCTAGGCACATGCTACAGGCTTTTTGGACAGCAGGGTGCTTGGCAGCTATTTGAACTGTGAAGACACCTGCTGTGTTAAGCTCATTTTCCATTCTTACTGCTTCTTCCTTCCTTCCTTATTTCATTATTGGGCTGGGGACCTTTCTAAGGTTGAGATCACAGGCCAGACCTTGCTGGCTTAAACAAGTATGTCGTTAAAAAATAAACTGAGGAGCAAACCCAGTCCTCCTGCATCACAGACAAGAATACAAATCAAAAGCAAGAAGGCTCTTTGGTAAAAGAGAAGAATCCAGGCCAAGCAGTATCACACAGTCTCACAGTGTATCAGAGGTTGGAAGGGACCTCAAGAGATCAGCCCTGCCCAGGGTCCAACCCCCCTGCCAGAGCAGCATCACTTAGGGTAGTCTGCACAGGAATGCATCCAGGGGGGTTTGAAAAGTCTCCAGAGGAGAGTCCACAACCCCCCTGGGCAGCCTGTTCCAGGGCTCTGTCACCCTCACTGCAAAGAAGTTTCTCCTCATGTTGAGCTGAAATCTTCTATGTTCAAGTCTGAACCCATTGTTCCTTGTCTTATCACTGTGAACCACCCAAAAGAGCCTGGCCCCCTCCACTTGACACCCACCCCTCACATATTGATAGACATTGATCAGATCCCCTCTCAGCCTTCTCTTCTCCACACTAAACAGCCCCAGGGCTCTCAGTCTCTCTTCATAGGGGAGATGCTCAAGTCCCCTAAGCATCCTCCTGGCTCTCCATTGGATTCTCTCCAGCAGGTCTCTGTCTCTCTTGACCTGGGGAGCCCCAAACTGGACACAGTATTGCAGCTGTGGTCTCAGCAGGGCAGAGCAGAGAGGTAGAAGAACTTCCCCAGCCCTGCTGGACACCTTTCCTGATACATCCCAGGATCCCATTGGCTCTCTTGGCCACAAGAGCACATTGTTGCAAAATGGAAACAGATCCAACAGGTCAGCTGAGAGAAAGTACAGCTTTCTGTAATCAGAGAGTTGGAGAAGACCTTTAACAACATCAAGTAGTCACCTATTAATAATTCTTTGTATATTAAAATGTCAATCTACATGTTGAATGTAGTGGAATTTTTTTTTTTTTTTTTTTTTTTGGTAGGAGGACTAAGAGTGGCTCTTAGAAGGGGGGACCAGTCTGGAAGGGGTAAACTTGGTGTTGTTTGGGTCTCAGCCTTGCCCAGGTTTGAAGGATGATAGAAATTCAACAAGAATTGAATACAAAGTTCCCTCTCAGGTGAGAAACCACATCTTTTTAGGAATGGTCAGCAGTCTATAGGCCTCTCTATGGTTTCCTGACCTGAGCTACTCTAGAAGGGCAAATGGTAGCCCATCAGCCAAGTTTTGGCTGTGGGACAGTTTATAATGTACTCCACTGAGAGTTTAGATTAACAGTAGATTAACAGTTGATTACCAATAATCAATAAGGGATTTATGAAAACCAGTGAAACAACAAAGAAATCCAGACTGCAATGTCATCAGCTGCACCTTGCATAAACAAATCTGGCACTTGCAACTCCAGCAAAATGCTCCCTCTGCACTTTCAGTTGTCTATTGGTGGAGTAAACATGCCTGAGATAATTGCTCTTGCTCACATTGTTGGAACCCTTTTCAGCTCCCAATCATGGAATGGTTTGGGTTGCAAGGTACCTTTAAAAGTCAACTAGTCCAACCATTGTACAGTGGGCAGGGACATCTTCAACTCTATCAAGCTGCTCAGAGCCTCATACAACCTGATCCAGAATGTTTCCACCTCCCTGAAGAACGTGTCAAATCTTCTCCTTTAGATCCAGATCTCCTTTGGATGTTTTCTGTGTCATGCAAAAGCATCCCTAGGGTTTGTTGGCAGCAGGACTCTTTGCTACATGGCAAAGTGAAACCCAGGACAAGGGTAAGAGTTTCAGCATAGAGATAAACTGTCCTGTGACTTACCACTGTTTAGTTTGCTAATATTGATCCAGCCAATGAGCATCTGCATAGTCTGGGGTTGGTTTAAGGTTGATAACTCTCTTTAAAGCCAATGTAACTGTTCATACATAAGTAGAGTCTGGTGTATATACAAATTTCATTAGTGCCACATGCCTGACATTAAGTACAAGAAGGATCTGGAGGAGCTGGAAGGTGTCCAGAGAAGGGCCATGAGGATGAGCAGAGGGATGGAGCTGCTCTCCTATGAAGACAGACTAGGAATTAGGGCTATTCAGTCTGGAGAAGGCTCCAAGGAGACCTTATTGTGGCCTTCCAGTATCTGAAGGGAGCCTACAAGAAAGCTGGGGAGGGACTTTTTAGGGTGTCAGATAGTGATAGGACTAGGGGGAATGGAACCAAACTAGAAATGGGTAGATTCAGATTGGATGTTAGGAAGAAATTCTTCCCCATGAAGGTGGTGAGACACTGGAACAGGGAGGTGATAGAAGCCTCATCCCTGGAGGTTTTTGCAGCCAGGCTGGATGTGGCTCTGAGCAACCTGCTGTAGTGTGAGGTGTCCCTGCCCATGGCAGGGGGGTTGGAACTGAGTGATCCTTGAGGTCCCTTCCAACCCTAACAATTCTATGATTCTATGATTCTAAGCAGGGGAGATGCAGGCACATAAGCATGCAGGAATATAGGCAATAACTTCATCCTTAGCCACAAACTTTCCTTCCTTTCTATTTCTAGAGGACAGAAGGTGCTGCTGTAAACATGACACTGATTTCTGGATGCCAATCAACTACTGCAATCAACTTTGATCCTTCCTTGAACCCTGTTGTTGTATCACTGAGCAGAAACAGAAGTGGCATAGCAGGTGAAAAGACAGCAGACCTGTATTTGGCATCATCTGTAGCAGTGTTATTATTGCTGATGGTGATATGGAGCAAAGGGAATTTAGGTCTATGAAGTCTGTCAATCCAGCACTGGAATTTGTTGCTTTCCTGTAGCCCCAGTGTTTCCTGCTAGTTCTGATCAGTCCTGGCTGCTTTATATTGATTTTATTCTAGCATACAGGAGATGCTGAGCTGTTTGCCCTAGGCCAGGATGGATGATGTCCTCAGGATGTCAGGTGTGCCATAACACTCCTTTTCTGTCACATTTCTTTAACTCTGCTCTGAAATGATCCCATCCATTCATTCTTGGTAACAGGTTCAGCCATGACAGGAGAAATGAGCTCTACAGAGCATCCTTCTCCAGGATCCCTGGGGGTTGATCATAAAGCACTTCATGTGCCTTTTGGGTTTCTGGAAGTAGTAGAGAGGCAACTCTCACCCTGCTAGCTCCCAAACTGTTTCTTCCACTTTGACATTGTGGTCTGTGTAGACTTCATGGACAAAAATCTGAGGTAGATCTCAAGGTGTGTCTTTTAAAACTTTCTATTTAGTGTTAGGTTTTTTATTCTAATTTCCTGTCATTTTTTTTCCCCATAAGGTCTTGGCTGTTCATTGGGCATAGAGGACATTAATGATGAATCTGGTCCACTTATAGACAAATCTTTTAGGAAGAAGGCTTACTACCTTTCTGTGTGGCAATCAGACACCAGATTCCTAGTTTCTGAGAGAAATGAAATGAAGATAAAGGGAAGACAGAAATATTCCTTCTTTTCTACCCAGTCTACTTTTATTCCTTCAATTCCTGCAATCATCTTATTATTTCATTTTTTTCTTCTCTTTTTGAAACCTCTCTTATGCACACCTTAGTTTCCTCCAGTTCAGTTTGGCTGGACTTTGTGGAGACTCAAGATGTTAGTTTAGTCTTGAGAAGAGAAGACTGAGAGGGGATCTGATCAATGTCTATCAATAGCTGAGGGGTGGGTGTCAAGTGGAGGGGGCCAGGCTCTTTTGGGTGGTTCACAGTGATAAGACAAGGGACAATGGGTTCAAACTAGAACATAGAAGATTTCACCTCAACATGAGGAGAAAATTCTTTGCAGGGAGGGTGACAGAGCCCTGGAGCAGGCTGCCCAGGGGGGTTGTGGAGTCTCTTTCTCTGGAGCCTTTCCAAACCCACCTGGATGCATTCCTGTGCAGACTACCCTGAGTGATGCTGCTCTGGCAGGGGGGGTTGGACCTGATGATCTCTGGAGACCCCTTCCAAGCACTGTGGACCAATTTCCCAACCAATGTTCTGTGATACTGTGATGTTAGATGACCACCAGTGAAGAAATGCACTTCTTGCTGCAAGTCCAGCATTATTGTTCCTTCCCCCAAATGCCCTTGTCGTTTTCTATTACTCCAGAATGCATAAATAAGAGAAAATGTCCTTTACCATCTGAATATTATTCAGATACCATAGCACCAAGGGGAGATTTTTCTAGCTGCAGGCAGCCCAGGTGCAAGGAATTCCTTAATGTTATAGTGTCTTGTGAATGGTGGTGTGGCTGAGTTCAATCTCCTATTCAGAACCTCCACAGCTTCGTCTTTTTAATATAATTTTCCTCCTATATAATAAAAAGAATAAATAAATTACACCAATGCCTTCCAGGCATCTAGGATTAAGCTGACAATTGACCAAGAGCCCAAAGAGTTCAGGTTATTAATATATTCAACTTTGCAGGCTTTCAAACTTTATTTGACTCTTTGCACATGTGGAATTAAAAAGTGCTGGCTTTGAGACCTGTGTGGGGAAGTTGGTAGATGAGGAGAGCTTTGAACAGACTCTCCTGCTTCATGGAAGGCAGAGACAAGGGGCAATGGATATCAACTCCAGCACAAGAGATTCCACCTCAACATGAGGAGGAACTTCTTCACTGTGAGGGTCACAGGGTCCTCACAGAGGTTGTGGAGTCTCCTTCTCTGGAGACTTTCAAGCCCCATCTGGATGCATTCCTGTGTGACCTGTGCTGGATTCTCTGGTCCTGCTCTGGCAGGGGGGTTGGACTCGATGGTCTCTGGAGGTCCCTTCCAACCCCTAACATCCTCTGATCCTGTGACTTCTCCCAAGCTGGTATGAAAGCTAAATTATGAACCCAGGTCATAGGCTGGACTTGATGATCTCAGAGGTCTTTTCCAGCCTCAATAATTCTGTGAACAATACCCTTGTTGACAACTGGCAGGCTCTGTCTTAAACCTCATTTTCTGTTCTTTACCAAAGTGGCTTGAATGGAGGAGCAATTTATCTGCATGGAACTGGATTTTCCCCTAGGAAGACTTTGGTCATAGTCTGTGGCACCAGCTGTGGACTATTGGACAACACCATGACAACAGATCTAAGCTGCCTTGCCCCATGCTTACACAGTGAGATAAGATACCAAGCCTGGTGCTGTGCTAAAAATGTCCCATAAAAACCTATCCTAACCAAAAAGTAGGTGGCCTCAGTGGGAACAGAGAGAAGCAGCAGCTCTGGAGAAAGGAGAGGAGCTCAACTGGCTTCTGTTTTTAGAGCTCAGTCCAAAGGCAATATCTTTCTGTGGGAGTTTTTTTGTCAATGACCACGGACCTGAGGCCTTTTGTGCTTTGTGGTGCAAAACATAAGCTGTGCAAAACACAAACAATTCCTTGTTGGCAGCTATTCCTTGGGAAAACTCTCTCACATGACATGTGGATGAGGGCTGTAGAGTTAGGTGTGAAAGCAACTCCTGGCCATCATGAGCATCTGAGTGAGTTGAGCTCCTTTAAATGAGACTTTTCTATGGCCCCATAAATTTATGTTCTGATTGTGTGGTAGGACAGCTTAGGTAGGGTAAGGGGAGAAAAAGCATGAATAGGAGAGGGAATAAATGTTTTACTGTGGCCAGGTCACACCTTTGGGAAGGTGGAGATGAGGATTTGAATTCCTCAAGAGGAAGAGGGGATCATCCTACAGCCAGAGCATCCTCCTTACCTGGAGAGAGGCAGCAGGGCATGCCATGATCTCCAGCTTTCTCAAAGAGAGAAATAACACTACCTCAGTTTTGGAACTCTTTGAAATGGGATTTTCCTAGGACAAGCCATATTTTCTCCCTCCCCTAGTGGCAGCACAGAATTAGGCTCCTAAGATCTGTATAAGGCAGGATTTAAGACTTTTACCTAAAGATCTACCTTGGTGCTGCAGCAATGCAACATGTCCTAGTACTGAAGATCTACAGAAATATCTGTTGCTCTTTGGCCATCCAGAGATCCATCATCCAGGTGACAGTCTAGGGCTCCTTATCCTTTATGCACCTGGAAGAAAAGTGGCAATGAAAGCATCCATCAGAGTCAACTGCCAGGATTTTGCTCAAAGACACCTGGAACCTCCATCCTGCAGGGTAGTTAGAAGCTCACTTGATTAGTTGCTGAACCAGAAACCAGCTGAACAAGAAATTGAAGGAAGAGTTGGGAACAAGAGACATCCAGGAGTTCTTTTCACCTTAATTTGTTATAAAATGCTAAATTAACTTCTGTCATTTTGTCATTTTATTCCTTGATGCTGATGGGAAAAAACAAAACAAAACAAAACAAAACAAAACAAAACAAAACAAAACAAAACAAAACAAAACAAAACACACACACACACAAAACCCACCAGAACAACAACAAAACCCACCCCAAACAAACAAACAAAACAAACCAAAAAAAACCCCAAAGCACAAGACGGGGAAGTTTGGTGATTACAGGAAGAACAGGAGAATAAAATGTCATCGAGCTATGCAAACATTAATAACTATGTTCAAAATCCACTGAGTGGTCGGCAGCAGAGGGAGCCTGAAGAAAATCGTCTCGCAGGCAGGACCACAATGCTTACGGCTGACACTAGATGTCAGCAAGTGAATGCTGATTGCTGGGTGCCCGCTTGCTGTTTCCTCTTGTGGAGAGAAGCTGCAAGGGGTGTGTTGCCTCACTGACCAAAGGGAGACTGGCACTGCTACTTTGAGACCAGTTACAAGAAGAACCTTCTCTCCCCTTCCCTGGATTTCCATAGAATTGCTGAATGGTTTCAGTTGAAAGACACATTTTAAAGTCATCTAGTCCAAACCTCCTGCAGTAAGCAGGGACATCTTCAACTAGATCAGGTTTTCTGGAGCCCCATCCAGCCTGGCCTGGAATGTCTCCAGGGATGGGATTTCTACCACCTTTCTGGACAACCTGTGCCAGTGTCTCACCACCCTCAGTTTAAAAATTTCCTTCCTTCTATCCAATCTGAGTCTCCCTTCCTTTAGTTTGAAACCATCACCCCTTGTCTTGTCCCAACAGGTCCTGTTGGAAGGTCCCCATCTTTCTTATAAGCTGCCTCTAAGTACAAAAGGTTGAAATAAGATCTCCCTGAAGCTTCATGCAGGCTGAACAATCCCAAATGTTTCAGTCTCTTCTCAGCAGAGAGGTTACAGCCCTCCGATCATTTTGGTGGCCTGCTGTAGATCTGTTCCAAGAGGTCCATGTCTTTCCTGTGCTGAGGACTCCAGAGCTGGACATAGCACTGCAAGTGGGGGTCTCATGAGATCCAAGCATAGGGGCAGAACCTTCTCAGGACTGAGAAGGATTCTGCAGCCTGCAGCCTTGTAAATCTCACCAGCTGAGTTAAAAATAATCTCACCAGTTGAGTTAAAAAAGATGTTGCTGTCAGTGGAATTATTTACAGAAAAATGTTGATATTTTTCATTAGACAAAAGAAAATCCTTTGCTAGCTGTTTGAGCCTGTGAGTGAGTGTGTAACAGGCTGCTTGTGACAGAGGTATTCAGCCTGCACACATCTGCATGTGGCATTGATGAATCTGTACATAGAGCAAGATGCTCTCCAGACAGTGTTACTTTTGCTATTCAAAGGATCACATCCCCCCACGAGAGGATTTAGTAAGTGCAGTTAGTCCAGTCTCACCTCGTGGTTTATGTGCTGCTCTTTGCCTGGGGAAGTTTGCCACCTGGCACTCACACATCCAGTGCTCAGACCTCTCTTTCATAGCCTCCTCCACGTGGGAGAGGTGGCAAAGTGACTTCAGGGATGTGGGACAATGAGCCGTGAAGGAGACAGGAGGGATAGGGCTGGAGTGCCCCAGGGCTCCTTTGATGCAGAGGCTGCTGGGGCCAGGTTAGATGCTTCTCTGACATTTCTCGGTGTTGCTCCTGGACTGGGTGATGAGAAGTGAAGAGTTCAAGCTGCATTTCTTCCCTTACAGCCTGCTGTGAAGCAGAAACACCTCCCCTCCAGCACTGCAGGATGTCAGGTGGCAGCTTGCTGCCCTGGGGTTTCAGCACTAGGTCATGTTGTGTCTGGCCTGCCTAAGATTAGCGATGTTCACGTGGGAATCTGCAACCAGTCCATCTAGCTTACCCGTGATCAAATCTGCAGGGCAAAGCTCTGCAGGTAGGAAATGTGACTTCTTTCCTGTTGAAGAGGCAGCTTTCTAAGACATGAGGAACAGCTGGGCTCAGCAGGATCAATCCATAAGCCTGCCCCAAGGGGTCTTCCTGAGGAATGGGTGTTGAGTGGGGTTTGATCCTCAGCAAGAACTGGGTAGGCTGAGTACTGAAAGATGATCAATCCAGAGCACAAGGAATAGGAACACAGAATAGAATCATAGAATCAGTCAGGGTTGGAAGGGACCACAAGGATCATCTAGTTCTAACCCCCTGCCATGGGCAGGGACACCTTACATTAGATCAGGCTGGCCAGAGCCTCATCCAGCCTGAAGCCTAGATTCTTTTATGAAAGCTGTTGTATTTTGCAAGCTGCAGAAAAATCAGATCAGAACAGAGGTTAAATTTGAGTTTTACCCTTAAACATAAGAAAACTAATAAAATTAAATAAGATTATATAAAAAAATAACAAACTCACGCTTCCTTTGGGGGGAAAAAACAAAGAAAGAAAGAAAAAAAAAACCCTAAACCCAAAAAATGAAATAAAACCCTCAACTCACCAGTCTTTAAAGTTCTGGTAAAAGGCTTGAAACCCAGAGCTCCCCCCTTCTTTAGTGCTTCAGGTAGGTGAGAAAATAACTGAATATTCCTATTAGGGGACAGTAGGTTATGTGTCACACATTAGGTTTTGCAGTAAGCCAGTCCCTGAGATTGTGTGTTTGATATGGAGGGGAAGGTAAAGAAGCCACCTGTAAAAGGAGATGAACTTATAAGAAGGTCTGTGGTGGAAAAAGCCAAGTCTGATTTGCCTGATTGCATCACCATGCTTGGAAAAATAGATCTGGCTTTAAGGCTTTGGTGCAACAGCTCTTGGGATCTTCGTTAGCAAGTCCTGGGCCTGCTGTTGCCCAGCTTATGTTGGATGTTCAAGGAAGGGGATTTAGATTAAAGGCTAGAAATAAAATGAGGCTGCTTTGAAATGAAGAGGGACATGGCTGGTGGAGCTCTTTGTATGGGACAAAAAGGGGGAGAGGAATGAGTTTGGTTTGTAGCAGGGCAGATATACCAAGGAGAAGATACATTGAGCTAGGAACAAGGCTGGACTGTAGACAGGGGAATGAGGTGATTGGTATGAGTAGATGCAGAAGACAAGAAGAGGATGTGTTGTGGAAATGGAACCATCAGTAACAGGAAGGAACTCTGTTGTTTATTGTGAAGATGAAACCAAAGGATCCAAACAGTCTGTTCTGTCTTTCCAATACAGAAAGAAAATTAAGAGAAAAACCCCAAACGTCCTGATTACACATCAGGAGTGTTCTGACAGAGATCTATCAGGCAGTGAAACTGATGCCTTCAAAGTCATCTCTTTGGACTTCTGAAGCTCAACTGCATGAAATAAATGTCTCTTAGGGAGCAGTACTTCATCTGCAGGGGTTGGACTGGATGACCTCAACAGGTCTCTTTGTCCCCTCTCCTTTTTCATTTTTAACATTTGTCTTCTCTTCTGAGCATACATTAATGTGCTGCTCTGCAGTCTGTTGTGTGAGCTGTGGATAACTGTAGATGTGTGGTTTGGCACTGGGACTCCTTGGGCAGCTGATCAATCATTCTGCAATTGCCCTTGAAACTCCTAGGGGGCTTTAGCCTCATCACATGTCCAGCAGTTGTTGTTAAACAGTGACCCAGAACAAAGCCCTTGTGCTGAGCATCCCAGGTTCCTGGCTTAAGCCAGAGTATCCCTCAAAGACAGAGGGGAGGGCAGTCAGTCTCTAACCCATTACCAACATGCAGAGATTTGGCTGCCATCATGTCTGATACTCAAAAAGAAGCTGTAATGGGATGAAGAAATTCATCTCAGTGATGGGACTGTGTTACATGTGATTAGTTGGTTTTATCTTTGTAGGAAATATAAAGCATAAAGAAGCTTTATACTGAGGTTTGAACACCAACCAATTAAGCAGGGAGAACTGTTCCTCAGAACAAGCAGACTACCCTTTTAGGACATATTAAAAGTGCCACAATCTCTAGCTAATATTTTTAGGTTGTGGCAGGAGGTAATGGCACCAATAACACCAAGGGATATTTGTGTTTAGGTGAATGAAGGGCCAAAACTTCCTCCTAACTGAGAAAAGGTATTAAATCCTCTGGGAGTAGGGGGATAGGAGGCCCTCAGAGGTCCCCAAGGAAGGCATGAGAAATGGACATCTCCTCCAAGAGTGGCATCTCCATCAGATGGACAGGAGCTGCAGGGTCTGGAGATGAGAGCTGTGCCTCCTTCCAGCTGAAAGGGAGGAAGCAGTCCTCGATTTGATCTAGGGTGCATAGACAAAGTAGGCTATTCCTGGGGTTTGCTTCCTCCAATCTCTTTACACCCTTTGCAACCATTCCCTTTAGCTTAGATTTTTATAGAACTATACAATCACTGAATATTTTTGAGTTACAAGGGACCTTGAAAGGTCATCTAGTCCAAGCCCCCCTGCAGTCAGCAGGGACATCTTCAAGTAGATCAGGTTGCTCAGGGTCCTGAGCAACCTGACCTGGAATGTTTTCAGGGAGGGAGCTTCTATCATGTCTCTGGGCAACCTGTGTCAGTGTTTTACCACCCTCATAGTGAAAACATTCTTCCTTCTCTTTAGTTGAACACTCGCCTCTTTTAGTTTAAAACCATCACAAGGAGAAACTGCTTTATGGTGAGGGTGAAGGAGCCCTGGAGCATGTTGTCCAGAGTGATCATGGAGTCTCCTCATTTGGAGTCTTTTGAAACTGTGTGACCTGCCATGGGGTAATTTTGGTGGGGGGGGTTGGACTCAATGATCTCTAGAGGTCTCTTCCAACCTCTAACATTCTGTGATTCTACTTTCTATTCTATGTGCTAGGGTTGTTCTAGTTGGTCATTCATCTCAGCTAGATGAACATTCTCCTTTATCACATCTGAGCTTATTACAGCCTTTCATGTCACTGGTAGAGCACAACAATAAAGCAGAAGAAGCTCTTATACTCTATTACAAAAGGGAAACAAATTTTTCTTCTGACAGGAGAGTTTTGGGTTTGTAGGGAAGGAAAGGGCAGGTACATCAGAGCTTGGAAATCCTTCATCTTTGCTAGTTTTGAGAGGTTCTCAGTAGCTAAAAGAAAATCGTCCATCCTATCTCTTTGGGAGAAATCCTGTAATGAACTGGTTCTAATGAGACTGTTGCACATGTAAGTTTTGTGGTATTTAGTCCTCTTAGATAGCTTTCATTTGCCAAAACACAAATAAGTGACAG
This sequence comes from Indicator indicator, assembly GCF_027791375.1. Lineage (NCBI taxonomy): Eukaryota > Metazoa > Chordata > Aves > Piciformes > Indicatoridae > Indicator > Indicator indicator. Next base: position 32,538,315 of record NC_072018.1, read on the forward strand.
GCTTGAGAGCAGCTCTGAAGAAAAGAACTTGGGGGTGCTGGTGGATGAGAAGCTCAACATGAGCCACCAGTGTGCACTTGTAGCCCAGAAAGCCAACCAGATCCTGGGCTGCATCAAGAGAAGTGTGGCCAGCAGGTCAAGGGAGGTGATTCTCCCCCTCTACTCAGCTCTGGTGAGATCCCACCTGGAGTACTGCATCCAGTTCTGGAGCCCCTATTACAAGAAGGATCTGGAGGTGCTGGAATGTGTCTAGAGAAGGGCCATGAGGATGATCACAGGGCTGGAGCTCCTCTCCTATGCGGACAGACTGAGAGAGTTGGGGCTGCTCAATCTGGAGAAGAGAAGGTTCTGGGAAGATCTTACTATGGCTTTCTGGAATCTTAAGGGGGCCTACAAGAAAGCTGGGGAGGGACTTTTTAGGGTGTCAGGGAGTGATAGGGCTGGGGAGAATGGAGCAAAACTAGAAATGGATAGATTCAGATTGGGTGTTAGAAAGAAGTTCTTCCCCATGAGGGTGGTGAGAGACTGGCACAGGTTGCCCAGGGAGGTGGTGGAAGCCTCATCCCCGGAGGTTTTTGCAGCCAGGCTGGATGTGGCTGTGAGCAACCTGCTGTAGTGTGAGGTGTCCCTGCCCATGGCAGGGGGGTTGGAACTGGATGATCCTTGACATCCCTTCCAGCCCTAACAATTCTATGATTCTATCTAATGCCACTTAAAATGCTCCTGGAATTTCAGTGTTGCCTCAAAGAAGACACAAGGCTTCTGTAGGAACTACAGAACACCTGAGGTGACTCTAGACAATTTCTGGACAACAGAAACAAAATATAGGCAGGGTGCCATAATTTATTTAGGCTTCCCTGTCTACTTGTTTCTCTCATGTTTATATGCAGGTCTTTGAGGCAGAAATTGTCTTTGGCTGTGTTTGAATGGATGACAAGTAAGAGCATTGTCACAAGGTTTGGGGAAGGAAAGAGGTGAAGCACGTTGCAAAATCTGTGAAGTTGTGGGTAACTTTTTTCTTATTCTAAATGCAGAGAAGAAAAATGCAGGCAAACTGTGAACTCTCTGAAGTTGAGAGAGGATGAAATGCCAAGTCTGAATATTAAAAAAACAAACAAACAAACCAACCTTAAACATTAAACAGTTACAAACTTTTAAAAAACTGCATGAAATAAACATTTTTAGCAAAAAAAAAATTTAATTAAAAATAAAGCTAAATCTTTTAACACAAGAAATAGAGCGTTTCACAGTTTTACCATTTCTAAACCCATTTTCAGAACTGCTTAGGAGCTAAGAAATTCACTGACAATGACACTTTCCTAGCAAAGAAGAAACCATTTGATCAAATCAGAACTTAAAAAAAGCAAACAAAAGTTCTTGATAAATCCCCATCAACTGCATTTCTGATAATTGGGGGACAGATTTGGATCTACAATGCAGGCTGCAATGCTGCACACAGACCTTTCCAGGAGTTCATTACAACTATTCAGGTTTATCACAGTGAGTTCAGGTTTAACGAAAATTTTTCACTTTCAGGGATTTGAGAGGAGCAGTTTGATCACTAGGTGGTTTAATGCTTAAAGGATTCCTTTTAAAAATGATTAAACTCAAATATTTTGCCTGATCTGAACTTCAGTGGTAGTTCATGATACTGTTTTTTTTTTTCCTGTTAGCATTGTTGTCTGAGTTTAGAATAAGAAAATTTAATTCATACAACTTGCTCCTTAAATACACCTCAAAGCAAAGCAGCTGCACTCTTTGCACTTTCTACCATATCCATGGAGTCAAAGTTGGGTCAAAGCTCTAGTCACACTCAGTTACAAAGCAAGGTGGGAGATCTCAGTCCATACAAAGTCTCTAGAGGCCCTCCAAGGTGTGGCAAGGTATTAATGAAAGTTGCTTCTGGATTTCGAAGCTGTGATAGGCATCCTCACATCTTCCTGCCCTGTGCTTGATCTGTAAACCATGGTCTGTCCTCCCCAGAAGAGATGCTCATTCTCCTAATCATTTATATCACCTCCCTCTGTGATCACCAGGGCTACACTTGGCTACACTTGGTGAGTACTGTGCTCAGTTCTGGGTACCACAGTATAAGGAAAACCTTGGGGTCCTGGAGAGAACCCTGAGAAGAGCAGTGAAGCTGGTGAGGGTTTGGCATATGAGGAATGGTTGTTTAGTCTGGAGAGGAGAAGGCTGAGGGTAAATCCTATTGCTCTCCACATCTACCCAAAAGGAGGCTGTAGTGAGGCTGGTGTTGGTCTCTTCTCCCAAGCAGCTAGTGATAAGATGAGAGGAAATGGCCTTGAATTGAGCTGGGGGAGTTTTAGATTGGATACAGGCTGCCCAGGGAGGTGGTGGAGCCACCGTCCCTGCAGGTGTTCAAGAAGTGTGTAGATGTGGTGCTTCAGGATATAGTTTAGCAGCCATGGCAGTTGGGTTATGGTTGGACTTGATCTTAGAGGTCTTTTCCAACTGTAACAATTCTCTGATTCTCTGATTCTGGAGAGAGTGGTTTGCCCCCAAAGACCATCCTGATGCTCAATGCACGAAGAAGGTCATATGCTTGCTCAGAAAGGGGGGAAGGAGTTTGGTGGAGCCCTACTCAGCCTCACAAAGGATGCACCAATAAGGAGCTTGGGACATGCACATCAGGAATCCACAATGACAAATGTCTGTTAATATCTGTGGTGTGGAGGCTACTTTTGGTTATTTCTTTCCTCTCTTCTCTGTGCAGCTTCTTTGGCCATTTTTTGTGGCCTGACACATTTGACTGTCGACTGTCAAGAAGACAGAGCCACCTTCACTGAATGTGATGTCCAAGTCACAGTGGGTTCTTCTCACCAAAGAGGATCTCTGCTTACCTCTGTGTTTGTGAGCACAGTTCACCTCAGTGGCACCAGAGAGAGACCAACCCACCTCAGAGGCGTTTTGCTGGACTCTTTGCCAGGTTAGTGCTGGATCTCTCTAACAAATGAGTGGGCCCATCCATGAGTAGCATCCCCTAAAAGGTATTCCAGCTGTTGCAGAAGTGGCCCCTGCCAAATGATGGACTGAAGGAGCAAATTTCTAATTCTTAGCTTGATGCTAACAGAGCACTGTAGCCCTCAGACCACTAGAGAGCTCTGCTGGGTTGTGAAATTCATTCCTTGTGTCTATCAAAGCATCTCTTGTCCCCTCTCCTTCCCTCCTATCTTTTTAAAATGTTTGAGAGACATCACAGAAAACATCTCTTAAAGAGCCTGCTTTGTTCCTTCTTAGATTTTTAATATTTATCTTCTGATCCAAAGCAACATCTGCTGGATGCCAATAGGGAAAAAGATTAGGCATTAGGAAAAGCGGAAGTCTTCTCTTCTCTGTTTTTTTTTTTTTTTTAAACTCCCTACCCACTTTCCTCTCTCCAAGCACTTTCATGAGTAAGAAGCCACAAAGAAAATTCATCAGGCTGTGCAACATGTACTCAGCAAGGGTGCAGAGGCACTTACTGAAGGCTTAGGCTTTGCAAATCCAAGGCTGAGTTGCCCAGGAGTATAAATTGTTACTGTGGCCTTTAACTTGTTTAAATAAAATAAAATAATTGAAAGCTTTTTAAAGAAAGAATGTTTACACAGTTACAGCATCTGCCTGTCATTTCCTCCCCACCAGCTTTTGAGCTCTAATTAATTTGACCTGGATTCCAGAAGGGATGGATATCTTAACAATTATGAAATTCTTGAGTTCATTTAAATAGAGAAATAAAAATTGGCTATCAAAAAGGATAAGCAACTTGCAGAAGGTTTTTTTATCCCCCTTCTTTTTACCTTCTACAGTGGCTGCTCACTTTAGCACTTAAATCTGAGAAAGAGCAACAATAAACACCCCCTATACACACTCTGAGAGCTGATCTTTGCACAGTGAGCTGTCACAACCAGTATTGTTTGAAAACTTCACCTTCATCAAACCATCCTGATCATCACTCTTTCAACAAAACTCTTGAGTGTTGGCTTTCAGGTCAGGCTGATTTTGGTAGAACTTAAGCTCCTAATTTTGGCACTTGAGAAAAGCCCGTTAGATGACTTTCAGGAAGGAGGAGACCTCTGAAAATCAGAATCATAGAATGCTTTGGATTGGAAGGGATCTTTAAAGGTCATCCAGTTCAACACCCCTGCAATCAGCAGGGACATCTTCAAATAGACCAGGTTGCTCAGAGCCCCATCCAACCTGACCTGGAATGTTTCCAGGGATGGGGCATCTCCCCTTTCTCTGTGCAGCATGAGCCAATGTTTCACCATCCTCAGTGTAAACAATTTCTTCCTTCTCTCAGGTCTAAATCTCTGCTCTTTTAGTTTAAAACCGTTGCCCCTTGTCCTGTCACTACAGGTCCTGTTAAAAAGTCCTTCCCCATCTTTCTTATTGTCCATCTTTTTGGCCTCTTTAAGCACTGAAAGTCCACAATAAGGTCTCCCTGGAACCTTCTTTTCTCCAGGCTGAGCAACCTCACTCTCATAGCAGAGTGTCCTCATAGCATAGGTGTTCCAGCCCTTTGATAATTTCTGTGGCTTCCTCTGAACCTGCTCCAGCAGGTCCATGTCTTTTCTGTGCTGAGGACTCCAGAGCTGGACACAGCACTGCAGATGGGGTCTCAGCAGAGCAGAACAGAAGAGCAGCATCCCCTCCCTTGACCTGCTAGCCCAAAATACAGCTGGCCCTCTGGGCTGCAAGCACACATTTTCAGCTCATTTCTAGCTTTTCATCCACCAGCACCCCAAGCTCTTCTCTGTAAGCTGCTCTCAATCCCTTCATCCTATGGCCTGCAGGACCTTGCACTTGGCCTTGTTGAAGTTCAGAAGGTTCACATGGGCTGATTTCTTGAGCTTGTCCAGGTCCTCCTGGATGACATCTCGTCCCTCTGATGTGTCAGCTGCGTGACTCAGCTTGGTGTCATCTGCAAAATGCTGAAGGTCTACAAATCCTGGTCCTATCTGATTCTCTGCTTTTATTGTGTGCAAATCCCAGTCAATGAATGGTGTCCTTTCACAGATTTTTAGAAAAGTGGTCTAATTCCTGAGCAATGTTGGTGTTGCTATAACTCATCTCCCTTCTGCTCCCCTTCCTGTAAATTGCAAGTGTGTATCAAAAGGGGTGGGGAGGAGCAATGGCTGGGGAAGGAATGAAAGATAACGTCAGACCAAGGAATGAAAGGTAACTTCAGACCAAGGAATGAAAGGTAACTTCAGACCATTACATCCTGATCCAAAGCCTGTTGAAGTAAATTTGGAAGTTTCCCTCTTATCCTGAGCAACGTTGGATCCTATATCTTCCCATAATGAAGTGTAATCAAAGTCTGCAGCTGCCAGCAGCAAGATCAAGGGGAAAAAAAAATATTTCTTCCCCACCATCTTTTCTGTTACTTCTTGCCCCTATGCCAGGGGATGCTTCAGAGCAAATGTCTATTAGTATCACTGGCACATATATCGAATCTGCTTAGTCTGGGCTGTTAAGTAAGTTTAATTAATTTACTAAGTTAATGTTCCAATGCTAGCAACAAAGCATCATTGCAATCAGCTGGGTAGCAGGAATTGGAACCCCTAAATGAGCTCATTTTTTCACAGTTGGAATTAGGGACCAGTTAGCCAGTTGTGTGGTTTTTCCAATTTCTCCACTTGCCTTAGGGGAGTTGCAAGTTATTCATTCCCTATTGCTAAGTGTGAGTAAGATGGGGAGGGGGGAGACACAAACAAACCCTACTCCATGTAGGAGTCCATCTTTGCTCCTAACACTGCTGATTCCCTCGCTGTTGTCTGCACTTATCTCCCTGCCTTGGTCCTCGAATGGCATTTGCTACTATTTGTAAAGGTTTGAGGAAGCACAAAAGGCATCACTGAGAGATATTTACTGCATGTATTTTCATCCTGAGCGTGTGCAGATAAAGGGGGAAAAAAACCCCAAACCAAACAACACAAATAAACAATAAAAGAATGGAAACAAAATTACAGAAATTTGCAAAGTTTGACAAATGGTGGCCAGGAGTTGCCACAAGCTAATGGCTTGCAATGATTAATAAGAGTAAAAATAATTGCATTTCATTAAGATTGATGACACCCCATTTAACCTCCCTTCTCGTTTCAGCCCTAAAGTGGAAAGAGATGAAGTTCTCATCTATAATAGCTCCTGTAACATTACCATGGAAACTGAGGCAGAGATGGAGTGTGAGGGAGCTAATCAGCCAATTACCGCCAAGATTACTGAGATATGGAAAAACTGGGGCCAGAACACTCAGGTATAATCAAATCTGTTTTACAGACTGATTCAAACAGCTTAAAATTAAATTTGTAATATTGTGTACATTTAAAAGGGGGGGGGGGGGGGGAGGGTGGAAGCAACAAACCAAAAACCAAATCAAAAAAACAATTTAGGCTGAGCAGCAGCAATATATAATATTAAATGCTCTCCAAGTTTGAATAGCAGCTTTAATGCAGTGGAGCTGAATTAATGGTTAACTACAGTTCAACATGTATTTTATGAGACATAAATGAGCTTTACCTTATTTTCTGGGCGATGTATACATTTTTTTAACACCCTCCTTTTTCTTTTCATTTCTTTTCTTTTTTTTAAATATCTATTCTGTCTGTTCCAAAAGTGTTACTTTCAGTTAGCTAAGCAGAAATCTTAGCCACCAGGTAGAAGAGTTTCAGCAGCTCTCTGGCAGAGCCTTAGCATTCAGTATTTGTGCAGCTCTGATTACATTTGGTCCAGCTCCTTTTTAGTATCTGAAGTGAAAATGGGACAGTCTTCCCAGTGCTGTATGTGGGTGTAGAAAGAAGGCAGACACAAAGAGTTCACAATAAAAAAATTATGACTCTGAACTAACATCATTGTAAGGCTCTGTATCTAAAAACATTGCAAACAAAAAATGTCCTTTCAGAGCCCATTTTGCAGAGCTTTTAGGAGTGTTGAGCTGAATACTGGGTTGTGTCACCTGTGAGAAGATATTCAGAGGGGCCAGATGTTTGGTGAACATCAAATATACCTTTGTCACCATTCTTTACCAAATGAGCAGCTTCTGAGAAGTGGTGGAGACCTACCCTGTGCAGAGCAGTGCAAGTGGAAAGAGCTGCAGACCCAACATGATAAAAACAAATGTTGGGTTTTGTCTGCCAAATCAAATTTTTGTGCAGTCTTCTTGCTAAGGTTGAAAGGCAGAAATCTGAAGTTTGCTCAGCATTGGAGCTAAAGCTCCCATGGTGATTTTTAACTCTGCTGTTTGCAATGACATTTCCTTCACTCTGCCACCCCTCCCTAGAAGCAGCTGCAGTGACTTGGTGGAGCAATTTTGATGTGTTCCTAGCACCAGATTCTAGATCTTTTACTAAAGGCCTCTGAATATTTGCTCTGCAAATCTACCTTATGTGCATGTTGCTATTGCAGATGAGTATCCTAAAGGACAATTTCTTGCCTTCATTCTGGTAAGTCTGTCCTTGGTCTGTGAAGGAATGTCACATACAGCCTTTTACCTGTCACTTTTCCTAGTCAGCCTTACTGGTTGTGCTCCCAGAAACATGCCCAGCTGAGAAGAAATGCAAACAAAACTAAAATGCCAGCTGGCAACTGCAGCAAGCCAGTGCTCCTGTAGGTATCAGATCAAATGGTAACCACTCCTTTCATTCTTATTTTCTTTCCCAGATATGATAAGGGCACTTCTACTGCCCTGAGGTCTGGGCTGCAGCATAAAGGTGTTACTGCTGGATGTGATCTGAAGAGCCTGGCTTGAGTCACAGGTCCTGGAGTCTCAGAAATGAGATGACAACAGGTTGTCTTTTGACACAGGTGGGAGCAGGAATCGGAAGAAACAGCGAGGCTTGTCCCTGCTATGTTTTTTTTCTGCTCAGAGTGAGGCAAATTGAGGGAGTCCTAAGTGTCCTGAATGAATGAATTCACTCAGGGAGAGCAGGATGAAACCAGTAGTGCTTTTAGATCTGGGATTTGCTGCTGCTTAATAAACCCAGCGGGCACTTGGAATCATTTTATCCCTCTTCCCAAAACTGGCCTGGGTGAGCGGAGGTGGAGGGGTGGGGAGTTCAGATAAATGGCTTCAATTTTGGTCCTTTTCTAGCTGACAGCATCCTGTTAAGATTTACGACCTGGTGCAACATATGCATGCTTCACTGTAGAGGTTTAAATCATGTCATGTGAACTGGCCTTACCTTTCCAGTGGAAATAATGGTCCCCAGGTTCAGCACCAAGCAGTGAAATGCATTAATAGCACCACGTGCCTTGGGATAATGGTGCTATTAGCAGGCGGAACAGCTCTGTGTACATCTGGCACTTCTATTGCACTCTCATCCAAGGATCTCAAAGCACTTCATAACAACAGGGCCTGATCCATAGCTGTTCTCCACATAGCTGCACAGCTCAGTCTCTCTTTTCTGCTGAGTGGTGCCTGGGCAGGTTGATAACTCAGTAGTATCTTCACACAGCTGGACTTTGTGGAAGGGTTAGGGCAGAGGTAATTAGGTGATGAGAGAGCAGGATTAGCTCCAGGATGGCACTGGAAATAAAAGGAGGCATTACAGAAAGGCTGACAGAGGGTTGTGTCATCAAGAGCATGGAAAGGAGGGGTTGGACTCAATGATCTCTTGAGGACTCAATGATCTCTTGAGGACTCGATGATCTCTTGAGGTCCCTTCCAACCTCTGATGTACAGTGAGACTGTGAAAGAACATTGGCAAGAAGAGGGAACAACCTCAGCTCAAAGAAGAAAAATAAAAAACCCCCAAACAACCAAACCTTTTAAGATTGGTTCTAGGAACTTGAGTCTAAGGGATACAAGCTTCAAGATGGAGTTACTTTTTCTTCAGTCTTTAGAAGACACCTAGTAGCACCTGTCTGTAATTCTCAAAAGAATAATGTGATTAGTTGGAGTTTGGTAGGATGGAAATGAGGCTGTGAATGTGCTGCAAGGTTTTGCTGCAATCTCTTGGTAGGAAAATGACAGGCAGAAGGCTTCAGAGATGTCTGGGAAGGAATGTGGTGGGTCTATGAGAGAGACAGGGTGACATGAAATCCCCAGGAGTAGGGAACTGAACTCCAGTGAGATGGTGATCTCTTCCAGGTCTTCCAGACATGACCTGACAATGCCAGAGAGAGGTCCATGTATAACTATCCTGGTGTACAATGAGTGGTAAAGGTTATGCCCATCAGCTTGATCTGTCTTTTTTTGAGCAGCAGGAGGCTTGCACAGGAAACTGTCCATTTTTTTCTTGCCTGACTCTGCAGAACAGGATCCAGACAATAAATTCACCCTGGATCTGTGTGTCATCTTCAGTGGAAATTACATTAAACAGCTATTGCAACTCATCCAGAAATCAGACCTTAGCCATGTTAGTTGGGTTTCAAACAGCAACTTGTTGCCAGACCCAGTCCTCCATTTTTCTGGTCACACCCAGAACACATTATATATGTTACCATGGTTTTCCCTCATCATCTGTTTGAATTGCAAGTGTGTACAAATGCCATGGATGCCAAAATTATCTGAAGAGCTTAGTGATGACCCCAAATGCCCTTTCTCAATGCATTCTCAAAATTCCTCACAGGTGCATTCCCCCCCCCCCCCATTTCTCTAACCCTTTACCACTGTAAAATATATATAAATATCTATATAATGAAAACCAAGAGCTTAACTCTAGATACTTCAATTTTGGGTGTTAGGTTTATCTCTGCAAGGAAAAAAGCTCTTCCACCTCTGATGTCAACACAAATTTGCTTGAAAATTTGGCTCATAAAAAAATTAGAAGGTTATTTTTATAAAATGCTGATGGTTCAATTCATGTTGTGCATGACTGCCTTGAGTCAGACACTTGAGTTTGCTCTTTGGGTTGAAATCCTTTTGGGCAGGATCCTCAGCCAAGGGTAAAAAAAAACCCTATATTTTATGGAAGGTGGCACAATATCCATCACTTAAGTTTCATCTCTTCGAATCTTGTCTTTAAGCTGTTTCTACATGGTTACAATCTGGGTTGGGCTCAGGTCTGAATCTAGAGAAACCTCAAAAATTCTGGGAGCTTCAAATTGCTGGCTGGAGATCTGTGAGTTGCATGGCAGATTTCATAAAATTTGAGTTCATCAGCTTGGACTTTCCTTGGCATCTGGTCTGTGTCCCACCACCCCCTGTCACATATCTTCTATGGATTTCTTTTGAAACTGATTTAGTCCCTTGCCTCACTTTGTGTTTGAAGTATTTTGCCCCTTATGACTTAATTAGGCCATGCAAAATAAGCAGCAGGCCTCTGCCCCACTGTTGCATTCAGCATCATTTGTGTTTGCAACTTGCTCCATTATTATTAGCGAAAGAGTTTCAGAATTATTTTTATATTGATACATAAGGCAATTTAGCCTACCAAAAAGGGTAGAGGGGGAGGGAAAAAAAAAAAATCCAGCACTGATTGTACATCCCACAGGACTTAATTAGTTCACAGTTTCATGGTACACTGGATAGTGGGAAGAGATGAACTAAATAATAAAAGGGAAAAGCAGAGTTCTAATGCTCACCCAATACCTGTCCACTTCCACCATGGCTGCATAATGAGATGCTGGCTAGGGTGACACTGATGAGACATGCAAAACACTCTGCTAACACACGTAAAGGATGCTCATGGGAGGGTCTGACCAGGCTCGGGTGTCTCCGAACCCATTATGCTTAGTGAGCCTTCAGATTATTATTCCGGACCACTGGACCAGACCTAATCGTCATGCAAGCATGGTGTCTGAGCAGTGTTCCCCTGCTCCAACTCCCCCCCTCCTCCTCTGGCCCAGATGGGTGATATAATGTTCATTGGAGGGCAGCTGCCACCTATATGGAGTCAGTCATAGGGAATCTGAACTGGTACACTAGCAAATTCTCCACATCCCAAAGCTCAAGGGCTCCCTATTAATCAATAGAAAGCTAATAAAAAACCCAACTTGCTAGATAAAAATGCCATCCTGGATTATGGCTCTGCCTGGGTACGCTGAGCTGCCTTTAGTTTGTTTTTAATAGGGCATTAAGGGAAGGTCCTGAGATTTAGGAAGCAGCTCAGAGTATAGAGGATCTGTGAGTTCTTAGCTTGGTGATTGATACCAAGATAACTACATTATTCACATCTCAGCAGAAAGAAAGAAAGACAGCAAAAAACCCACAAAGACTGTGTGTGAAATACGCACAGTCACCTAAGAGGCCTTTACTGCTCAGCTTTCACTTAATTTAATGAGGACAAGTTTTCCAAATCCCTTGGATTCCTTTACAGGTCTTAGAACCACTTCTTTCCTTCTTCTTTTTATTTTTTTTTTTTTTTTTCCTTTTTCCCCTTATCTTCCCCACTTACTGTCTCTCTGGAAGCCACAGAATTTGGAGGTGAGGAAGGAAACAAGATAATTTTACCCACTGAATAGATTGGGCACTTCATATAGGCAGCAAATCCCATGGAACACAAAAGGCTGTCTGGAAGCACAGAGCACACTGGACATAAAGGGCTGCTACTTTATTTTTTTTTCACAGCAGAACTGCTGTTACATCTCTCAGCTGTGAGGGTTGCAAGTGATAGGAGGTGACTCTCTTACAGGGCCAGCAGGCTCTTGGCACTCTGTGTGGTAGATTTTCACTCTCATTTTAGTGCCAACTCTGCACTACATGCGCATCTGCAGGGTGCATTTTTGAGGGTGAAGGACTCATAACTGGTTGCCCCTTCTTGTAGACAGGTGCAGGCTTCCAGTTCATTGTCAGATGTTTGTAAGTATTTGCTGTTTAATAAATTAAATTAAAGAATCCAGTCATTTCAGTAGATAGCAGTGCCTGAAGCTGAAGGTGGGGTAAACATCTTTCAAGCTTTTTTTGCCCTGGATTCCTCTCATTTCTATGCTCTGTCCGTTTGGTGTCCTTTGTCTGTCCACTTCTGCCTACACCTGCCCTCATTCTCCTATAGAGTTCTTTTCTGTAGCACCAAACATTGCCAGAAACAGCAGAAATCCTCTCTCTGCCTTCTCCAGTCCTCTCCTTTGCTGTAATCTTCATGAGGAAAACCACTAACATGGATAATGTGAGCGTGGGTAAGCAGAGTATGAGTGAAATGTGTGGCCTGCAAGGATGGACCCATCCTGCTTTGAGCAGGAGCCTACAGCTGAGCCCTTGCACTGTTGGCTAGTAGAGATGAGGCCATCAGGTTTGTGCTTTCTCCCTTTTGATGCAAGGAAAGCAGTGCCCCTGCCCTGCATCACTGTTTTGTGGAGATGAAAGATGACGGGTGCTTCAGAGCAGTGCTTGCTCTTCATTTGTCTTATCTTGATGCAGAAAAGTTTACAGGGGAAGAAGCAGAGCAGATTCCAACTTGATATGTAGTTTGTTTGTAGAGGTAATAAAATAGCTCCACTCTTCTCAACTTGAGGGAGAATTAGAATGTGATGTTGAATCACTGAATGTTTTGGTTTGAGAGGGACCTTTCAAGATCATCTAGTCCAGCCCCTCTGAAAGGCTGACCTCCTTGATTCCTGTGTGTCCCTTTAAATGCTGCAAACATCAGGATCCCTTTATCTGGCCATCATGATCACAAAGGGAATGGTTCCCTTTGGCTACAGACCTACAGGATGCTTCTTGTGCATCCAGAATTTTCGTTGAGAAGATGCAGACATAAATGTGAAAAAAGATCTAACAGAACAGCTCTGAGACCACAATGATCAGAGACAGTAACATTTCTTGTTGTTTAGACATATTTCTCTTACAATTCTGAAATAAATAATGAGGCTTTAAGAGTTTTCAAGTGTGCCTGTACCCTCTTTTAAAACGGAATGACAAGTTCTCCCCCTCTACTCTGCCGTAGGGAGACCTCACCTGGAGTATTGAGCTCAGTTTTGGGCTCCCCACTTCAAGAGGGACAGGGTTCTACTGGAGAGAGTCCAAGGCAGGGCTGCCAGGATGTTGAAGGGACTGGAGCACTGCCCTGTGAGGAGAGGCTGAGAGACCTGGGGCTTTTTAGTCTGGAGAAGAGAAGACTGAGAGGGGCTTTAATAAGTGGTTATAAATATCTGAGGGCTGGGGGTTAAGAGGCAGGGGACAGGCTCTGCTTACTTGTACCCTGTGATCGGACAAGGGGCAATGGATATAAACTACAGCACAGGAGGTTCCACCTCAACATGAGGAGGAATTTTTCACTGTGAGGGTCATAGAGCACTGGAACAGGCTGCCCAGAGAGGCTGTGGAGTCTCCTCTGGAGACTTTCAAGACCCATCTGGATGTGTTCCTGTGTGACCTGTGCTGGATGCTATGGTCCTGCTCTGTCAAGGGAGTTTAACTCGCTGATCTCTGGTGGTCCCTTCCAACCCCTAACATCCTGTGATCCTGTGATCCTGACAACACGATGTTTTGGGCTTTGAGTACAGCTCCCGAGTGCTCTAGCAGCACAAATAACCACGTCACATAGGACAGGATGTCAGGAGCAGAGTTAGGTGAAACTCTTCTAAAATACTGTGCCTGCAATTTTTCCTAATATGCACTTTCAGCAGCCCACCAAGACCACCTTTGCATTTCCAAGGTTCCCTATTTTCTTAATCTGTTGGTTTGGTCAGGTTTGTTTGCAGGGAAATGCAATGAAACCAAGCAAGATCTGCAAGCCTCACAGGAAGGAAAGGGAGGAATCCATAATAATCTCATAAAAACAAAACCACAAGGCCAGTCTTGGTGTGCAGGGTGCTATCAGAGCAGAGAGAGAGAGGTAACATCTGCAAGGTTGTTAAGATGTAGAGAACCAAGATGGCCTCCACAGTAACCACAGGCAATGCAAAGAGATAAATGGTTGACCCTAGCCTGTGTCAGGCTAGGATTGATGCCACTATCAGCCCTAGTGCCTTTGCAATGATTTTTTTTAAAAAATCTCTGATAGAGTGTGTTATCTAGTTACTGGCACGAGGGCAATGGCCTGGAGGCAGTGAGGAGGAGGGGGAGGGGGCAGGAAGAAGGAGAAGAGGAGAGAGGGAGAAGGAAAAAAATAAAAGGTCATTTCAGGAGGACAATCTCTGCTGGACTAAATGAGAAAATAAGGGCCTTGCTCTGATAGCAGGAGGTAAATAAATATATAACAACAACAACAAAAAAGTAGCTGCTAGGTGTGTGAGAAAAGCATAAGCAAAATTGCTTTTCTTTTCCTTTTCTCTTTTCTCTTTTCTTTTCTTTTCTTTTCTTTTCTTTTCTTTTCTTTTCTTTTCTTTTCTTTTCTTTTCTTTTCTTTTCTTTTCTTTTCTTTTCTTTTCTATTTTCTATTCTTTTTTTTCTTTTCTATTCTTTTTTTTCTTTTCTTTTTTCTTTTCTTTTCTATTCTTTTCTCTTTTCTTTTCTTTTCTTTTCTTTTCTTTTCTTTTCTTTTCTTTTCTTTTCTTTTCTTTTCTTTTCTTTTCTTTTCTTTTCTTTTCTTTTCTTTTCTTTTCTTTTCTTTTCTTTTCTTTTCTTTTCTTTTCTTTTTTCTTTTCTTTTCTTTTTCTTTTCTCTTTTCTTGTCTCATTTCTTGTCTTTCTTTAATTCCATCATCTTTCTAAAGTGTCTGAGGAGATTGCTGCCTAAATTGTATGTGCCTTTTCAGGGAGCTCTCTTCCCTCTGTCACTCATACTGCTGCAGTTAGAGGTGCATTGGAAGGTAGTCTCACAATAGGATGCTCTTACCCCCAGGATGGAATGCTGTTACCCCAGGGTGGGATACCAGTCCCCTGTAAGCCACAGCACATCAAAGCCTTTCCACTTGCATTTAAGCACACCCTTGTAAAATTAGACCTTAGCATAGCTTGGTTTAATGAGAACTGTTTTCCTTCTCCCCGCTCCATTTATTCCTGTTCCCCACCCTTAAGAGAAACACAGATTCAGAGTGAAAAGTGCCATTTTGGAGGCACTCCTCCAGGGAAAAGAGAGCAAATCTTTCCCTTCCTGCACAAAGAGAAGGCTTGAAATAAGGTCAGGAGGGTGTGGGGAAGCCTTCCTGAGGGACTGCAGGCACATTTTCTCTCTGCTTGCTCCCAGGCTCTTGCACAGAGTCTTGCTGCCACTTTCCTATTTAATTATGACAGAGACTCTATCTGACTCTTTCAGCATTTAGGCAGATTTGGAGGGAAAGGATTGTCTGCAGTTGAAAGCATGGCTCTCGGACTGCATCACTTGTTTTAGGGGAAAGCCCTTGGAGTGTTTGATGCCTGAGGTGCACCAGTTGGGTTTTGAGTGAAGTCAGAGAGAAGCCTTTGCCATTCCCCCATCTTGAATCCATTTGGAAAAGGACGGAGTTCCTTGGAGACACATTGCCCATACTTGTTCTTCTGCATTGGAGTATAGATTAATGTGTGTGAAGATCTTACCCCTCCTTCAGTGGGATGTGGGTTGAAGATGCTTTCAGACACCTGCATCACCAGCATGGGACTTTGTGTCACAGAATCACAGAATGTTGGGGTTTGGAAGGGACCTCAAAAGATCATCTAGTCCAACCCTCCTGCCAGAGCAGGATCACCTAGAGTAGGTCACACAGGGACACATCCAGATGGGTTTTGAATGTCTCCAGTGATGGAGACTCCACAACCTCTCTGGACAGCCTCTTCCTGTGTCCTTGTCCTATCCCAAACAGAGAAATACTGTGAACTTCATGACCTACAAAGGGTTTCCAAATTATTCTGGGGCCTGGTTTGGCACCCAGCAAGTGCTGGGCATGTGTTCACTCTGTTTTGAAAGCCAGGATGTTTTAGAAATGGGGACCTGGCCAGAGTGGGACCATTTAAGGGTTCATTGACATGGCTGGAACCTGGATGATGATGCTATCTTCATACCATTCAAGGACCATGTGGCTGAGAGTGAGAACTGGGTTTGCCCATGGCACTGGAGACAGCTTCTGGTCTGAAGCACTGAACTGCCAGATCACAGTGGGGGTTGGAAGGAACCCCTGAAGTCCACCTAGAGCAGTATCACTTGGGCTAAATCACACAAAAACACATCCATGTGGGTTTTGAATACCTTCAGAGACAGAGAGTCCACAACCATTCTGGGCAGTGTCCTGCCACCCTCAAAGTGAAGAACTTTTTTTCTTACATTTGCATGGAACTTCCTGTGTTTCATTTTGCGTCCACTGTCCCTTGTCCTGTCACTGGATACCACTGAGAAGAGTCTCATCTGGAGATGGAATGTGTTTCCCTTTAGACCTGAGCAATAATCAGCACTATTTTATTTCATTTTTATGTTGGGTTTTTTTGTGTGTATGTGTTTCACCTAAATCCACACTAAGGCCCTGCCTGACACGCCTTGTTCTGAACCAATTTTAAATCTTCCCCTTGATGACCTTGTCCCCTCCTCCACATCAAAACTGACAGGATTTGGTCTTCCTGAATGCTGAGCCTACATGTCTGTTGGTATGTGTCAGATGATGTGGTGGCTCCATGCTCCTGTCAGTCACCCCTAGTTCCTGGGGGCTTATTCATGGTCATTTAGTCAGAAGGAAAACTTGTTCTTCCAAATAACAAGTGATAGGACAAGAGGAAATGGCCTCAAGTTGTGCCAGGGAAGGTTTAGGTTGGACATGAGGAAAAAAAATTCAATGAGAGGGTTGGCAAGGCCAGAAACAGACTGCCCAGTGGAGTGATGGAGTAACTATCCCTGGAGGTATTTCAAAGACATGTAGATGTGGTACAGAAGGATGTGGTTCAGTGGTGACTTCACAGTCCTGGATTAATGGTTGGACTTGATCATCTTAAAAGTCTTTTCCAGCAAAACAATTCTGCATGTACACAAAGCCACTGAGTTCTCTGGCACCTTTCCTCATTTGGGTGAGCATTGGCAGGATGTTGGAGTCACTACCCTGAAGGTGTACAAGAACAATATGGACATGGAACCGTGGTTTAATGGCTGGGGTGGTGTTAAGTCAGTGATTGGACTCTATTGTCTTAGAACTCTTTTCCAACCAAAACAACTCTATCATTGGAGGTTCCACCTCAACATGAGGAACTTCTTCACTGTGAGGGTCACAGAGCACTGGAACAGGCTCTCCAGAGAGGTTGTGGAATCTCCTTCTCTGGAGACTTTCAAGACCCATCTGGATGCATTCCTTTGCGACCTGTGCTGGATTCTATGGTCCTGCTCTGGCAGGGGAGTTGGACTTGAAGATCTCCAGAGGTCTGTTCCAAGCCCTAACATCCTGTGATGATCCTATGACATGGGCCAGTAATTCAGGTGGGCTGGCTATCATTAGCCATTGGTTGCAAAGGAGGAGGATCTTCTCTTTCTGTCTCTGTGATGTTTCTGCTACGCTGTAGAGCATGCCTGAACCCAGTGTAGTGCCTCTGCCATTTATGGCATTTGGTGTGAGGTGTTAGCTGGATTACACCACAATTATAGGGATGAAGCTTGGAAGAAGTGAGTTGGGTTGTCCTCTAGCCATGAGCACATGATCAGACTTCCCATCCAATCCACAAGAAGTGAGAAGCAGCCTTGGATAAAGTGTTTGTTGGGGGGAAATAGCTGGGGTTTGCTTCATTTAAAGATAAAAAGTGGGCAAATCCTGAGCAGAACAAACACCTGAAATGTTTAGTCTTGCAGTAAGGTACTGGTAGTGATAGAAAGATAATCACAGAATCATAGAATGGTCCAGGCCAGAAGGAACCTCCAAAGGTCATCCAGTCTGACCTCCCCACAGTCAGCAGGGACATCCCCAACCAGATCAGGTTGCCCAGGGCCTCGTCAAGCCTCAGGGGACCTCCAACCACCCTCATAGTAAAGAACTTATTCCTAACATCCAATCTAAATTTGCTTTTCTTCAGCTTAAAGCCTGTGTCATCATGTGGCATGTTTTCTTCTGCGTACAGACTCTAGAGTAAGGAGCTTTTTTTATGTCTGATTTTTTTCCTGGGTTTTTGGGGGTTGTTTTTTTGTTTTTGTTTTATTTTTTTTTCCTGTTGGGAGCTATCAAAATGTTTGTCATAGACTAAACAGTGTGAATCAGGTGTACAGTTAGAGGACAGATGACTTACTGTGCTATTGCAGTTAAGAGAGCATTTATTAAAAAATTAAAATGTGTCCAGTTTTGGGCTCCCCAATGTAAGAGAGACAGGGATCTGCTGGAAAGAGTTCAACAGAGAACTACAAGGATGATTGTAGGACTGGAACATCTCTCCTATGAAAAAAGACTGAGATCCCTGGGGCTGTTTAGTCTTGAGAAGAGAAGGCTGAGAAGGGAACTGATCAATGTCTATAAATATCTGAGGGGTGGGTGTCAAGATGAAGGTGCCAGGCTTTTTTGGTGGTGCCCACTTCCAGGAAAAGGTGTCCAAGCTAGAGCCCAGGAGGTTCCTCCTCAACATGAGGAGACACTTCTTTACAGTGAGGGTGATGGACCACTGGAACAGGCTGCCCAGAGAGGTTCTGGAGTCTCTTTCTCTGGAGACTTTCATAACCACCTGGATGCATTCCTGTGTGGCCTGCCCAAGGTGATCCTGCTTGGGTGGGGGGTTGGACTTGATGGTCTCTGGAGGTCCCTTCCTATCCCTAACACTGATTCTGTGATTTTTGTGGCAGGAGTTAAAACCAGAGCATTCAAGCTCCTTGCCACAATTAATCTGCTAGAGCCTTCCTCCTGTCTTTAAGGAAAGGGTTAATTTTATGTGATTGCCAGTAAAAGCCAGCTGTTTTCATGATGAGTCTGTAATAGCTGGGTGATAGAGTGACTTAACAACTGCTTGCTAAATGCTGGGTAGGTTGCCCTGATTGGCAGCTCTGTAAGTGGAAACCCCTCGTGTCCAATCTGTCCTTGTGAATAGCTGCAGAGCAAAGGACTTCATTAAGGGATCGTAAGGCTACCTCGTAAAAACTAGCAAATAATTATGACAGCCACGGGAAGGAGAGGAGGGAACAGAGTGCTCTGTGGTCCCTGTGAAGAAAAGCAGACACCCCAGGGTAGGGAAGCATCAGGTGAAGTGGGCATTATAAACACTTTCCCTTGAACACTGCATCTCCTCAGTAAGGCGTTAGTTCAGCCCATCTATGACTTTAACTTCATGGGTGGTGCAGGGCTGGGAGCTGTTAGCTCATATTCAGCTAAATTTCAAATGTCAGAGCTCATTAGTGGTGATTTTAGCCAAAGACAGTTTGTGAGGAGCCTGGTAAATCTGACTTCCTCAAATAAAATTGAGGAAAGAGATTGCTGTTTTGCTTATTGATTTATTTTCCTGCTTTCACACATCTTCAGTGGCTCTGTGAGTCTGTTCAGGGGTCAGGCTCACCTTCACCCTCTTAGGGATTATGATTCTCTCTCTTTCACACACACTTTCTTGCTCTTTCACTCTTTAGTTCTCCTTTATTTGCCTTTTCTCCTCCTGTCTTAACCTGTGTTTGGGGGATGGAAGATGGAGGTTTTGCTTTCGGTGTCCAGGTGAACTCTTCCCTGAGCTCACTAGCAAGCCCACGTGGCAATGCACAACAAGGCAGCATGGCTTTAGATCTTCACCTATGCAAAGCTGAGTTAAGAGATAGGAAACAATTCTGGATTAATTGTAGGGGTGACTCACCCCAAGGTCTATTTGTGTTTACCTGTTCCTCAGACTTCACAGTATCACACTACATTAGAGGTTGGAAGGGGCCTCAAGAGATCATTGAGTCCAACCTCCCTGCCAGAGCAGGATCACTTAGGGTAGTCTGCACAGGAATGCATCCAGGTGGGTTTGGAATGTGTCCAGAGAAGGAGACTCCACAACCTCTCTGGGTAGCCTGTTCCAGGGCTCTGTCACCCTCCCTGTAAAGAAGTTTCTCCTCATGTTGAGTGAAATCTGTGTTCAAGCTTGTACCTGTTGTTTCTTGTCGTATTAGTGCATGCCACCCAAAAGAGCCTGGCCCCCTCCACTTGACACCCACCCCTCAGATATTTATACACATTGATGAGATCCCCTCTAAGTCTTCTCAAGACTAAACAGCCCCTTGGACTTATCTCCTTGTTGTCTTGAATCACCTTGTGCCAAATGGAATGGTGCAGAAGAAACCATTGGGCACCTTTTGGGGAGTTCTCCTGGCATCAACACAGGGATGAGGTAGGGAATGGAGTCACTGGAGATAAAAGCATGATTTCAAACCTGAGAAGTTCCAAGGAGTGCTGCAGAAATTGAGCTTTCCCACGCAGAAATGACTGAAATTACTGGTCACTGCTATGGCTGCAAGGCAGTGCTCACTTTCAGTTCTGGGAGAGGTGGTTGCTAGATTGACAGGTACCTGAGGGACTCAAAGGCAGGTACAATGGGGTAAGAATTTTGGATAAGTTTCTCCAGGTGGTCATAGCTAGCAGTGGATAGGTTGTTTTGGGTTTGGTCTGAGGCATTTCCATCCCCTGTATGTACACCCTCATTTGGGTCTCTGTCCCAGTACAGTGCTCAACCTTCCATGAATTCTGACCTGCCTTTGGAAAATGCTACCAGGCATCCATCTGCATCCTTATCAGTTGAGTGCATTCAGATACTGGGGGAAGGATGTACCAGCAAGGGTCCTTGGATAAAGGGACCCTGGATTCTATGTCCTGCCAAATAATTAACAGGCAGACAAATGTGTCTGTGGGAGGACACTGAGTAAAAGGCATGGAGTGTACATCAAATCAGGGAATGTGCATCAATTCAGGGGATCTACATTCCCAACAAAGATGAGCTGTTACAGCCCTGCAAGACAGAGGGGTGGCTTTATAGCTCAAACAGCAGTGGTTTGTGCTTTCAACTCAAAGGCCTCTCAGTTCAGAGGGCAGAGTTGGTCGAGAGGTTCTCTCTCACGCTAGTCTCTCATCTTCTTGTCTGATTAAAATGAAGTTTGGTCTAAAATCTCTTGAACTGACAAAGGTGGTTACTGTCCCATAAGATATGTGATGCTGCTCTTCATAGGCATAGCTGTTCGTGGCATAGTGGTTCCATACAAAGTGCATCAAATTAACTTCAGCTGTCTTCTGGCTTAAGTTGCTGTGCTGTCTACACCTCTGCTGAAATTGCCTACTGTGTGCCACTGTGAGCTCAAACTGCTGAAAATAAAATGAAACTGGTGGGAGCACGAGTCCTTTGAGAATCAACTTTAATTTTAGCTATCTAAGCTAACTGCATTAAAGTGCACATATCTGCTGTAGATACACCCTCATTTGGAAGGCATCTTGCTTCAAGAAGATTCTTTTATTTCACACAACTCCTTGCACAGTAGGATCCAAAAGGTTACCTGGATTTATTACAATTACCTAGACACCCCTGACTGTACTGGGGTTCCCAGTCTTCTAAATGCCACTTAGTGTTCAGGGTCCCATTAGAACTTGGCAAATTCAGCTTGAAGTGACAGTGCAAAGGTAGCCTTTGCTAAGGCATGACATCTCAGCACTGGTCAGGTCACACCTTGAGTACTGTGTCCAGTTCTGGGTCCCTCAATTCAATAAAGATGTTGAGTTGTTTGAATGTGTCCAAAGAAGGGGCAATAAAGCTGGGGAGGGGTCTGGAACACAAGCCCTGTGAGGAGAGGCTGAGGGAGCTGGGGGTGTTTAGCCTGGAGAAGAGGAGGCTCAGGGGAGACCTTATTGCTCTCTACAACTACCTGAGGGGAGGTTGTAGACAGGTGGGGGTTGGTCTCTTCTCCCCAGGCAGTCAGCAACAGAACAAGAGGACAAAGTCTCAAGTGTGCAGGGGAAGTTAAGCTTGATCTTAGAAAGAAGTTCTTCACAGAAAGAGAGATTGCCCATTGGAATGGGCTGCCTGGGGAGGGGGTGGGGTCAACATCCCTGGAGGTGTTTAAGAAAAGCCTGAATGAGGCACTTAGTGCCATGGTCTGGTTGATTAGTTAGGGTTGGGTGATGGGTTGGGCTTGGTGATCTTGGA
Organism: Indicator indicator; assembly: GCF_027791375.1. NCBI lineage: Eukaryota > Metazoa > Chordata > Aves > Piciformes > Indicatoridae > Indicator > Indicator indicator. The sequence continues at coordinate 32,560,152 of NC_072018.1, forward strand.
GGTCTCTTCCAACCTGGCTGATTGATTGTGTGACCTTTCGAGCTATCATAACCTGATGTTACCATGTTGCTTATGTGACCTTTTCTGTAAGAGTTCCATCTTCACCTTTTTACCTTTCTGGCAGATATCTTTTTTTAAAATTTTTTATTATTTTTTGATGATGATGACAATAAAGATACAGCAAAGCACTTTTATTCTTGGTTGCCCCATCTGGGCTGTGCGTTTGATCCGCACGGCCGGCGTTCCAGTCAGATTGCACTATCAGATGGAGCTGGCTCTATTTCCTGCATTATTCTTCCTGGCTGTACCACATTATGCAATTATGTTTGCATTTAAACCTGAGCACTTACCTGTAATGATGCTGTAGTTCAGTACATGATACATTACGGCAGTAGATAATGCAGAGAGATAGGCTAAGAGAGCATGTTGTTGATGTGCTAAAACTAAACAGGACAGTGCTTTTGAAAGCAGGCTCTGAAAGCTCGCAGGTTAGGCAGAGCTGAAATCACCCCTGTGTATGGAATCAGAGAATCAGAGAATCAGAGAATCAGAGAATCACAGAATCACAGAACCATAGAATCATAGAATCACAGAACCATACAATCACAGAATTATAGAATCACAGAATCATAGAATTATAGAATCATAGAGTCATAGAATCACAGAATCATAGAATCACAGAATCATAGAATCACAGAACCATAGAATCATAGAATTATAGAATCACAGAATCATAGAATTATAGAATCATAGAGTCATAGAATCACAGAATCATAGAATCATAGAATTATAGAATCACAGAATCATAGAATTATAGAATCACAGAATCATAGAATCACAGAATCACAGAATCACAGAATCACAGAATCATAGAATCAGAATCATAGAATCATAGAATAAGTCAGGGTTGGAAGGGACCACAAGGATCGTCCAGTTCCAAAGCCCGTGCCATGGGCAGGGACACCTCACACTACATCAGGCTGCCCGGAGCCTCATCCAGCCTGGCCTTAATCACCTCCAGGGATGGAGCCTCAACCACCTCCCTGGACAACCCATTCCAGGCTCTCACCACTCTCACGGGGAAGAACTTCCTTACGTCCAGCCTGAATCTCCCCACTTCCAGCTTTGTTCATTCCCCCCAGTCCCGTCACTACCTGATATCCTAAAAAGTCCCTCCCCAGCTTTCTTGTAGACCCCTTCAGATACTGGAAGGCCACAATATGGTCTCCTCAGAGCCTTCTCTTCTCCATACTGAACAGCCCCAAATCTCTCAGTCTCTCCTCATAAGAGAGGTGTTCCAACCCTCTGATCATCCTGGTGGCCCTTCTCTGGACACATTCCAGCATGTCCATATCCCTCTCGTGTAGGGTGAAACCCACTTCTGATGGGCAGGTACAGGACTGAAAGGGCAGTGCAGGCTTCTCCAGGACTACCCTTCAGCATCTATTGTAGAGGCCAATCACTGGCACTGCTGGTGGCTGCACCCGCTTCTGCAGGAGCATGGCAGCCTCAGCACCTGCTGAGACCCCCACATCTTGCAGCACGTGTGTGGAGGGTTGAGTGTTGCCCCCCAGCATTAACTTTGCCAGACCAGCTCAGTTGGAAGCAAACAAAAGCTGTATTTACAAGCAAAACTACAATCTACAATGGAATACAATGAATATGTACAAAATAGACAATATTTATAGATAGCTACAATTAATGAACAGCACAAGGACTCCCCTGGCCAAAGACTAGGGGAGCTGCAACAGCTTCTCCCTTCCCTGCCTCCTCTGTCAAGAGACAGAAGCTAAGTTAATAGCAGTCAAAACAATGCAGCCAAGGTCAAGCAGAAGCAAGTTAGTATCTCCCAGCCCAAGGAAGCAAGAAGAGAGAAGAGATTGTTTTGGGAACTAAATCTTATGGTAAATATCTCTTCAATGGGATTGTTTAGAATTATCATTATTTTCCCTTTTACACCCAGTAGTGATCTATTTACATTTTACTACCTTCTGTTCAAGATCTGTGGAAAAATTTTAAAGGCATAGTCTAAAACTGCCACAACATACATGAGGGTCAATGAGGCAGCTTAAGGAACTGACTGTTCCTCAGCTGCTGGCCAAGCCCTTTACACCTCCTCTCATCCTTTTACACCTCCTTTTATTCTTTTACTCCTCCTTGTAATGCAGATGCAGCCACGGGGAACAGATTCTGACCAGTTGTTATGGACACACACTACCATATCAGTTTGGGACATGGTACTGGAACAGGTTGCCCAGGGATGTGGTTGAGGCCCCATCCCTGGAGGCATTCAAGATGGGAGGTAATGTGGCCTAGGGCAGCCTGATTTAGCTGGAGGTGTCCCTGCTGCCTGCAGAGGGGTTGGACAAGATGACTTTTGAGGGTTCCTTCCTGTGATTCTGTGAACCCCCTGCAATCTGTGAGTATGTGAATCTGTGTGAAAGTCAGGGCTGGATCCTAAATCAGTGCTCTGACCTCCAACCAACACTTACAGCTGATTTGGGACTTTCACAAAGTGTTTTCTTGGGTTTTGTGGGGTTTTTTTTGTGTGTGTGTGTGTTTTTTGTTTGTTTGTTTGTTTCTTCTCCTGCCTAATGCAAAAGCCTCATCATCATCAGCTCTCCAGTGACACAGTGGAGTGGATCAGCCTTATTCCTCCTGCCCCATTTACTCTAGTGCTCATTTAGAAATGCTTCTTGCTGACATATAGGCATGTAATTTGATTTCCTTTCCTGCATGTGGTTGGAAAATTGTTAAGCTAATCTCTGCACTTGCAATATTTGCTCTCAGATTAGCTAAAGTAAGTCAAGATCATTCAATTGTGAGACAACATTTGCACAGCACTTACTACAAAGGCCAGCACAGTCACCAGGCTTGGTTATTCTGCTTGTGTAAACGACTTGATGCTGCAATTTTCTCATTATCATTAAATTGCCATTTTTAATTTGTCTTAGAAGCCTTCATCCTTTGAGAAATCGCTGGTTTGGAGAGATATGTAAATGATGTGTGCCCTTTAACTGAGCTCTGGAAAGGAGAAACTAGTCATGCTGTATCTAGACTGGAAGATTGTACTGAATTCCCTGATGTGTTTGCATGCACAGGATTTTCATGCAAGTTGGCTTTGTGATCAAAGCCCTACTGTGGATAGTTCCAACTGAGATAGACTGCCTGTGAGTGTCAGGCCAATAAATGAACATTAAGAAGATTCTTGTGAATTAGCAATGAGTTCCAGTAGAGAAAAAAAGATGCATTGTGTGACTCAGGGCTCTTCATGAACTCCAAAACATTTCCTCTGCTTCCAGGGTGTTTTCCTTAATATTTGAGGTCAAGAGTTCTGATTGTAGGATTGACCTCCCACCATAACTCTCATAAGACCCTGAGAGACCCAACACCACCACTTTGGTTCTCACATGAGTGTGATAAATGGATGTGGACCTTCCCATAAGTCTTGTGTTTTGTTTAATTATAGAGTGGCTTAATAGTGCTCATATTCCCCTGTTGCTAGGTATTTTACCTTGCATTCAGGTGAGCTTTGCTGCCTGTATATAGGAAGCTGACTCATGCTATATCTGGGACATGTACCCCCTGATAACAGCAATGGCTTCTCAGTGTCTTCCCTATGAAAGCACCATTAGATCTAACTAATACTCCATGTCCTTAATTAAATACCTTTGGTGCAAAGAACCATACCTTCTGTGCTTGGAAATTGTAGTGATTACTCCCCTGCTGCAAAACCCTTTTTTTTTTTGTTTAATGGCTGTTTTTTGAGTGGTTTTGCTGGGTTAGTTGTTTGCGAGGGTTTTGTTGTTCTTGGTTGGTTTTCTTTTATTTGTTTGGTTGTTTTTTTTTTTTTTCCCAACAGCAATTGAAGTGTTTCTCATGCCATTGTCCAGTTGCAAATTGGCCTGAGACTGACTTGTGCCATGGGCTCTGACCTCCATAACTACCCACTCATTTTTTTTTCCCCTGAACTAATCAGCTAGATGAACTATTTACAGTTGGCTTTTGGGTCTTCTCACTGCTTTTGCAGCTGCCCCTGTCTGAGTAATTAATGACAGCGTGGCTTGTTTATGGTCTTGAGTTACTAATGCTGTTGGCTGCAAATGTGTTTTCACCTCTGGGACGTGCCAGTTTCCTGGTTCTAGTCCCACCTCACCAGCCCAGGTCAATTTTTTGTGTGTAAACAGATTTATCCTGTAATAGTTGGAGAGAGACTGGGGTCATTCATCAGTCCCGTAGAGAACATGCCCAGCCAGATTCTTCCTTTCTTGTGCCTGTGCAACTCAACAGAAGTCAGAAAGATCCCTGCAGGACAGCTGGATTTAAGAAAAAATGAAAAAGGAGAAGTAATCCTTTCTTCTTAACTCAGGGTACAGGCAGTTTCTATTAGATATGAAGGTGCTGGATAGTGCACCACAGTCCAAGCCATGTGCCCAGCCCTGCTCCTTGTTGTAATCAATGCTTACAGGAGTAATTAATGGAGGAACTGCTATGATTCAATGTCCCCAGTCACTGCAGGGGGGTTGGACTAGATGAGCACTAAAGGTCCTTTCCAGCTTGAACATTCTATGATTCTGAAAACTGGTAACTCTTAATCTCTGTCTTTGTTTTTCTGTAGTGAAAGTTAGTTTTTTTTGGAACTGCCTAGAACAGAGAATGGTTCACAATGTGCTGGTCTGTTTCCTGCCCATTGATGTTTGTTTGGAACCAGTGTTAGATGGTACCCTCTGTCCTGAAACTGCTTAAAGAAGCCTTGGGAGCTTCTGTGTTCATTATTAGTCTGGAGTGGTTGTGGATGCCCCCTCCTTGGAGGTGTTCAAGACCAGGCTAGATGAGGCCTTGAGCAACCAGGTCTGGTTGAGAGGTGTCCCTGCCCATGGCAGGGGGGTTGGAGTAGATGATCTCTGAGATCCCTTCCAACCCAAGCCACTCTATGATTTTATGATTCTATGATTCTGTGATTCTATGACTCTGTGATTCTATGATTCTGTGATTCTATGAATCTGTAATTCTGTGATTCTATGACTCTGTGATTCTGTGATTCTATGATTCTGTAATTCTGTGATTCTGAGTCTGTGATTCTGAGATTCTATGGTTCTGTGATTCTGTGTGGTGAGCATCTTTCAGTTAGTTTGGCAAAGGCTTAGACAGGCAAAGAATGATGACAAGAGATAGGTTCTGCTCCTCTGGGCACTGGGCAGCCTTTTGCATTCTAACCCCACTGACTGTAGCAAATAGCATGCATTTGCATCCCTTTCAAGTATGTGTAGGAGGGAGGAGCCTGCACCAATTTGTTTTAATTATAGATGTTCTACCCACCTTCCTAATTGCTCCTTCATTAAAAAGTAGCTTGTTTCTTTTTTCCCCTACCAGCTAAAAATAATCAACTTTTGTTTGTTTCTGTAAATATTTTTTTTTCTTGCCCTTGAGGAGATAATTATTTCTATTGTTGCATGAAGATGGTGGCCAATACAGGAGGAATAATTAGAGCAGATGGCTGAAAATAGTTCCCTTGTAAAAGACATCTAGCATAATAAAATACCTCCCCTCCTCTTTTGTCTCCTCCAAAGATACGTTTTTCTTTCCTTCAGGTGGATGGGGGTTGGGTGAGGGGGTGTAAATCTTTTCCTGATGTATTAAACTGAGGAGCTGTCAGGAGTTCACAGCCTAGCAAGTGAGCTCTCTGTATCCATCACTGAAATTAAAGTGTTTTCCAACGTGGCGTGGAGTCCTGGGTCTATGGCGTGGGGAAATAGAGGCTGTACTCCATCACTTCAAATGTTAACCTTGTCTCTCCATGGTGACTGAGGACAGGAACACTTGCTCTCTGTACTTGCTGGTTAAATGGCAATCTGTCAGTACCAAGGAAAAGGCTGCCTCGTGGGTGTCAATCTCTGCTGTGTCTGCAGCGTTCAAAACCTTTGCTTGTTTGTGGCTGTTCATACCAGGCGGGGTGCACCTTCTCCTTACTAGAGATTGTAGGAAGCAACTAAAGCAGGATTTTTGGGTTTTTTTTTGTGCATGTGTGGGCAGGTTGCTGTTGTACAGGAGCAGTACTGTGTTCTGTGTCTCTTTGGATGTGTCCGGGGGAAAGGATAAAGCTGGCTGCTGGGGGTGGAGTTAGTGGGAAAACCCTCCTGACTTCAGATTTCTCTCTGTGGCCATGTGACAGCCAACCCTGAGCTGATACCCACAGCCAAGAAAAAGAGAAATGCTTGAGCACAGCAGTACACAAAGTCTGTGTTTAACTGTTCTTGGTTTCATTGCATCATTGAATGTTTTGGCTGGGAAGGGACTCTGAAAGCTCATCTAGCCCAACTCCCTCACAGTGAGCAGGGATGTCTTCAACAAGATCAGGTTGCTCAGAGCCTTGTCCAAGCTGACCTGGAGTGTTTCTAGGGATGGAGCATCTACCACCACTCTGGGCAGCCTGTACCAGTATCTCACCACCCTCAGTTAAAAATTTTCTTCTTCCTTTCTAGTCTGAATTTCTCCTCTTGTAGTTTAAAACCATCATCTGTAGTTTAAAACCATCATCCCTCGCCCTGTTACAACAGGCTCTGCTAAAAAGACTGAATTCATCTTTCTGATAGGCCCCCCTTTAAAAACTGAAATGATGCAATAAGGTTTCCAAATGATTTTAAGATTTCTGTCTTTTTCTGCTCAGAGGATGAGGGTTCTTCTCTCTGTGTCTTCTAAAAAACCAACCCACCTAGCCAAACAAATCAGAAAGTTACCACAAAATGAGGTCACAATCTATACTGTGCCTAAAGAGGAGTTTCTCAGCTTTTCTGAGCCCAAAGCTTGCATTTAGGGGAAGAGTGAGTTAAAAATCAAGCAGATAAACATGTGTTGTATTGGTAGAACGATGGTTATCTACAAAGATTTACACCAAACATGGAAGAAGTGACCACTTGCAGCCCTTCCCTTTGTGACTTTCTTGCCAGCCTGAGTAGGAATGCCAGTACATCGCAGTGGTTTATTTATTTGTTGCAGTCATTGCTGCTGTTTCTGAGCCCTGGTAGTCACAGGCACAAGCTAGGAAGCTGGTACCAAGAGATCATGTCCCCAAAGGCTGACATAAAGGCTACCCGTGGCTGGCTGATAACAGCAGCAGCTAAAAACATGAAATGGAAAAAAAAAATCTGCCTGGAAATGGCAAAAAGAAGGTGCAGCAGGGAGGAAGGTGGTAATGAGCTGAATAACAAGGAGCTTATGTATCTTTCATTGGATGCTATTGAAACATTTCTTTATCTTTACATGATTCATTCATTGTTTTAGAGCTCTGATGGGGAAGTTGTTGATACTCCCCAAAACTAACCTGTGTTATATACAAGCTATGAACTTGGTTTATGAGGTGTGGGCTTGAAAGGAGTTGTACATGATATACCAAGTGGGTGTCAGAGGTAGGAAGGTATTATGAGACTGCTCATTGAAATTTCATGTCAGATCATCTCCCTTGTCCTCATGCTCCTTGGTATTGCAGCAGAACAACTGGGTCCTTAGGGATACCCAGGGCTTGTGATTTTCTAACCCCCTAGGGGTTCTGTGCATAGTCTCCAAGTTTTGGTTCACTAATGCATTAGAGTCATCTGCTGTACTGTGTGCAAAATGGGAAATGTTTCCATGGTGGGTTTCCTATGGATGTTGGATGTGGGGATGCATCCTGTAAAAGTCTGAGTGACCATTTTAAGTGTTAAGGGAAAACTCCAGAAAGTCTCTCATCTCTACCTAGCTAATGATTTTCATGACCCTTGCAGGAATACAGCATCTTTGTGGGCTCAGCCCTTCTGTTAAACCTAGCTGGAGTTGGCTGTGTTCAAGTGTGAGCACTGACATTGACACAGATGGATGCAGAGCTGTTGTGGTCTCACAAGCACCATGTATTCCAAACCATCATTCCAAATCTCTGCTATACACTGAAGCCAGAGTGTGAAGCTACCACCTCACTGCAGCAGCTGTAGCCAGCCAGCTGCAGCTTCACCATTCAGGGCTTGCTTCATGCCAACTCCTCTTTCCCCCATCCTGCCCCTCAAGCTCTCTGCCATTTGTTGTGCCCTGTGCTGAAGATGGAGAAAGCACAGGAGGAAAATGCCCACTGCCAGCCTCTGACATACAGCTTTCCTTGGCTCTGTAGATTCCTCTTGGTTCATTCAACAAGCACACATGGGATGGGCACTCAGCCATGGCCCTGGTGCTTGCAGCTGCTGCTGCTCATCAGTCTGACTGAGAAATATTTAAATTAAACACCCTAAGTCAAATGCTGAGTGCCAAGCATGGTTAAAATGGAAAAGGAAAGAGTTTTACTCCTATGGAAAAAAAACACTGAGGAGTAGCTACAGGCAGAGGGAAAGGAGATGGAACAGGAACACTGGAACAGGCTGCCCAAAGAACTTGTGGAGTCTCCTTAACTAAAGACATTCAGAGCTCTCCTCTGTACATTCCTGCATGACATATTTTAGGTGATCCAGCTCTGGGAAGGGGGTTGGACTCGATGATCTTTCGAGGTCCCTTCCAGCCCCTGACATTCTGTGATGAGGGACTGCCTCTTATTGTGGACACATGCATCACCTGAGTAACTTACTTTCAGTGTGTTTGCATCTTTCCTAACTCACATTCTTAAGCTGATTAACAGCTCTTATTTTTCCAGGTGCTTTTAACTCTTTCTTGTGCCTTATTGCACTGGTATGTATGAGCTATACCAATGAGCATTGGTAGAACCTAATGAGCACAGAGTCTCCTAAGAGGTGAGAGCAGAAACCTAGCAAGAGTAGCTTGAACACTGATGTCACGTAGAGAGAACTTCAGATGAAGAACTTTAGATGAAGAACTAGGGTGTTTTCTAGTTAGAAAGGGGAACCATCTTTTAAAAAATAAAAAAAGTCAAATTCAGAAGAGAAGTTTATTTTTCTTAACTCTTGCAAAGCAACAGCTTACCAAATTTTCACTACTAGGAGGAAGAATCTGGTATTCTCCTCATGCCCTTGCTTTTCCGTTATAGTCAGTTGGAGGCTTCTAAGCGACCTCAGAAGAAATCTGAAGATTGACATTAACCCATTTAACAAATCTTCTCAACAAAATACTCTGATGCATCCCATCATTTCACAACTACATCATGCAGAATTTTACTGGTGACATTATTAGAGTTTGTACCACATAGGAATTTATGGCATCTGTAATTTTGTGCTAAAGTTGGCTTGATAAACAATTTATCTAGGAATTGTGTACCTTTCCATGAAATGTGCCTTCCTCTGTCTCCTGCTCTGAGATGAAAACAAGTTTATTTAGCTCCCTTTTCCATGGATCTATTGTATACACTTGTATATAGAATCACAGAATTGTTAGGGTTGGAAGGGTCCTCAAGGATCACCTAATTCCAAAACCCCTGCCATGGGCAGGGACACTTCACACTAGATCAGGCTGGCCAGAGCCACATCCAGCCTGGCCTGCAAACACCTCCAGGCATGAAGCTTCTACTACCTCCCTGGGCAACCTGTTCCAGTGTCTCACCAACCTCATGGTGAAAAACTTCTTCCTAACATCCAATCTGAATCTACCTATTTCTATTTTTTTTTCCATTCCCCCTAGTCCTATCACTCCCTGACATCCTAAAAAGTCCCTCCCCAGCTTTCTTGTAGACCCCTTTCAGATATTGGAAGGCCACAATAAGGTCTCCTCAGACCCTTCTCTCCTCCCGACTGAATAGCCTCAACTCTCTCAGTCTGTCCTCATAGGAGAGGAGATCCAGCCCTCTGCTCATCCTTATGGCCCTTCTGTAGACACATTCCAGCACCTCCAGATCCTTCTTGTAAGAGGGGCTCCAGAACTGGATGCAGTACTCCAGGTGTGGTCTCGTCAGAGTGAAGCGGAAGGGGAGAATCACCTCCCTCGACCTGCTGGCTATGCTTCTCTTGATGCAGCCTGGGATGTGATAGAATCTGCTTCAAAGTACCATCAATGAAGAGTAATTCACAGCCTCTCCATAAAGACAGATCTATCCTTTCAGCTGGAATTTTGTCATAAATCTCTGAAGTATATAAATATATGTTTGCAAGTAATGAAGATGAAACCTGTCCTATTGCACTTGGAAAACCATGGAGAAATTGCACTTTCCTAACTGTTGTATACAGATGTGAGGGCTTATCTGTACTTCTATAGTGATGAAGTAAAGCATAGGAGGATCTGCCTAAACATGAGGAAAAACCTTTTCATGGTGAGGGTTGCAGAGTCCTGGAACAAGCTGCCCAGAGAGATTGTGGAGTCTCTATGGAGGCATTGAAAAACCAATCTGGATGCGTTCCTGTGTGACTTACTCTAGGTGACCCTGCTCTCCCAGAGGGGTTGGACTAGAAGGTCTTTCACTGTCCTTTCCAACCCCTAATGTTCTGTGATTCTGTGGTTCACTCCCCCTGACAGCAAAGATTTATCTCCCCAGATGTTTTCACTGCATGTGCCTTAATACAGTCCCAGCCTTCAGACTAAACTGAACCAATTCCCATCACAGGGAAATCATAGAATGATTCAGAGAGTAGAAAATACCAGCATCCATACCCTGAAGACAGGATGGACATAAACCACTTATACCCTGAAGACAGGATGGACATAAACCACTTGTATCATTTAGCCTGGAAACCAGCACCCATTCCCTGGTGTAAATAATTAGGACAGTAGTCAACGTGTAATAGTTATCCCAGTGCTCTAGGTGATACAGGAAATGTTGTATAAAACATCAGGCACATAAAGGTAAAACTGACAATAGCACAGGTGAAAAAGTGACTATCATAACACCACCAGTATTGATTCACCTCAACCACAGCTCTGGAGCTAAAGCTTTAACACTCATGATGTGCTCTGATTGAAAAAGGAGTAACTCTATTTTGGTTTTGTGCTGAAGATATTCTTTCCACTGCTGTTTTGTACTAGTGCAACCCCACAAGGACCACAAATGTTTCCATGTCTGGTTCCCCCTTCATTTCAAATCATTTGGGGCTGTTCTTGATAGTTCATACCTGAGCCATACCTGAGTATAGGACAAGGAGCAATGGATGTAAGCTGCAGCACAGGAAGTTCCACCTCAACACAAGGGGGAACTTCTCTACTGTAAGGGTCACAGACCACAGGAAGAGGCTCCCCAGAGAGGTTGTGGAGTCTCCTTCTCTGGAGACTTTCAAGGCCCATCTGAATGCATTCCTCTGTGACCTGTGCTAGATTCTCTGGTCCTGCTCTGGCAGGGGGTTTGGACTCGATGATCTATTTGTGTCCCTTCCAACCCCTGACATCCTGTGATCCTGTGAGTCCAAAAATTAGAATTCATAGATTGAACCATCCTGATCATCACTCTCTTAACAAAGCTCTGAGGGTTGGCTTTCCAGTGGGGATGATTTTGGTAGAACTTATGCTCCTTACTTTGGCACTTGAGAAAAGCCTGTTATAAGCCTTTCAGGAACATGGAGACCTTTGAGAGTCATAGAATCATGGAATGCTTTGGGTTGGAAGGGATCTTTAAAGATCATCTAGTCCAACACTCCTGCAGTGAGCAGGAACATCTTCAGGTAGATCAGGTTGCTGAGAGTCCCATCAAGCCTGACCTGAAATGTTTCCAGGGATGGGTCATCTCCCTCCTCTCTGAGCAACTTGGTGCAGTGTTTCACCACCCTCATAGTAAAAAATGCCTTCAATAACACATTGTGAAGCTCTGTGTTCACACCTGTGCACACATTGATGTGGAAATAGGCACACATTCCTGAAGGGATCCCTCCAACCTTCCCTGCAAAAGGCATGCTTAAAGTTTAAAGGTGAAGAGGAACCTGGGAACAAGCAGGTCTCATTTTGCTATGGCTCATCACAAGTCTGTCTATTTGCTGCTTTCAAGGAAATCAGTGCTTTTTTTGGAACCAATCTGCAGGCTATCAAAAGATAAGCTGAGAAAGCGAAAAAGGTGTTTAAAGGGAGAAATGCCTAAGTATGGATGAGTGGCAGGAGAGCCTTTGAAAAAGCCTGAGAAGCAAAATATTGCCCATCCAGCAGGATGTTTGAAACTCTGCAGGCTGGTTTTGTGATCTTACCAGGAATTAATGTGCAGTTCTGCTTTTTGAGAGGCAGAGAGAGACACACACCAAGAAACCTGCAGACTTTCCAAAGCCAGACCTGCAGCAAGTCCCTCAGTAGCCAGACCAGAAGCAGACAAGGGGCAATCTCCAAAGTGCCACAGGCATTTCCAGAGGCCGAGAATCTCTCCGATGCCCATGTCCCCTCCAACCCTTTGTTCTAGGTGGGGTCCCTCCGGGAAGCCAAGGCAGTGTAGTGCTGACATCTCCTCTCCACGCTGTCGGCAACCTGGCTTCCTAAACGGTGGGGTGGGGTGAACTTGGAAGTTCACTTCGCCTTTTTTTTTTTTTTTTATTTACAGCTTGCCCTCGCGTTTCAGTGGCCGGTGGGACGAGGACTCCAGCTGGCCTGATGGCCACCAGCCGCGAGATGGCGATAACGTCACGATAGAAGGCTGGACCCTGCTGCTGGGGACAACCACTGCTAGCCTCAACTTGCTGCGTCTCAAAGGTCTACAGTGGCAGGGGAGGAGAGGGGGGCGGAGGGGGGGGGGAGATGTGTGTTCAGTACTCTTCTTCCTCCAGGGCTGAAGTTTTTCATGTCTATGATGTCCCCTTCCTTCGCCCAGCTCCTGCATCGAAGGAGACACCTGGTGAGGCAGGCTGAGTCTGCTCTCAGTAGATACCACAGGATGGTATTTGAGGGACAGGGGAAGCATTTAATTATTATGTATGCAGAAAGCATCGTTTATGCTGGTTGAGACATAATGACAATACCAGTAGGAAGGGTTTTTGTAATTTTTTTTCTTTCTTTCCTTTTTGTTTCCTCCAGCTACTGCAAATGCTGCTCTCCTGAGTGGCGTTCAGTGATAACGGCTGTGCTGATAACAATAATCAGCTCGGTTTTGTTTGGCATCTTCGAGGCAAGCATGTTGCAGAAGCCTTTACAAAATTAATGATGTTCCAGAATTACAGGCCACAGCTACTGGATGTAATAAATAATCCAAAATCCTAGAGCACTGCTGGTGGAGAGTAAATAACCAAGCACAGTTATGGAGGCAGAGGAAACCCCAAGTTTGAAGGATTCATGTACCCCGGGGTAGATTCAGCACAAGTGTCAGGAGGTACATCTCTGAGGGTGTCAAAGTAAGAATTGAGATTACTTGTAGTTCAGTGCCAGAAATACTACTCACTGGAAGTTAAGCCCTAGTAGTGAAAACCGTTGTGAGTTTTGGGCTCCCCAGTTCAAGAGAGACAGAGACCTGCTGGAGAGAACCCAACAGAGAGGGATGAGGATGATTAGGGGACTTGAGCATCTCCCCTGTGAAGAGAGACTGAGATTCCTGGGGCTATTTAGTCAGGAAAAGAGAAGAATGAGAGGGATCTGATCAATGTGTATAAATATCTTAGGGGTGGGTGTCAAGTGGAGGGGGCCAGGCTCTTTTGGGTGGCATGCACTAATAAGACAAGAAACAACAGGTACAAGCTTGAACACAGAAGATTTCACCTCAGCATGAGGAGAAACTTCTTTACAGGGAGGGTGACAGAGCCCTGGAACAGGCTGCCCAGAAAGGTTGTGGAGTCTCCTTCTTTGGAGACTTTCCAAACCCATCTGGATGCATTCCTGTGCAGACTACCCTGAGTGATCCTGCTCTGGCAGGGGGGTTGGACTCAATGATCTCTTGAGGTCCCTTCCAACCTCTAATATACTGTGAGATTGTGATATGCTTGGTATTAAGTGAGTGAGTTGTTCTGGTGGGATTGCTTGCTCAAAGGGAAGAATATGTGTAAACCTCTGCAGAAATGGAGCCCCCCCCCCCCCAAAAAAAAAAAAAAAAAAAAAAGGAAAGAGGAGTTTCTATATGTTTAAGGACCTGGTAAAAATAATATCATATTAAAAGGATGTTAAAGATTAGTTTTTCATCGAGATGATGATGGAAAACATACGTTTGGCAATTATGTTTTCATCTAACTTCGAATGATTACTCCATAAAGAAAAATCTTTTCAAGTTTATCCCTAGCATAAGAGCATTGCCAAAAAAATAATTTGAGCTTACTCAGTCTAGGTTCAGAGATTTTCAAGGATTCCTAGCCCAGGTGTCCTTTCTGGTTTAAAACCAAATAAAATGAAGTAAGAATTTGAGATTTAAAAAAAAATATGGAATGTTTCAGTACAGTTTTCTTCCCTCTCTCTTCCCCAGTGAAAATCCTGAATCTGCCTGATGCAAGACTCTTATTAAGCTCATTGTGATTATGACATACAAGTAGCAGAGATTGGTCAGAGCCCTGGATTTCTTTTGGCTGCAAATATGGATGAGGATTTTGGGGCTCAGTCTCTGACTTTGTGAAGAAGTGGGGCACAATATCACAGCAGAAACCCTTTGAACTTTGGGTCGACTCAAAGGCACATTTGATCTGTGAGTCAGCAGTGATGAAGCAAACAGAAGTCTGATTAAATTTAATGAAGTCTGGAACAGTATCTTTATGACTTCAGCTCATCTAGCATTCAAATAATTTCTCCCCTTTATCATGTTTTCCAAGAAGCTTGGTTTATAATGCAGTCCAGTCACTGAAATATTCTAGATGCTATTATTGTCTGCCTTGCTATATGCCAAACATAGAGACCAAGCATTCTTAGAAGAGGAAACCCACTCAGCAATTGTTTAACTGAGCTTTATTTTTGATGAAGTTTTCTTGTTGCATCCATCTCCTGTTACAGTGGTACTTCTAGATGCTTAGTCTTGGTTAGCTCTGGAGTCAAGATATGCTGAGATCTACTCTGATACGAGACTGAGATTTATCTTTCTTATCCCGACCTTTCTTTAACTTGTCCAGATCAGAGGAGCTGTTTAGGCTCCTGTATTGATGGAAACACATACCACCAAAGACTTGTTCGCCTTAGATATTAAAGGTCTCCACCTTAAGATGAATCATAGCTAGGTGATCCCTTTAGAATAGCAACTACTGAGTCTGTGAGTGTGCCCTCAGCTGCAAAATGGATGTGACAGTAAGCCCTTAATCTGTAAGGTGAGTGTAGAGCACTGAAACAACTCATTCCTGTTCTAGTTGGAGAGTTTTTCTTAGCTGGTGGTGGAGAGTGGGACTAAATTGTAGGTCTGGCTTTCACAACTCAGCATCAGGCTGTCTGTACACTCACAAACTGAAAATATAACAGATTTCAGGGCTGAAAAATTGTTTTAATGCTACTGAGTCCACTCCTGGGTGGAGGTGCTGTACTGCTCATTTTCTGGTGCTGTATCTAGCAAACCCAAGAGGTGATTATAGGCACATTGCTTGAAATTTCCTGGGTTTAGGACATTACGAGGATTTTGAATAGCGTCCCTGTGTTTCCTTTGTATGATGATTTCAGAACTGAAGAAATTGTTTAAAGGCTGTTACAATGATGTCTGCTTCATCTGTCTGGGGCTGTTTGGTCTTGAGAAAAGAAGGCTGAGAGGGGATCTTATGAATGTCTGCAAATCTCTGAGGGGTGGGTGTCAGGATGAAGATGCCAGTCCCTTTTCAGTAGTGCCCAGGGATGGGACAAGGAACAAGGGCTACAAGCTGGAACAGAGGAAGTTCCACCTCAACATGAGGAGACACTTTATGGTGAAGATGATGGAGCACTGGAACAGGCTACCCAGAGAGTGTGTGGATTCTTCTTCTCTGGAGAGTTTCAAAGTCAGCCTGGATGCATTCCTGATCTCTTCCAACCCATAAAATTCTGTGATTCTGTGACTCCTACTTTGGCTGTACTAACATATAGCTAAATATATATAGTGGTTTTGCTAGTAACCAGACTGTCTGGGCAGAAGATTTGGAGGCCAAAGCAACAAAGAAATAAAATCAGACAGATGGATCCTGCTTGCTGCCATGAAGGCTCAGCAGTTTCCAGCTCCTTCTCAACAAGCAGATCATGAACACGTGGTTATCAGCAGTGGAAAGTTTAATAGCCAGACTGTGAAACTGCTCAGACAATGCTGATTGGGGAAGAGATACAAGATAGACAGATTGTAGATAGCTCTGTATATTCAGCAGCTTGCAGTTATTTTTATAATCCCAACATCACAAGTATGGAAACATTTATGATAACCCAGGACAGATGGAAATTTCCTTTGCAGAGAGCTTACACTGGGCTAACTCCTTTCTGTTCAATGTGTTGATACCTCAGACGTGTTGTTGCCTTTGCTGTATTTTGAGTGCTCTAGGGAGGTCTGGAGATGAAAAAAAAAAAAAGCTACCCAGTCCTTCAGGAGTGCCTTAGGGATGAATTTTGGGGTGACATTGCCAGTATGCACTAGTGAGGCTGAAGATCCCCAACTGCCTTTGGAATGGCAGTTTTGAGATGGCCATTTGGCAAGTGTAAGGAAGAAGATTGCTCTGGCCCTTATTACAGAAAAGCCTTAATATCACTTGTCACAGCTCTTTTTGTCCCCTGTCACTTGTGTCTGGCTTGCATCTTAGCAGTCCTGCTAAAGCCAGCATCCCAGTTCCCTCTTCCATGGGCAGACTCCAGGCTGAGTTTATCAGAAAAGTCTGACCCCCCCTTGTCTGTAGTTTCTGCCTCTAAAAGCTGTGCATCCAATTTCCAAAATACCACAGATAATCTGGGTTTTTTCTTTTTTCTTTTGCTTTTTATTTTTCTTTTTTTTTTGTTTTTTTTTTCTTTTTTCTCTTTTCCTTTTCCCTTTCTTCCTTTCTTTCTCTTTCTTTCTTTCTTTCTTTCTTTCTTTCTTTCTTTCTTTCTTTCTTTCTTTCTTTCTTTCTTTCTTTCTTTCTTTCTTTCTTTCTTTCTTTCTTTCTTTCTTTCTTTCTTTCTTTCTTTCTTTCTTTCTTTCTTTCTTTCTTTCTCCTCTTCTTTATTTCTTGTTCATTTGCATTCTTTTTCTTTCTCTCTCTCTTTCTCTCTTTTTTCTCTTTTCTGTCTTTCTTTTTCGTCTTCTTTTTTGTTCATCTTCTTTCTTCTTCTTTCTTGTTCATTTTTTCTCTTTCTTTTCTTTCTTTTTCTTTCCTCTTTCTTTCTTGTTCCTCTTCTTTCCTTCTTGTTCATATTTTCTTTCTTTCTTTCTCTTTTTCTTGTTCATTTTCTTTTTTTTTCTTTCTTTCTTTCTCTTTCTTTCTTCCTTCCTTTCTTCCTTTTCTTCCTTCTTCCTTCTTCTTCCTTTCTTTCTTTTCTTTCTTTCTTTCTTTCTTTTCTTTCTTTCTTTCTTTCTTTCTTTCTTTCTTTCTTTCTTTCTTTTCTTTCTTTTTTCTTTCTTTCTTTCTTTCTTTCTTTCTTTCTTTCTTTTTCTTTCTTTCTTTCTTTCTTTTCTTTCTTTCTTTCTTTTCTTTCTTTCTTTTTTCTTTCTTTTCTTTCTTTCTTTCTTTCTTTCTTTTCTTTCTTTCTTTCTTTCTTTTCTTTCTTTCTTTTTTCTTTTTCTTTCTTTTCTTTTCTTTCTTTTCTTTCTTTCTTTCTTTCTTTTTCTTTCTTTCTTTCTTTCTTTTCTTTCTTTCTTTCTTTCTTTCTTTTTTCTTTCTTTCTTTCTTTCTTTCTTTCTTTCTTTCTTTTTTCTTTCTTTCTTTTCTTTTTTCTTTCTTTCTTTTTCTTTCTTTCTTTCTTTCTTTCTTTTCTTTCTTTCTTTCTTCTTTTCTTTCTTTCTTTCTTTCTTCTTTCTTTCTTTCTTTCTTTCTTTTCTTTCTTTCTTTCTTTCTTTTCTTTCTTTTCTTTCTTTCTTTCTTTTCTTTCTTTCTTTCTTTCTTTCTTTCTTTTCTTTCTTTCTTTCTTTTCTTTCTTTCTTTCTTTTTCTTTCTTTCTTCTTTCTTTCTTTCTTTTCTTTCTTTCTTTCTTCTTTCTTTCTTTCTTTTCTTTCTTTCTTTCTTTCTTTCTTTCTTTCTTTCTTTCTTTCTTTCTTTCTTTCTTTCTTTTTCTTTCTTGTTCCTCTTCTTTCTTTCTTGTTCACTTGCTTTCTTTTTCTTCTTTCTTTCTTTCTCTCTCTCTTTCTCTCTTTTTTCTCTTTTCTGTCTTTCTTTTTCATCTTCTTTTTTGTTCATCTTTTCTTCTTCTTTCTTGTTCATTTTTTCTCTTTCTTTTCTTCCCTTTTCTTTCCTCTTTCTTTATTTCTTGTTCCTCTTCTTTCCTTCTTGTTCATCTTTTCTTTCTTTCTCTTTTTCTTGTTCATTTTCTTTTTTCTTTCTTTCTTCCTTTCTTTCTTTCTCTTTCTTTCTTTCTTTCTCTTTCTTTCTTTCTTTCTTTCTTTCTTTCTTTCTTTCTTTCTTTCTTTCTTTCTTTCTTTCTTTCTTTCTTTTTCTTTCTTTCTTTCTTTTCTTTCTTTCTTTCTTTCTTTCTTTCTTTCTTTCTTTTCTTTCTTTCTTTCTTTCTTTCTTTCTTTCTTTCTTTCTCTTTTTCTTCTTTCTTTTTCTCTTCTTTCTTTTTTTCTTCTTCTTTCCTTCTCTTTTTCTTGTCATCTTTCTTGTTCTCTTCTTTCTCTTTCTTTCTTTCTCTCTCCTTTCTTTCTTTCTTTCTTTCTTTCTTTCTTTTCTTTCTTTCTTTCTTTCTTTCTTTCTTTCTTTCTTTCTTTCTTTCTTTCTTTCTTTCTTTCTTTCTTTCTTTCTTTCTTTCTTTCTTTCTTTCTTTCTTTCTTTCTTTCTTTCTCTTTTTCTGTCTTACTTTTTCATCTTCTTTCTTGTTCATCTTCTATCTTTCTTTCTCTTTTTCTTTGTCATCTTTCTTTCTTGTTCATCTTCTTTCTCTTTCTTTCTTTCTTTCTAGCCATGAGACCCCAGAAAAAAGAGGACTGACAAGCTACAAAGATACTCATGATGCTGTCAGGTACTGTCTGATTTTGAACCCATGTTACAGAAGCAAAGATTATCCATCAATATTCTGTATTTCTTGTAACACACTTAGGTTGGATTGTGGCTAGAATGGATCCTTTAAATAGTTCTGATGGGGAAAGACATTCAAGTATTGTTTTTTCATGACTTTTTTCCTTGGTTTTGATGCTATTAGCAAAGACTATCAGCTATTTGCTGATACACCTTTCTAAGTCTTCATAGTCTGGAGAAGAGAAGGCTAAGGGGAGATCTTATTTCTCTCTGCAACTACTTGAAGGGAGGCTGCAGTGAGGCTGATGTTGGTCCTTTCTCCCAAGTAACTAGTGATACAATGAGAGGAAATGGGATTAAGTTGTGCCAGGGGAGGTTTAGATTGGACATTAGGAAAGCCTTTACTGAGAGAGTGGTGAGGTGTTGGAACAGGTTGCATAGGGAGGTGGAGGAATCACCATCCCTGGAGCTGTAGATTTGATGCTTCAGGACATGGTTTAGTGGTCGTGGTGGTTGGGTTATGGTTGGACTCAGTGATCTTACAGATCTTTTCCAGCCTTAGTGATTCTATGATACTATAAGTAGTTGTCACATAAGTAGTGCTTCAGTCACTGCTGATAAAGGCTGGATTTGAATTCTCTGGAAGGAAAAAAAAAGCCTTTCCCTCTGTTTTACTCTATGGCATCAACCAGTCCTTAGACACAGTAGACAGGGCTGGAAAGTGCTTGTGCTGTGGTGTTTTCTGTGCCATTTTTGCTCAGCCAGTGTGGGATGTGCGTTGGGATCCTTTTTGCAGGCATTTTTTTTCTAGTTCATCTTTTCTTTTTTTAATCAGACAGAGACATTACAATTAAAATACCGTAAAAGTGATTCTGGCAGTATTGCAATAAGCATGTTTTTTAATTAAAGGAAGAACATGGGATGCACAAATAGTATCAGCTAATGGGAAATTTCATCCAATGCATTTTTTAATTGAGGTTTAAAAAGAGGGAAAGTCAACCCCATTTCTCCCTGTCGCTGTGTGGTATTTTCCTACATTGTTCCTGTGAGCTGTACCAAGCCTGCAATTGTTACGGCCTCAAAGCTTTAAAATCCCAACTGATTGCATGGGGAAAAAAAGTAATGAAAGAATTGTGGAGCCACAGAATGGTTTGGGTTAGAAAGGACCTTTAAAAACATTTAGTCCAACCTGCAGCTGACAAAAGGCAACAGTTCTTTAATTTGTTAGTATAATATTTAATTTAATTTAATTTAATTAATTTATTTTATTTTGTTTTCTTTCCTTTGTATTTATTTTATTTTATTTTATTTTATTTTATTTTATCTTATTTTATTTATTTTGTTTTGTTTTGTTTTATTTTATTATTTGATTTAATTTTATTATTTGATTTGATTATTTTATTTTATTTTATTTTTTTTTTTATTTATTGTTATTTTAAAATTTAATTTAATTTTAAAATTTTATGTTATTTATTTAATTTAATTTTATTTTATTTCATTTTATTTTATTGTTTTATTTAATGTTATTTTAAAATTTAATTTAATTTTAAATTTTATTTTATTAATTTAATTTTAGTTTTAATTTAATTTAATTTAATTTTTTTCAAGAATTCAGTATTTATATTAAGTAGAATGCAACTGCAGAGCTGGATATTCATTGAGAAAGGATTTTAAGATCCCAAATCTTTAACAATTTAATGTTTTTTATCAGTTCTTTCCCCAGGTATAATCTCTGGTTGATACTTGAGTACAGGCTGCAGGTTTGTCTTTTTCATCATGTTTCGAATGGGTTTGCATCATCTATATTACAGTCCCAGGGCTCTCACTTGCCAATGGAATTGATTTCCTGCAGCTTCAGTAGCTCATAAGACTCCTCTGGGCTGTTGCAGGATGAACAGATAGGTGGATGCTGATCTTGCCCAAGAAACTGTACACTGACTGGTCTGAAATCCAGGAGAGCAGCATCCACTTCCTCCACTCACTCGCATGGAAGGAAGGGATGTGCCCCTTCCAGGGACACAGATGCTACTTCTAAGCATTGGACAGAAATATCTGCTGAGTTTATCTTCACCTTTCCTGGACACTATTCAGGCCCTCTGAGCAGCAGCTTCATGACTTAGTAGATCTGTCCTGATACACTTTTTTGTCATAAAATCATAGACTGTTTTGGGTTGATTAGGGCTCTTTAAAGATCGTCTAATCCAACCTCCTGCAGTGAGCAGGGTCATCCTCAAGTAGATCACGTTTCTCAGACCCTCATCCAACCTGACCTGAAATGTTTCCAGGGATGAGAACTGAGATCCATCTCTTAAGGTTTTTAAGTACAAATATTTTCAAAGGCCTGAGTCTGTATTATGGTCTCAGAACTACAGAGGAAGCATAATGTGTGGTAGGAGTGAACACAGGTTTTGAAGTACCCCCCTCTTCCTCTGATGGCTTGACACATAATATATTCTGATAGTTGTGCTGTAGGAACAGACTGTCACTAAGACCAAGGTCCAACTTGATGTGCTAGACATCAGGAGACAAATCCTATCTGTAACATCTTTAAATTCAAATGGCAGAAATCAGCTTGAAATGAGATAACTGTGGGTGGAAGGACAGAGCAGCACTCTGGTCTAACAGTCACCCACACAGGCTCTAGGTGAGCAAAACCATGACCTAGCTTCCTAAAACAGACCTCCTGTGCTTTCCACAGTGCAACTCTCTCTTGATGAGGCTGTCTGTTGCATAGCCCAAGGACCTATTTTTTCATCACACCTCTATGTATGATGTCTACCCTGATGCTTTCATGATGGTCACCTGAAAGCTTTTTTCAGTAGATCCTGGATGAAGTGGCTGGAGGCCATCGAGCAGCATCCACACCGCTTCCCC
Source organism: Indicator indicator (assembly GCF_027791375.1). Lineage (NCBI taxonomy): Eukaryota > Metazoa > Chordata > Aves > Piciformes > Indicatoridae > Indicator > Indicator indicator. Next base: position 32,581,877 of record NC_072018.1, read on the forward strand.
AGCAGGTCAGCTCTCCTCTTACAAATGCATCAGAAGTATTGCTAAGTTTTTCAGAGGCTACCTAAGAGATGAACAAGCAGAAGGACTTCTTTGAAAGAGATATACCTATGGTGACATCTTTTGGGCTTCTCATTTGAATTGCCATATCCTGTCTCCTGTGCTGTAAGAGAGGAGCCTGACCAGCCTACCAGGGAGCATGTGCCATCTGAACAGATGGCAGCTGAGCACAGCAAGCCAGAAAACACAGCCTTGTTGGGCTTGGGAGCTGATTTCTGTCTGGGAGTACTCTGGGAGTACTCAAGCAGCTGCCATTTCCTTGCCCAGGGACAGATTAAGGCCTCTGTTCAACAAAACGCTGGAATACAAGCTCAGCTTCTTAGCATGTCAGTGATATCCTGGTGGAAATACACAAGCATTTGAAATCAGAGCTAGCCTGGGGTCTGTACCTGTGTGATATGAACATGGAAGAACGTATTTAGGAAAGTGGAGAATAAGTTTTGCACTCTTGGCTCATGGAACCATTGGGATGGGGTCAATATAATAAACTTGTTTTCTCCTTTGTGCCTTGCTTGGCAGTAGTTCAGCTTGCAATGTCACATGAGTATGTCAATAGAGTGCAGGTGACAAATCCATGAAATAATTTATTGTTCTTATATAAAGCTCATAAACTCTGTATTCCTCTTCTTCTACACAGGAGGATCATTGTTTTGTTGGGTGGCTGTTTGTTTTTTTTTTCTGCTTGGAGGCCCCACCAAACACATCCTTGGAGCCAAAGAATGAAAAACAAGTGGGCTGCCAGCACACTGCAGCCTTGTATGAGATCTGTTGTTTCTGTATTCCAGGTATTCCAGCTCTAGCAGTTGCCTCCTGCTTTTTGCAGTTCAGGCATGCTTGCCAGGAATATGACATCTGAGCTTAAGCCTGTCTCAAGGCTGGTTCTGTGGATTGGTCATATGAAAGACCAAGTAAGAGGAACTGGTAAAAGCAAACTAAAGGCTGTGGAAATTTTAGTCATGTGTGGCTGAGGCAATGCCCACAGCAGAACTGGAGCAGAGCTTCCCTGCAGAGTGATGGGAGGGAGTAGTCCAGTAGAGGAGATGACCTTGCAATCTGCAGTTACTCTTTTAATGCTGAGGAGATTTTCTGTTAGTTGAGGAGCATGACACAAGTGGTATATAAGGCAATTCACAGAATCATAGAATGCCAGGCACCTCTGGAGATCATCTAGCCCTACCCTCCTGTTAAAGTAGGTTCACCCAGAGCACGTTACACAGGTTGTGTCCAGGCAGGTTTTGAAGTTCTCTAGAGAAGGAGATTCCACAACCTCTCTGGGCAGCCTGTTCCAGTGCTCTGTCACCCTCAAAGGAAAGAAGTTTCTCTTCATTTTCAGGTGGAATCTCTTGTGTTTCAGTTTGTGCCCATTGCCCCTTGTCCTCTCACTGGGAACCAGTGAAAAGAGTCTGGCCCCATCCTCTTGATCCCTGAGAAACATTGGTAAGATCCTCTCTCACTTCTCTTCTCCAGGCTGGCCTTCCAACAGTACTTCAGATGTGGCTTCACTAGGACAAGGTGCCAATTGCATTGATATTTTCCTAACACCTATCATTTATTAGAAATAAAAGATCTCTTGAGATTCTCCAGCACCTTTCTTATGTATTCCTTGCTTTAAGACTTCATTCAGCTTTACATAAAGAAAGAGAATTAAATCTGGCAATAGGCACTTTTATCCTAGCTCCCTAATGAGCTGTTAGTAAAAAAGACCCCTTAGATCAACAGGGAATGCAAAGTGTGGCCTCAAAAGATGATCATAAAAAAGGCTGTCACGTAGAAGATGCACTTTGGGATGGGGACTTTGCTTCCCTCAGAGTCTGGGAAACCATTGGAGTGCTCTAAATCACAATTTAAGTGAGAAATGTCTCTTATGTGTTATGAGAACATCTATCTTAGAAGGACTTTTAAAAATGAAGTGTTTGAGAAGGGATATCAACTGCTGTGTGTGAAAGCATGAATCTTCATGACAGAGGTGAGGAGGAACCTTCCACAGCAACCCTCACAATACTCCATCCTCATTTGTTCTTTGTTTTAGAAGTGCCTGATGCAGCCTCTTTCCACAGTAAATGTTCTGAATACCTGAGCTGTGGCATTGCATGGGCTGGTCTGGGACACCTGACAAAATGTTTATATGTTGTCTTTCCAATCCCTTTCCATCTGAGTCTGCCCTCCACCATTTCCCAGGGACTTCAGTAGACAAATCATTTTCTCAAAACCAGTTCTGCCAGTGGCATTATGGTGCTGTAGTTAGTCATGATGCCCACTTTATTCCCAAGTTTGTTTTCCTTATTATTGGTTTTTTCCTTTCAATTTTTGGTCTTTTTGTGCCCTCCTATGGGATAGGGCCTAGATTTCCCCTTTTCTTTTTTCTCTCTCTCTTTTTTTTTTTTTCCCAAAGACAGATAAAGAAAGATTTCTTTTTCCAGGCAGAGAGGTGGAGGCTAATTGCTGGGTTAATTGAGAAGAATGGTGCTTCTGATGTTCTCACAAAGTATCAAATAGCTTCAGCATATTTCTCCCCCCTTCTCCCTCTCTCCACCTAAAGGGGCCCATTGAGTGTGTACATTACTGTACAGAAGTGATTGTGGGTTTAATTGTATTTATTTTGCTTGGTGTGGAGGCCATCACAACAGTAGTTGATTGATTTTGGTAAAATCACCCTCAAGGTCATACGTAGGACTTTGCTTTCCTGTGCAGCCATAACAAACAATTTGAGGGTCACAGCCAAAAGTTTAGTTGAGCAATATTCTTGCCTTCTGCTTCCAGAGAAGAGGTCAAGTGCAATAAAAGAAGGAAGCACAACTTTTATTTTCTTTCTTGTAAAGCAGCAGCTGCAGATTTATTCTGACCCAGTGAAAAACACAGAGATGGGAGGGTTAGAGGGACAATGTGCAAGTTTTGGACACAAGTATCTACAAGTTTGGCTAAGGTTTGGTTTTTTTTGCTAAATGGTGAAATGGATCCCTGCTGATGCTTGCTCTTCTTTTGCACAGTGCTGCTCTTCTCCAGAAGTTGAACTTCTCTTTTTATATTTTCTTTTCTCCTGAAGACTGAGTGCATTTTGGCTTTCTTCTGGGTGAAGCTCATATGGAAGACTCTGCTTTCATGAGACCCCCAACTTGAGTACTGCATCCAGTTCTGGCGTCCCCAGCACAAGAATGACATTGAACTGCTGGAGCAGGTCCAGAGGAGGGCTACAAAGATGAGAACCTCCCCTATGGGGACAGGCTGAGAGAGTTGGGGGCTGTTCAGTCGGGAGAAGAGAAGGCTCTGAGGAGACCTTAAAGTGGCCTTCCAATACTTGAAGGAGGCCTATGAGAAAGCTGTGAAGTGGCTTTTCATGAAGGCTTGTAGTGATAGGATGAGAGAGAAAGGAGTTAAGCTTGAGAAGGTCAGATTTACACTAGAGATTTAAAAGAATTTTTTTATAGTGCAGGTGGTGAGACACTGGAATGGGTTGCCCAGGGAGGTCATGGATGACTCCTCTCTGGAGGTGTTCAAAGCCAGGTTGGATGAAGCCTTGAGCAATCTGGTCTAGTGGAAGATGTCTGTAGTATGAGTAGCAAAGCAGGGCTCTGTTACAGGTTCCACTGTGCCTCAGCACCTCTCATAAAGGAGGAATGAACATGTGCTACCGATTTACACCAGGCTCTCTGGGGGCAGGGCAGAAGGAGACAAATCTCAGACCCTTATGGGAAACAAGGGTTTCCCATGACTGCCTTGGGGTGCATTGGAGTGGCTGCAAAAAAGAAAACAACTCAGGAATCCCTATCCCATCAATCCCATCCCATCATTCCTCCATCCCTATCATCCTGTGGGGAGGGGATAGAAAGGTTTGTGGGAGGAATTTACTATTTCTAATCTGTCTTGGAAATTTTAGGTGGATGTAATGTGGCTGAAAACTTTTGGGAAAGCTGTTCTAGAAAGAGCTATGATTTTGCAGTCAAACAACACTGGCTACCAACCTTCCTAGTTCAGTGATACAGCATGGTAGCAATTAAAATACTCATTAAAAATTGTGTGGAGAGGAAACAAAAATTACAACATTTCAGTGGGAACAGAGCATAAGAAGTCAATAAAGACCTTGGGGAAGATGTATTTTGGTTTATGTTAGGAATAAAATAATAAATATTGCAGTGATTTATAGTTCGATTTCTAGATTGCAGTGATAAAATTATTAACACTGATGCTACAAGGCAAATGTATTTATGAAATATCTCTGGTCTCAGCATGCAAAGGAACAGGATGGTAAATTATATCATAAGAGGAAGATGGACCAGTAGTCCATTTAGTACTGAAGAAAGATATTATAATTAAGATGTTAAATAAGGAATACACATTCTTAAATCAACACTTTCATTCACCAGATTTCAAACTACTGGTAGAGGAATTCTGTGGCCCAGAAATATTAATTTCAGAGCACTGAGGAAAATACAGAGGGCTGCAGAATCACTGCTTCATGAATTGGAGATGTTTCCTTATCACAGTATCACAGGACTTATAGGGAGAGCCTTAACAACCTTAAAAGAGCCTTAAAATCCTTATCAACCAGTCTGAGTGAGGGCTGAGATTCGGTGTTGCCTGCAAATACTATGACAGAAAATGCTGTTTTCTGCACCTCTCTGCAGTGCAGTGCAGTGCAGGAGGATACAAAGAGAAAGGCTGCCTGAAAACTGATCCTTGAGAAGTTGTGTTTGGAAGTAAAGCAGAAATTGTGAAATGAGCTTTTGGAAGAGATCATGGAATCACAGAATGGAAGTGACCTCTACAAATCATCTAGTGCAACCCCTCTGCAGTAAGCAGAGGCATCCTCAACTAGATCAGGATGCCCAGAGCCCCATCGAGCCTCACCTTGAATATTTCCCGATCAGATGCTCATAGCAAATGGTAGTGATGCCCCCAAGCCACTTGATTGATTGTCTGCCTTTCTGCAGGGTATGCAGCAGTCAAACTCAGCTGACTTCCCCCAGTTTTTCAACAGCCTGTTGTGCACAAGCAATCAGACAACATAATCCAAATGAACACCATGCATGTCAAGCATTACCCCAATTTCAGGACAGCATGTCTTCTCTTGAATACATTTCAATTTTTTTGGAAGCCTCAGATGTGCCTTAGAATAACAACCAGCTGTCTTCTGTTGTTTTGCAGAACTGAAATTTTTGTTGCTTTATTCAGTTTTGGAAAGAAACCTGAAATTTGTGTTGCTTTATCACATTGTGTTTGCAAAACCACTGTAGAGCAAGCTTAACAGAAATACATTTGTACACAGAAAAGTATGTCTGGGGAGAGACAATTTACACATAGGGGAGCTGGTGTTTGTGGGAGCCATCTCATGGTTCCCTGTGGTTATGAGCTAGAAAGTTTGGGATTTATCTCTTTCATCTATGAAAACAGATTCTGTGCAATATATGATATATGGAATCTACTGAAATTGGGAAGGAAAATATTTAATGAGTAGTCCCTATTCAAACACTAGCTTTGTTACAAGGCTAAGAGATTCCAACTAAGGCTAAGTTGTAAAAATTTGTTATAAAATTAAGAAATCATTGAAACAATTAAAGCCCCTTAATCACAGAATCATGGAATCATAGAATGGTTTGGGTTGGAAGGGACCTCCAAACCTCATCCAGTCCAACCCCCCTGCAGTCAGCAGGGACATCCTCCACTAGATCAGGTTGCTCAGAGCCCTCTTGAGCCTGACCTTGAGTATCTCCAGGGATGGGACCTCAACCACCTCCCTGGGCAACCTGTTCCAGTCTTCTACCACCCTCATAGTAAAGAACTTGTTCCTAAGATTCAATTTAAATCTACTCTTCTCTAATTTCAAACCATTGCCCCTTGTCCTGTCACTATTGGCCTTTGCAAACACTTCCTCTCTAGCCTTCTTGTGGCCTCCTTCAGGTACTGGAAGGCTGCTGTTACATCTCCCTGGAGTCTTCTCCAGGCTGAAAAACCTCAACTTGTCATCTCAGCAGAGGTGCTCCAGCCCCATGATAATTTTCATGGCCCTCCTCTGGACCCACTCCATCAGGTCCATGTCCTTCCTGTGTTGAGTGCTCCATAGATGGATGCAATACTCCAGGTGAGGTCTCATCAGAGCAAAGTGGCAGAATCACCACTCTTGATCTGGTGGTCATTCTTTTGATGCAAGAATACAAGAATAAATTACAGATCAAGACAAGCAGAATGTGTTCAGCAGGACTGGATGCAACTGGGTAGGAAAGGCACACAACTGCTCTGTATCTCATCTGCAATGATCCAAGCAGTTTTTAAATCTGAATTTTATATAACAATTTCCCTTTTTTTTTTTTTTTAAATCTCAATACTGAATTTAAAGCAGAGATCTCCTTTCCCTTATCCTGTTTTCTGAAGTTTAGTAGTAGGAAAGACAACTGCTTGGTAGATAGAGAGGTCACCACTAAAAACTGCTGACACCCTTATAAAGCTGGCATGGTATGAGAGGGCACAGTTGCTAACTACTTTACATGAAGGGAAATATTGGGAGGGTGATAGACCCTTTGTAAAGAAACCTGAGGCTGTCAGACTTTGAAGTATCCCCCTACTAGCTCCTGAGAAGCATGGTTTGACCTGGGAAGACATACAGAATGATTAGAAGTCTGAGAGCCCACTGTCACAGGATCACAGGATGTTAGGGGTTGGAAGGGACTCAAGGAGATTGAGTCCAACCCCCCTGCCAGAGCAGGACCAGAGAATCTAGCACAGGTCACACAGGAATGCATCCAGATAGACCTTGAAAGTCTCCAGAGGAGACTCCACAACCTCTCTGGGGAGCCTGTTCCAGTGCTCTGTGACCCTTACAGTAAAGAACTTCCCCCTTGTGTTGACGTGGAACCTCCTGTGGTGCAGCTTACATCCATTGCTCCTTGTCCTATTGCAGGGGGCAAGTGAGCAGAGCCTGTCCCCTATCTGCTGACAACTAACCCTCAGATCTTTATAAACATTTATTAAATCCTCTCTAAGTCTTCTCTTTTCCAGACTAAAAAGCCCCAGGTCCCTCAACCTCTCCTCATAAGGCACATGCTCCAGTTCCCTAATCATCCTCATAGCCCTCCACTGGACCCTCTCCAGCAGGTCCCTGTCCCTCCTAAACTGGGGGGCCCAAAATTGAATGCAGTACTCAAGATGAGGTCTCACCAGGGCAGAGTAGAGGAGGAGAACCTCCCTTGATCTGCTGGACACAACCTCCTTAATACACTCCAGGATCCCATTGGCCTTCTTGGCCCTGAGGGCACATTGCTGTCCCATGGATAACTTGTTATCCACCAGGACTCCCAGGTCCCACTATGTCTAAATACATTGTAAAGACAGCAACAGAGCCTTCATAGGGGGGAAAATGTGAAAGGAGATAAATGAGTAAACCATCCTGAGATGGTAGGCTGGAATCACACAAGGCAAGAATAAAAGGGGCATTTGAGAACTGAAGAGACTGAGTCAAAACCAAGGGATGGAAATGCAAGGCTTTTCATGCTCTGTGTACTTAGACCACAGAATTCAGTGCTTAAAGAAGTCATTGAGGCTACATCTTAAAAAGATTTGAAGCATCAGATCGACATTACTGACGAATCTTATCCACTTCTAGATGGGAGAAGGAAAATGTTGGCAAGGAGGTGAAGCCTTATGCTTTGAGGTAAAGCTAACCTCTAATTAGGGATGAAAATGAGGCTTTCATGGGATGGGGAGATCATCTCACAGCCAGCTAACTGGGAGAAGTTTCTTATACTGTATTTGGAAGCATCTGGTTTTGAACAGAGGCTGGAAGAGCATGCAGGATTAAATCAACCACAGATCTAAACAAGTTGACAGTTTTTATGTTCCTAAGTGGTTTTCTCCTCTCCCTGTCACAAGTAGTTTGTAAATCTGAAAAGTACCATACAAATTGGGTAGTAATATTGCCTTCCCTGTTAGAGAGGGAGGAGGCTGAAACTAAGATTTTCCAAACACAGCTCCCTTGCATTGGGTCTGCCCAGGCTGGATGGCTTTGCTCCAGTCTAGAAAGGCAATGTGTGGTAGAACTGAAAAAAACCAGACTGAATTAATAAGGTCTATAAACAGCTGATAAATCCATAGGGAGCAGTAGTAGGCAAGATGGTTGTTTTGCATGGTGCAATAATATTTTACTCTTAATATTGCAATTTTATTGCAAACCTATTTGTTTACCCATCTCTTCCAGCTCCTTCAGCCATGAGATAATGTCTGACTATTAGATCTATGGGGCATTTTTGCTCTTTTGTTGCCTTTAGGTGGAAAAGTTGTGTTCACTAGTCCAGGACTTGTAGAACTGCATGCTCATTACAATCTGATATATGATGGATCTCCCGAAGCCCCCTTCAGTCACAGAGCACACATCTATCTTCCCCCTCTACTCTGCCCTGGTGAGACTTCACCTGGAATATTGTGTCCAGTTTGGGGCTCCCCAGTTCAAGAGGGACAGGGATCTGCTCAAGAAAGTCCAATGGAGGGCTGCCAGGATGATTGAGGAGCAGTGCCCTATGAGGAGAGGCTGAGAGACCTGAGGCTGTTTAGTCTGGAGAAGAGAAGACTGAGAGGGGATTTAATAAATGTCTATAAATATCTGAGGGCTGGGTGTCAAGAGGAAGGGGACAGACTCTGCTCAGTTGCACCCTGGGATAGGACAAGGAGTAATGGATATAAACTACAGCACAGGAGGTTCCACCTCAACGTGAGGAGAAAGTTCTTTACTGTAGGGGTCATGGAGCACTGGAACAGGCTTCCCAGAGATGTTGTGGAGTCTCCTTCTCTGGAGACTTTCAAGCCCCATCTGGATGTGTTCCTGTATGACCTGTGATAGATTCTCTGGTCCTGCTCTGGCAGGGGGATTGGATTTGGTGATCTCCAGAGGTCCCTTTCAACCCTTAACATCCTCTGATCCTGTGATCTCTAAGGAAGCCTCCACTCTCCACTGTTGTTTCCATGTGGGGTCAAGTTCCTAGCAGTGAGGAATGGAACCCTTTCCATTCATGGTGAATACAATTTTCTCTTATCTTCCAAAGTAAAGCACAAATGAAAAAAACCAACCAACCAACCAACCAACAAACAAACAAAAAAATCCCAACAAAGCAAATAACATTTGTGGAGGAAAAAATAATTAAAACAACTTTCACCATGAACTTAGAGTTCTAATTATAGGTAAGTATTTGTTGAAATCAGGTTTCTTTGGGGTCAGAACTTCATATCTTTGCCTTCACCATCAGACCCCTATTTCTGTAGTGTCTTATGCATGAAAGCTCGATGCTGTATCTCCATAAAAGCTCCCATAGTAGGAACAGAGTCATTCTGACACTCTGAACCCTAAGAAGAAGACAAATGGTATCGAGTAGATACAAAACTCTGTCAATTGTTTAGGTGCCCAGAAGATACTTGAATTTGTGCATGTCTGTCCACAAATGAATGCCTGCATCCCTTGGAAAGCGGACTTCAGCTCCCTGTTGTGAATCATGTGGGTTTGCTTTGCTACTAGAATGGAGTATTCTTATCCCCTCATCTCTCTCCACAACAACTGGGAGGTTTCTTCCCCAAAGAAAGTATAGTCTTGGAGTTTCCAGAGAGGGTAACCTGCCAGGTGTGTCCCCTGGTGAATCTAATGCCAAGTATGCTGCACTTAATGGTCTGTGGCAGATGAATTGAGGATGATACTTCTCAAAGCACCAGCAAAGTGCTATTGACAGTGTTTGCCTCACCTTCTTCATCTCTCCATGCTATGCTGGCATCCCGATGCCAGTGATCTGTCTGTAGCATTAGGAGCACTACTAACTCTATTACTACTCTTTTCTCCTGGTGGTTCACACAGCTGTACCTGCTGAGCACAAGTTGTTGTGATAAATGACAAGTCCAGGGCTATGCAGAAAATCTCTGCCAGTGCCACGAATTTGAAACCTAGATGCCCAGTCCTCTGCTCCAACTGCTGGAACTTCCTCTCAAGGGAAGCACTGTGGGATCAGAGTTCTACATTCCTACTAAGTGAAAGAGACAAGGGACCTAAAAGGCAGAAAAATGGCTGTAGGTTTGCAGATAATGTTGCATAGAAGAAGTTAGATGCAGATCTTTTATTTTTGGAAGACTCTGAACTACAGGTATAAAATAGCCATTTCTTGGTGCAGTAGATTGGATATGGAATTCAGGTCCAAACTCAGCATAAATCAGAATCTTAATGCAATACACTAGTGTCAAGCTCTTAACTAACAGGCTGTGTTTCAAGGCAGCATGTATCATAGAGGAGAAAAAACCCAACAAGTTAATGCATCTGAATGTCTCAGGTCCCTCCCTTATGCTCTTCTGTGTCAGCCTTCATATGGGTAGGCATTCATATCCTCCAGCAGAGCTTGAACTTCCACCCCCCTAGCCTACAGGCAGGAATGTTGCTAGCTGAGCATCACTGCCACGTATGGCTCTCAGTCAAAAGTGATGTCAGCCACCAAGGGGTACAGTCTGAGCACAGACAGGGAGCAAGCTGTACTGCTGTGCAGTAATCCTGTCAGTCCACAGGAGCCCAGCAAAGTCAGGAGAGGTCAGTTGGTGGAGGGGAAGTCAGTGAACAGATGCTTTTCTGAATCAGGAGAGATCAGAGGAGACTGGGCAAGATGCTCGTGGCAGTGGCAAGGAAGGTGGATGGCATTGCTCCTGAAAGCTATGTCAGCTACTCTGGACCACTTTGTGACAACACAGCGAGGATAAATTAATTAGTGCTTGCAAATAGCTTTAATAATTTCAGGAGAGTGGCTTTGCAGAAGGACATTTCTATCCCATTTCCTAGAGGGTCTCAGTGAAGGAGTGCTGTTAGATGATCTAGGCTGAATTCAGTACCTGTTACTGGCCATTGAGTTTCACACAGTCATCCCAGCCTCAAGTTCAGTAACTCACATTAGGCTAAAACATGCCTTCCAGAAAGGCTTGGTCTTTGAGGATGTCAAGGGAAACAGAAGCCAGCATTTTCTGTTGAAGCTTGTTCCAGGAAATTAATTTGGTTAATCATCCATGTTTTGGTTTGTTGGTCTTTTTTTTTCTCTTTTAAGAAAAGTTTTGAAATGTCTGTTTTGAATTTGCCTGACAGCAGCTTTTGCTGCTTCATTTTGTGTCGCCTCCTGCTACTCTAAAGTAGCTTTCCATTCTTGGTTTGACTCCTGTGAGACAGGATTTTTGTCCTCAAATTGTCCACACATTATAACAAGATCCAACTCTTCTTAATGCTGTTTTGATTTCTAGCACTGTAGGAACAAACAATAGAACCTCCTTGCAGTTGTGCCTTCTGTGTCGCTTTTGCTTTCCATTCTGAGTCTATATCACCACTGGCTTGTTGGCTCCATCATCACAGAATTAACCAGGCATGAGATCATCAAGTCCAACCCATCACCCAACACCATCTAATCAACTAAACCATGGCACTAAGTGCCTCATCCAGTCTTACTGTGAACACTTCCAGGGGCAGTGACTCCACCACCTCCTTGGGCAGCACATTCCAATGGCCAATCAATCTTTCTGTGAAGATTTTCTTCCTAACATCCAGCCTAAACCTCCCCTGGTGCAGCTTGAGACTGTGTCCTCTCATTCTGTTGCTGCTTGCCTGGGAGAAGAGACTAACCCCCACTTGGCTACAACCTACCTGAGGAAACCAAGAATGTGAAGTCTGCAAACCAAGCATTACCTGAATGGAGATGAGTAGAGACAAAGGTGACTCAGACCATTAGTGGAAGCAACCCTTGAGTTTAATTCTTATTCAAAAATTTTTACCAATCATAGAATCATAGAATGTTAGGGGTTGGAAGGGACTTCCAGAGATCATTGAGTCCAACCCCCCTTCAAAGCAGGATCATGTAGAACAGACTGCACAGGCAGGTTTTGAAAGTCTCTAGAGAAGGAGACTCCACAACCTCTCTGGGCAGCCTATTCCAGTGCTCCATCACCCTCACCACAAGAATATACAGACCAGAAGAAATACAGCACAGCTGTTAAGTCACTTTTAAACTCTGAACCACATTAAAGTCCCAATGCATGGTTGGGACTTCAAACCATGTAATCTGCAATTTAACATTGAAGCAGTAGAATCCTGCTAGAAAACAAGACCAAAAGGAGTGTGCTCTTGTACTGGGTTTATATTGCTTATGAGAAGCTGTGGTGGGTTGGAAATTCCCCCAATATTAGTTTTACCAGAGTAGCTCAGTTTGGAAGCAAATGGAGTTATATTTACAAGCAAAACTCCAGTCTACACTGGAATGCAATGAATATATACAAACATACAGTATTTACAATATTTACAATTAACAAAAAAACACAACCCCCCCCCCCCCCCCCCCCCGTCCCCAGCCAAAAGAGATCAGGAAAGCTGGCCCCTTCCTCCCCCTCTCTGCCTCCTCCTGACCCCCCTGGCCAAGAAGGAAAGAGAGAGAGAGAAGCAGATAAGATTAATACCAGACCAAGCAGTCAAGGTCAGCAGAGGCATGTTAGAAATCCTCACAGTGAAAGAAGCAAGAAGAGAGCAGACACTCTGCACTGCACTGCCAGAGATTGGTTTGAGAACTAAATCTTAAGAGAGCTATCTCTCCCATGGAATTGTTTAGAATAATGATTATTTTCCTTTTTTACACCCAACAGTGATTTATTTACATTTGTACTACTTTCTGCTCAAGGTCTGTGAAAAATTTTAAAGGCATAGCCTAAAGCCAACACAGCAGCAGAAATCATAGAATCATGGAATTGTTTCCTTTCTGAGGGGGCCCACACCTTCCCTAGTCTTTTTACCAATACAGAAGAATAGTGAAGAGGTGATTTGGTACAGTCAGCATGGCTTCACCAAACAAATCCTACCTGACAAACCTGGTGGCCTTCTGTGAACAGGTCACAACATTAATAGATGAGGGGCAAGCAACTGATGTCATTTACCTGGACCTGAGCAAAGCCTTCGACACTGTCCTGCACCACATCCTGGTCTCCAAGGTGGTAAAACATGGGTTTGATGGGTGGACCATGAGATGGATAAAGAACTGCACCCAAAGAGTGGCTGTCAATGGCTCCACACCCCAGTGGAGGCCAGTGACAAGTGGAGTCCTTCAGGGATGAGTCCTGGGACCAGTCTTGTTCAACATCTTTGTTGGTGACATGGACAGAGACATTGAGGGCACCCTCAGCAAGTTTGCTGATGACACCAAGCTGTGTGGTGCAGCAGACAGGCTGGAGGGAAAGGATCCATCCAGAGGGACCTGGACAGGCTGGAGAGGTGGGCACAAGCCAATATCATGAGGTTCAACAAGACCGAGTGCAGGGTCCTGCATCTGGGTCGAGGCAATCCCAAGCACAAATCCAGGCTGGGCACTGACTGGCTGGAGAGCAGCCCTGAGGAGAGGGACTTGGGGGTGCTGGTGGATGAGAAGCTCAACATGAGCTGTCAGTGTGCACTTGCAGCCCAGAAAGCCAACCAGATCCTGGGCTGCATCAAGAGAAGTGTGGCCAGCAGGTCGAGGGAGGTGATTCTCCCCCTCTACTCAGCTCTGGTGAGACCCCACCTGGAGTACTGCATCCAGTTCCGGAGCCCCTCTTACAAGAGGGATCTGGACATGCTGGAAGGTGTCCAGAGAAGGGCCACCAGGATGAGCAGAGGGCTGGAGCTCCTCTGCTATGAGGAGAGACTGAGAGAGTTGGGGCAGCTCAGTCTGGAGAAAAGAAGACTCTGAGATGACCTTCTTGTGGCCTTCCAGTATCTGAAGGGGGCTACAAAGAAGCTGGAGAGGGACTTTTTAGGATATCAGGTGGTGATAGGACTAGGGGGAATGGAACAAAGCTGGAAGTGGGGAGATTCAGGCTGGACATGAGGAAGAAGTTCTTCCCCATGAGAGTGGTGAGAGCCTGGAATGGGTTGTGCAGGGAGGTGGTTGAGGCCCCATCCATGGAGGTGTTTAAGGCCAGGCTGGATGAGGCTCTGGCCAGCCTGATGTAGTGTGAGGTGTCCCTGTCCATGGCAGGGGGGTTGGAAGTGGATGATCCTTGCGTTCCCTTCTAACCCTGACTGATTCTATGATTCTAATGCTCTGTCTCCAGTTTTGCACCAGTGTGGCCCATGGCATTGAGCAAACTGTTGAGCATGACAGCCTTTCATATATATATGTGAAAGAGGCTGTCATGCTCAGTACTGTACATGCATACATATATGTTATCTCAACTCAGCACCATTAAATAAGCAGGCTTCCAAATTCTCAGCTGTCTTGGGGAGGACAGAACTAAGCACATTTGAATTTCTTCTCTCCTTCAGACCGGCAGTTTTGAGGGGGTGGGGTGGGGATGAGGCTCAGCAGCCCTGGCTGAGTTGAGCTTGTTTAGTAAGCGCTGTCAGCTCCTGCCTTTGATATGTTAATATGACTAAGGGTTTCCCACAATTCCCCGGTGAGTGGCAGTCCTTTGCTCCCGCGGTTGTAGCAGACTGGGAAATTTCACTGTTGCCTTTGGCTTTAGCCAACTCCCCTGCCAGTCAGAGCATGCCACCCATAAACTGCCTGTCAATCACCCGTCAGTTTTAAGGGGGGTTTCAGTCAGCCCGGGCAACTCGGCTTCTTGACAATGTAATTATGGCCCTTGCCTCTGCGGCAGGGGCCTGAGCCGAGCTGAGAGAATTTTATTGATTGTTCAGGAGGGAAATTTATCACTGTCTCCAGCTCCATTCATACTTTATTCCCTGAGAAACTCTCCTGACAAGCTTCAGGAGAGAAGTTTAGCGCGGTGGCCTTGGCTGTTCTTGCGCCTGCCTTTGTCCTTCCCAGGGATACTGGGACATCTCCCCTTTGCCACAGCCTGATTTTGTGGTCTCAACATTCTGGTTACCATGGATGGAGGAAAGACTTTAAATTTTCTCCATTTTTTTAGCAATCTTGTGTAGATGAGGTCATTATGCCATTGTGTCCCCTCAATTCATGGATTCATTGAATGGTTTAGGGTAGAAGGGAGCTTGAAGATCATCTAATTCCAATCCCCCACGCAGGGACACCTTCCACTAGTCCACATTTCTCAAGGCCTCATCCACCCTGGCCTTGAACAGCTCCAGGGAGGGGGAATCTATGACCTCCTTTGGCAACCTGTTCCAGTGTCTCACCACCTTCACTGTGAAGAATTTCATAGAATCATAGAATCAGTCAGGGTTGGAAGGGACCACAAGGATCATCCAGTTCCACCCCCCCTGCCATGGGCAGGGACACCTCACACTACATCAGGCTGGCCAGAGCCTCATCCAGCCTGGTCTTAAACTTCTCCAGGGATGGGGGCCCAACCACCTCCCTGCACAACCCATTCCAGGCTCTCACCACTCTCATGGGGAAGAACTTCTTCCTCATGTCCAACCTGAATCTCCCCACTTCCAGCTTTATTCCATTCCCCCTAGTCCTATCACTCCCTGATAGCCTAAAAAGTCCCTCCCCAGCTTTCTTGTAGGCCCCTTCAGATACTGGAAGGCCACAATAAAGTCACCCTGGACCCTTCTCTTCTGCAGACTGAACAGCCCCAACTCTTTCAGTCTCTCCTCATAGCAGAGGAGCTCCAGCCCTCTGCTCATCCTGGTGGCCCTTCTCTGGACACCTTCCAGCATGTCCAGATCCCTCTTGTAATAGAGGCTCCAGAACTGGACACGTTTCTTTCCAATCTCCAGTCTGAATCTTCCCTCCTCGAGCTTCAATCCATTCCCTTTCATCCTATCACCACTTTTGCAAAAAGTCCCTTCCCAGCTTTCTTGTAGACACTGTTCAGATACTGGGAGGCTGCTACAAGGTCCCACAGGAGCCTTCTTTTCTCCAGACTGAGCAGCCCCAACTCTCTCAGCCTGTGTCCCCATAGGGGAGGTGCTCCAGTCCTCTGATCATCTTTGTGACCCTCCTCTGGACCCGCTTCAGCAGCTCCATGTCCCTCTTATTCTGGAGGCACCAGAACTGAATGCAATACTACATCTCAAATGAAAATCAGTGCTTTTGCTATGTATTAGCTGAAACTTTCTTAGTGTGAACATTGTGGTGATATAGGAGCACAACAATACACACCTGTTCCTTGCATTTTGATTAATACCATATACATCCCCAACTAGATGGAAGATGCTGCAGTTCAGACTTCATAACATGATGTATTCACTTCATCCAGCCTGTGAAAACTGTGGTAAAAAAATAAAATCATCTCCAGAGAGATTGATAATGTAGGTTTGCAACAGAGCAAGGGGTAGTGGTTTTAAACTAAAAGAGGGAAGACTTAGACTAGATATAAGGAAGAAAGGTTTTTACAGTGAAAGTAATGAAACACTGGAACAGGTTGCCCAGAGAAATGGTAGATGCCCTACCTGCAAACATTCAAGGTTAGGCTGGAAGGGGCTCTGAGAAACCCAGGCTACTTAAAAATGTCCCTGCTCACTTCAGGGGGATTGGACTAGAGATGCCTTTAGAGGTCCCTTTGAAGCCAAAGCATTCTATGGTTCTCTGGTTTAATACTGAGGGTTCATACTGTATTATTTATAATCAGCATAATTAAAACAGAGCTATCAGTGGCCATTTCCCTCCTCTAAAGTCATGGATAGTCCTGTAGTGGATATAAACTACAGCATAGGAGGTTCCCCTCAAGATGAGGAGGAACTTCTTCTCTGTGGGGGTCACAAAGCACTGGAACAGGCTCCCCAGGGAGGTTGTGGAGTCGTCTTCTCTGGAGACTTTCAAGCCGAATCTGGATGCATTCCTGTGTGACTTGTGCTAGATTGTTTGATCCTGCTCTGGCAGGGGAGTTGAATTTGTTGATTGCCAGAGGTCCCTTTCATCCCCTAACATCCTGTGACCCTGTTGCAAAGAATGGCTCTGCACTTGTGATTGATGCTGACCATGCAAGATGACAGTACAGAGACAATTCTGCACTTCTTCTATCCCCATCTTTTCTGCACCAAAACAATCTTACACATTTTCAGAGCTCAGGACAAAAGAAGGTTTTTATCAGTTGAACCAATTATCAATTTTAATCACTTTTAATCAATAATAAAACAGAAAATATTTGTGAGCCCTGCAGAGCCTCTGCATTCCTCAGGAGAGCAAACATTTAATCAAATGCTTCTTGCTTTTCCTCCATTAAGCAGTGTTACGTATCTGTGCTGAGTTTGAGATTAAGAGATCATAGACAACACGAGAGAATTTGTTCTGCTTTACTCACGTAATAAGGAGAAAAATCTTCCCGGGGGAAAAAAAGGAAAAAAAAAAAAAAAGAAAAATCTGTAGCAGGGGGATTCAAGATAGGGTGCAGAGATCTGCTAGAGATAAGATGTGCTTTCTTACCTTCCTAAAATGTTCATACATTCAATACATGTTATTTTCTATTGCTTTTCACATTTTACACCATGACTTTAGATCCTTTTTTACCTGTCTGGGGTTGCTTCCATAGACTGGTTTTCCTTAAGTGCTAGTCATTGTGTGGTGGTTGCAGCAGGCTTTTTGCTTTCTGTGACAGCTTTTTTTCCTTTCAAGACCTTGACACTAACATGATGCATTAAAGCAGATGGCTCTTGAACAGAAGGCTAAGCTGCCTTGAATCCCCTTGGTTCACTGGGGGTAAGAAGCTGCACTTAGGCAGTTCCCATGGAGTAACTAATGTACAATGACTTCTGCCTCCACTTTCTTTCTCACAAATGCAAGATGACCACAAATGCAAAAGACCTAGCAGATGGGAGGGAGAAACCAGTGAGCTGAGTTCAGGAAAAGCTGCTCTGTATTTCCTATCTTGCCCTTCTTTCTAACTGAAATGCTTCTATAAGCTTTGATTGAGGCTTGAATCAACTGATCCATATTTAGTGCTGATCTTGTGGAAAATGTGATGTAAAAGAGGACTGAAATGGACACTACTATAGATATAACATACAGAGAGACTATGATAGAGTAGCTTGTGGGGTTTTTGACAGGAGGGAGGTCTGTGGGTTCCTACAAGTGTGGAGGCTTTTTGTGAGATGAAATAGTTGCCTCTTTTAAACCTTTGAATATAACAGAATCACGGAATACAGCTGGTTGGAAGAGACCTCAAAGATCATTCAGTCCAACCCTCCACCCAAACTGAAATACACCTTCCAGTTCCAGATCTAAATACAGCTGGGAACTGGCTGAGGAAGAGAAGCAGCCAAGAAAATTAGGGTGAACCTCCAGCCTAGGTAGGAGAAAGCCTGTAAAGTTTAGCAAGGTGAGAAGCCTGGATCTGGGTCTGAGTTTTCACAGGGCTGAGCCAGACAGGGGCCCTCTGTTTGGGCTCATGCTCACTTTTGCCATGTGTCTAATGCTCTTTCATTGTATGCTGGGGATGTATTGATCTAATCTTAACATTCAGATGGTGGTGCCACCCCATGTACCTACTCCTGGGGGCAGACATTCCCCAACTCACGCAGCAGCAGAGATTAACTGGCAATAATGCATGATGTTAACAGCTGTGTGCAGCTCACAACAGCATCCCACAGTGGTTGGCTGCTGCATTTGAAGCTCTTTGTTCCTGGTGTCAGCTTAAAGAGGTTTTCCTGGGTGGCACCTTTGGTTATGAGCCTCGGGGGTGGGGGGTTGGTGGATGAAAAGCTGAATATAAGCCAGCGCGGTGTGCTGAAAGCCAACTGTATCCCAGGCTGTATCTGAAGCAGCATGGGCAGAAGGTTGAGGGAAAGGATTCTGCCCCTCAGAATGTACTCCTGTTCTGGTGAGACCCCACTTGCAGTGCTCTGTCCAGCTCTGGAGTCCTCAGTACAGGAAATGAACCTGTTGGAGTGCGTCCAGAGGAGGTCACAAAACTGCTCCAGGAGCTGGAACCCCTCTTCTATGGAGACAGAAAGAACTGGGTAGTTCAGTCTGGAGAGGAGAAGACTCCAGGGAGACCTTATTGCAACCATTAAGTACTTAAAGGGGGCCTACAAAAAAGATGAGGAGGGACACTTTATGAGGCAGTGTAGTGATAGGACAAGGGGTGATGGTTTAAGCTAAAAGAGAAGAGGTTTAGGCTAGATATAAGGAATTTTTTTTTTTTTTTTCACACTGAGAGTGGTGAAACACACTGGCACAGATTGCCCAGAGAGATGGGAGATGCCCCATCCCTGGAAATATTCCAGATCAGTTTGGATGGAACTCAGAGCAACCTGATCTAGTTGAAGATGTCCCTGATGAGTGCAGGGGTCTTGGAACTAGATGATCTCTAAAGTGCCTCCCAATCCAAACCATTCTATCATCTCTATAATTCTGTTTTCAGGTGTATAATGTAGTTTTGGTGTCAGGCTCACTGGTTAATACACAGACAATGCAGGAGCTGGGAAAATCCTCTTCCTTTCTGGACTGATGAGACTTGAGAAAGTGATTGGGTAACCTATGATTAAAATAAAGGTTTGCAAATGTTTGCATTTACAGGACAGCACAGAGGAATTGTACTTTTTCTGTGAGGTGAAATACCAGAAAAAAAGCAAGAAGGAGACTTTCCATAGAGCTGTTCAATTATACAGCTCTTCGCATTCTCAGTAAGACACTTCTTGCTCTCTCAAGGGTGCTATTTAGGTGGAAATGCTTTAGGTGAAAAGTGTAGTTCCACAAAAGGGAAGCATTCAGCAGGACTAAGTAACTTTCAAGGATATTTCCTACTGGAAAATTACTCACTTTAGTCTTTTGTTTGAATTATGTAAGATATTTTTCCCCAGTGGGAGAAGGAAAAGGTGTTTAATTCTCTTGTTTCACTTTCATTTGGACTCTCATAGTATTATTTTTATTTTATATCTGTTCCATAGCATTTTGATGCTAGTGAAATGTAATATTTTTACAGAATCAAAATCTCTAAACCCCTAAAGTGTCAGAAAAGTGTAATTGTTCCCAAAGCAATTCTTTTGGTGGAATGTCTATTCTGTGGAAGATGTTGAGGGTTTGGTCTTGTTAGAATTTGGAGTGAAATCCCAAATGGCTGGTTGTAGACTTGGATTTCTTCCTCCAGAACCCACCTACAAAGGGGAAGCATCATGTCTGTTTTTCATAACTCTTTTACATGAGAGGTGGAAGGAGTCAGATACTGAAGATGTGTCTGCTCTGTGCCTTGGGTGAGTAGACCACCAAGCAGTGTAAAAGCTGATGTTAAAATGCTGAGCATTCAGAGTGCTCCAGTTGAAAATAACTCCTAGAGAATGTTGCATGTCCTCATGTGGCAGTGGCAGCCTCTGCATAGAGCAGTACCCCAGTTCCCTGCCCTGGTGATATGCAGCATCAGAGCCTCTCCATGAAGGACCTCTGCCCAGAGCCAAGTACATGATAGTGCAACAAATGAGCAGGCACATGATGACTTCATACATCAGGACCTGAGTGAGGGAACTGAGAAGCCCCAAATTTCCTGTCTCAGTCTGCCCATTGCGTGTGTAAAGCTTGTGCTTGATGTTGCATTTCTAACACACCAGGAGGACATTCTCTTCTCCCAAGTTATAGGACAAAAGGAAATGGTCTCAAGCTGCTCCAAGGAAGGCTTAGGTCAGACATTGAGATTTCACCTCAACATGAGGAGAAACTTCTTTTACAGTGAGGGTGACAGAGCACTGGAGCAGGCTGCCCATGGAGTCTCCTTCTCTGGAGACTTTCAAACCCCAACTGGATGCATTCCTGTGCGGACCACCCTAAGTGATCCTGTTCTGGCAGTGGGGTTGGACCTGATGATCTCTTGAAGTCCCTTCCAACCTCTGATATACTGTGAGACTCTGATTAGGAAAAAAAAAAAACACCACAAGGGTTTTCAGACACTGGAAGAGGCTGCTCAGGGAAGTGGTGGAGTCACCAGCCTCAAGAGATTTAAAAGAAGTGTAGATGTGGTGCTGAGGGACATTGCTTAGCAGTGCACTTGGCAGTACCAGGCTAAGAGTTGGACTTGATGACCTTAAAGATCTTTGCCAGCCTGAGTGATTCTGTGATTCTGTGACATCACACAAGTTATGGTTTGAGCTCATGCTCAAATCCAACCTAAAATACCCAAAGTGATCCCAGGCTGCTGCAGCCTGGCTGTGTGTCAGTCAAAAAGCTGATGAACTCTTGGGTGTTCCGAGGGTTAATGAGCAGTTCTAAATTAGGAAGAACCTCCTATTTTACTCCAGGGCATGAATAAAAAGCTTTCTGCAGTGACTGAGATGGGAGGTAGCAAGAAAGCTGCCTGCATCTCCCAGGAGCTGCCCACACACAGCAGTTCGTGCTGCAGGACTGTACGGGGGTGGAAAGAGCAGAGACATCCCTGTCTCTCAGAGATGCAGAGTGGGAAAAAAACCTCCAAATTCATCTCATTGCAAAACAAGTTGAAAAACGTTTTGCAAATGCTTAGGGAATGCACCTAGGACTGGAATTAACAGAGAGAAAGTGTAAACTGGAAACGTTCAAGTCTAGAGGCCCTGAGGGCTCACAGTCGGGGTGGATGTTTTTAAACACACAAAAAGGCAGGGAGGCAGCTCTCATTCTTTCTTTCCTGTCTCTCTACACTCTATGGCCAATGACCGGGCAAGTCACTGCAAAAATTGAGGTAGCTGTGACCTGGCAGTGCTGGGTTAATGGTTGGACTTAATGTTCTTGAAGGTTGCTTCCAACTGAAACCTATTACTTTTTTTTTTTTTTTTTCTTAAGAGGTCCTCATCCAATCCAAGTTCATTTTTCCAGGTCTTTAAGGTTCATTTGAACATAGAGAGCTGAAGCAGCACAGCTGCGCTGTGCTATCCTGACTAAGGAATCTTTCTGGAAAAGATTTTCTATTCCTTGTAACTGAAGGAATTTTATACATTATTAGTTTTATGGTTTGTTTTATTAGCTGAAGCAGCAGCAGCAAAAAGTCTCTTTCCTGGATCTAACTATATATATACACACATATATATACAAAAATCTCTTTTTGAAGCACCCATTTCCAATGCCTGTATTGCCATTACCAACATATGTGTGGGAATTTAAAAAATGACCAAGCTAAATTTGAGCAGGCAGTGCAATTTGGGTAGGTAAAAGGGAATCATAAAGGATTATGACAGTGGAGAGGAAGATGGGTTCCTTAGGCAGTCTGACACCTGAAATTACAGAATCACAGAAAGGTAGGGGTCAGAAGGGACCTCTGGACATCATCTAGTCCAAACCCCTGCAGAATTAAGTTCATGTAAAGCAGGCTGCACAGGATCACATCCAGGTGGGGTTGGAATTTCTTCAGAGAAGGAGACTCCACAGCCTCTCTGAGCAGCCTGTTTCAGTGCTCTGTCTCAAAGGAAAGAGTTTCTCTTTATGTTCAGATGGAACCTCCTGTGTTCCAGTTCATGCCTGTTGCACTTTGCTCCTCCAACTGGGCACCACTGAAAAGAGTCTGACCCCAGACCCCCACCCTTTAGATACTGATAATCATTAATAAGATCATAGGATCATAGAATCATAGAATGAGTCAGGCTTGGAAAGGAACACAAGGATCATCTAGTTCCAAACCCCTGCCGTGGGCAGGGACACCTCACACTACATCAGGCTGGCCAGAGCCTCATCCAGCCTGGCCTTAATCATCTCGAGGGATGGGCCCTCAACCACCTCCCTGCACAACCCATTCCAGGCTCTCACCACTCTCATGGGGAAGAACTCCTTCCTCACATCCAGTCTTAAAGAACCCCAGGTCTCTCAGCCTCTCCTTGTAAGACAGAAGCTTCAGTCCCCTCAGCATCTTTGCAACCTTCAGTAACTCTAGTGTGAGGTGTCCCTGCCC
The DNA here is from genome assembly GCF_027791375.1 of Indicator indicator. Taxonomy (NCBI): domain Eukaryota; kingdom Metazoa; phylum Chordata; class Aves; order Piciformes; family Indicatoridae; genus Indicator; species Indicator indicator. Next base: position 32,604,653 of record NC_072018.1, read on the forward strand.
ATGGCAGGGGGGTTGGAACTGGATGATCCTTGTGGTTCCTTCCAACCCTGACTGATTCTATGATTTTATGATTCTATGAACTTCCTTTCTTGAACTGGGAAATCCAGAACCAAACACAGTAACACTGCAGTAAATTTTTGTGTTGTATTACTGGTGATGATTTAGTGGTGGTTTGTTTTGGTTTGTTTTTTTTTTCTTTCTTTTAATATAGTTTCAATCCATTGAATTAATTTTTTAACTCTGCCTCTTGCAAAATTATTTTCTCTCTTTTTTTTGGGGCGTGGGGAAGGTAAACTGCTTGTTTCTTTTTGCTTTGTTCGTGGCAATTGAAAGATCTTATTGCCATTTACACTAAAAGTTTACAAGTAGCTACAACAGATTGACAGGTTATCTGCAGTGGCATAGCTGGTGTAGTCACAGTAAGCAGATTATGCATCTGAGCCTTGCAGTTCCTGTAAATTCCTTTTGTGGTACAAAGAGATCTCATTACCTCAGCTTTAAAGTGCCAATAAACTGTCAAAAGGTGTAAAAGAGCTTTATAGTTTGTCAACACTACAAACAAACTGTGTGTTTGTAACTTTGAGTTAGTTAATGGGTGGTAAATAAGAGTGAAGAGGAGATGCAGCAGGATCCTGGCTCTCTGTAGTCAGAGGAGAATGGGTTCAAAGTTCTCTCTCCCACTCTAGAAGGAGGATTATTTAAAACATTTAAAGAACTTTTGGGATAAAGACCAACAGTCCCATGGCAGTCTCAGGGATGGAAGAAGTCCTCCTCAAACCCATTTAAGGAGTCTGGATTCTACCTAAGCTCCAGTGCATCAGCCAGACTTTCCAGCTCTGCCTAACTCTGGATGCACCTCTCAATGGTTGCTATTCTGCTTGGTACCCTGGCTATTTAAAGTGGTAACATATACTTCAAGAAGTCTTATTTTCAGGCATGGGGTATCTGCTTCCCATCTAAGGAACATGCCATCTAGTCGTGTAAATTTGTGGACCCCATCCCATGGGTTTAAGGTGGAATTCATCTAATTAAATAGAAATGCGTGGAAAGCCAAAGTTCCTACAGCACTAACTGGTGGTTAAGGAAATATTTAAGTAGTGAGATCTGAGTTTTAAGATGCCTTCTGGTTGCCACTGGAGTAAGAACATGAACATATCTGTGGATGCAGATTGCAAGAGGATAAATCAGAGACAGAAGAGTGACTGTGCTGAATATGCTCCAGGGAAGGACCTTGCAGCAGCATGTTCTGGAAGGGAACAAAGTTGAAAGATTATGGCTAGTGACTCTGAAATGCTGGGAAAACAACAGCACCACAGCACAACATTGTGGAGGAAGCTGAGCTGGAGAAAGAGAAGACCTAAAGACTCTGAAAGTGTCCCTTTTGGATTGATGTGTTATGTGAGAAGCTGGTGAGCACAACTGAGGTGAGCACTCGTTTTGGTCAAACACAGACTGATCCCAAGACAGTCTGAGGGCTGGGAAGAGAGTTGGAGACAAAGAGGAGAAACAGAAGTAGAAAATGAGAAACTTGTGGGGAGAAATATGAAGGTATACATAACTGTATGGCTGAACATCAAGCTTGGAACACAGCACCCAAAGTACAGCTGGGCTGGAAGGAAGAAGAGCTATCAGTGGCCTTCGATGAAGAGAAGCAGAAGTCCAAAAAGCATTGTTCACAAGGAAAAGAGTAGCCAGAAAAAGTACAGTTTGAGAGAAGACTTAGAAGAAGGCAGACCATGAAGTGGGACCTACGCAGCAGAATCCGACAGGAACACCTGAAAGCATGAAATAAGACATGGAGGCTGAGTCTGTGGATGGAAGAAATGAGAGCTTGGACAAAGCAGGCTGAAAAACATCTCTGTGCCTAAGGTTGCCAGTTCAAGCCACAAGACTTCACAAATCAGCTGAAGAAGTGACTGATCAGTCAGTTCTCTTTGCTCTAAGAGCTGTTGGCCTTTTCAAATTTCTACTGTGAAAACAACAAACTCTCATTGTCAGAGAAAGCAGATAAAATACTCTGAGATGACTTAATTCTTCCTTCTTTCATTCTGCCATGAACTTTTTAGCCTGGAGGTGCTACTCCCCATTTCCATCTGCATTAAGGAAAGGGACAATATTGGGAAAACCGGGACACTAGACTATGAACAGTGGAAAATGAGACCGGGAATGGAGAGAGAAAAGCTTGCTTAAAATAATTTGAAAATGATTTATTGGCTGCAACCTCAACCCTCAGTGATTTTTGGTGTTATTACTTTTCTATAGTACATCCAGGGAGGACAGTAACTTGCTATGAGCTAAAGGTAAATTATGATCTATTGCAAAGGAGGGAAGGAAGGTGGGTGTGTGAGACACATGCTCTCCCCTGATGGTGTGCAGTGTGTTGGATGTCACTGGACCAATCTGTTCCAAAGCTGAATAAGGAAAAGGAAATGTCAAGAGTTAAAGCAAACTTCCTGAAGTGGAGAAGGAAGGGTGAAATGGTTACTTACTAATTGCTGGGGCAAGTTGCACACAGATTAGGTAGCACCTTCACTGCAGAAGAGGAGATTTGGGAATCTGCAGCTGTAGCATTGATGCTGTTTTCTGGTGGTGGCCCAAGGTTGCTGATGAAGGAGCCTTTTCATCTTGCAGTCATGCTGACCCATGCATTCACACTGCCTGCCAAACCTGTTACCTATCCCTAGTGATGTTATGTGACCTTCACATAGAATCATAGAATTGAACTGCAGAATCACTAAGGCTGGAAAAGACCTTTAAGGTCATCAAGCCCAACCAAAACACAACTACCATGACCACTTAATTATATCCTGAAGTACACCTCCACAGATGGCAACTCCCCCACCTCCCTGGGCAGTCTGTTCCAACACTGCACCACTCTTTTAGTAAAGAAACTTTTCCTAATGTCCAATCTAAACCTCCCCTGCCCATTTCCTCTTCTCCTATTGGTAGTTGCTTGGGAGAAGAGACCAACACCAGCCTCACTCCAACCTCCTTTCAGACAGTTGTAGAGAGCAATAAGACCTCCTTTCAGCCTTCTCTTCTCCAGACTAAAAACCTTCAGCTCATTCAGTCACTCCTCATATGCCATGCCCTCCAAACCCCTCACCAGCCTTGTTACTCTTCTCTGGATACTCTCCCAGGACCTCAATGTCTTTCCTGTACTGTGGCACCCAGAACTGAACACAGCACTCGAGCTGTGGCCTCAGCAGGGCTGAGTACAGGGACACAATCACTTCTCTACTGCTGCAGGACACACTGGCTTTGAACATTAATGCTGAAACCACATTTTCCAGTCTAGCTAGAGTAAAGTCTCACCAAGAGCATGTTTCAGAAGTGTTTTCTGAGATCCAAATTTTCTGGAAAAACATTACCCAGTTAAAGCTTTTAAATAGTATGTGAAGTTATTTCTGCTTTGGGATAGAAAAGATTGAAGCAAACTAATTTCATATCAAATTTTTAAGCAACTTAACCAGAGATTTAAAAAATAAAAAAGACCCACCAATTTGGATCTTCCATTGGAGACTGTTTTAAGATGTCTGCATGTTGTTAGCTTCATCATCTGCAGTCACTCTTAAAAAGTTTTTGACACTAGTGCTGTTTGTCTCTCCACATGTCACTGAAATGCTGCTAATAGAAACAATTGGGGTTTTGAATGCAAGTTCCAGAAGTACTGGGTTTTGTGAATGCAGGTTACTTGTGGGCCAAGTGTTCTGGGCACCGGGGAATGTGATCATTCAAAGTGCTTTTTGCACTAAGAGAAGGACAGTTGTCTCTGCAGAAAGTGCTTTTCTTTGTTGGTTATAAGGGGTGCTTGAGAGGAAGGTGTTTCATACATAAGGAAGTCAGGCTGGGGGAATGAAACTGAACTTCAGCTCCCTCTGCTTGTTGAGCAGATTTGTTTCTGCTATGGTAGATTCAGATTGGATGTTAGGAAGAAGTTCTTCACCATGAAGGTGGTGAGACACTGGAACAGGTTGCCCAGGGAGGTAGTAGAAGTCTCATCCCTGGAGATCTTTAAGGCCAGGCTGGATGTGACTCTGAGCAGCCTGATGTAGTGTGCAGTGTCCTTGCCCATGGCAGGGGGGTTCAAACTAGATGATCCTTGAGGTCCCTTCCAACCCTGACAATTCTATGATTCTATAATTTTGGGGCCAATAAAGAAAAAAGACATGGAATGAAGTTGTTTAGAAAGCATGCATTTCTGATCCAAACATGTGTGCAAAAGCTATGGTGTAGCATTAATCCCACCTCTCCTACACAGTTTCAAACCCAAATGAATGACTCAGAGATGATCCTAGTGAGGTAGTGGCCAAGAAAGCCAAAGGTATCCTGGCTGGTGTTAGGAACACAGTGGCCAGCAGGAACAGGGAAGTGGTCATTCACTTGTACTCAGCACAGTTGAGGCCACTTCTTGAATACCAGGTTCAGTTCTGGGCCTCTCACTAAGAGAGGGACATTGAGGTGCTAGAGCATGTCCAGAGAAGGGCAACAAGGATCATGAAGGGCTTGGAGCACATGGTCTGTGAGGAGCATCTGAGCAAGCTGGGGTTGTCCAGTCTTGAAAAGAGGAGGCTGAGGGGAGACCTCATCACTCTCTACAACTACCTGAGGAAGGTTGGACTGAGGAGGGGGCAGTGACAGGACTAGAGGAAATGGTTACAAGCTGTGCCAGGGGGGTTCAGGCTGTATGTTACTAAATATTTCTTCACTGAAAGGGTTCTTAAACATGGGAATGGTCTGCCCAGTGCAGTAGTAGAGTCAGCATCCCTGGAAGTGTTTAGTCAGTGTGTGGACCTGGCACTTAGAAACATGGTTTAGTGTTGACCCTTCAGTGCTGGGTTGAGGTTTGGGCTGGATGATCTTGGAGGTCTCTTCCAACTGGATGTTTTCTGTGATTCTAAGTGTTCCATCCCTTTTTTTTTTTTTTTTTTTTTTTTAGTGTTACTTGACTTGCCTTTCTTAAAAAAAAAAAAAAAAAAAAAAAGGCTTTGTTTTTCAGGCTGGCTGCCCAAAGTGGCTTTCACACATTTGAAGTCATCAGCTTACATTAATGATACATGATTACTGCTCCAGGAGCCTGTTGTTGAAATCCTGGTGGGAGAAACAGACCTTGGAGATGCACAGCAGCAAGAAGAAATGACTGTCACTGAGTCTGTGAACAACACAGAGCTGTACCTTCAATCACCTCTCAGGTATGATTTGAAGGGCCAAGGAGATTTCTACAGCAGAGAGCTAAACTAGGGGAAAACTTGGTCAAGGTGAGGATTTGCAGTTTCCTGTGGGACATAAGAGCTACATAAATCCCTTTAACAAAAGTGGTCAGAGAGATTTCCATTCCTTGCTTCCCCTAAAGCTAGTGGATATTCTTTCTTGAATATTTCTGCCTATGTATAAATTGTGTATCATAACCATGAACTCAGAATACACTGGTGGCCAGCACAGTCCAGTGGCATGGGGTTTACAAAGAATTTTCCTGCATATTTAATTGCATGAGGAAGTGCAGTTTTCTTCACAAGAAGTGCCTGATTTCTGTAAAAAAGAAAAAAACACCAAAACCAAGAAACAGCACAACATCCCTCCCTTCTTGACTATTTACTTATGATGCTTAACTACACACTCAAAGCGAATTACTTTGGTTTGGAAACACTGTTTCTGTGTTTTCAGTGAGCCTTATACTCTCTTTGTCTTCATGGACAAACATTACCATCATCACCTGCAGCCTCAGTGTTGAAAGGTGTTAGCTGTTTGGGAGGGGAACCCAACTCCAATGCCCAGGAAGATTAGTGATAGCATTTTCAGAAATATTTGGGGCTTGAAGAAGGAAATATTGATATTTTTCACCAAAAAGAAAATGTTTTGGGAGGATAAAATAAATTCAGAGATTGAAATATTTTGGAGTTACTCTGCATAATCTAAGGAAAATGTGTGAGCTGGAGATAGAGAGAAAAAAAAAAAAAACCCAAACAAGTATTAACCAAGGGAAAATAAATCTAGCTGATATATGCAGAGACATTTGATATGCCACTGTCCATGGTGAGAAGAGGTATGAGCCCAGCTCTGAATTTGAGCAGATGAAGTCATAAAATTAGGGTAAACGTTATTCTTGCCATCAGGCAAGATGCTTTTGTGCCTTCCCTTGTGTCTTTCCCTAGGTACTTGCACAGAGTTGGAGAGGGATGTGTGAATGGCCAAAGCCTGCCTTTGAGGGCTGTGGTGGTACTGATCATCCCAAGGGTTATTGTTCAAGGAAATGTCACAATGGAGAGGAGGTCACACCTCAGCCAATGAGCAAATGCAGATGTTACAAGAGGTGAGGAGATCTTCTCTCAATAGAAACATACTCAGGAAGAAAAATGCTGCATTAAAATCACATTGCAGTATCACTGTGCATTAAAAATCTTTCTGAATAGGATAACTTTGAGACACACCAGTGCCAGGAAAGTGAATTTATCTTTCCAAACATTGTTTGACATTGAAGTGTGAAGTCTTGGGAGTTGAACTGCGTTTCATTGTAATATCTCCAATGTATTCTTTTCACACTGTTGTTTCAAGCCATCTTGGGAAAGGCCCTTTAGTTCTGCCTGAGCCTAAGGGTGTAGAAAAGAAAGTATCTTCTGAAAACATGTTTCAGTGTACATAATATATTAAATTTTTAATTGTGTTTACTATTTAGTCACTTTAAGAAGAAGGAAAAAAAACCAAAGCAGCCCGGTGCTGTTTGTACTCTTTAGTGTAAAATATTGAGATGTTGTTTAGTGTTTAGGGATATCAAGAGAAAAAAAAAAAACAAAACCAAACAGGTGATGGTTTCTTGTAGCATGTAGTAACACTGGTGAAACAGTGCTAGGTATCTCAGTTCTCCTTCAGTTTTACCTGTAGGAAGCATCACAAAGTTTGACAGGTGGCTTTCTGATTTACACCAGCTGAGGAGGAAGCAGAATCAGACATGGCAGTTATAATTTGAGGACAGTTAGGTTATCTGCCAACCCAGTTGTAAGGTTTCCTTTAAAAATAAAAATGCCTTGGGCTTTCAGACTGTGACACAAGGCTTCATTTGATATCCAGCAGCCAACTGCTTATATTACTCATAGATTTATGGTCCATTTTCTGTGGAACTCATAAATATAGTCTCTGCAATGTGCTAGCTGTTTGAGGTTTTTATTTGACTTAAAGGATAGGAGGATTTCTCTGAGGAATCAGCAGAAGATGAGTGGGCAGTGGGGTTTTTTTGTGGTTAATTTATCTTTAAAAGAAAAAAGAATATCACTGACCATAAGGAAGCTGTGCTGGAATTTGAAATCCACCCTGCAACTGCACTGAACAAGCCCAAGTTGCACCTTTTTGTCTGAATCTCCTAGTACCAGAATATCCTAAGCACAGCCTCATGGAGGGACACCTTTCAGGAATGCCAATTCCTTCCCTTGCCCTATGATTTACTCTCCTTGTCTTCCAGCTGTGGGTAGTTACAGTTCCTCACCCATCTGCAAGGACAATGGCGAGAGCAAGAGTTTTAAAGGAATTTCCAAATGGTCTCATTTCAGTCTAGTCCAGTATATCCGTGCCCAATCCCTTTTTCAAGAACTTCACCCAAGGTAAATCAATGTCAAACTCATCTTCCCCATGCATAGGACTATTTAAAATTGAACACAAGGAACTTTCCAAGGCATAAAACTACCAGAGCTCCCTGCAGGTTTTAATATATATTCCTCTAAAAATGTCCAAACGCTTAGGGATGGAACCATACGAGTGTTTAGAGGGAGTATCAAATATGCTTGCCTGACTATTTGTGTCCAGTTCTGGACCCCTTAGTTCAAGAAAGATGTTGAGTTGCTTGAATGTGTCCGGGGAAGGGCAACAAAGCTGGGGAGGGGTGTGGAGCACAGCCCTGTGAGGAGCTGGGGGTGTTTAGCCTGGGGAAGACTTTTTTGCTGTCTACAACTACCTGAAGGGAGGTTGTGGCCAGGTGGGAGTCGGTCTCTTCTCCCAGGCAACCAGTGACAGAACAAGAGGACACAGTCTCAAGCTGTGCCAGGGGAGGTTTAAGGTGGATGTTAGAAAGAAATTCTTCACAGAAAGAGTGATTTGCCATTGGAATGGGCTGCCCAGGGAGGTGGTGGAGTCACTGCCCCTGGAAGTGTTTGAAATAAGACTGGATGAGGCACTCAATGCCATGGTTTAGTTGATTGAATGGTGCTGGGTGATAGGTTGGACTTGATGATCCTGAAGGTCTTTTCCAACCTGGTTAATTCTGTGATTTTGTGATTTTATTTGTCCTTGGGCCCACGTTTCAAGATCTCTGCTGGAGGTGGAAGCTCACTGAATCAATGTGGTGGGTCTCATGATGTTGCTTGGGGCACTGTGCACATCCCATGGGCACCATGGAGAAGTAACACTGACAGCTTACACTGGGTTTTATTCTAGGTAGCTCCAGGTGTCTGTATATGCAAAGTGAGCAGCAGATAGGCTCTTGAGACCTGGAGTCATCATGGTCATGGAGGCCTTTCAGGGAGAGGGGAGTTGGCTCCGATGGTAGGGGTCCAGTTCTGCTATGTGGGCCAAGTGTTTTGGTGGCACCGCAGTGCCCTGACTGTTGCTGGCAACACACAGGTGGTAGCTGAGATGGCAGCACTGGGGAGAGCCAGGGACATGTCCAGAAAAGGGTCATCTGGAGGATCAGAAGGCTGGAGGTCCTCTTCTATGGAGACAAACTGAAAGAATTGGCATTGTTCAGCTTGGAGAAGAGAAGGCTGCACTCAAGTAATGTCAAGAAGTGTCAACTAGTAATAGCACAGGGGAGGGCAGGATGGATTCAAGCTGGAGCAGGGGAGATTTAGATTAGACATTAGGAAGAAGTTCTTCACCATGAGGGTGGTGAGACACTGGAACAGGTTTCCCAGGGAGATGGTGGAAGCTCCATCCCTGGAAGATTTTAAAGCCAGGCTGGATGTGACTCTAGCTAGCCTGATCTAGTGGAAGGTATCCCTGCCCATGGCAGAGGGGTTGGAGGTAGATGATCTTTGAGGTCCCTTCCAACCCTGACAATTCTATGATTCTATGAAATGCCCCCCTTTTTCTGTCCAAAGCTGGGGCAGATGTCCTCAAAAAAAGCCTTGAGTCAGTTGAAAGAAACCTCACCTGTAGTCTAAGCCCAAGTGAAACTTGATGGAGTGCTTTAAACTGCTTGAGTTTCTCTGCATCTCTGGATAGTTTCTTCCTAGAATAATATTTCCTTTTTAAGCCACTGCTCTGAGTTGACATGCAACTTCTAGTTCTGGAAATGAAAGCATTAATGACCTGTGAGGGAACCTAGAGGTGGATCAGGTATGTTTGGTAGCATAGCCCAAAATTTAATTCTGTCATTTGAAAATTAGAGAACATATGAAGTGCTCTTGACTTTGTCACTGGTTGGTGTAAAATTTGTCTGTGGCACGAAGAGCTCTGAAGGTTCGTGGTGATGGGAACAAGTTAGGTGGGCTCAAATGGTGCTTGAAGAGGACTGAATGGAACTTTCCTCTCCAGCTAACCCACACTTATGCCTTCCCTATGCTATCTTCATCACTGAAGGCTTCCTTCCTGGCCTGATGCTGGAGTACAGTGGGGAAATCACCATGCCTGGCTACACAAGGTGTACCCTGTCCTCCCTGTCCTGAAATCTTCCTCCTCTCCTTTGATCCCAGTTCAACCATCTAATTGTCTGAGCTCATGCTTCCTTCTTAGGATCCTACTCTATCCTTTCACTAGATCTCTTCCTTCCTCACAATGGTGGGCCATCTTCATTAACACATTTCTGGGCTCAGGGCAGTGACTGGCTGGAAAGCAGCCCTGAGGAGAGGGACTTGGGGGTGCTGGTGGATGAGAAGCTCAACAGGAGCTGTCAGTGTGCACTCGCAGCCCAGAAAGCCAACCAGAGCCTGGGCTGCATCAAGAGAAGTGTGGCCAGCAGGTCAAGGGAGGTGATTCTCCCCCTCTGCTCAGCTCTGCTGAGACCCCACCTGGAGTACTGCATCCAGTTCTGGAGCCCCTCTTACAAGAGGGATATGGACATGCTGGAAGGTGTCCAGAGAAGGGCCACCAGGATGAGCAGAGGGCTGGAGCTCCTCTGCTGTGAGAAGAGACTGAAAGAGCTGGGGCTGTTCAGTCTGGAGAAAAGAAGGCTCTGAGGTGACCTTCTTGTGGCCTTCCAGTATCTGAAGGGGGCTACAAGAAAGCTGGGGAGGGACTTTTTAGGGTATCAGGGAGTGATAGGACTAGGGGTAATGGAATAAAGCTGGAAGTGGGGAGATTCAGGCTGGACGTGAGGAAGAAGTTCTTCCCCATGAGAGTGGTGAGAGCCTGGAATGGGTTGTGCAGGGAGGTGGTTGGGGCCCCATCCCTGGAGGTGTTTGCAGCCAGGCTGGATGAGGCTCTGGGCAGCCTGATGTAGTGTGAGGTGTCCCTGCCCATGGCAGGGGGGGTGGAACTGGATGATCCTTGTGGTCCCTTCCAAGCCTGACTGATTCTATGATTCTATGACCCCTCTTCTCTACTCTGCTCATCTCAGTAATGCTCACCTGTTGACAAATATCTGCCAGGTGAGTATGGGTGAGCAACCAGTCAGTGTCACGGGAGCCAAAAATATTAATTTCACAACATCAAAGGATGAGGAACTAGTATAAAACTTTCAAAGCCTTCAAGATTCAATATGGGTTATGTTTGCTCACAGCACTCAATTCTTTCCAGACTCATATATGTGGATGTTCTCTTCTGGACTCCTTTGGCCAAGGACTTCATCTGACTGGCGTTCAAATCTTAGTGTGGACAGCAATGTTTTCTACAACATTTCAGGCCACAAGCTTCTACCAGGTAAGTGAAGCAGGAAAATACCTACACTGCATGGAACAGCAACCTGTGCTAATTGTCAGCTGTGTGAAAAAGTTTTTGAGGAAAGAAAGGTAGATCACCTCTGCTCTGATGAGGCCTCTCCTGGAGTACTTATCCAGCTCTGGAGCCCTCAATATAGGAAGGACATGGACCTGATGGAGAAGTTCCAGAGGAGGGCCCTGAAATGATCAGGGGGTTGAACACCTCTACTACAAGGACAGGCTGAGGAAGCTGGGGGTGTTCAGCCTAGAGAAGAGGAGGCTCCAGGGAAACCTAACAGCAGCCTGCCAGTACCTGAAGGGGGTTGCTGGAAGGATGGAGAGAGACTGTTTAGAAAGGCCTGCAGTGATAGGATGAGGGGCAATGGCTTCAAACTAGAGAAGAGAAGATTTAGATTCGATGTTAGGAACAAGTTCTTTACTACAAGGGTGTTGGAACACTGGAGCAGGTTGCCCAGGGAGGTGGTTGAAGCCCCATCCCTGGAGATACTCAAAGTGAGGCTGGAGAGGGCTCTGGGCAGCCTGATCTAGTTGAGGATATCTCTGCTGACTGTAGAGGGGGTTGGACTAGATGACCTTTGAAGGTCCCTTCCAACCCAAACCATTGTGTGATTCTATGATCCTTAACCCCATCCTGAGAACTTTGATCAAATCTTTCACAATTTCTGTTATCAGTGAATCAGGAATAACTCTCTCATGGTTCCACATGCAAGTCCTAGCAGCTGTTTTCATTTGACCATACACTCTGTGTTTCTTTAGGTCAGCCTTCACTTGATCTGGAAACTTTATTTTTTAAGTCTACAAGTGGCAGGAGAGGTTTTGGGGTTTTTTTAGGGGATAGATTTAACCTTCTTTGGAAGAGCACCATTATGCATTATTTAAGACCCCAGTTCAGTGAGGCATTTAAAAGCATCCTTACCTTTAACTTCAGTCATTTGACACCGAAGATAATGAAGTAGAAGCATATGTTAAAAGTTAAGCAAAGGATTTAGTACTTAAATAAATTGGAGCTTGGAGCAACAAAAATGTTAAACAACAAAATATTTCTCCTAACTAACCATCAGGAGACTGACTTGCAGCATCTTCTGCTGGGATCTCATGTTGCCTGATTGCTTAAATATATGGCTCGATTTCTGGTTTCCATCAGAGATGGGATAAAAAAATGACTAATTTTAAGATAAGCAGAGGGGAAAAGAAAAGCCTTTGGTCCTGATCCCCAGTTCCACACCCATAGCAAGTCCCTGTGCAAGGTCCTGTATGCAGATGTAATAAGAAGTGATGGATTAGGATTCAAACAGAGGAGACTGTAAAACAGGAGTGACGGTACACATCTTGCAGATCAAGACAGCAGGCTCAGAGAGATGCAATGCCTTGCCCAAGGTGAATCACAGAGCCCTGTGATCATGGAAGAGTAGAACTAGCTCTCTGACCTGCCAGCATGCCTTGGCTGCTTCATGCTAGGACATGTGTCTGAACTAAAGGACTCTGGGCTGAGCTGTGTGATTCCTCTGAAACCTCAGTATGAATACGCCTTGCCCCCAAGATGTCACTAATGGCTTCCCTGTCAGAAGCTCCAGAGGGCCTGATGGATGTATTTATATATCATTTTGTTGCCTGTGAAGGAATATTTATTATAGCTGGCTATTTGTAGCTCCAGAATTGGACTCCATGACTTCATCTAAACCCCTTGTTTTCAGGGGGTTTGTGAGACAGTCATAAAAATTTGCTCTGGGCTTAGCTTTAATTGACACACCCAGACCTTTCATGCCACCTCCAAAACCTATGTGGTTGTCAAAAGGACTGCTCTAGGATCCTGTTCTGGTAGCAGCATTGTTTGTAATAAATACAGCCTGGAAAGGAAATGTTTCCTAAATGAATCTTGGTCCAAAAGTGGAGAAAGGCTCAAAAGACTGGGAGGCACATAGGCTTTACTGGCAAGTGGCTTACCTTTGAGGTGGTGATGGCTGGGGGAGGGATGCATATTAATAGAACTTGAGCAGGTAGGGCTGAAGGTAATCATTTATGCTCCATAAACAAAACCAAGTGGATTTAATTTGCTCCTGATCTGAGCCAACCTGAGATGATTCACTTTGTATTATGCTTCCAAAATGCCAGAGTGGGGTTACAGGAGATAATGTGTCCTTCTTCCAGCTCGACCTGTATGTAACTGTCTACTTTTTGCCATCAGGTAATGCATTTCTTTATGGTGTAGTTTAAAAGGATTTTTCTTTTTCTTTCTTTCTTTTGTGTTTTTTTTTTTTTCTTCTCTTTTTTTGTTTTCTTTTTTTTCCTACATCAATACTGTTGCTACATGTGGGACACCCCATGACTGAGTTGTGTGATCAATTTTTTCATTGATTTTTCCTTTTTTCTTCTTATAGTTCATTCCTTACGGGGGATCCCTCTCTCCCCCTCCTCCCCCACCCCCTGTTTTTGTGCAGAGTTGCACCAGGTGTTTTTTTTTAATCTGTTTAGATATTTTCTTACATGTAAGTAGGGCAGTGGATGGAGACACAGGAGATAGACACAACTTTGAATTCTAGTACTGCCAGAAGCATGCCTCTGTGTGCATAGGTGAGCCATTTCCCCACTCTGAATCTATCTTTTTCAAATGAAAAATATGTTTTTTAATATTCCCTTTATTCACTTTCTCCATAAACAAGGGTATATAGTATGGCTGGTGTTATATATAGCACACGACATATTGAATTACAGAACCACAGACAGGTTTCTAAGTGCCTTTCAAGTAGTGATTCACTCAGAGACAACTGGGAAAGCATGACAAAATCAGAAAAATTCTGTGATTTGCTTAATTATAGAATGGTTTGGGTTGGAAGGGACATTTAAGGGTCATCTAATCCAACCTCTCTGCAGTGAGCAGGGAGATTAGGTTGTTAAGAGCTCTACTCAGCCTTACCTGGAATGTTTCCAGGGGCATCTACCACCTATCTGGACAACCTGTGCTAGCATGTCACTATCCCCAGCATAACAAATTTCTTTGTTATATGTAGTCTGAATCTCTTCCTGTCATGTTGCTACAGGTCCTGGTCCCCAACTTCCTTGTAGACCACTTTAGGTACTGAAAGGCTGCAAGAAGGTCACCCAGGAGTTTTCTCTAGGCTGAACAACCCTGACTCTCTCAGCCTGTCCTCACAGCACAGGTGTTCTGGCCCTCTTCCAGACCTCGTCCCATAGGTTTATGTCCTTCTTGTGCTGAGGGTCCCACAACTGTTTCCAGATATATGTACATTTTTATTAATTTTTCCTTTTTTTTGTTCTTCCCTTTTTTTTTTCCCCCTTTCCTTTTTATTTCCTTTTTATTTTATTTTTGTTTTAAAGGAGAAAGACTGGAGGAGGAGAACAGAATCAGTAACAATGTAGTGATTGGGCTTTCTGGGACAGAGGGTTTATCCAACACTGAGACACTGTCACCAGCAGGGATATACATCAGATACCCTGCCAACCACCTGGAGGTAAGAAGTTCAGGTGTAGAACATAGCATTTGCTTTCTAATTAAAAATATATGAAAGATATGGAACTTCATTTATCTGTGAGATCATATGAAGAACTTTCAGTTCTTGGCTGAGTTGTCAGAAACTGCTTGTGATGGGATATTAAAACAAGTGCTTGTTAAAAAATACATTATGTTTATGGGAAAATTTGAGTGGAATGAATATTGCAGTGACATCCTTCATCCTGGAATATTTTAAAAAGACATTTTATTTTCTAATGCTCATGGATTTGTCAAAACTGGAAAAAAAATGTTTAGGCTCAGTTTGACTAGGATTTTTTTCCTACTTCTGTCGCTGTTTTCCTACTGGGCTGTTGACAAACACACTAAGATTCAAAAATATAGACCTGATAGAGCAGGTCCAGAGGAGGGCCACAAAAATGATCAGAGGTCTGGAGCACCTCGTCTATGAAGACAGGCTGAAAAATTGAGACTGTTCAGCCTGGAGGAGAGAAAGCTCCAGGGAGACCTCATAACTACATTTCAGCATCTGAAGGGGACCTGCTGAAAGGCTGGGGAAGGACTGTTTAGAAGGACTTGGAGTGACAGGATGAGGGGCAATAGTTTTAAAGAGGAACAGGGTAGATTTAGGTTGGACATCAGGAGGAAGTTTTTACAATGAGAGTGGTGAAATACTGGAACAGGCTGCCCTGGGATGTGGTTGAGGTCCTGTCCCTGGAAACATTCAAGATCAGATTTGTGGCCCTGGGCTGCCTGATCTAGTTGGAGGTGTTGGTGGTGACTGCAGGGGTGTTGGACAAGATGACCTTTTGAGAGTCACTTCTAACCCAATGAAATCTGTGAATCAAATGCTGTTCTGTCAGGATTTAAAATAAGAGCTTAGGCACAGTCTGAGATTTGCATTCCAGGTGAAGAAGGAGAATGTGTTCTCTGTCCTATGACAATGACATTGATTTTAAAAGAAACAAAGCTTCTCTACTCAAAATAGTGATAAGACATCAAACTCAAAAAGCTAACAGCCTAACAACCCTCACATCAAAAACCTGAGCTCAGTAAAAATCATTCTATTCACTAATTCTCTGATGCTTTCTTTTACTTCATACTTTTTTTTTTGTCTGGGTCCTATTCAAGCCCACTTACATTTCAGAATAAAGAGTCACTTTTAAGTGTTTCATGGGGGGAAAAAAAAGACTATTTCCAGCAATTTCAAACCAGTTTTCCTTCTCAACTATTTTAAGTCTGGAATTTCATTGAAACTGACCTTTCTTACCACGCTTTCAGTTGTGAGAAATGCATATTTTCATTAAAAAGGAAAAAAAATTCTAACTTGTTCTACTGCTAACCCATGGAAACCAAACCAATTATTAAGTGAATGTGAAGACCTAATCGCCCCCTGGGCTTTTGTTCCAAAGTGAAAGAATTGCTCCTGGATTTGAAGGTGAAAAAGAGACCAACACGTTTCCTGTGTTTAGTATGAAGCCATTAGTACTTAGGACGAAGGAGACAACTTTTCTGCAGTTCCCTCAAGGGCATATTTATCATTTTGACGACAATCAAATATGGCTAAAAAAATACAACAACTAGGCAAAATCGCCTGGATTTCAGCTCCACTGAGCACAGAGTTTTGTACTGTCGTGCACTGACTTGCCCTGGAGCTGTCTGCTCCATTGCCAGTGGCTCAGCTTTTGAAAAGCTTTGCTGCATTTGCCTCTCCGGGTCCGTGTGAACTGACTGCGTTCTGTTTGCAGCACATTTGGTTAGCTCTCTTGGTTCACATGGCTTTGTAGATACGCCCAAAGCTGCATCTGGGGCTGTGGACCCCAACATCAGGGTTAAGTCTGCTCTCCAGAGATGTACTACTCAAGGCAGAATAAGCAGATGGCCCTTGAAGGGTTGCTGATAAACCTCGTTGTTGGCGGTCTTTCCGAGTGGGCTATTTGAGGTGATGCAGCAGCAAAAGGAAAATGTGCCTGGAGAAGAGGAGACTTAGAGGGGACCTTATCACTCTCTGCAACAACCTAAAAGGAAGTTGTAGTCAGGTGGGGGTCAGGCTCTTCTCCCAGGCAACTAGTGACAGGACAAGAGGGCATTGTGTGAAGCTGTGCCAGGGGAGGTTTAGGTTGGATATTAGGAAGCACTTCCTCACAGAAAGGCTGATTGGGCACTGGGATGGACTGCCCAGGGAGGTGGTGGAGTCACCATCACTGGAGGTCTTTAATAAAAGCTTGGCTGTGGCACTTGGTGGCATGGTTTAGCTGATGTGGTGGTGTTAAGTCATAGGCTGGACTTGATGACCTCAGAGGTCTTTTCCATCCTCAATAATCCTGTGATTCTGTGAAGCTGCCTAGCTTAAAAATTGTTATTAGCTGCATTTATTATTGTATGGTACCAAGCTGTGCTCTGCAGAAGACATGAAAGGACATGGATATTAAGAGAAATACCACACTTCCTCCAAACAAAACACCTATGTCTGGCAGACTTTTTCTTAGTAAAATAATCATCACTAATAGTAAACTTTTACTAATAGTTACTAATAGTAAAATAATAATCAGCAAGGGATGCTGGTCCAGCATCAGCATCATGACCTTACAGTTTTGTCACCTTTTAGGTGATCAAATGGCTTAAGAATTGGATGCTGCTTTTTAGGTATTTACACTCTTAATTTAATAGGGAGGTTTGAAAAATGTTATAAGGATGTTCCAGAGGAGGAAAGGGTCCAGGAGGAGGACTAGATAATACCCAGAGGTTTTTTCCAATCCCTACTGTGCTGGGATTCTGTGATCTTTCAAATACTGGTTTTAAATGTACAGGCTGCAATCTTTCAGGCAGCTAAGACAGACAGAGAGCTCTAGGTTTATACTGTATTACATCTTCTGTGCAGGATGGGTTAAATTTTCCACAGTGAATCCTGCAATAATATTTTCATAACTACTCAATTTACTTGGGAGCCTAACATTGCACTGCTGACTGAAGAGCTTAAATTTCCTTGAAAATCAGAGGTCTGCTAAACGGTGCTGAAATTGGGACACAGCAGTCACTCAAACCTGAAACTACAAAGACATTCAGAGACCCAGTTCCCACTGGTTTCCATTTGACTTAAGCTCTTAAGTGCATTTGTGAATCAAGGGAATAGATAAAATTTTACACTCATACAGTATAAGGGCAAAATGATTCTTACAAGGTTAGTATTATTTTTTTTTTTAATTAAATATGGAAGCCCTGGCTATAACTTTTCAGTGTCCTAAGACAACTTCATTGGCAGGATGGTTTCTTGCCTGCTAAATACTATCAGCATGAGGAACTGAAATGCCTCTCTTTGATACTGGCTCTTTCTCACTGAAGTGAATGCTTCAATGTTGATAGGGCAACTACCACCTTTCTGAGTCTTTTTTTTTTTATTTATTATAAAATATATATATATATTTATTTAAAAAAATATATTTTATTTTAATTTTATTTATTTATTTATTTATGTAGCCTATTATGTTTATGTGCAGAATTAAAAAAAAAAAATCTTTTTCTCTTGATTCTTTTGGGCCCAGTGGGTCTTGGATCTTTTGTAGCAGTTTCCTATTTATAAACATTCACAGCCCTTAAGTCCCATAGGCAGCATGCAATGCTCATGCTTAACAATGCACAGACTGGGTTTGAGAAATTCAACAAGCATCCTCCCATTCCTTTCTTGCCATGCTGTTGAGGACTGAAAAACAGCTTAAGTGAATGAATGGGGTGGAGACCAGCCCATGTTTCCATGTCAGAGGAGTGACTGATGGTCACGCTGTTGAGAAAGGAATTTGTTTCCCACTATCACCCAACCCAGCCATTCTCCACAGTGCCAAAGAGGAGAAGCTGCATCTGTTTGACACTGATTGTTTCTCACCATTTCATCCCTACTAAAGACCTTTTTTAAGACCCTCTGCAAGGTGAGCACAGGTCGAAGCGAGCCCATTAGGGCTACTACTCACATCCTGCTGTGGCAGGGCACACTCTCCAGAGCCTTAATATCATCTTCTAAGGTCAACACTTTGGGTCCCAGCTATCTAAAAGAAACTCATGAAATATTTACATGAGCAGTGTTGGACGGTTAAGAGCCACTTAAAACGTCAGCCACCTTATTTTACTGACTTGCTGTGCACACCTCCAGGTATTTGACGTGCTCGGGGAGGTAATTTCTCTCTGGAATTTTGGTTGCATGGACATTCATAATATACTGACTTCCACAAAGAATTGATTTCCACACAAAATTCCCTGCTTGCCTAAAACCCCTGCCCTCCAGCCACTAACTGGCTGAATAAATATGCAGGTTTCTTTTTTTCTTTTTTTTTTTTTTTTCCTTATGAATCATCTGTAGAACGCACGATTGGAGTTGCAAGTAAAAAGATCCTGGAAATAATGTGACTGGACTGCAGAAAGGGAAAGGTTCTGTGGCTGCACTGTTGCAAAAAACCCAGCAGTTTTACCAGGGGACAGAGAAAGCTCTGCTTTGGGTATTGGCAGTTCTTTGTTGTTTGACAGATGTTAGAGATCACGACTGCAGGGAACACACTCGGATGGGTCAGAAGAGAGTAATTGGTATATGGAGGCTTTCACCTCTAGGTCACCAGGCTTGGCTTTGATTTGGACCAGCAGGGACCAAAAAGTCATTAGTGGTTTAACACTGTCCAGTGATCTATGAGTGGTAGTGGTGGGTGTTGTCCCTGTGCTAGAGAACAAGCTCTTACAGCTGCAAGAAATCTTCTCTTAGACTCCCCTTAGAGAACTGGATACCTCCAGGGAGCAATTAGTTATTTTCTAAGAATAGAGGAGTTGCCCTCTGGACATTTCTTGTGGTTTTTGGTTTTTTTTTTTTTTTTTTTTTTTTTTTTTTTTTCCTGGAAAGGGAGACCATATTTACCAGCCTGGACTTCAGCATCAAGTTTTACACATCTAAGGTAGGTGAGAGGGATCATGCCCAGATGTGTACAGGAAAACACTGATTTATGGACACTATCCAAAACCAACTAGGTTTGACTGCTGTCCAAATGAAGGAGGTATGAGCAGGTTTTTTCCTTAGGGTACAAAAGCTCCCAATTCACTGTATATAACACACATAACCCACTTGCTACAGACTCTGTAAATACCAAACTCCTAATTTAAAGCTAGGTAGACTATATACTCACTTATTTTCCACCTCTTGCAATAATATAAAAGATGCCACTCCATGACTTCAGCATGAAGACATATTAAGTGACAATAAATTACAGCATCTCTTCTCATGGTTGTTCACTTAGCCTGGTAAAATAATCCAAAACCACAGCTCTGTGTAGTTGTGCAGCCACTGACATATCCTGAAGATGTAGTTCTCTGTCTTCTTCTGACCTTTAGGTAGTCTCAATTTTTCATGCTGATCTTGTTTCCTTTTGCTGTATTTGTTTTGGGACATATGAGAAAGGTACAGATTGAGATGTAAATCAATAAAGTGAGTAGTTTACAGTATCACAGAATAGAATTTTTTTGGTTGGAAAAGACCTCTGAGATCATCGAGTCCAATCCTCAACCCAACACCACCATGGCCATTAAACCATGTCCCAAAGTGCCACATCTGCAGGTTTTTTGAACACCTCCAGGGATGGTGACTCCACCACCTCCCTGGGCAACCTGTTTCAGTGTGTGACCACTCATTCAGTAAAGACATTTTTCCTAATATCCAATCTAAACCCCACCTAGCACAATTTAAGGTAATTTCCTCTTCCATCACTTGATATTAGGAAGGAGAAGTTTTTTTTCATGATATCATCTTACTAATTTAGAAAGGATTTTATAAGGGTAAAAAGTTTTCCACAGACTTTTTTCTTACCTGCATGTGAAGAAGTATAGCAATACTGCACTTCTGATGTTTGTTTCTATTGCTTGGCCAACCTTTCTTGCCTGGCTTGAGAACAGGTTTGGTTTTTTTTTAAGACTGACTCAAGGATAGAGCGAAACCAGGATAAAATCAGGGACACACAATCAAGGTACCAGCTTCTTCCAGCCAGACTCAAGAGGACTAGATGACCTTCAGAGGTCCCTTCCAACCCAAACCATACTATGATTCTAGATTATAAAGCACATTCATGTATATTCTTCACAAAAGAGCATTCAAAATGAAAAGCCTCTCTTATGAGCTGAAGGATTTTAATAAGATCTGTTCATTTTTTTCTCTACTTGTGTTTTTCTCCAAGGCTGACATGGTCTCCTAAACATCTTGGGGTTTCACAAAACCTGAATTTTGGAGAGAAATCCTAATTTATGTTTAAAATAGGATTTCTAACAGCAAATTCCTATATACTTTTTGTTATAAGAAAGAGACACTGTTTAACCATACACAACTGGGTTTAGTTTAGTGGTTTGAGAATGATGAGGGGGTAGGACAGATTTTATTTCTATCCCAGGTAATATTTTGGTTTCCTCTGCCTTCTTTTAGCATCATTGGTCCATCTGCAACACAAGAGTACTACTTATTTACTTGAGAATGAAAAATGCTGTCAAAATGTAACATTTTTATTTATGCTACAGATATGATCTTCTTCCATTATTTCTTTAGGCAGCTGGACAAAGTCCTTTGGGTGCTACCAGGTTGTTAACAGATTAATAACATGGATAACAATGAAATTTTAGTTATAACTGGCCACAGCTGCTTGTTCATAATTCTGAGGGCTTTTTTTTTGCCCTGCTGAGGTTTCTATTGTTGTTTTTGAAATTAATTTTCTTTCTGACTGGCAGGAAAAAAAGTTTTAAATGAGTTTTCCATAGAAGCCTACAGAAAGAAACCTCTGTAGTGGTTCTATTAAAATATGCCTCACCAGTCCAACCTTGCAGCATTCCAATGACACAGTGAATTTCTCTGGGACACCAAAGGGTGGATATCTTTGTTTTTCCTTTGAAGGATCCATGGAAGGACTCCGATGTTGTACTTGTTAAGAGATTTAGAGGCGCTCAGCTGTGCCTTGTTTCTTGCAGTACCCCAGGGGGGTGATTATCTTTGATTATCTCATGATAAGAGCCTCCTTGTCATAATTTACATCTTAATTTATGTAATTCTCCCTTTAATAATGATGTCTCTTTAATATCAATTAAAACTTTATGACATTAATTTAATGGGAATCCTGGATGTTCCTCTTTCCTAGCCCAGTTTTTGAAACAGGTGCTTTAAGACAAGATTGTTTTCTGGATATATTAGGGCATTGAAAAATTTGGGCTTTGATCAATTAAAATATCAGTTGCAAGGCTAGAACCAGGGCCTGTAAAAGATAAGGGAAAAGCTTTCCAAGGCATTCATCAAGCCTCTACCATACTTTCATAGAGCAACTCATTGCCTTTGTGGAGCCAGTTGAGGAAAAGTATGTCTTCCTGAAACAGCAGAGGATCTGAGAGAGATGACACACACTAGGAAGGAATTGGCATCTCATGCTCTTCTCCTATTTACTATTTATTTAAATAAAATCATTAAACTAGAAAATAGTGAAATAAATGGATGTGATATGGAAGAACAGGCAAATGTAAGCAAAATAACACTAGATTTCTGACTGATTGGCTACCAGAAGTGAGTTGGAAGAAAATGGCCCAAGGACCAAGACCAACACCCCAAGTGTTTTGGCTTCTGACTCAAAAAGAGGGTGGAGCTGCTGTGTCTTAGTGAGACTAAAGATAGCACCATCTCTTTGAAGTGATAAACTATAAAAGCCCATTTCATTCCACTTCTTCAATTAAAGAGGATGTTTTCACAGAGGGTGGATTTCTCGGCTGATTCTCTATAAGGCTTTTGAGAGTCGTTCTACAAAAGTGTTTACTGGCCTTGGAAACAGCATCACACGTTCCTGCCAGCCTTTTTTCCTCCAGGCTACCCACTACCTCTGAGTACATCCTTCTTCCAAACCAGTCTTCATGATAAATTGTTGGAGAGATGTATACCTCCCCTGTGTCATGACCTACAATCACCACAAAATCTAGTTTGTCCATTGTGGGTTTTGCTCTTCCTTTTCATGTGTTATGTTTTCTCCTGCCTCACTGATATACTTCTTGTTCTGATAGACTCTGTAGTCAGCCAGAGCTTTGGAGAAAGCCTAGCTTAAATGCTTCATCCTAGTCCTAGTCACACAAAAGGGTTTTGAATCTTGGCAGTCAGGTTTTTCTTAGAACGTAAATTAGGATGATTAACTTTGTAGAGCAGGAAAATTTCCTGCCTGCTGGACAAGAGAAGGTAATGAAAAGCAATCTGCTGCCTGTACATTCCAGGTGGATTCTTTCTTCCCAGGGAATGTGCCATTTCCTTTCCCTTTAAATGTCCAGCCTTAACTTCTGTCCAACAGCTTGGACAAAGCAAGCAAGAGATCACTGCCCTGAATGTGTTACTATCATTTAGTGCAAATGGGGAATTAAGCAGATGTCAGAATTTGCAAAGCAATAGCTTAGATCTGTCCTTCAGACAGGGTATATTGCCCCACAGCCTTGGCCTTGAATGCAGTCACGTCCTTGAGGCCCAGCCACTACATCCTGTGCTTATTAGGCTTGGAGATTGATATATTTCTCTGCGCTCTTAATTTCTTCATTGCAGGTTAGGGCCAAGACTAAATACTCCCAGAAGATACCAGCTACTCATCTCATCTCTAACACAGCTTTCAGGAACTTTGATGCAATCACTTGCACAGTGATCAGGACTTGTTCTGGCTGTCATCAAGGGCAAGGACAGTTTGAGTCACACTTATCAGGGTTTCCACAGTCCCTACCTTCTTGCCATTTCAGATTGAGATATTTAGATGTTCATAGTTTCCACAGACAGCCACTGATAGATACTTCAGCTGGATCCCACAAAAAAAAAAAAAAAAAAAAAAAAAAAAAAAAAACCAAAAAAACGTATATGAGGAAGAGTACTAGTCCAGTTTTGCTTCTGTGATCTTGTCACTATATTTGCTATAGGTGAATTATCAAGAGCTAGGTTTTAAGGTATTTGTATTCCTGCTTTCCTTTGGTTTCACTGTCTTCAGAGTTTTCAAAAAGTCATTCTCTCTGTTTCACTTCCCCAGCTGAGACAGATGGATAATTATGAAGGTGATGATGGGACTGGAGCGTCTCTTTCATATGAGGAAAGCCTGAAAGACATGAGGATGTTTACCCTGGAGAAGAGCAGACTGAGATGGGATCTTAGCAATGATTATCAATATCTAAACGGGGGGGGGGGGAGGTTGAGGAGTGTTCAAGCAGGTGGGGCCAAACTCTTCTCAGTAGTGCTGTGATAAGACAAGAGCAAAGGGCACAAACAAGAACGCAGAAGGTTTCATTTGAACGCAAGGAGAAACTTCTTTGCCTTGAGAATGGTAGAGCACTCCAGTAGCCTGCCCAGAGAGGTTGTGTAGTCTGATCTAGGTGTATCTGTGCTATAGCAGGGAGGCTGAACTAGATGATCTCCAGAGGACCCTTCTAATCCCCATCACTCTGTAATAGCTTTTTCCCCTTGAGGAAATGAGGTATATGATGGTGATATGTAGATGAAAGATAAATGCTGTGCTTGGTGTGCAGCTCAGGTGAGCTGGGGAAATCCCTGAGCTAGAATTGTACAGATAAGTGTAATTATCAGTCCTCATAGAATCATGGGATGGTAGAGGTTGGAAGGGACCTCTGGAGATCATCAAGTTCAGCCCCATTGCTAATGCAGGGAAGACTATATCAGGTTCCACAGGAACATGTCCAAACAGGTTTTAAAAGTCTCCAGAGAAGACTCCACAACCTCTCTGGCAGCCTGCTGCAGTGCTCTAGCTCATGGTGAGCTTGTTGTCCACCAGTATTCCTATGTCCTTCTCTGCAGAACAGCTTACCAGCAGGTATGCTGAGGGTGCACTCCGTGCCTTCATCCAGGTCCTCAGCAATATTCACCCTCTTTAGTGTGTGCAGTTTGCTGCCATTGCTGGTGGGATGTTCTAGACATTTTATCTGTTTTGCTCTGCACAGGCTGAGATTGCAACTTCTCTCCAGTCCCTCTTGGAAATAGCTTCATCACTTAGCTGAAGCCACCAAGTTTCTAAGGCAAAGGTGTTCTTTCTTTTTGCACTGATCTCATTTTCTAAGTGGAAGGAGTTTTTGTACACTGACTTGTTTCTGTTTCTTCATTGTTGGAGGTAAAATTTCAGGAGTGATGATTTCTTTAATAGCTATAACAAAACCTTGCAGAATTTCACCAAGCTTCTGCCTCAGGCCAGCCTAAACCTTGGGTGAATTTGCCTAAGATAATGTGTAAACTAAGCATCTTCTTGAGCTTTGAAGAGGTACCCAAAGGCTCTGTGAAGAATGTTCCAGCTGCAATTACCTCTTAAACATATTTTTATATATAAATGAATACTGCCCTGCAATAACAAAATAATAGAGAAAAAGTGAGATCAAAGGACAGGAGGAACGGTAAAATCTGACTCAGGGAGGCTGTAACTCAAGGTAGGGTAGCCAAACAATGACCAATGTGGGGCATCAACACTCATGCAAAAGCTGACTTGTTCTGATTCATGAAGCAATGATTTTATGACACTTCTGGAAATATTAATGTGTTCAAAAACTCCTTGGGGTTTAGTCTTCACAAACAGTGCTCCATTAGTAGCCATCTGCATTACAGTCATGAGAAGATCCTCCAGCCACACTTTTCAGCCAAGGCTTTACTGTGCCAGGTGCTGTACATATGCACACAAGTATATTTACACACATAAACAGTTCTTATCTCCAAAGAATTTACTTCATTAACAAGGCAGAAAGGGTCTATAAGAATCACTGTGCTGGGGACTGTAGCATTTGGCAGTGGGACTTGTGAAGAAATGTTTGGGTTCACTGAAGAGATGCTGGTGAGACCAGGAGCAGCAGCTAGATCAGAGGAGTCTGTAACCACAAGACCTGTCAAAACAGGGTGCTGCCCAGGTTGGACCTGGCCTTGGAATGGCAATGGCAGTTCCTACAACCATCTCTACTCTTTTATTTAATTTCCCAAATCTCCTCTTCTTGCTGGCTCAGCCGACATTTTCCCCAAGCAGAGGTAAAATGAAGCTAATCTCTTTTTCTCCAGAGATGTTTTCAGGCCTATTACTTGAAGAGGCCAGTCTCTGTTTCTGAAATGCTGCTTGTTTCCCCCAGGTGGGTTTACAGTGAGAGCTGAACATTTGACCTTCATCAACTCACCTTTCCACATGTCCTTCCCTTTTCCTCACCCTGCTATTCTTGAGGCTCTTGACAGCTCTATCATGGGACAGAAAGGAAGTCATCTCCTCCCTTCCACAGATATCCTTCCAGTATCATGCACAGCCAGTGCCAGCTTCAGTCAAGCTTCTGGTGGCAGTGTTTGTGGCACTGACCTTGTTTTCCACCATCTGTCTCTTCATTTGTAAGTAGCCATTCCACTTTCAAAAAGTTGGCATGGGTGTTGCTTAGTAAGTTTTATACTAAGAGAACTGCTGGGTCTGAATGAAGTCCCAGAGCTCCTGCCTCTCTGCTGGGTCCCAAACTAGGTCCAAAGCCTGCACACTGGCATTCCTTAGTCCATGTTGTTGTCTACATGGTCTCTGGCATTGGTTTTGTTCTGGCTGCACGCTCTCACTGCATGTTCTCAGGTGTGATTTGAGAGATAGCAGAGGGACCATTCTCAACCTGCAGTTTGTGTGTAGGAATCATGTTTGGGAAGGAATTTAATTACATGGAAGGCTCTGTGAATTATCTATGCCAGTTGGCCTCCAGGCCAGAGGACAGTTTTTGGCTATTTTATTTACTAATTAAGATATGACCTCACCATATTTAATTTTTCTCAGATGTTCTCAGCCAGCTGCATATCCTTCTCACCCTAGCATCCTATCCATAACCCCTACTAGCACTGCTTCATATCCCACCTTTGTAATAACCCAGTCCTAGGATACAGACAGTTCTTTTCCATCAGCTTTGATGGTTATACAGCTCCCACTTGTTGTCCCAGCTCAGTCCTTTTGCTGTACTTGGGTCCCCAAGCTGTATTTCTTCCTACCTTTGGGCAGCTGGCAGCTGATCCAGTGGAGAAATACTATTCAGCCAAGTATTACTCACCACTTCTGCTACCCAGGGAGGACACCTGTGAATTCCTGGCTTAAAAAAAAAAAAAAAAAAAAGGCAGAGTGGAGGTGTGAAAAAGGTTCTTAGTGTTCTTACCACCATGCCTGCTTTTCTTCCCAAGATCATCTTCCCTTCCCAGTGCCCTGCTCAACATTTCACTTTCTTTTTGAACTACAAGTCTGAACCTTTATCTATTTTTTTGTTGTTTCAGGTTAGTAGTACACAGGCAGAAATCCTGAAGTGCTCTGTCAGAGGGCTATTAATAATTCATGCATGTCTTATAATTCATGATTTAGAAGGAGGAGGAAAAATAAAACCCTTCCCAAGTAGGAAAAAACATAATAATAATCAAATGTTCCATTGAAGGAGAAAACCATAAGACTCTGGGGTACCTGCAGGCTTTGCATCTGATTACTGTTTCTCATAATGAAAAGAAAAGTCTGCAATAAATTAAGAGCTGAGAATACTTCTGATTTAACAAAAAGCATATTGGGCAGAAGACAAAATACAGTTGTGCTAGGTGTTTTTTTTTCTGGACTGTGAGGTCTTAGGCAAATCAATTCCCTTTCTAGTCTGTGTTTACCTTGATTACATAGAGCACCAGATCTTTGGGTCAATGTTTTGTGGGTGGATGGAACTTCTCACGTTGCCTGCAGTGTGATTTGAGGCCTTTAGAGTACTCTCACAATGTACCTGTTAATAATTCATGATAGTTAATGTATTCAGTGCACTTTGTTTCTCTTTGCCTCCAAAGGTGGTTAAGGAGTGAGTACAAATAAGAATTAATCTGCACCATTTCTGGTAACTCTGGGAATGGTTGAGCCCTTATTTAACGTTATCTTCCCAGTAAGCTGCTTAAGAGTTTTAGATTAATCAGAATACTTTTTCAATTAGTCTTCTATTTCAAGGACTCTTACTTTGCCTCTTTATTATTCATCTGCCAGAGATGGGAATCAACTTACAGCAAAGATACTAGCAGTCTGAATAGCAAAAGCTAGCTGGTAGCCTGTCCTCTTGAGGACTATGTACTTAACAGAGTGACCTGAGAGACACTGAGTATCCTCTCTATGCTGATTCCAGATCCTCTCTCCTTAGTAGCTCCTGCCAGCCAAATCACCACTGTGTTAAGATGAAAGACTATCAACACACAGCCAGCTAAGGTTGATGAGTCAGGGAGGGTCTGGTCCAAAATAGGCCTTGTAGAGGAACAGGGCTGGGGAAATACGGAGTTGAAAGGGATGGAGGATGAAAGTCAATTAATAAAATATCCACAGCATAACTAGAGAATGAGGGGATAGGAGAAGCAGAAGAAAGGGTGAATTTTGTCCAGATGTACTTGAAGTGTATTCATAAGAAAAAGGGAATAGTTTAGGGTTAATAGAACAAAACATGACTATGACAGTTGGCAGAAGTTGAGCAGAGAAAATAAATACAGGTGGTTGACAGAAAAAATGTCTTAACAGTACAGTCTATTGGATTAATCTAATCTCAGTAAGAAAGTGAAATACTGTTGCTTGGCTTTCTTTAGTTTCTAATTAGCAAAGAACTAAAAATCTCTCTGAAAGAAATCTTTCTGTTGTGTTCTACCAGGCCCTGGATTATGCAATCAGATTTCCATCTTTCTACTTCTTCTTACTACTTGTGGTAAGCCCTCCAGCCAGTAAAAACAGGGGTGCTATCAAAACCAGGAGTGAAAAACAGATTATAGTCCTCCAATCCCAAGCCTTAAGCACTGAACCCACATTTGCTGATCATCTGGCCAAAATGAGGGCACAGAGAGAATCCATATTTTGATATGAAAGCATTCTGTCCAAGGAGAAGGTTTCAGGCAATAGAAGCAAAGCTCTCATCTCCTGTGATCTCTCATGATCTACAATGGTGCACTCTCTGTGCTCAATAAGAAACATGAGGGGCTTGAGACTGCTTCCTCTGAGTTTCAGGAATGGACTCTAGCTCCAAAAATCTTAAAGGCTGAGCCAAGTAATGCATTTTGGAAGTTGTGTCCTGGTATATCTTCTATTCCAGCAACCTCAGGCTTATTTCCTGACCCCAAGGGCAACTGACAAGGCTTGGCCAAGGTCATGTTATTGAACTTCTCAGCCTCCAAAACATCAGGGAAGTTGCATCAGTACTACCTTTTACAAAGACCCCCTTTCCTGAGAGCTGTCTAGAATACGGCTGGCTGTTGCAAGTTAAAAGCATGTCTGGGATCATTTGAATTGCTTAAGTTACGAAGCGGAGAGTTGACTCTTTGTGGTGTTTAATTGATCAGAATTTATGTAGTGTACTGGAGCCTTTGTCACCCTGACATATGTGTTTGAAAATTAAAAAAAAAAGAAAAGAAAGAAAACTTTTCATAGGTTCATAGAATGGTTTGGGTTGGAAGGACCATAAAGATTACCTAGTTCCAACCCTCTCGCCATGGACAGGGACATGTTCCTCTAGAACAGGTTGCTCAAGGTCTCATCCAAACTGGCCTTGAACACCTTTAGACAGGGGGCATCAATGACCTCCCTAGGCAACGTGTTGAGTGTCTCACTACCCTCACTGTAAAGAATTTGTTAAAAGAAAAATCTGGAAGCCTTTAAAAAAACCAAACCAACCAAACAAAAAACCACAGAAAAAAGCCCAACAAAACCCCAAGCCCAAATACAAAACAAAAAAACAAACCCAACAGATCAAACAAAACCACCAACAACAATGAATATCTTGGGCATTTCTTGTCTCTGTCCTGAACTTCTTCATCCAACAACTTCCAGGAAAATGGAGGTCCATTTCCAATCCTGCACTGCTGCAGCAAAAGCCTTCTTTGTGAAGTCCAGTTGAAAGCTAAACTAATGTGTCACTTAAGAACCCTTTAAAGAGGGCTTTTATGCCTTTCAAAGATGTAATTGAAGCTTATAAAAGTCTTTATAAATTTATATGTGAGCAAGATATTGAGCAGTCTGAAGAAACAGCTTATGCCATGGCACGGCGCAGCATGGCTGCAGGCTAGATATGGCTGCTCCAAATGCCAGCGCTCCCTACATTATCATGAAAATATGAATCTCTATTCATATTAAAACAAGTTTTCATTGGGAGAAAAAATAAATTGTCATAACATGATTAAGTGACTTTAAAAGTTTCTTCACATTATGCATAATTTTTCACAAGAGGAGAGCATTAGAATAATCTGCAGTCGGGCAGCACCTCGCGGCGAAGGGGACTCCAAACGCATTGCAGCTGCGTGCACCAGAAGGAAGTTTGCCTCTTGTTCCTTTTCATTTGCTTTCCCCTTATCACTGCAGAAGCCTGGGATGTGCTCAGCACCACTCTTGTAGTTCAAGTCTTTTATTGCTTCCCTCTTCTCTAGTCTGCTGCAGAGGGAAAGATTAACTTTCTTCTTTATAGCCTTAATTCTTAAATCTGGTCTAATATCCTCTCCTGTAGTGCATGCATTCAGTTGCTGCAAACCCAGCCGCTGCTGCTGCTGGGTTAGTGTGAAAAGAATAGCAGACCCCCTACCTCCCTGTCTTTGAGTCTTGAGGAAAGTTAAAATGGTTACTCTAGTTTTGGTTTTCCGTTGATGTTTACTTACTGTGGAGCCTTCCTATGAGCACCCGCCTGCTGTGAAACACCCTCACAGTCATACTTCCTCTCCCAAAGTGTACATGCTCAGTTGCTCTCTGATCATGTATCAGAGGATCACAGGTTGTTGAGGGTTGGAAAAGACCTCTAGAGATCAGTGTGCAAACCCCCTGCCAAAACAGGATCACCTGGGAAGGATGCACAGAAATGCTTCCAGGCAGGTCTTGAATATCTCCAGAGAGGGAGACTCCACAGCCCCCCTGGGCAGCCTGTTGCAGTGCTCTGACACCCTCACCATAAATAAGTTTCTCCTCATTTTGAGGTGGAACCTCCTGTGTTCTAGCTTGTACCCATTGTTCCTTGTCCTACTACTGGGCATCACTAAAAAGAGCCTGGCACCTTCATCCTGAACACCCAACCCTCAGATATTTATAGATGCTAATAAGATCCCCTCTCATCCGTCTCTTCTCAAGACTCAACAGCCCCAGTTCTCTCAGTCTTTCTTCATAGAAGAGATGTTCAAGTCCCACAATCATCCTCATGGCTTTCCATTGGACTCTTTCCAGCAGATCCCTGTCTCTCTTGAATTGGGGGAGCCCAAAACTGGACACAGTATTCCAGCTGTGGTCTGTGTACATGATTATTCACACCGAGCGCAGCTTACACACTCATTAGGCCTCATTGCCCAGCCCTCCCAGGGCTCTGGTGGCAAAATGTAGAAGGCAAATATGAAATCATTGTCAGTTGACTGTTCACTTAACCAACACATCAGCCAAACTTCAGAGATTCAAATCTTCCTGTTAGCCCACAGAGGTGGTAGATACCCCGTCCCTGGAAACATTACAGGTCAGTTTGGACAGTACCCTGAGCAGCCTCATCTAGTTGAAAATGTCCCTACTTACTTCAGGGAGGTTGGACTAAATATTTAAAGGTCCCTTACAACCCCAAGTGTTCTGTGAGTCTGTATTTCTGGCATCTAAGCCATCCTACCAAAGCAGCCAAGAAAAAATTAGGTTCCCAGTGGAGGACTTCTTTTCACTGCAGCCTGGGATATTGGCAGAGATCCTGCACAGGCTTATGATTATATGACACAAGATGTTTTCACAAGCCTTCCCCCCTCAGCTTGATCATTGTCTAGGGTGTTTCTGGTTGCAAGGAGATACATTTACGACTGAGGCAACATTTTCTATCCTTACCATATATTTGCTTGTGAGGAGCCTGTTGGATACTTCCTGTTGTATGGATACTTCCTGTTGTATGAAACCAACAGAGAACCACAAGGATGAATAGGGGACTTGAGCATCTCCCCTATGAAGAGAGACTGAGAGCCCTGGGGCTGTTTAGTCTGGAGAAGAGAACACTGAGAGGGGATCTGATCAATGTCTATCAATATCTGAGGGGTGGGTGTCAGGAGGAGGGGGCCAGGCACTTTTCATTGGTTCACAGTGATAAGCCAAGGAACAATGGGTTCAAACTAGAACACAGAAGATTTCACCTCAATATGAGGAGAAACTTCTTTGCAGTGAGGGTGACAGAGCCCTGGAACAGGCTGCCCAGGGGGGTTGTGGAGTCTCCTTCTCTGGAGACTTTCCAACCCCACCTGGATGCATTCCTGTGCAGACTACCCTAAGTGATGCTGCTCTGGCAGGGGGGTTGGACCTGATGATCTCTTGAGATCCCTTCCAAACTCTGATATACTGTGAGACTGTGATTGACCCAAGCCAGATATGCCAGCTGCAACTCACTGTCATGACCATTGTATTATTAGTCCTAAAATTCATATTAATTGGTAAAGGACTGCAAGTGAGCAATGGAAGTACAGCAAAAACATGTCCAGAGTACTTGCATCCAGATGTGGGGTAAGTGGAGCCTGACAAAATGGTTCTCTGCAGATCTTTGCTGTGTTTGCACTGCAGAGATGTTTGAACTCTGCTTACCATCCACCTCCCAGCTCAGAATTTGTATCTGATTATATTTTTCCTTAAATTACCAGCCTGATTTTAGAACAGAAACGAGATTAGGAAGCCAGGGGTAGCTAAGTGAAAAGGTGCTTTAAATGAAGCCATTTTAGCTTGTCAGTCACAATCCTCTCTGCTCCTGGGAGACTATCTCAGTCATATCTATGCTCCAATACCTGAAGGGATCCTACAGGATGGCTGGAGAGGGACTTTTCATAAGGGTGTCTAGCAGCAGGTCAAGGGGGAATGGTTTTAAACTGAGGGAGAGTAGGGTTAGACTGGACTTTAGGAAGAAGTTCTTCAGTACAAGGGTGGTGAGGTTCTGGAAGTGGTTATCCAGTGAGGTTGTGGATGCCCCCTCCCTGGGGGTGTTCAAGGTCAGGCTGGATGAGGCCTTGAGCAGCTGAGTCTAGTTGAGAGGCATCCCTGCCAATGGCAGGGTGTTAGAGTAGATGATCTCTAAGGTCCCTTCCAATCTAGGCCATTCTGTGATTTGCATTTAGAAGGCCTATCTCATTGTGGATACTCAGGATCAGGGGCAAAGATGTAGTTATTTTCAAAAGGTCTGAGCCTGCAAAAACTTGCTGGCAGTAAGGGTTCATAACACAAGGCAGATCTGAATCATGTCCTTGGTCTCCCAACAAAGATACACACACTTACTGAAACCAACTGAAAAGTCTTAATTCTTGGCAGTTAAAAGAAAACAAACTGGGTTTGGGATCAGCATCAAACCTGTGAAGTGTTTGAAATGGCCATAATTTGGATTTAGCCTCCATTTGGTTAATAATAAATTGGACTGTTGATACAAACATTTGGTGTCCCATTTGAAATGTGATGTTGTAGTGTTTCCTGTTTTAAAAGAGGGATAATCAGAGTGGATTATTACCCAAATGTATCAAACAGAAAGCATTTAGATCTCAACACAGTGCCTGCCTTCATACACGCAAATATGGACCCTTAGGATAAGTAAGTTAATGATAAACATAAACATGAGAGGTAATATTTGTTCTTCTCAACACTGCTGATTGGTTTAATAAATCCTTTGTGGCCCATCTATGTTGAGCAGCTCTGCATAATGCACTTGAGCTAAATTGCAGAAGAGGTTTTTTGCAGTCACAATTGGCAAATTGTGACTCAGACTGTAAAGTCCTATCCAGTAATCCTGCCATATTTCTAAAGCAGATTGCTGCTTAATTGAAACCTGCTTCAATATCAAAATGTAGCCTTTTCAATGAGTCATCCTTTTTTTTTTTTTCCCTCTTTTCTTCCCTTACAGTTTGTAAAGGCTTCCAGCAGTTTAAAGTGAGGGTTAATTTTGCATTAAGACAATTGCCTCCTAGTTTCTTTCAAATAAAGCCAGGGGAAGTTGAGAGGAAGGCTCTTTCCTCTGGTAATGAAGCTCTCTGTGTTAATGATGTGTGCCGGCTCCCTCAGATCCTCTGAATTAGAAATACTCGTGTGTGTGAGAGCTACTCTGCTCCATTAACATTAAGGAGAGGTAGATTGGTGGCTATTTAGGGCACAGTGAAATCACTGGCTATTTAGAGCAAACAGAAATGGTGCTAATTGTGGCTGGTAATTCTATTAGCAGAGCACTTCCATTTCTGGTGCCTCCTTTGGCATATAGGTGAATAAAACAAGCACACTGACATCCTTTCAAGGGGAAAAAGCTCTCAGGCTCATGGTTGTCCTGTACAAGTTAACCTCTACACAGAGCTACAAAGTTTTTCAGGTTTCCCAAGTATTTGGTTTAGCTGGCTGGCACTCTGTCAGGAGTAGGGTATATGTTTGTGGGTGGCAACATAATGAGCAAGGTACCTAAAAGTCGAGGACAAGGTATTCTAGGTCAAGGAAAGGCCAGAAATTTCAGGCCACAAGGTGTCTGCTGCTTCCTTTCCTTCCTGGATAAAAAAGAAACTTCAAGGTGAAGGTCAGGGAATCCAGACTATTGTGGTATGAAAGAATTCAAAGCCTTCTTCTTCAGAAAGGCTTTCCAACATGAAAAAAATGGCATTTTCAAAACAAAGATTTTACAGTGAAGGCTCCCTGTATCTATCTCTGCAACAGTTGGACTTGATGATCTTAAAGGTCTTTTTCCAGCCCAGATGACTCTATGATTCTATGACCCCAAAGACTGAGAACAATTAACTGAAGAAGAAAGTATGTCTGAATCATCCAGAAGTCTATCCTGTCTTTGAAGTCTAGGGAGTGAGGACTTGTAGCTATACTAGGAAAGACATATTTCACTTAACAACCATCTGGAAGTTATCTGTCTAGTTTAAGATATATATTTGGGGTGCTTTTATAACCTCTGATCTGTATTGGTGTCCAACACAGTTGGATTCACAATCTGTGACTCACTGGCTAATGAATTCACATTCACTACTTAGTGAGTCATAGAATCATAGAGTGGTTTGAGTTGAAAGGGGTATTAAAGATCCTCTAGTCCAACCCCTGTCTCACAGGGAGGGACAGCTTCCACTAGATCACATTGTTCAGAGCCCCATCCCACCTGACCTCCTTGAACACTTCCAGGAATGGGTCATCCACAAGTTCTCTGGGCAACCTGTTCCAGTGTCTCGCCACCCTCACAGGGAAGAATTTCTTCCTAATGTCTAATCTAAAACTATATGGCTAGATTGGAATTGCCACCTAACCCCCTGACAGATAAAGAGATGACATGTATTCCTCCCTATATCTCAGTAGGATTACCCCTTCCAGCTTTTCTTCTCTGTCTTTACAACTTCTTGGCAGCACTGCAAAGAAGTCCCTGAGAAAAGGGATTCAAGATATATCACCAGACTTCTCCAGCAATGAAAACTGAAATGAGTAATGAGCAAAACCACATGGACTTAGTTTGCACAGAGGGTGGACATGAGTCTTTGTCACTTGCTGTGGCATTGTGTACCTTTGTAACCCAGTAAAGCACTTTTCTCACGTGCAGGAGAGGATAACGTTGCACCACATTATGTGTGGTGTGCTTCTGCTGCTCGAAAAGTTCTCCTGAATACCTGTGCAGGTGCTGATGACTCTGGTAGTGATGTGCTTGTAGTCATTTGCTTGCTTAATTAGCAGCCTAATATCCTGGTCCAGTTAATGCCTGTAAGAGGAGGCTTATTAGTAGTACAAAAGCTGTTTAAGCCTTATAAACTCCTTCCAGTCAGTTTCATTGGTCTGCCAATATCTTCTGGTTGAGTGATTCTTTGCTGATTCACACTTCTCCTGTTTCCCATCACTGTTTCTCAGCTGAGTGTTTCTGTATAACCAGAAAGTCCTTTGCCAAACTGACAGCCACCAGAATAACAAAACAAAACCAGAACTGATGCCAAAGTGACAGCCACCAGAATAACAAAACAAAACCAGAAGTGATTTTAAAAGAGAAAAACAAACAAACAAAAAAAAAATTAATCTGCAGGGAAACCTCTTCCATGTTGACTGCTGTTGTAATTATGTCTTGTCTGCAAAGCAGCAAGGGGAAAACCAACCAAAAATTCGAGTACAAACAGGCAAATTGCAGGATGACATGAGTTTTAGCACTGTCTGTCTTGGGTAAGTAAGCTATATCCAGTCTGAAGGGTTGGGTAATATGCTGAGATGTCTAGTTGTAGGGTAATACTCAAATATTTAGAAATACCATTTTAGAGATGCATAGAAGAAGAGGTTTTTTTGAGCTTATGGTCAGCTCAAATGCCAAAACTGACAAAGTGGACTAAAGGTGAAACTGACAACTCACCTTGCAGCAGCACTTGATTCATGTATAAATCTGCTGCATTCCTCTTCATGGCAGAATCATGGCCCCAGAGTGCCTTGGCAAGCCAGCGACCTTTCTGCTCAGCTGAGGATTAGATCTGTGGTCCTGAGATGTGTATCCCTAGAAATTCACCATGTATAATGTGGAGAATCAAAGAAGTAGGAAAAAACTTGTGAGTTGCAGTTGTGCAGCTGCAACACCAATTTTCTTTGTAAGCCTGTCCACTCTTGGCAGGGCCAGGAATGGGAGATGCTAGAGCTGATGGGGTAAGACCTCTGCTAATAATTCCATTAGAGCTCCTCCTCAATCTTTGTGACACAGTCAACCATGTGCCAACTGCTGTCATCCTCAGGGCGTGGAATAATCTGTGGCAGTTGCTACTGAGAAGATATGGGATGCATCAAATTCTCAGACAAGCTTAGGCAGTCTTTGCATATGTGTGCAGTAAGGTGACATGGAGAAAGTTCTTAGCCAATTTCTTCCCAATTTTTTAAATCAAATTTCAATTTTTTACTATGGAAGTCTTGTCACTCACTTTCATTTAGGCCATGGAGAAACATCAGCTTCAGAGAATATTTTAGACCACCTCACATCTGACCTCCTGTGGAGGGGCTTGATGCTCCTTGTTGCCTCTAGAAAAAGAGATGACCTTCTCAGTGGCATTCCATGTGTGAAGCAGTAACACAGCATAGATAAGAAGATGATAGTTTCAGCCATGCTTTCCATCATTTTCAAGAGCTATTGTAGTAATTCATGATGCTGAAGACTGGGGGTAGGACCTTTGTTCTGAACAAATGGCTTGTGATCATTTGTCCCTGGTCAGCCAGACATGAAGATGTTCCATGGTTGAACCTCAGAAGGGTTAGCTGTATTTCAGCTGTATCTTTTCCTTCAGGTAGTTCTTTGCCTTCAAGAAAGCAGTTCCTGAAAGCAGAGCATTGCTCTATGTCTTCCTTTCCATCTAAGGGAAACAGTAATCATAGCAGTAAGAGAATGTTTTGGCCAAATGCCCAAATAATCAAGATCAGTTTAGCACAATTGAAAGTCTATGTGCAGGAAAAAGACAGAGCTTGTCCCTGGAGGGCAATTCAAGGTGGGTGATTATACCCATCCCAGCTTCACTGTATTATTTCCTATGCTCAGTTGAGCAATGCCTCCAGAGGTTGTACCTCTAAAGGGTTTATGCCCAGGAACGATATCATTGCTACTGTTGATGAGTTCAGTGAGGCTTTTTTTTTTTCTTTGACTACATTGGACAGAAATGATGAGTGCAAAGTTCCAGTGAAAAAGAATTTTAAATTCTCATTTGGATGCTCAGTAGAACTGAAGTACTAGAAGTTCTCCCAGGCTTTTACTAGGCTGCAGCAGTGCCAGCTTCGTTCTGATGCTGATCTGGACACAGAGCAGCTTTATGAATTATATGTGAGTTTTGCACCTTCAGCCTTGATGAAACTGTTGGCCACTCAAATGTCAGTGACTAATCAGAAAAATCTATCAAATTTCACGCAGATGAAGATGAAAAGTTGAACCGGAGGCTTATGAGCCTGATGGATGAGGAAATACTCTGATGGTGTAGGAACTGGTACCCTGGCTGTTGTCATTGCTCTGCTCTGGCACAAGCTTTGCTCCTCTGTGCCTTTTTTCCTCCACCTTCTGTCTCTCTTTTTACAGCACTTCAGGCAGAGATCATTTCTTACTATATTTGTAGGGAAGTACACAATTAAGTCACATTCTGAAGGAGAGCCAGCATAGGTTACTGTAATTCAAATAAACCCAGAAGTGTAAAGGTTGCAAAATGACAGAGCTCAGTGAAGAAATATGATTATATTTCTTTTTTTTTATTTCTTCAGAAAAAAGGCTCCAAGCATTCCCTATAATTTAACTGTGACTGACAGTAGGAATAAGACAACCACAGTCAATTATGTACCTGATACTTTATCAGACCTCTATGGCTGGATGGTTCTCCTCTCGGATAAAGAGACTTACACTTTGACATTTGACAACCCTTTGGTCAACAAGTAACTCCAGGTAACATGGGAACTTTTTATTGTTTCAGAGTTGTCTTTGGAAGAGATAATCATGCTTTCACCTTCCTGGGTGAACAGAGAGAGGAAAAGTGTTAAGTGCATTGAGAAAATCT
This sequence comes from Indicator indicator, assembly GCF_027791375.1. Classification (NCBI taxonomy): domain Eukaryota; kingdom Metazoa; phylum Chordata; class Aves; order Piciformes; family Indicatoridae; genus Indicator; species Indicator indicator. The sequence continues at coordinate 32,642,466 of NC_072018.1, forward strand.
CTCTGTACTTTGAGGCAGGGCTTAGGTATAATGACCTAGTCCCTGAAGCTCTCAGTAGTAACTTGAAGCAGAAAGATGATTTTGGACATCTTAGATGAAAATTCATTGTGGTGCTTAGGAATCAACAAAATTTGTACTGCCTTAAAGCATTTTTTAAAGAATTGTTCCTCTGCACCTGTTAAAATTGATGAGGGGATTTGATTTTATGTGAATTCACTGTGACCTTCTACTTAATTTTCCATCACTTTTCCATGTTGCCAACATGCATTGTGCAAAAGAATGTGTTGTCTGTGAGAAGCACCATCCCCTCTATCCCTTTATACTGCACTCCATGGAGCTCTAATTACAGACAGGCTTATTTTGGTTCCCTTTCCTCTAGCATTAAGTGACATTTAGCAACTCCACGACCGGGAATTACTTGCTGTCGGAACACAAGGATCTTCCTGGCCATTCTGAGGTTGTGGTGTCCTGTGGGACAAGGACTGGGCAGCTACTCCAATCATTGCCTTCGTATGGATGTCATAGGAGCTGTGACTGGTATCTTGACACCAGACTCAGGAAGCAGACTGGGTAAAGGATGAAGTGTACCTTTTTGTTCAAGAATGGTGGCAGAGCTGATACCTTTCAAGTTTAAACCTACATAAGGCCTTAGACATCAGGCCATCTTTCAATAAGTGAGAAGTCCTTCAAAAAGGCAAATACATGCACATCACCTAGGGTGGATCACACAGGAATGCATCCAGGCAGATTTTGAAAGTCTTTGCAGAAGAAGACTCCACAACCTCTCCACACATCCTGTTAGAGTGTTCTGTATCTAGAGAAAGAGGAAAAATATTTTGAACATTTCAGTTTACTAACAGTGTAAACTTGTTCTTTCAAATATAAAATTCAACTCTTTTTCAGTTTGCATATCCTGAACTGCAATTTCATAAAGAGGACAGCTTGGGAAAGATCTGAAGATGACACCTTGGTCCTTTTAATGCTGTTGAAAATAAGGGAGATGACAATCTTGGAAACACTGGGAAAAAGTAATCTGGACAGCATATGTCACTCTTGCATCACAGATACTTTCTTGTCCTTCTCTTACCTTCCTGCCATCCTGATTTTTATCATAGGAAGAACTCATGGTTGTTTCTCATTTTAATACAGAAAGAAACAATCATTCAAAGTACATGAGGGGAAATCTGTGAAAACACCTAACATATATAATTCATGCTATGAACATTTTCTGCAAGGACTTTAATAGCAGTTTGATCAATAATTCAATGTTGGGTACCTAATATCTAATGCTGTAGGTAGGGCAAAAGTCTGAAACAAACGGAGTAGATTCGTAGCTCTGGTGTGCCACTTAATTTCTCTCCTCATCTCTGTGCAGGATGAGAGGGCGACAATAATTAGCCATCAGAGCAGACCCATGGCATGTGGTGGACTTTCCATCACTCAAGGTCCTTAGATGATGCTCGGATGTCTTTTCAGAGAAATGTGCTCCAGCTCTACATGAAGCCATTAGAAACCTCATGAGGCGAGATTCAGACTCTATAGGAGGTCAGGGAAGGCTGCCACAATAGTCCCTTCTGGCCTTAAAAACCTACCAGGCCACTCATTGACCTGGAGAGGACAACACTTTGAAGGTCTGGCCTTCAGAATGTGTTCCTGCCTAACTCCGCAAGCCTGAGTTTTTAAATTATTTGTTTATTATTTATATTTACATTTGAGTATATGAAATAATTAGCCAACTAATTAATCCCGTTTACAAGCTTTGTCGGATTCTTCAGCTGTCAGTCATGCTCGAGCCTGGGGCCGGCGTTGTCTCAGCTCCCTCCTTCATCTGACTTGGTCTCCATGGCTACAGGCTGCATCTGCTGACACCCCACTCTCTATTTACTGCTTAATTAAGAATTTCACGCTCAGCCCTTATCTGCTGCTAAGAACAAGAACACACTGTTAAGAAACTCCAAATTTAGGCTGCTGCACAAGGAAAGCCTTTCTTGTCCTCCTGCCTGCGTGGAGCCTCTTTAACTACCCTCTTGGCAACTGCGCTGCCACCCTTCAATCAAAAATCATTAAATGGGGCAGAGATAATGAGCATGTAGCATATCAAAAGGAGGATGTTTGCTCGGGCTAAAGAGGAAAAGCTGTAAGGGCCTATAAGCAGCCGCCACTTCAAAGGGAGAAGGGGCTGATAAAGAGTCATTTGTTCCTGTTTGACTTATGTAAAAGGTCTGGTATGTCGCAGCCCCGTCTCGCAGACGCGGGTCCCCCCTCTTCACGCTCGTGTGTCAGCAGTCAGGCAGCTGGGCGCAAACAGCATCAGCCCAAGCAGATAATAACTTGACTCCACACCCACAATGGGCGCTTGTAGGGGGTGGCAGAGGGAGGGCCGGGGGACAATGGGAAGACAATTATTGCAGCTGCTCGGGAGGGCCATAAGTCTTCCTGCAGAAAGTAGGCAGCTCTTGCAGGGCGGAGGGGGAGAGGGCTCCGGCGTATTAGTCATCCTCCGACTTTTGGAAGCGCTTGGCCGCCCCGGTGGGGTTTCGACAGCTGCTGGTGTACCGCCTGTTTCCAATAATTGTACATTCTGGCAGGGGTCAACTTACTTTTGACCCTCTGCTTTTGTGCCCGTCGAAAAGCCTTTTAGGGCAAACTGTGGGGAAGTGGCAGGGGTGCATTACATCCAAAATTAACGTCAGTAAATACGTATCAGATGCCAGCTCATTCACAAGCAGGCTCCTGGATTCACACAGCCTTTTTTTTTTTTCTTGCTCAGGCCTGCATAGGGGAGAAAAAGAGGGAGAAGGGGAGGGGAAAACCCCATGACTGAGATGATATTGTTATTCAAACGAAGTGAGCAGCTGAATGAAGGCACCTTGGCCAGCCTGACCAATTTGTGTCAGGCTCAGGCTTTCCCCATGTTCCCTTCCATCCAAAACTGCCTTGCGTCAGTCAAGTGTTTGTTTGTCTTTGAGGGAGAAAAAAAGGTCTGCCCAACACAAAAGGCAAGAAAATATACTGTATGGAGGGCATTGGAGGAGTTAAGTTGCCCTGATGCTTTGCACACTTGGAGTTTTGTAAATTAGTCTTGGGCATGGGACAATGCAGGGGATGCTGAATGGAGAGAAATAATTGTAATGGGGAACGTTTCTGCTATGTGGGCTACCTAAGCAGTGATCCTGTTAACAAAGATACTCACTGCTACCTACACAGACCAAACCCTGTTAACCAACCCACCAGTCCCTGTGAAAAGCATCTTTTCAGACCATTGACATTGAAGGACAGATAATCCCATGTTTCTGTTGGATGCTGGGTGGAAAGGAAATAAGGAAGCTTGAGGCATCCTGTGCCAGTCATTTCTACACCATCAACTTTGCTTTGACATTATTCAGTCTTGGTAGCATCATCCTGATTTTCTCTGAGGCACCCCATGTCCTGAGAGAAGTGTTTCTCAAAGGTCACTGAAGGGCCCTGAGCCTGCTGGATGGCTCTCCAAAATACTGTGGGTTGTGGCTCAGCTGTGTTTCAAAAGAATGATCCTAACATGACATGGCTATGCTGAATCAAAAAAAAAGAAATAAAAAAAGAAATAAGAAATCTTGTTTTAAGAAGAAAGGTGGAAAGAAATGCCACACTGGGATGTTTGGGATATTTTTAGGAGAAATATCCTGTCTAAATTACAATGATATTATGATCTTTTTAAGTCTGTTACAAATATGAGCATATGGTGCCACAGCATGGTACTGCTCCTTGGTTAAGGTCTCTGGGCAATATTGGAATTGGCTAAAAACCAGAGAGATATTTGCTTTTTGGTTTTTTTTTTCCTTGTTTTTTTTTTTTTTGTTTGTTTTGGGGTTTTTTTGTTCACTTTTGAAACATTTAGACCACTTTATTTTGGAATGAAAAAAAAAAAAAGTGTTGTCTTGCTTCATCTCCAGATTTCTCCAGGCTTTTTTTTTTTTTTTTTTCTAAAATTGAAGTGCTGGCCACAAATATTATTGAAAACATCACTGAAAGGATTATCAAACTTTTTATTTACTTCAAATACATTTTGCAGTAGACACAACTTTTATGGAGACAGGTCATCCTGCTGACTTTGCTCGAGCTACTCATGTGTGAGTTGTTAAGAGGGCCTGAGGCTCAACCTCACATTACTGCTGTGTCAGAAGCAGGTTTACAGTTTCCACAGTTCCTAAGAAAAGAAAAATAAAATAATTTGATTATACATATTGTCTTTTCTAAATTCCTGAAGAATGATCTCACTTCCATTACACTCTGTGGGTTCCTCTAATTACTTTGTATGGGAGAAATAAACCCAGACCTTTAAGAATGTTTGTTTCTAATATTAAAATACAGAAAACAAAGAAAGATATTTTCTGCAGCCTTATTGCTCAGGGATAAAGGAGAATCTTTGATGAAGTACCTAAAGAATGGAGTTAATATGTTACAGAGGACTGGTTGTGCAGACATGAGTCTTTTCTTCCACCTGCATAAAACTCACCCTGTATCAGTTGTTTCAGATGTGGTCTGCTCAGTGGCCTCCATGAAATGAAATCTTAGTTCTTAGCAAAGAGGTGCCTTTTGTAATGGACACAAAGGAAAAAGACAATCTCCTTCTGGCAGATGAGCTCCTGTCCTGCTGGCCTGGCAGCAGTGAGACCAGAGAATGTAGTAGTTACAGAAATAAAATGATCAGATGACTTTATAATCCTTTCAGGGATGGTCTTTCAACTATGTAATCTCTACAGGAGGAATTTCATGCCTCCACCTCTGCCTCTGCAAAAAAAAAAAAAATAACCTGTGTAAATAAGAACCTGTGTCCATCAGCCGATATCTATTTTTTTTTCTTTCTTTTGCATCTCTCCTCCTCACTGCAAAGTCTCAGATTCCTGGATATATCCTATAAAAAAGCCTGGTAGAGAATGACAAAATATCCTATCCCAGGTTCTTTAGGTTCTAGAGATGTATCTCCTTGTGTTGACTGTGCTGTCTAGCAGTCTTGATTTCCCTGTGATGTATGTTAGCCCAATTGATGTTAAATAATGTGGAGTAGCTTGTTATTTGTAAGTCAGGCTATTTGATCCATTTATCTTCGTTTCAGCCCTTCCTAATATCCCCTGACAAAATTCTCATCTCTGCAAAGCTGATAAAAGACTAAGTTGCTCCTCCTTCATGCTTGCTCAAGGAGCCCTGAACCAGAAGAAAGTGACGAGGAGTATAGTCAGGAAGGCCTATATTTATGATCCTCAGCCCAAACATTCAGGAAGAACTGTAATAAAACAGAAAATTGATGAGCTTTATAAAGGTTTTATACAACTAAAGCCTGGAGCCTTATAACTACATTTTGTGAGGAGTCACCTTCATTCAATGTTTACTAATGACATCTTTGGACTGTATTGCCTATATCTCTTCCTGTCCTGTACAGAAACAACAACAACATAGTTGCAGCAAAACAAAACCAGAAGGCCAAGTGCTGAGTCCTCCACTTGGGTCAAAACAACCCCATGCAACGTTACAGGCTTGGGGAAGAATGGCTGGAAAGCTGCCAGGCAGAAAAGGACCTGGGGGTGTTGATCAACAGCCAGATGAAATTGAGTCAGAAGTGTGCTCAGGTGGCCAAGAAGGCCAACAGCATCCTGGTCTGGATCAGGAACAAAGTGAGAAGCAGGTATAGGGCAGAGATTGGTCCTCCTGCATCCTGCACTGGTGGGCCCGTACCTCAAATACTGGGTTCAGTTTTGAGCCTCTCACTGCAAGAAGGACATTGAGGTGCTGGAGCTTGTCCAAAGGCAACTAAGCTGATGAATAGTCTAGAGGACCAATCTTATTTGGAGCAGCTGAGGGAACTGGGATTGTTCAGCCTGGAGAAATGGAGCCTGGGTGAGGCATCACTCTCCACAACTACCTGAAAGGAGATTGTAGTGAGGTTGGGGCTGATCTCTTCTCTCAAGAAACAAGGAACAGGACAAGAGGAAATGGCCTCAAGTTGCACCAGTGGAGGTTTAGGTTGGACATTAGGAAAAATTTCTTCCCTGAAAGGATTGTCAAGCCCTGGAACAGACTTCCCAGGGAAGTGGTGAAGTCACCATCCCTGGAAGAATTTAAAAGCCATGTAGGTGTGGTGCCTAGTGGTTACCTGGAGCAGTGCTGGGTAAAGTTGGATTTGATGACCTTTAAGGACTTTTCCCAACTGAAGAATTCTCTGATTTTATGACTAAAGTTACTGTAGTCCCAATTAATCCCAAGGTTTATATCTCTCCTGTTTTGACTAGTTTTTAGGAGTATGTGTGGGGATTGGCAACAAAATACTATTAATTCACAACTGCTGCACTTTACACCCCATTGACATAATTATTATGCAAGTTGCAGGGAGGTGGAGAGCTCATGTGGATGGTATAAATGACATATAATGGTTAGAATTGCCATCCTCTGTGGTTGGATGACCCTTCAAATACAAGAAACTTTTATCCTTTCCTTGAATCTGGATGTGACTGGGCTTAGTTTAGTCTTAATGATTCCTTTCTTCACTGCGTAAGGGGACTGAACACCTTAATCAGGTCTATAAAGCATCCTGATGAAATTTTTTTGTCCTCTCAGGATTTAATTAAAACTGCTTTTCTCTGAACAGTACAAACAACTTCAATTAGATAATTGCACTGTAGTGTCTGCAAAATTAAGCAAAAACTCCTCTAACAGATCTGACAAAACATATTTCTTTAAAAAAAAAATGTGTCAGTCCTTGGTTCTCTCCTTTTCTGAAGACGGATGTAACACCTTTGACTCTTGATTTGCTCTGCTATAAGTGAGAAGGAAGTCCACCAGAACCACAAAAGTACCATAGAAGAGTATTGTCTGAAAGCCACACAAACTCTTTGTCAAAGACTTTGAATTAGCATCTTCATGTCACTCTTTCTCCTCAGAAGTTCACCTTGTGGCGACCCAAAGACAATTTGAGCTCTCTGTGATGATTTAGGGCAGATTGACTTGACTGATCTACAGATCAGATCACAGCTACTGTTGGGAAAGAAGGTGTCACTGAAGAACAGGGCTGAGGCACCTGATTACTAATTAATCAGACATGAGAAAGAACCTTATGGAATCAGTTTCTATTTAATTATGGAAGCCTCATTTGGCATTGGAGCATATGCTGCCAACTCAATGGAGTGCTTTCAACTGACATCAAATAGTAATTATAAGAAAGAATCAAGTTTTTTGATTATTCATACTAATTTATTGAACACTTAAAATTAATGAACCTCAGTTATTTTAAATTTGCTCAGTTGCACTGGGAGAAAAGGAGGGAGGTAGGGAAGGAGGGTTCTCACAATTTAAAAGGACAGAGACTTGTTTAAAGATAAAATAAGTAAATTACAATATGGCAAGAAATCCCCTTGGTGGGCTGAGGCACACATAGGAAAGTTCCTGATGTGTTGTGGAATTGAGGGAAGTTCAGACAATGGCTTCATTTATGCTTCATTTATTCTACCCCCCCAAAAAAAATCCTCCAATGACATTTTAGGGTCACTGTAAGGGGTTGGATAGTGGAAAGAAGATTTATGTTTGTCAGAGTGTTTCTATTTTAACCTATGGTTGTTCCAGTCTGGTGACTGAAAGGAAGTGCCTTTATATCCCACTGGAGATGAAGAGGAGGCAGCCTTTTAGCTGGGTCTGAAAGCAGTTTTCTCTTACTCCTCTTAGTTTGATTTGAATTATCCTGGCCCTTCTCCTGCTGACAATATAGTGGCACAAAGGTTACAACTGTGATAATTGCTTATGACCTCTTTTCACAGTAGAGAACACAGGGTCCCTGTTTTCAGTCTATAAAGTCTGACTAATTAAAGCATCCCTTTCAGATACCAGATTTAGAAGGACAAATAAAATACAATAATATAAAATGAGAACCAAACTACAAAACAAAAGGCGTAATTTGCTGTTTGAGCCAGTTAATGCTTTATGCATTCAATGCTGTGATATTGCTCTGGATTTGTAGTGGGATAAATGAGATTCGTGTTCCAGCCTAGACTTTCTGATTGTTGAATGTTTTCTTTTAGCTGTTTCTAATGAGTTGTCTTGAGACCCTCTATATCTGTAAATTAAAATGTGTTTGTTTAATTCTTTCTCAAACTACAAAAAAAAAAAAAAAAGGCTTGGAAAACATGTATGGTTGCTTTAAAAAAAACCCAAACATCTCTTTGTTAGAAATGTGAAGGACAGAAAAAGAGCCAATGGGTGGAAGTTTAGGCATAGGAAGCTCCATGTACACGTGAGAAAAAAGTTTTTCACTGTGAGGGTGATGGAGCACTGGAACAGGCTACCCAGGGTAGTTGTGGAGTCTCCTTCTCTGGAGATATTCAAAACCCACCTGAATGCATTCCTGAGTGATCTACTCTAGCTGATCCTGCTCTGGCAGGGGGGTTGGACTGCATGATCTTTCAAGGTCCCTTCCAGCCCCTAACATTCTGTGAGTCTATGATTCTGTGAAAATCTTATCTGAAAATCACATATAGCAATTGGTTTACTAAGATTTGTTTGTGTGTGTTAATTTATAAGGCCTTGCTGTAACCCCCTAAAAATCTCTGTATTCAGTCACAGGAGCTGATTTAATTCAGATCACACTGAAAGAGAAGGGAAGTGTGGTTTTACCTACCCCAGGTGAGTGATAATCTGTTTGTGAAAGGCTTGGCTTAGGAGTAACATAATATTTTTTACTGCTTTTTCAGGACTTGACTGCTAGTTTTCACCTCAGTATTTTGTACATTTATCAACCCAAGAGGGGTTCCTGGCATTCATTTAAGCATTTCACTGAGCCATGTCTACCACTGCTCAAGATAAATGCCTGATTCCACAGTATAAAAGACTATAAACTTTTGCTAAGAAATACCATAGCAGATCAGAAAGGTCATGGAGAATATAAGACTAGAGTGTATTTTAGTGCTCCATAGTCATCCTAGGGTAATAGCTTGACATTACTGCACAGGTACTTGTAGAATCAGACAGAAGAATATGCACAAGAGAGAAGGGAGACCTCCAAAGTCTCAGTTGCATGGCTGCCTTGCTATGTATTAACTACAATGATCACTTTTCTGGCAATGGGATTGAGAGACCTTTTTGGAGAGTATTTCGCCCTGAACAAACAAGTGGTGGAAAGACAGATCCAGCCTTAAGAAGCTCCACTGGGTTTAATTTCTCTGTGCTGGCAAAGGAAGGTTTTCCTGCCTCGCAATATTACTGAGCTGGATCTAGCTACAGTACTTGGGCATGAGCTTGTTCTCGTGTTTTCAGTTCCTAATGAAGAAGGAAAAGCATGTCAGAATTTCCTTTGCAGTGCTAGGACAGAGGTAGCTGCTTGCAGAGGCCTCCAGAGGGAGGCCCTGCCTGCATTAGTTCAGGGCTTACTAAACTTAGTGGGCAGGATTTCCCCTGGAAGGCTTTTCTTCCACTCTTGATGGCAGAATAAACTTTGGCAATTAACTTATGAAGACTGGCTCATTAGCTCTCTAAAATACAAGTGCAAGTGAAGCACCTACATTTCATGAACTTAATTTCTCCCAATATTTTCCTGATGCTAAGGTTCAGGAATTTCCTTTTGGTTTGAGCTAAAAAATGTAACTTTGGGGAATGAGCAGGAGTTGCCATGTGTCTCAGTCAAGTTACTTTTCCAGTGCAGATCTTAATTAACCCTTTTAATGGGAAGACCTCTGATTTTCTGAGGGCTAACAAGCTTGGAATGTTTTAATACTTTGGAAAGTATGGGAATTGCAATACCCTGGGATTTCAATCTGCTTTATAGAGCACTGGGGAAGAAAAAATGTGTTAGGAGTTGGCACTTCATAGTAGGATTAGTTAGCGTTCTCATCATCTGGTTTTGCCACCAAGCCACAGGTGACTGGCTTTTATTTTCATTTGATCATCTTAATTTTACGTTCAAAATGATCAGGATTTTGGATTGCAGAAATTAAAATAGTGTAGCAGCTGCTTGTGAAGTGTATTCACAAGCTGAGTATTAAAAGCTTCAAGATTTGTTTAGCTTTTGGTGGATCGCAAAAATTTTTAATTGTTTTTATTTTTGTTTTTCCAGTCCCTTAACGATGAAAATATGGTCCTGGGAGAGATCTTTTTTTTTTAACCCCATCAAGCAGTTTCCATTAAGCATGGGAGATAACAAAATGCAGTAAGTGTTTCTTCATCACTGACAGAAGGAGGATGTTAACACCAAAGATGCTGGACTATTAAAGAAATGATAGTTCTTCCAGCTACTGAAAATGATAATTCTATCCTTTTATGCCCTATTTTGTAGTTCCTTCTGTCTTGGTCACACACAGAGACCTTGAGTGATGTGGAGAAAGGCTGGGGTGGATCTAACCACAGCATTTCAGGCCTTGGAGAAGATGTCATCATCTTACCTACTGAGGAAGGACAGAAAGGTATTAATTTCTCTAGTGGTTCTGGAGTCTGCTGACAGCAGGATGTATATTTATGTGGCACCTTGGGCTCCTAGTGTGTACATTTTTTTTCCTGTAACATTGAAATCTCAAATTGTAATGCCTCAACTATGAAAGGGTAATTCATAGAATCATAGAATGGTAGTGGTTGGAAGAGACTTCTGGAGATCATGAAGTCCAACTTGCCTGCTGAAGCAGTATCACCTAGGGTAGGTCACACAGGAGTGTTTCCAGACAGGTTTTGAAAGTCCCTGGAGAAGACTGCACAGCCTCTCTGTGTCAACCAGTGAAATGTTTACCCATCCAAGCCATGTACAGCAAGTTTCTCTGGGAAGATGCTGTGGGAGACAGTGTCAAATACCTTGCTAAAGTTCAGGCAAACAACATTCCCACCCTTTCCCTCATCCACTAAGTGTCATCTTGTCATAGGAGGAGATCAAACTACTTTATAATTCCTATGAAAGTAAGTGTAATCCTCTTGATAAAATAGCTCATTTTAGGTTCCACACGAGATACTGACCAGGACTTTTTTGTCACATACCACAAATCCCTGCATGACTAAGCTATGCCTGAAGCATTGCACTTTTCTGCCCACAACTGAGCCTAACTGATCTAGTTCTAGGATTGAAAACAATATTGCTGCCCCAGCATGCTGGTGTACCAGAATTAATTAGCTCTCCTGAGAGGCAAAGCTCATTAGTTCAGACCTGGCACTGTGCAGCATGACCACACAGCCTTTGGGGTCAGAGCTAACATCTCACAAATTTAGAGTGATGCTGGTTTGGTCAACTTAACTGAGGAATGTCTGCATTGTGCTGCTAGGTATGGAATAGAGGCTCTTTGGTACCTACTGGTTGGGAGTAGACTATTAGACATAATCTGTTTTACCACGGACAGGTATGTTCTCTGACTGTGAAGAATTCAGGAGTCAGGACAACACAACACAGAGACCAGAACCCAAGCTGGTGATTGAGCAGCAGGATGAGATCCTGGGAGTTCCCAGTTCTGAATCACTGTGTCCAGCTGCTTAGAGCAGGGAGCTCTGCACTATACAACAAAGCTGCCTCTGCTCTTCAGAGGAGCTTAACTGAACAGCAAGGCCACAACAAAATGCTTCATGGATGAAAATGGAAGAGGCAAAGAATAAGTAGAAAGGCACTGCCTGCATAGGACTGGTGGTGAGCCATGGTCTGCAACTGTCTTCTTCCTATCAGTGATCAAAATCTCTCATCACTACCATAGGTCTAGTTAATGTGCAGAAACTGTTCTCTTCTCCAGTGCCTTTCTGGAATTTTCCTTCAATATTAGCCCAAAAACATGAACAGAAGCACGAATACAGGTAGTTTATCACCCAATACATTGTGAGAGAGAACTGCTCTGTTGCATGCCTGCCTTTTCTGATCATCCTCCCTCTGCTTTCTCCTCTGGTTTGGAGGGGTGGGAACACTTAGTGACAGCAGAAGTCAAGAGAATGCAGGGTCTTAAATTGGAGTCCCAGTCATTGGTGTGATAACGGCACTGGAAGGGTTGCTCAAATGAAGCCACCTAAAATGTTTTTAGGCAAGATGAATTTTTTGTCCATTTGTGATACTTTCATTTGCTGTCGCAGGTGCCTACATGAGCTTCCAGTTCCAAGAAAGTCAAACCCTTGCTTGGATCCAAAATGTAAAATGAAATTGACAATTTTATAATGTGTGCTTAACTGCAGCATTTTATGGATGTTTCCCTTCCCATTTCCACTGCTAAATTCAGAATGACTCCAGATGGCCACAGAAAAGTGAGTTTGCTCTCACAAGAACAATTCTGCAAACCACCCAAAATTTGCAGTGCTGCACACACCAAATATTCACTCCTGACAAGGTGCAGCTGTGTCTCACTATTCACTGTCTTTTATTACTTAGAATTCTCTTCTGGGAGCCATCCATAATGATTTTCATGTTGAAAGCCAAGCCATGGGCCTACTTTTGGTATGCTATGCATTATTGGATAAGTCCTTTCAGCCAGCAAAGAACAATTTTAGAGTCTTATAAAAACAAATAAGAGATATTTAGTGCTCATTTCTACTGTGAAAAAGTGCAGGGGAAGACTTCTTCAGGGCCTGACACTGCTGAAATCTCTGAATGAATGCAGATTCCCAAAGTTCACTGAAGAGCTGTGACACTGCCTAAGCTTAGTTAATGAAGGCTTCAGCATAAGCAAAATTGCATCACTAGTGCTGCCTCATGGGCTGGATTCAGGAAAGATTGAAAAGCTGGAAAGCACCTTTATTAGGAAAACCTTCCTATTAAAAAACAGGTTAGTGTGTTGCTGCTTGGTGTCTGCTTGACATCTAGAGACTGCTTTTTCGGGGGCTTGGAAATTGAGATTGTGTACCAAGTTATGACTAGAGAAGAGAAGGCTCTAGGGACCTTATTGCAGCCTTTCAGCAATTGAGGGACCTGTAAGAAAGGTGAATCATTTCAGCATGGCCTGTTGCAATAGAACAAGGGGTAATGGCTTTAAACTAAGAGGGGAGATTTAGATTAGGTAGAAGGGATACACTTTTTACACTGAGGTGAAACTCTGGCACAGGTTGCCCAGATAGGGGGTAGAAGCCTTAACCTTAGGAATATTCCAGGTCAGGCTGGATAGGACTCTGAGCAACCTGCTCTAGCTGAAGGTATCCCTGAACATCTTCAGGGGGATTGGACCAGATGACTGCAGGGGGATTGGACTGGATGACCTTTAAAGGTCCCTTCCAACCCAAAATATACCATGTGTCTATGATTCTCTTCCATATTTTGCCTTGTTTTGAAAGCATTGGTGAGACTTCAGTTGTTCATAGGCTTCTTTGAACAAGGATGAATTTCACTTACAACAGAGGTGAGTCCCTCACATTAAGGTGATTTTTAATGTTGATGTGTTACAAGCCCACTCAGTGCCTCACTCCATCGTGGATAGAAATGTCTTCCAGCACCAGCTGGAAATCTTTAGCTCAGGCTGCAACAATTTTTGCTTTTATCTCTGGAGCTTCATCCTCCAGAGCCGTGGCCATCCCACAAGGACCTCTGACACGCATCAGGCTTCAGTGGTCACACAAGCTTGAAAAGCAAGCTGGGTGAGTTTAGTCATGCCATTGTGGCAGCCAGCAGTGGCATTAGCTTCTCAAGCCCTTGGATTTTCAGGGCTTTGGTTTATGGTTTTCAGTTGTGAAACACTCCTGATGCTGCGTTGTCTGGGTGGAAGAAGAACATGTTATAATTCCAGGCAATGGAATGACTGTTTTGAAGGCTATTGATATGATATCATGTAGCCTCTGGCAATTTTTCTCTTCTTTCCTCCCCCCCTCTTTTTTTTTTTTCCAATGGTGGAATTCTCTCTGTTATTCATTTTCTGATTTTGACTTTCTTTGAACTTCTTCTGTTTGAAGAGATGAATGCTGCAGTACTGTATCTCGGATAATAGCTCTTCTGTTGTGCCTGATTTTCATTCAGTGGCATGCTATGGTGTTTTATACAGCAATGTGGTTGATCAAAGGCATTTTGTGTCATTGCTGGAGTCATTAGCAACTTCTCAGTATTGTACATCTGAACGTTGAGACTGCAGCATACCTGTGAGCTTTTGTCTGAAGAAAGTCTGTGTATAATGAAACCTAGCCCTGTTTTCAGGCTCAGGCTATGGTTTGCTGGAAGTGGCTGCTTGCCATTGTATTAAAGTCTTCATAGGAGCCAAATAACTCTAGCTTGTTTGCCTTTGAAGGTAAATCCCTTGAGCTTGCTGACCTAAAGTTTATGATTTTAACTGCTTAGTCATCATCTCCCTCTACTACATAAATGAATATGTTCTGCAAGGACACCTCCTTTGAATCTGTTTGCTTTTCTCCTCATGCATAAAAGGACTTTTTTTTTTTTTCTTTCTTCTTTTTTATCTCAAGGGAGTATTCTGTTGTTTCTCCAGAGTAACATTTCACCCTCTGAGAACTTCACACCCCAAGCATCACACCCCAGAGTGCTGTGCATTGAAACAGAGGAAAGCAGAGGTTTGCAGAGACGTCTGTGAAAGGGGGAATTTCTCAGTCCTGTGTTTCAGGGCTTGCATACATGATGCTGCAGATACAGAGCAGTCAGCATTTCCTTTAGACATCCTGTTTTAGAAAGATGTGCAACTCAGCAAAAATATCTGTTCTAGGCTGAAACTTGACTTCTAAATGGTATGCCTAGGAGCACTTCTTCTTTCCCTTGTAAAGATGTTTCAGTCTCTGTTTGATGAATATACTCAGGGCCTTTATCTGCTGCAGCTTTTTGCCACATTCTTGAGCTGTGATTTCACAAACTAGAGTCTCCTGTCAGGGAGGTATCATTTTAAAAGTATCTTCTCCTTTACTCACCTCTCTCTTTCATGTCCTGACACACTGTGCCTTCACTTCTTAGCTCTGCAAGGCATAGGACCATACCTGTCCTGTAAAGAGAGTATAGACAGAAGTTTCTTCATGCCTGTAAAAACATATCATGTAACTAACAGAATGAGATTTTGCACTTGCTCCATAGAGACTTATTGCATCTGAATCATGTGAAAATGTTGCTTGCTTGAAAGATGATTCAACCCAAGGATGGAGGGAATATCTTTTGAGAGGAGGTGTTCAAAGTAACTGAGTTGCTGCAGTACTTGGTGTAGTCCTTGAGAACAGAGGTCCTGGGCTTTCAGAGTGTTCCTTGCTGATCTTCAGAGAGAAAGGGGGGGGGGAAAAAAAGAAAGAACGGAAAAGAAGAGGTGGGATGGTTGAGTTACAGGAAGAAAGTAGGAATATGTATGTGGAAGAGAGAAAAAAATCTTCAAGCCAAGCCAGGACCTTGGACCATGCAGAAATGCAGAAGTTTCCTCTTCCTTGAAAGTGTGAAACTTCAGGGCTACAACTTGAGACTGCGTCCCCTCGTTCAGCTGCTGGTTCTCTTCTCCCAGGCAACCAGCAGCAGAATGGGGGGGCACAGTCTCAAGTTGTGCCAGGGGAGATATAGGCTGGATGTTAGGAGGAAGTTCTTCACAGAGGGAGTGATTGCCCATTGGAATGTGCTGCCCAGGGAGGTGGTGGAGTCACCATCCCTGGAGATGTTCAAGAGAAGCCTGGATGAGGCACTTGGTGCCATGGTCTAGTTGATTGCTTAGGGCTGGGTGATAGGTTGGACTGGATGACCTTGGAAGTCTCTTCCAACCTGGCTGATTCTTTGATTCTATGATACAAATCCACACAGTCAAAACCCAGGAAATGCTATTATGAAAGACAGTCTACTCATTTTTTTTCCCAGTCCATTTCTGAGTGTACTTCATGTAGAGTTTTGTTATATTTCCTGCAAACAGGACTTGGAAAAATCTTGAGTCTTTCTACTTAATGGTTTCAGTAAACTCCTGATTCTATGTGGTGATTTGGCATGTGGTGACTTGCTGGGTAAACAGTTAGACCTGATGATCTCCAAGGTCTCTTCCAACCAAAATGATTCTATGATTGTACAATACAAAAATATGCTCATTGTGTTGTCATTGAGGATTTGGGGGAATGGTGCTTCCTCTGGTCACTGTTAACTAATTTATTAATAGTGAAGGAGTAATCCTGGGAATACAGAATTGAAGTTCAGCTTCCTGCAGATTGTGTTGATGTAAGCAAACCTTTCCTCTTGATTAATGAGGAAGAAGGAAGGGCTTTTATACACCAAACCTGAGAGAGAGCAAAGCCAAACTGCAGAGAGGGAAAAGCAATGACAGGGTCTCACTGGAGGTAGGCTATGGTGTGAGGCTTCAGCTTGTCACCCTGACCACTGCTGTTATCAAAAGTGGTGACTCACAGGCCCTTTGTGCCAAGAAGAACCTGTCTGACATGGTGGATTTTTTTCACTTCTGTTAATCGTGTTCTCATACACATTGTGAGGGAAAAATGCTGTCTGGATACAGCTTACCTTAGTCCTGGCTCATTGCTTTGGTCATCACCTCCATCCCTGGAGGTGTTTGCAGCCAGGCTGGATGAGGCTCTGGCCAGCCTGATGTAGTGTGAGGTGTCCATGCCCATGGCAGGGGAGTTGGAACTAGATGATCCTTGTGGTCCCTTCCAACCCTGACTGATTCTATGATTCTTGCTCATTCCCCTCCTCAGTAGGATGGGGAAGAGAAGGAGGGGTAAAAGTGAGAAAACCTGTGGTTTGAGATAAAGACAGATTAATAGGTAAAGCAAAAGCTATGTGCACAAAAAAAGCAAGCCTGGAAATTTATTCACCACTTCTCATCAGCAGGCAGGTTTGGGTGGGAACGGACCTTTGAGGGTCAGCCAGTTCAAATCCATGGCAATGAGCTGGAACATCTTCACCTAGAACAGATTGCACAGGGTCCCATCCATGCTGATCTGGAATGTTCCTAGGGCTGAGGATTCTGCTGCTTCTCTGGGCAGCCTGTGCAGGTGTTTCACCTCAATGCATGAATTTTCTTCCTTCTATCTATGTAAACCTCCCCTCTTTTCATTTAAAACTGCCACTCCTTGTCCTGTTACAAAAGGCCCTGCTAAAAATTCTGCCTTCCTCTTTCTGATAGGCCCCCTTTTTTCAGGAAAGGTTGCAAAAAGGTCTCTCTCCAGCCTTTTCTTCTTCAGGCCAAATGGCACGAACTCTCGTCTTTTCTTCATAGTAGGGGTGGTCATCCTTGTGGTCCTCCCTAGTGTTAAGTCCTCCCTACTTCATAGTGGGTTGCTTTAGGAGATTAATTCCTCAGGGCAGGATCTACCTTAGTGTTCAGGTAGTGCCTTGTGTTTGTGAGCATTAGTAAGAAAGTTTCCAGGTGACATGAGAGTATTTAAAGTCAACATGAACAGTCACAGAGAATCCCCAGAGTGGCTGGCGATCCAGCTGTGGCATGAAACTGGCACAGCTGGATTCAGCACATTTGTTCCTCTTAACTTTCTGTACAGGTGAACGCTAGGACTTCAGAGACGTACCACCTCCTCCCTACTTCTGGTGATTTCAGAGTTCCCAATGTCACTGGGGCTGTTCCACATAATTTGCAACAGATAGGACCAGTGTTTTTCCACACAGAAGTAATTACTCACGTAATTCCTTTTAAATATCAAAGTTCCTAAAGCCAGGCATTGTATTTACTTACAGGAATCCTTAGGACGCTGGGATCACATTGTTGATCACTGCTTGACCTTTCTCAAGATTGGTTTCATGAACTTTAAAAGGAGAATTTGTTTGTGTAATCACCTCCTGAGGAAGTCTGCTCCAATATTTGTTTGTTGTTAATCTCCAGGGACTGTTTAGTTAATACAGTACCAGCCAAAAGATTTATTTTGCTGCCTTATGTTTGTTTTGGGTTTGGTTTTTTTTTTTTAATATTTTGGAAGAAGCTTAATCTGGGAGGTTAATACATATATCTATACTTAAAAGAGTCCCAGTTATTTCTTAGAATCTTTTGTAGTTTAAATATGGGTTCATATTGGTTTTAAGAAAAAGCATGTGTTCATTGCTAAAACACTGATTAAAAAAGCATTGAGGCATTTCTTTGCTGCACAAACTCCCCTCCAGCACATCTGTGACTAGTAATGATATTAAAAGCCAAACAGGTATTTGCAGCTGTTGAATCACAGGCCAGCATCTTTTGCAGAGCTATCCTTGCTCTTGTTTCAGCTTGGGGATGGTTGGTGGTTAGAGACTCTGCAAGTTTCCCACATTTACCCTGACTGAGATGCTTGCTTGCAAACCTGGGAGTGCATGGCTTGGTTTTTTTTTTTTTTTTTTCCCTCCTCTTCCCATGTGTTTGAGGCCTAAAGGTAACTGCTTGGAGCCCATCTGTCCAATCCTGACTGTTCCATGCCTGAAGGAAGGTTTTGAAGCCCATCTGTCCAATTCTACCACACCCTAAAGAAATCCTGACACAAAGTAGATAATGAGACAGTTTAGTAAACAGATTTAATAGATGTGGACATCAGCATTCAGCATTGCCTGAGCAAGATCTGAGGTTGACTTCATGTGAACCAAATGTTCAGGTCCTCCATGTTGTGTAACTTCTCCATATTCAGTTTTCAGCATAGCAATCTTTGGTCAGATGCCATTGCTTATAATTCAATGCCCTCAGCCAAAGACTGTCTGGTAGAGCCCAAATGTTTTGTTCACTTAAACTGATGGAAAACAATGAAAAGTTTTAGAATCAAATCTTACTTGGACTTTGAGATTCTTTAGAGCACTTGGCATAGAATCATAGAATCATAGAATCATGGAATCATAGAATCATAGAATCATAGAATCATAGAATCAGCCAGGTTGGAAGAGACCTCCAAGATCATACAGTCCAACCTATCACCCAGCCCTATCCAATCAACCAGACCATGGCACCAAGTGCCTCATCCAGGCTTCTCTTCAACATCTCCAGGGACAGCAACTCCACCACCTCCCTGGGCAGCACATCCCAATGGGCAATCACTCTGTGAAGAACTTCCTCCTAATATCCAGCCTATACCTCCCCTGGCACGGTTAAAACAAAGATCAGATGATTAAAACAAGACAATATCTATATAGGAATTGAGTGATGATAGGAAATATCATAGAATCATAGAATACTAGGTTGGAAAGAACCTCAAGGATCATCTGATCCAATCTTTCTTGGGAAATATATAATAGAGAAAACAAAATTAGTGTAAAGTTGTTATGAAACATCAACATGTAACTAATTAATTTTATTAAAATGATGATTTTCTCATTTGGGATGAGAAAACACAGGGATAGGTGGGAGATCAGAATTCTTGGAACACCTTTGATGCTGCTGGGCCCGTCATCATGTTCCTCTTCAGTGTATGGTTACAATCTGATGTGAGTTATAACCAACAGAATCATTGGGAGATGTGAGATGATTAAAGATCTGTGAAGGGTTGCTCAAGTGTGACAAAAGTGTCGTGAAACTGGTGAGGGTTCTAGAGCACAAACCTTCAGAGAAGCAGCTAAGGGAACTGAATGTTCAGCCTGGAGAAAAGGAGATTTAGGGGAGACCTTCTCACACTCTCCCTGAAAAG
Source organism: Indicator indicator (assembly GCF_027791375.1). Taxonomy (NCBI): domain Eukaryota; kingdom Metazoa; phylum Chordata; class Aves; order Piciformes; family Indicatoridae; genus Indicator; species Indicator indicator. Next base: position 32,661,921 of record NC_072018.1, read on the forward strand.
AGGTTGTAGCAAGGTGGGGAGTCAGTTTCTTCCAGCAAGTAAGAAGTGATAGGATAAGAGGAAATGGCCTCAAGTTCCACCAGAAGAGGTTTTTATTGGATATTAGTAAAAATTTCCTCCTCAAAAGTTTTGTCAAGTGCTGGAACAGGCTGCCCAGGGAAGCAGTAAAGTCACCATCCTTGGAGGGATTTAAAAGACTGCAAGTGTGGTACTGAGGGACATGGTTTAATGGTGACCTGGCAGTGCTGGGTCAATGGCTGAACCTGATGATCTGAAATGTCTTTTCCAAACAAATTTCTTCTATGATTCTATGACCCAGGGAGATTTTCTGGCTACTTCTCTACAAGTCCCAGCTCCCAGATAAGGATGCTTCCTCCTTTTTCACTTAAAGCTTTCTATGTATCTCCTTAAATGGTGATATTTGAAACAGCATTTTGGAAACACCATTTATTTCTACATCCCTGTGAGGCCATGTTGTGAAAAAAAGCGCTGTTTTTCCAGTTCATACAAGGAGAAGTTCAGAGAGTTTAAGGGATTTGTTAAATATCATTAGCACACCTGTGTCAAAATAAGAAAAAACTGTTGAGCTCAACATCTCAGAGAGTTTTTTTTTTTGCTTTTCAGCTAGGACAGTTCCATTAATTTTAATCCACAAGTCAGCATTAAAACACAGATGATACATGCAGAAAGTGCCCTGTGCCACTGCTGAACAAAGCCTTCAGCTCCTGATAAGGCTGCAGAACTGCTGAGGTTCGTTTTGCACAAATTGATCTGTTGGACTCATCCTGAACTCCCCTGTCCTCCTCTGCTCATTGCTGCCAGGCTATTTTTGCCTTTTTTTTTTTTTTTTTTTTTGGTAGTAGAACTCACCAATTAGCTATCCCAGTCTTGACTTGTCACATTCTTCTTTGCTTTTTTTTTTTTATTTATATCTCAGGATAGCTGCTTGTCAGTCATGTCACTAATTTGAGGCAAGAAGCCTAAGGTCATTGTTAGCTCATGGCTTGATTGTCTGGAGATGAAACCCCAGACATTTCTTGCTAGTAGTTAGAGCTCTAATTCATCCACTCCTCTCCTTTTCAGTACTAGTAAGAACCTCCACATTGACTTCCCAAGGGGTAAATCACTGTACTTCATGAAATGGTCATGTATTAATGATGATTAGTGCTCAGTCTTAGAATGACAATTAGGGGACAAGTGATTTTCACCAGCTGACCATCTTTCCCAGCTTCTCCAGTACCTTTATGGTGTGGGGCCCATCATCTTCAGCTGTGAGCAGAGTTTCATCTTTCACTTGCATAACATCCCTGCACCACTATTCAACTTGTATGAAGATGCAATACATTTGATATATTGAGAGCAATTTTTCATCCCAGATCTCAGAAGGAGTTGTATGAAAAGATCATTGCTCCATCTACATCCTCTTAACTGATCTCTCAGTCTCTGTTTGCACATTTTTTATGCTTTCCAAGCCACTTGCTATCTTTTAACTAATTATACAGTCTAGGGAAGGGATTTGGTTCACATTTAGGACACCCAAATTTAGGTGTAACATGTGGACATCAGTATGAGAGCTGGCTGTTTCAACAGAGATCTAGTCAATATAGTCAGCTGCAGTCAAAGGGGTTGGCTGGTAGAGGTATGTACAGCAAATGACAGTCTGTGCTGTATTGTGTGACCCTTGCTAGTTCAGACAGCTGGAGAACATGGAAATACCTGCATTAGAAAACCTAAATCATAGGAAGGGACCTTAGAGTCCATCTACCTCAACCTCCCCACCACAGGCAGGAATGCCTCTCAGTTAGACTCAGCTGCTTAAGGCATCATCCAGTCTGGCCTTGAACATGCCCAGGGAGGAGGCATCCACATCTTCCCTAGGCAACCTATTCCAGAGTCCCACCTCCCTCATACTGAAGAACTTGCTAAGATCCAGTCTGAACTTACTCTCCCTTATCTTAAAACCATTCCCTCTTGTCCTATTTCTAGACACCCTTATGAAGTCTCTCTCCAGCCTTCCTGTAGGATCCCTTCAGGTATTGGAAATGTATGTGTATGATTCTCCCTGGAAACATAGCTCAGTTGCCCAATTACAGGGATTTTATATCACTGGCACTCCCAGGTGGGCACCCACGTGGCCTCCACCTTCTGCTTAAAAAGCCACCTTTCTGTCATTGATCCCTGTCTTACATTTATCAACCTCACATTGTGGATTTGGAGAGTGCTAGGACTGTCAGATGGACATCTATAGATCACTTCTTATTCCTTGGACATTCATACCTCACTTCTGACTGCTGGTTCCTACTTCACAGCTGTTTGTCTCTCATCTTTTCTATTTGCAGCACTACCTGTAAGATGCAACCCATGTAATGTCTCCTTGTCTACAGGCTTCTTGGCTGCTGCTTCTGGGTTTTTCATCCTGGAATAAAGGAGGGTCACAATAGACCTTTACACTCTCTACAACTCCTCAAAAGGAGATTATAAAGAGGTTGGGGTCAGTCTCTTCTCACAAGTGATAGAACAAGAAGAAATGTGCCAGGAGAGGTTTAGGTTGGATATTAGGAGAGATTTCTTCCCTGAAAGGCTTGTCAAGCCCTGGAACAGGCTGCCTGGGGAAGTGGTGGAGCCACCATGCCTGGAGGGATTTAAAAGCCATGTAGATGTGGTGCTGAGTGACCTGGTTTAGAGGTCACTTGGTAGTGCTGGATTAATGGTTGGACTTCATCATCTGAAAGGTCTTTTCCAATCTCAATGATTATATTATTCTATAAAGTGCCGTCTAAAGAGATGAAGGAACAGCTCAGGAAGGAGGACCAACTCTAGGTGACTATCCAGCTGTGTTTTGACTATGAATAAAAACTCTTCAGACTTCCTGGTGACAGTGTGCCACAGTTTTCAAAACAGATGGGTATCTAGAGTCTGAGAAGTTTGGGATTCAGGAAACACAGATCTAATACTGGAGATAGTTACAGCAAGATATTTAACAAAATCCATTTGCCAGTGGAAGTGGTGGAATCTTATCTGAGAGATTTGCTTGGTCTTATATTCAGCAGCTGTTGCAGAGTGTTATGTTGTAAAGAAAGGAAAGGCTAGAAGGGAGGAAACACCTACTCTTCTATGAAAGAATTGAATGGGTTTTGCCATGGAAAAATTAAAAAAAAAAAAACCAAACAAACAATTGTTTGGAAGAACATCTGGAATAAAACTAAATATGAAAACAATGGAAAATGTTTTTGGAAGTCAACAGCAAACTAGATCCAGGCTGCAATGCAGAGTAAGTGAAAAGCTGAATAGAAAAAACACACCTCTCTGCTCTCCCTTTTTGTTTTTCCTGCGTTCGCCTTGTAGTATTTCACCCTCTCCAGAGGTTAGACCCAGTGGATATGACCCAGCTGCAACCATTGTGCTAACAGATCTGCCTTGCAATCCAGGCAGCTCACACCTCTTCAGGAAAGTATGTGATCAGTGATGACTTCATTAGCACCACAAGTTGCTTCTTACAAATAGGATTATCCTCTGTGGGCATTTTTCTTGCACTCTGTGGTGCATGCATTGTGGTGTCAGCATTCCCTGGAAGAGCATCAGCTTTAGATGTCCTTTACAGAAGGTCACACACCTGCAGTGAGACCACTTGATATGACATCTGTCATCAGACAGACAGTGAAGGCGCAGACAGTGAAGGCACAAACACTGAAGTGCCTGTGCAGGAAGCTGCAAGGATGCTGCATACACCCTGACTGACCTGTGTCTGTACTGAAGATGTACCTCAGATATCCAGGTTGAAGAATCCACTGAAGAAATACCTGAGATATTCCAGGTTAAACAAAACACTGCTCAGGAGCAGTTCTCAGGCTGGCAGCTCTGTGTCATACCTGGACAGACAACCAAAACCTTCAAGTTCCAGATAAGCTTTCCAGCTGGAAGAGTATGTGTTTGAGGAAGCCCTGCCCATATCCTGCATATGCTCTCTTCAGTCCCTCTGGACTTTTTTTGTACCTCTCAGAAGACACTTCTGCCAGCTTCTGGCTGCAATCAGCTTTTTTTCCAGTTCTCTGCCAGTAGTGCTCTATTACCTCACCTTATGATCAACCAGGCTGCTCATCAAGTTGGACAGCCTTCCAGTTGTAGTAGGAGTATTAAGTGGGATACATTGCTGAACATTTATTACAGTTTGAAGGGGAACTTCAGCCTAGTTCCTGACTGCACAGACTGAAAGTAAAATAAATTACCATTGGATGCAAAAGGAAAATAATGATAAAGTCTATATAATTCATTGGATTGCTAATGGGAATATAGAGCAGAGGCATAAACAGTTCTTTCTCTCTTTATTCTTCTCCTGTCACTTCTTCTTGCAACTTTTCTCTCTGTCTCCTGTGGCCTTGCCAGGGATATCTCTGTTTTGACTACTGTGTGAGGTAATGGGAAGGAAGGAGGGAGTGGGGGAGGAGGTGAACAGGTCCCCTGGATCCATCCAAGGTGGTCTGAGGAGTTTCTGTGTTGTTTATATGTTTTATATATATATATATATAAATAAATATGAATATATATATATAAATAGAGAGAGAGTACACATATTGTATATTTTCTACTCATTCATTGTATTCCATATTTCTGTATTGTCATTTGCTTGTAAATAGAACTTCATTTGCTTCCATCCCAAACTGAGCTAGTCTGGCAATTTTATTTGGGGGGTAGTTTTCTCCATATTAGTTGGGGGAATAACACCACCACCACCCCCCCACCCCCCCAGTATTTCATGTGCAGGATAGATAATTGTGATCTTAGGTAGAAATTGTTCACCATAGTGAATTGGAGCAAGTAACCTGGAGTTTTCACATCGGAAGTTCAAAGGACAGGCACTTAAACCCCAGATTCCTCACAGACATGATACAGAGATTATTATTTCAGTGTTTGTAACACCTTGGTAGTTTTAACAAAACTACTTCTTATAAGAGCCAGGATTCCATGTGGTGATGAACTTCCTAAGGTGATGAAACTTATCCAGCCCCAGTGACTTGTGAGCATTAACTATTTAGATTTCCCTCAGAGTAAGCTAAGGTAGCTTCCATACCTTCATTTCAGAAGTCATTCTGCAAGGCTGTATTTAGACTAAACCAAAGTGCACATCTCAGCTTTTCCCTTTGTTCTCCACCAATACATAGAGAGAACACTTCCTTTTCAAGACCTGTTGTCCTATATTTTGAACATTCTCAACTTTCTTTCCTAATTCTTCACTTCCAAATTATTGCTGACTCTGCTGGCTCATCTCTTTGGTTTTCTTTTTTTTGCCTATACCTGCTTACTTTCAGAATCTTCACACTCCTTTGAGTCATTGACAATATGTTGCATACCACAGGGCTTGCAGGAACAGACCTTTTTAAGTCCATGCCCTCATTCTAGTCAGTCAGCTTGTAAATTAATGTGTGCCATGGTCGTGTGGTACCAATGTAGTTTGTTAATGGCAAAGCTCTGTGCTGCTAAGTCAAGAGCCTAGGAGCCAATTATCTGATATCAAAGCTATTATCTTTATCAACTAAACCTGTAATCTCATTAGAAGATGATAACAAGGAAGTTTCACAGGACCTTTTTTCTATAAAACCAGGTTGATTGGCACTAATTATATCCTCTACCTTTAATGATTTATTAATTGTATTCAGAGTTGGCCATTCCATTTTTATTTATTTTTCCCCTAGAATCAGTGTCAAGTTGACAGGTCTGCAATTACCTGGGGCTCTTACTTTTATCTTTGTTTGAAATATTGGCACAATATTAGCTTTCTTCAAGTGCTCTAAGACATCAGGAGTGATCCCTAACTTCCTGAAAAGTCTGCCTTAATAGTCAATGAGTTTCTGGGCTAACTTTTCTGTAGCACTTGCTTGCAAGCCACTGAAATCCATTGATTTAAAACCATAGAATTATTAATGGGAATAAGCAAGTGTTAAGATTAGCTTTGTTCTAAATGGGCTTGAAACAAATCTGTTTTTCTACTCATAGTTGTGTCTTGTGTTCTTTTGTGTCATGTGCCATTTACAGTTTTCAGCTACTGAAGCATTTTTGTGATCATTATCTTCCATGATTTGATTTCTTTTCTGAGGATTTAACATGGTGAATAGTTTTACCATAATTTCTGCATTTCTCACTCTGATTGTATTTTTGATCTGTTTATTTTTCCTGAACAAAGGTAACATTCCTTAACCCATTTCCATGCTTTCAAGAATTAAAAATCACACTTATTAACTAAGTGTAGGCTTCTTTTAAAGAAATACAGATTTGTTTCAAAGAAAATATAATTTCCAGGTCAAGCCTTTAGAATTCACATTTCCAAGCATGTGCCTTTGATATTTAAATCTGAAAAGTTACTTAAAATAGTATTGAAGTTACTTAAAATGGTATTGAAGTTACTTAAAATAGTATTGAAGTTACTTAAAATAGTACTAAATTTACTTAAAATGGTATTGAAGTTACTTAAAATACCATTAAAGTTACTTAAGATAGAATTGAAGTTACTTAAATAGTATTGAAGTTACTTAAAATAATATCAAAGTTACTTAAAATAGTATTGAAGTTACTTAAATAGTATTGAAGTTACTTAAAATATTATCAAAGTTACTTAAATAGTATCAAAGTTACTTAAAATAGTATCAAAGTTACTTAAAATAGTATTGAAATTACTTGAAATAGTATCAAAGTTACTTAAAATAGTATTGAAGTTACTTAAAATGGTACTGAAGTTATTTAAAATAGTACTAAAGATACTTAAAATAGTATCAAAGTTACTTAAAATAGTACTGAAGTTACTTAAAATAGCATTAAAGTATTAATAGTATTAAAGTTAAATACTTTAAAACTACTAAATATTAAGTGGAAGTATTAAAGCTGAAAATTGAATATACCACAGAGCTATTTTTAACTGACTTAACTAGAAGAAACTGCAACACTTCATAGCCAGGAGGAAAATAATAATACCCATAATAGAATCAGCAGTAATTCATAATTCCACCACCCTCTTTTCCATGGGGTTGATGGAATACTGGAACAGGTTGCCCAGGGAGGTGGTGGAAGCCCAATGCCTGGAGACATTCAAGGTCAGACTTGATGGGGCCCTGAGAAAGCTGATCTGGGATGCCTCTGCTTCCTGCAGGGGAGTTGGAGTAGATGGTTTTTAAAAGTCCCATCCAACCCAATGTGTTCAATGAGTCTATAATGATAATTAATAATAGTCCCCCACTTTAAGGGAACATCATCATGATTAAGAACTGGCAATTCTGAACAACCTTGTAAGATCAACATAAACATCTCTTGTCTTGCACTGCTTGTCTTTTACCCATTTAAAAGCTGTACAGAGAATTTATATATCCACAGATATCAGTCAGACACTGATGGAAAACAGTGATTTTTTTTTTTAATTGATATCACTTAATTTTAAAATGATCTTAAAGAAGAGTGTTTCTTTAGGATTAAAACAACAACAACAAAAAAATCAACTCTCTTTTCCAAACTAGTAATTTTTAAATATTAAAAGAACATGACAGGCCAGCTAATTTTGTACAGATATGTATATATTTTTTAGTTCTACATCTGCTGTAGTTTTCTGTTGCATAATTGATTTAATCTCTAATTTTGAAGGAACGCTGAACTCTTTTACTGGACTCTGCATACATTTCTCCAGGGCAAAAGCTGTCCTACTTTTCCTTCCTTAGTATCTGTTTAGTGTTGGGCCATTTTCTTCTGAAACTGTAAACTACCCTTGGTGAAATAAATGAAGTCACAGTTGGAATACAGCTGTACCCATTGTTCCTTTTCCTATCACTGGGCACTGAAAAGAGCCTGGTACCTTCATCCTGACACCCACCCCTCAGGTATTTATAGATGTTGACAAGATCCCCTTTCAGCCTTCTCTTCTCCAAACTAAACAGCCCCAGTTCCCTCAGCCTTTCTTCACAGGAGAGATGTTCAAGTCCCACATCATCCTCGTAGCTTTCCTCTGGACTGTCTCTCTAGAACTGGGGAGTCCAGTTTTGCTTTATTAATGATTTGTCTCTCATTCACTCTATATTTCAGAAGGAGAATATCTGCTGGTTTGACACTTTTCACAAAATATAGGCACATACTTAATAAAGATTTCCATGTATTTAATCATTGGTTCTGTTCTCCTATCCTCTCACACCTGAACTCCTGCTTTTGTTTTTCCAGGGGTTTATGGACAGGTGCAAATTTACAGTGCTTATCCTAAGACATCTTGGACATATCTGGGAACTGACACTTATCCTGGCAATGAAAGGTGGCATTTTGCCCAAATATGCCTCCAAATATTAAGTTTTGATTCCTGTTTCTGTAACTTGTATTAATGTTCCTATGTGTGGTATTACTCTAAAGCCCTGCTAAAATGATTGTCCCCATTTTTCTTGTAGGCCCCCTTTAAATCTTTTCTTTTCCAGAGTGAACAACCCCAATACTCTCAACCTTTCTTCATAGGAGGGGTGCTCCAGCTGAGATGGCAAGAGGTGCTCATGTTTAGAGAATCAAATTCTGCTCTATGTGCCCAGTTCAGACTGAGCTGAATTACCTTCCACCCACTTCTGATTGCATCCCCCAACTCTAGTGGAAGCTTAAATGCTAAGTTCACACACAGCCCTAGATGTGGACACCTACATTTTGTTGTTCAGATCCAAAGGTGACTTTCAGCTCTGTAGGCTATTCCTGGCACCAAAAAAAAAATGGTCTGACATATCTTTGGTATGCAGCTTACCTGAGCCCTGCAACTCTTTACTGTAACTCATTAATCAACAGTGTGAAATAGATATTTCAGGATTAATTTCCTCCAACATATTTTAGACATCTGTTTTTTTGCAGAAAGCCCTAAAGGGGTTTTTCCTAGAGCATTGCCTGTGGATTCTTTCTGAGATCTGCTTAGGCAAAACTGTTGTTAAATTTTTTAGGAAATCTGTGAGCACAACTTTCATAATTGTAGTTATATTAACTTAGTATCTTGGCATTACAGGATTTTTTGTGGAGGATAGAGTAGATTGGGATCGTGGGAGAGATATTGTGATCAGCCTTTCCTCCTATGAAGCCCACCAAGCTGAAGCAGTTACACTGAAAGAAGTCAGTGGTCATAGCATAAGAATTCATCAATGCCTTATGCACGGGCTTGTTGGTAAGGAATCTCCTTCCATTTGAGTGAGTTTTCTTCTGAAACAGACTTTGCATTTCATATCTTACCAAGATCATTTCTACTTTATTGAGATATCCTAATAAAAGCCAAGAGCAAGGTGCTACACCTGGGTTGGGGCAATCTCAAGCACAAATACAGGCTGGGTGAGGAGTGGCTCAAGAGTAATCTCAGAGACAAGGACTTATTAGAAAGAAATTCTTTACAGTGAGGGTGGTGAATGGGTTGCCCAGAGAGGTTGTGGATGTTCCTTCCCTGGATGTGTTCAAGGCCAGGTTGGACGAGGCCCTGACTGATCTGGTCTAGTGGAAGGAGCTACATCAATACTGGGAATCACCTGGGCAGATGTAGATATGTACAGTAGATGTTCCACCAGACATGAGCTGGTCACAGTCTCTTGATAATCAAAGCAGAAGAATACATACTGCTCACTTACATTACATCTCCCCCCCAAAGCTGATGTATAAAATAGATAACCAGTTGCACTTGAGAACTGCTCATGGCCCTCCATTGCACATAAAACCAGGTTGCATAATTAGGCCATACCTGTAGATACAGAAAATCACCTGAGATTAATTCCATCTCTCTCAGAAGTCTCTTTTAGACTCCTGTCTGTGGTTTACAAAACACACACAACCAAGACTCTGGCAGAATTATTTTTTACCATTGCCATTGGTCTGATCTTAACAAGAATTCAGAGAGATCAGCTCTGTAGTTTACTGAAGAATAACTTCAGCACATGCAGCTTAAAAAACCTGAGGTGTCTATCTGTTCATTGGTTTGACATCTGCACACCTCAGGGAAAAGGTTTAGCACCTTCTCTTTCTAAAAATGAAATACCTTGGTAAAATATAAGTGCATGGTGAATATTTGATGGGCAGGTGGCCTTTCTGGTTCTGTGTTGATGCATGTACATTGTGCTGCAGGAAAAACACACTGGAATGTCAATGCAGATGCTGCAGAGAAGCTGTGCAGAAGCTGTCAGGATTTATGTCCCTCAAAGCTCTGGTTTATAGGTGTGAGAGACACTTAGCACATTTTCTGTCTTGAAACTTTCCAGGGCATTCCCATGACACAGAAGATGGTAAGCACAGCCCTTTGGCTGCAGAAGTTGGACTCCTCACACAGAACACACACATCAAGTCTGATGTGGCTTGTGCCGGGAGAATGCTGGTAGGATGTTTTACAGACTTCAGTGGGACAGAGTTTGAAGGTATCATAGAATCATAGAATCAGTCAGGGCTGGAAGGGACCACAAGGATCATCCAGTTCCAACCCCTCTGCCATGGGCAGGGACACCTCACACTACATCAGGCTGGCCAGAGCCTCATCCAGCCTGGCCTTAAACACCTCCAGGGGTGGGGCCTCAACCACCTCCCTGCACAACCCATTCCAGGCTCTCACCACTCTCATGGGGAAGAACTTCTTCCTCATGTCCAGCCTGAATCTCCCCACTTCCAGCTTTATTCCATTCCCCCCAGTCCTGTCACTCCCTGATACCCTAAAAAGTCCCTCCCCAGCTTTCTTCTAGGCCCCCTTCAGATACTGAAAAGCCACAATAAGGTCACCTCAGAGCCTTCTTTTCTCCAGACTGAACAGCCCCAACTCTCTCAGTCTGTCCTCATAGGAGAGGAGCTCCAGCCCTCTGCTCACCCTGGTGGCCCTACTCTGGACACCTTCCAGCATGTCCATATCCCTCTTGTAAGAGGGGCTCCAGAACTGGATGCAGTACTCCAGGTGGGGTCTCACCAGTGCTGAGCAGAGAGGGAGAATCACCTCCCTCGACCTGCTGGCCACACTTCTCTTGATGCAGTCAGGTAGTTAAGATTCACCTGTCTTTATCTACCAGACAAGTTCTGTCCAATGGAGTACAGTCTAAAAACAGATGTAGAATCATAGAGTCATAGAATGGTCTGGGCCAGAAGGGATCTCCAAAGGTCATCGAGTCTGACCTCCCCACAGTCAGCAGGGACATCCTCAACTAGATCAGGTTGCCCAGGGCTTTGTTGAGCCTCACCTTGCATATCTCCAGGGAAGGAGCCTCAACCATCTCTCTGGGCAACCTGGTATGTATCCATTCTCATGAGCTATGCAATTCTAAGCAAACTGTGACTGTGTGACATGCATGACTGTGTGACATGCATGACATATGACTACGAATAATATTTCATAAATAGTGGAATGTATTTTAGGAAGGTCTCTGCTTACTTGCTTTTTATTACAACTTTATATTTCTGAACAAATACCCATTACTGGCAGCACACTGACAAAAATTGCCTGCTGTTATATGCCTGAATGCTCTTTCAGTGGTGTCATCTTGCCAGTGTTTAGGTAGTTTTGTAAGCATGTATTTCCCTATATTTATCTCATTGCAGGTGTCCTTCAACTCTTAAATATTGAATTTTTGAACTTTGGGCCATTGGGATATATTCCAGAAGTCAATCAAGAATATATCCCAAGGGTCCTCAGCTTTCTGCCATTGGGATATATTCCAAAAACCAATCAGGAATACATCCCAAGGGTCCTCAGGGGTGTCACCCAACATGAACGGTAGCTGTGGAGCTGGCATTAAAGCAGTCATGAGCAATGGGATCTTGTTGCACGATATTGTGGTGTTCAACACAGTAGGACCTGGCATCAGTTTGGAAGGGCAAAAATCATTCTTTCATCAGGAAGCTGGTTAATCTGAGCAGACAGCCAGAAGGCTTATTAAATTGGGTTGCTGGCATCAAGGTGAACCTTGTCACTGGGGTCTTCCTCCATTGCAATGCTGTGGCAGGGTCTGAGCGAATTGGCTTCCATATCAGGGGCCAAGAGTGTTTGCTAGAGGGAGAGTACTGGAGTGAAAATGTGGCTGATTCAAGCCTCCATGGTATTCATCTGCACCAGAGATGAATCTCTATCTAAATGAGGATATCAAGTCTCTTCCTCACTTACTGTTTCCTTTGATTTCATCTCCTGTGGGCACAACTTGGTTTGTATCAATTTAAGATATACCTTGACTGTGGAATATTCCAAAGGAACATAGGATATTCCATCTGAACATAAGCAAAGGCCTCCTTACTGTGAGAGTGACAGAACACTGGACCAGGCTACCCAGAGAGGTTGTGCAGTCTCCTTCTCTGGAGAGACTCAAAACCCACCTGGACATTGTGATCCTGGGAAAGGTGATATAGGTGTCCTTGCTTTAGCAAGGGGGTTAGCCTAGGTGATCTCCAGAGGTCACTTCCATTCCATCCACCATTCTGGGGGTTTGGGATTCTGTGACTTTGTGATTCCGTGATTCTGTAAAGCCAACTGAATCAATGCACTTAGCTGGATTTTAAAATGATGATACACACATACATATATATATATATATATGAGTAATTTAATATGGAAACAGAGCCCTCTAGTTCTGTCACTCCTCCAACCAATTTTCCTCTCCTGATCTTCTCTTTAGGAGTCACCTTTACTGTTTTCACAAAAAGCTGCTACACTGAAGACAGGGATGTCTGCATCATAGCACATGCTGACCATTTAGGCATCCTGCCTCTTATCACAGTGGAGACATCAAGGATGTTGCAAGTCAATGAGAAGGACAAGTTCTACTTTTAGCCAACGAGGTAACATGTTTTTTCAATGTTTTGTGGGGAAAAAAATAATAGAAAGGAAAAAAAACAAAGGGCACCTACGGGGCCTTGGGACTATTCTCACCTCTTTTTATATCAGCTATTTGTATTGTCTTATAAAATGTTTAAGCAATTAGTTTAGACTGGGTGTCTAGCTGCAGAGCAGCCCCATTCTTGTCTCTGTCTTTGTACTGCTCCTGGCTGGTATAAGTGAACAAGCCCAGACATCAAGCAAACACACAGAGGAAGATGCAGCTCCAGAAAAACAAAACAAAACAAAACAAAACAAAAAGCCACAAAAAACCCACCCAACCAACCAAAAAAAGCCACAAGCAAACCTAAACAAACAAACCCCTAAACCAAGCAAGCAAACAAACAAAACACCAGATTAGTTTAGGGCAATATTTTAAAATTTGAGGATTTCCCCTTTTGCTGACATTTGTGTAGCAAAACAAGCCTCACAGATCCCATTTCTTAAAACTCCATCCTGAGCATCTCTGACTTCTCAGCCCCAGGCTTCAGAAAATGTCAGGACCTGCAGAGAAAGCCCCTGAGACAGGGGATGTCCTTTTGGTCAGGGAAGTGGAGCTTGATTTTTGCCTGCGAGATCACATCAGAAATGTTGATCAGTACCAGGCAGGCTGTGAGATGTCAAATGATTGCCAGAACTGCTTCTGCCCAGGGAAAATATCATCTGTGTGTGGCAAAACATGGGGGAGGGAGGAGAGAGCTTTATCTGTAACCTTAAGTCACTGCTGGTTGCAGTGGTTTAAGCATACCACATCCAATGGAAACCACATGCCTGTTTATTTATTACAACCAGTGAGCACAATGCAGAGGCTGTGTCAGGAAAGCCTTGAAGTAGCAGAAAAATCCAGCATGGACTCTGCTTGCCAGTCAAAAATAATTGGAGGTGTCCCACACTGCTATGCATAGAGCCCCTCAAGCTTTCTACCAGAATTTTTTTTTTTCCCTGTGCTTTTGCCTTTTGCTCTGGGCGTTACTTTGCGTGTAGATTTCTGAGACCTGTCCAGCTTGTCAGCTCCCATTATGTTTCACTCTTGTATCCATCCCACAATATTACACTGTTAGTGAGCTGCTGAACACACAGCTCCCTGCAAGAGCTGGTGATTTTCAAATGTGACAAATGCACATGGATTACTGAATGTTTTCACAGTAGCCTGGCAAACCTCTGAGGGTTATTACATCTCTCGGTCCTCCTCATGCATTATCTGCATGCATTTATTTAATCCACCTTTGCAATTGTCAAGCTTGATCCAGGCTGTGGCTGCATTGCTCTGCTTTAGCATCCTGGAGGGGTATCTTGATGGATATGTCTCTTCAAAGGGAAGGTGAGCATTGCCTCAGAGCAAGAGAGGAAATAGAAACATCAGGGAATAAATATATCAAGACTATGAAGGCTTTTGCATGTCCCACTGGTAGACTAACCAGCTGAAATGTTGGCTCTTCTGAGAGGTGTTCAAGTACTGAAATAGCTGTCAGGATCAGAGGAGCTATCTTTGTTCTCAACCTCTTTCAAGACGTGTTGATTAGAAGAATTGGCCCATTGCTTTCACTGCCTTTCCTGTAAATCTGTTTCCATATGTGGATGCCACATTCAAAATATATATATATTATATATCAATAATATATCAATAACTGGGCTTTCCCAGCTTCAGCCCAATAAATTTTAAGTTTTATTCAGGACTTCATGTGTATCCATGTAGCAATCTGAAGATGTTTCCACTGACTTTGCTGCATTACAGAATCAACCAGGTTGGAAAAGACCTTTGAGATCATCAAGTCCAACCGAACACCCAACACCATCTAATCAACTAAACCATGGCACTGATTTCCTCATCCAGTCTTATTTTAAACACTTCCAGGGACAATGACTCCACCACCTCCCTGGGCAGCCCATTCCAATGGCCAGTCCCTCTTTCTGTGAAGAATTTCTTCTTAACGTCCAGCCTAAACCTCCCCTGGAGCAGCTCCTTCTGTCATTGGTTTCCTGGGACAAGAGACCAACCAACCAACTTTATAACTGCTGTAAACAAACTGTAAACAACAGCACAATACTTTTCTTTTGCTCTTTCCTTTATATTAACATTACCTCCTCTACCTGGTAGAGAACAGACCTCTGAAGACACCATGTTCCCTGAAAAGAGAAGCAAAGGCTCAAGGAAGGCCCTTTTCAAGGATTTGGATGAAAATGTCCTGGACCTAGAACCACCTGTTTCTGTTTTCCCAAAGTCAGAATCTGAATGGACACAGTTCTTCTTGCAAGCTGGTAAGTGCCTGTGCTGTCTGGAGTGTTTGCAAGGTCCTGTATATGTTTGATTTATGAGATGTGATTTTAACCCAGGCTTTCACTGAGACCTACAACTGAGGTTGAGATGGCAGTGGGCCCAGATTGTGTGATGTCTTTCCAGGATGAATGCAGTGAATTACAGTGTAGAAGCCTGGAAGGCTTCATTGCACAGTTCTGTGTCAGATTCACAGATTGCATCAGGTTGGAAGGGACACTCAAAGGTCATCTTGTCCAAACCCCCTGCAGTCAACACCAGCACCTCCAACTAGGTCAGGCTGCTCTGGGCCACATCAAGTCTGATCTTGAATGTCTCCAGGGATGGGTCCTTAACCACATCCCTGGCTGTCATGTTCCAGTATTTCACCTCTCTTATTGTAGAGAACTTCCTTCTGATGTTCAACCTAAATCTACCTTGCTCCAGTTTCAAACCACTGTCCCTCATCCTGTTGCCACAAGCCCTTCTAAACAGTCCTTCCCCAGCCTTCCTGTAGGTCCCCTTCAGGGGACCACCAGTGCCTGTCTGCCCTCTTGCAGAATCATGTCACCTGGCATCCTTAGCCCCTTCAGGGTTTCATTCATTCATTTTAAGGCCAATAACAGAGCTTCCCTGCATGTTGCAAAGTCCTCTGAGAGCTTTATGCAAGACATGCCTTGTAAATGCTATGTGGGTGCAAATTAATAATAACTGGCCCAGCAAGGATTTTCATCCATATCCCACTGAGGAGATAATCAAGCAGAAAACCCACTCCAGAAGTTTAAAGACCCTTCTTTCTGTTTTAAAGAGGCCCATTCTGCTCAGTAAATGCTTTCTGAAGGTTAACACAGCAAGGGTCTGTTCTCATCCCGATTAAAACTCTGCTCTCAGTTTCCAAATAAACTCTTTAATTACAATTAACAGTTCCTGTGCCTGCTGCTGCTGGTGGCCATTTTGCTGAGATGACACACTTTTTTTGTGACTCTGGTGGCATGGGAGACTCTCTGATGGAAGAGACTGCATTCCATTCCACTCTAAAAACTGATTAAGCATGGGAAGAACTTTAATCTTTAAGCAAAATGTCTAACGTACCCAGTAAAGGCTTTTCCTCTAAGGCTCTCTCTTTAACTGGCTGCTTACAGGGCTGATTAATGTGCTGCCTAGATACAAACACACTGATTTTCACCTTTTCTGCCCTAATTATGAATACATGCAGTTGTTTGTAGCCTAGCAGTATGACCATTTCGCTCCTGCATATTGATGC
The DNA here is from genome assembly GCF_027791375.1 of Indicator indicator. Lineage (NCBI taxonomy): Eukaryota > Metazoa > Chordata > Aves > Piciformes > Indicatoridae > Indicator > Indicator indicator. Next base: position 32,678,250 of record NC_072018.1, read on the forward strand.
ATAGAGAACCTGGATTTTATTTTTTATAATCACACATTTAGAGCTCACCCTGGCACACAAATCATAAGCATTCTAGGAATCCCCACCACCTACAAAGTACTGAGAGTGCAACCTGCACTAGACAGAGTTTATCTCCCTTTGTAATAGAGGCAACAGCATATGGTAAATGATGTCTGCCTCTGAGGCTGTAACAAAATTGTTGTGTTTATTTTTGTGTTGCCCAAACATGAATGAGGACTTTTTCCCCCCCTCTCCTTTCATGACTGTGTGTTAAATTCCTCTCTCTTTCTCTGACCTGCAGTTTCTTTCCTTTTGTGATTGACATTTGGAAGGGCATGGCTTGATGCTAAGGCGAACTCATGGTTTTCCTCTTCTCTATACCCTCCTTCCCCTTCTTGAAAGTTGTGGCACTGATTATTTTGCACAGTGCAGTGCACGCTCCCATGCTAGACAAACAGGAGGAAAATGCTCACCTTTCCTGCTCCCACAGGTCTTCTGTGGATCCAGGTTTCCCCTTGCTGTGATAGTATTTCAAAGCCAGTGAAGAGCACAGAATCATAGAAGAGTACAAGTTGGAAGGGATCTCTGGAGATCCTCCTTTGGCTCTGCTCCAGCACTTGATGTCTCTCTTGTGTTGGGGGCCCCAGAGCTGGACACACGACTCCAGGTGAGGTCTTACTAGAGCAGAGTGGAGTGGCTGTATCACCTCTCTTAACCTGCTGGCCACACTTACTTGGATACAGCCTAGGACTCCACAACATCTCTGGACAGCCTGCTGCAGTACTCTGTCACCTTCAGAGCAAAGAAATTTATCCTCAAGTTCAGAATATATGTAATATATCATTTGTATATATCTCTATGTATGTGCATGTATGCAAAAGACAAGGAAGGAACAGAAGGCAAAGTGCAAGGTCCTGCACCTAGGTCAGGGCAATCCTCAATATCAGTAGGGGGGGGATGTGGGTGTGTGTGTGTGATGAAATTCAGAGCAGCCCTACAGAAAAGGATTTGGGGGTGCTGGTGGGTTAGAAACTGAACATGAGCCAACAGTGTGTGCTTGCAGCCCAGAAGGCAGATCACATCCTAGGCTGCATCAAAAGAAGTGTGGCCAGCAGGTTAAGAGAGGTGATTCTGTCACTTTACTCTGGTAAGACTTCACCTGGAATACTGCATCCAGCTCTGGAGCCCTCAACATAGGAAGGACATGGACAAAGACAAGGAGCAGGTCCAGAGCAGGGCCATGAAATGATCAGAGGGCTGAAACACCTCTCCTATGAAGACAGGCTGAGAGAGCTGGGGTTCTTCAGCCTGGAGAAGAGAAGGCTCCAGGGAGACCTAATATCAGCCTTCCAGTACCTGAAGGGGACCTAAAAGAAGGATGGAGAGAAACTGTTTACAAAAGCTTGCAGTAACAGGATGAGGGACAGTGGTTTGAAATTAAAGAAGAGTAGATTTAGACTGGATATTGGGAACAAATTCTTTACCATGAGGGTAGCGGAACACTGGAACAGGTTGCTCAGGGAGGTGGTTGAAGCTCCATCCCTGGAGGTATTCAAGGTCAGGCTCGTCAAGGCTCTGAGCAACCTGATCTAGAGGAGGATGTCCCTGCTGACTGCAGGGAGGTTGGACTAGATGACATTTGGAGATCCTTTCCAACCCAAGCCATTCTATGATTCTGTGACCACTTGGCTTCCTGACTTCTACCAACTGCAGATGGGCAGTAGCAAGCCATGCAATGCATATTTAATCATATACTCACTTTAGTTTTCCTTTTGCCTTCCTGTGTGCCTGATCTTTTGCTGTCTATGTCAGCTCTTTGGGTCATAGAGCAGGCCTTTTTATTGTGGTGTTCTGTAGAAGCAGATTTGTTCATGCAAAACTGAAGTTTTAGTTTTTTGGATAAGCCACAGAATTCAGGAAAAAAAAATAAAAACAAGAGGAAGGCACAGATCCAAGATTTTTGCTATTATTATTTCTTCTAAGAGGAAAAGAAGCAACAACAAAAGTAGGTTTGAGTCAAACAAAGTGTAATTACTTTTTTTACTCTAAGGGTTCTTCTTTTCTCTCTATTTTTGTTGTTGTTGTTCTTTATATATAATGCTGCAAAACTTTCTAATGAAATGCTTTCCAACACCCCCTAAATAATTTATGAAGAACTTCACAGCACCTTTTTTTTTTCAAATTATCCAAAACAATTTAATGAGTTTAACATGAATTTGTAATAATCTTAATCTCTTTAAGCTGCCATTTTTGGATGGCAAAATATTTTTCTTCCCCAAACTCATCTCCACACCAAACCTCTCACAGGAGAGCCTGGGGCCAGGCCTGGAGCACTAAAAATGATGCCCTGATACAGGAAACACCAAATCATGAGATGTACAGCAGAATTAACTAGAAACATGACTGTGTCTAGCTGAGGAATGAAGGATAAGTGAACAGTTTGTCTACCCAGCTGGTTTCTGTGCCCAGGTTAAACCCTCTAGCCCACGAAGGAGAGCTGACACAACCATCATCTTGCAGCTAAAGGTTCAATTATTTGCTGGCTATCTGCAGTATTTATAGGACTTTATTATCTATTATACTGCCTCAAGTCTCTAATCTGGCAAGTGCCAGCTCCCAGGCACACTGAAGTTCATTTTCTTCCCTTGATGGAAAAGTAGCTGAGGACAAAGCAGCTGGTAGAAGATCATCTGACTCCAATTCCATTTCTCCCAGTGTCCTCTCTTCTGAACAGAGACTTAAGGCACCTAAAGAGCTGAAGTTAGGTAGGCTGATACATGGAGATCTGAGAGACTAAGCCAGGCCTTTCCAGTTTTAGTTCAGACTCTGCAGACAGATGTTTTCTGCCTGTTGGCAGGTACATTCTAGGCATTTTTAAAAGCAATTTGGGCTGTCACAGAATTGTACAACAGCCCAGGTTGTAAGGAACCCTGAAATCATCTTTAATGGGAAAGGGAGCCTAAATGAGATGATCTAGCACCTTGTCCAATGACACCTTGAAAACCTCCAGTGACAGAGACTCTTACATGGTCCTGGGGAGGTTGTTCCAGTGAATGATTGTCCTCACTGTAAAAAAGTATTTCTTATAGTGAGACAAGACATCTCCTGCCACAAACACTACCTGTTGCCCCTTGTTTTCTCTATGTGGCTCCTTGTGAAAACAGAGCCTTTGTCCTCTTTGTAGCATCCCTTTAAGTCCTAGAATACTGTGAAGTCCCTTCTGAGTCTTCTCCAGGCAGAAAAGACCTAATTTCTTCAGTCTTTCTTCACAAGACAGATTCTCCAGCCCTTTAATCATCTTTGTGGCTTTCTTTTTTCCCTTGTGCCTTTTTTTTTTTTTTTTCCCCTTTGTGGCTTTTTTTTTTTCCCTTTGCAGTCTGTCTGTGTCTTTCATGAATTGTGGGTACCAGAGCTGGACACTGGACAGAGTAAGGTGATCATGTCTCTATGTCTTCTAGCAATGCCTCTGTAGATGCAGCCAGGGATCTGATTTTCTCTTGTTGCTTCAGCAGCACACTGCTAACTCACATTCAGCTTGTTGTCTACCTCATGGTCCTTTCAGCAAAGCTACACCTTAGCCACACAAGTGCTCTTTGGTTACAGGTGTAGGACTTTGTACTTGTCTTTCCTAAACTTCATGTAGCTCTTCCTAGTCCACTCTCCCATCCTATCCAGGTCTTTTTGAAAGATAGCTCTTCCTTCTTCTGTGTTCACCTCACCACCCAGTTTAGTGGCATCAGCAAATGTGGTGAGGGTGCTTTCAATCTCGTCTTCCAGATCATTTGTGAAGATGTTGAACAGCATGGAGCCCAGTATTGATCCCTGGGAGACAAATAAGCTAATCTGATTATTCAATTGCTGCTAGCATCAGTGACCCAATTTAGTGATAAAGTGACTAAGGAAAGCAGAAATGAGTAGATATTTGTTCAGCTCTGTGCAGACAGATTATGAGCAGCAGTAACTTAACAACCTGTTTGTCTTCTTTTGTCTTTCCTTTTGTAGGACAAATATTATGATGGGACTATAGCTGGAGAAATGGGGATGTGGGGAGGGGAGTGAAGAAAGGAAATGACAGTCAGAAAAGTGGTGATCATCATACCAGTATTTGTACTTGCAAAAGTAGGTTCCCTCTTTGCTAGAGGGAAGAGTATGGCTCCCACCCTCTAAGCAAATCTAAAAGATTGCAACTTGCTCTACGGGTCTTTATTCTCAGCTGACATTTATAGTTAAACATTAGATTATGAGGCTTCCAGATGTCAGAGTAATACAGCATAAAAGTAGGCTGGCATCCTGGACAATATTGAATTCCTCAAGATAGGTGCCTCTGAGTGTTCATATTCATGCCAGCAGGGATCTTGTGCAAATCTGGGAGTGAGTATTGTTCATTCTTTTTCTTCCACTTCAGCACAATTTCAAATTTGGCCAGAAGAAGAACCCTTCTATGTCTCAATAAACTGTTACTCATAATTCAGAGATCTCAGTATGATCCTTGTGCTTGCATGAGAGCAATTTGATTAGGTAATTCCTGAAGTACCTTTCCTACTTACTTTTATTCATCAGAGTAATTTTGGTGCACTGAAGGATTAGAGAAAACTGCCACATGTTGTGCCAGGGGAACTTTAGGTGGGATACTAGTTAAAACTTCACTGAAAGGGTTGTCAAGGTCTGGAACAGGCTGCCCAGGAGGTAGTGAGGTCACCATCCCTGGAGGGATTTAAAAGATGTGTAGAAGAGATGAGGGATGTGGTTTACAGAATCATAGAATCAAAGAGTTAACCAGGCTGGAAAAGACCTTCGAGGTCATCAAGTCCAACCTATCACCCAACACCATCTAAGCCATGGCACTAAGTGCCTCATCCTGTCCTTTTTTTAAAGTGGTTTGATGGTAGTCTTGGATGCACTACATTAACAGTTAGACTTGGTGATCTTCAAGATTTTTCCCCAACTTAAATGATTCCAATATCATGAAGTTCTGGGCTGTAGGGTTCGCTATCATGCAACCTTTTCTTCCTGCTGTTAGTATGAGCTCCTTGCATTTTCTGTGAGCTACTCCATTTATTTTCTGGCACTTCCTTTTAAGCTCTTAAGTCTCATAGAAATTTAAGTCTGTAATACCCCTGTGGAATGAGCATATATTTTGACACCCATTTCCCAGGCAGAGAACAGAATTTGTGGCTTGCCCAAGGTCAGTCACTGAATTAATGCATATCCTTCTAAACCCCTGACAGCCATCTAAGAGGACCCCATCCTACTTAGGCAGGTTACTTTGACTAGAATCAGACAAAAAAAAGTATTTTATGTGCTGCCTTTTTATTAAAGAAAAACACACCTGGAATATATATATTTTTTTTTTAACTTTACTAAATATTTAAATTCTACCTGTGGTTTCAAACAAGCAAACAAAGATCCCAAACTTTTGTTTTTATTATTCTTTTAAAAGCTGAAAATGGTATTTTATATGAAATAAAACAAAAGGAATAAGCTTTATGGGGAATCTGGTGATAAGAGAACTAGTGCATTGTGGACAATTGATCTTTTTATCTGATCCACAGATAACTGAGACTACATTTTCCTGTGTTGTTTTTAATCTAAACAAATCTAAAGCTGTGAAATTCTTGCTGTAGCCTTGCTTGCTCTCCAGAGGTAATCAGTACATGTTCTAGATCACAAAAGGTTACCCTTTCCTGTGTGAATGTTTCTTTGAAGCAACTTGCACAGACATTTAAACACTCTGTCAACAGCTGGAGTAAAAAACTCTACAAATGGGAGATCCCTGGGGCTGTTTAATCTGGAGAAGAGAAGACTGAGAGGGGATCTGATCAGTGTCTATCAATATGTGAGGGGTGGGTATCAGGAGGAGGGGGCCAGACTCTTTTGGGTGGTTCACAGTGATAAGACAAGGAACAATGGGTTCAGACTTGAACATAGAAGATTTCAACTCAACATGAGGAGAAACTTCTTTCCAGTGAGGGTGGCAGAGCCCTGGAACAGGCTGCCCAGGGGATTGTGGAGTCTCCTTCTCTGGAGACTTTCCAACCCCACCTGGATGCATTCCTGTGCAGACTATTCTAGGTGATCCTGCTCTGGCAGGGGGGGTTGGACTCAATGATCTCTTGAGGTCCCTTCCAGCCTCTGGTACACTGTGAGACTGTGAAATGATTGTTTAGTAGAAAGATTTGTGTCACAAATGAATGCACAGAGGTTTGTTAATTTCATCAGAAATAAGATAAGAGGAATAATACAAAAGATCTAGGTATAAACAGCCCAAAATTCCTGGGGACATGCATCAAGGATTTTGGTACAATTTTCTTTTTTTTTTTTCTAGTGATTTTTATGATTGAATTAAAATCTGCACTAATAGCTGGGCAAGTGTCTCATTTTAACACACAGGTTGCTAGTACAATTTAGAGTCATGTGAAAATGCTGCACTACATGTATTTAATATTCCAGGGCTGTGGTTAGCCACACCTGCTATGCATAATCATGTGTAGTAATTAAAGATGTTTGAGAAGAGAATGCAGGTTTGGTAGGTTTGCAAGGAACAAAACAGATGTGATATTGGCCTGAAACATTTATTGTTTTCCTCTGAAGCTTTTTTTTGTCATTGTTGCTCACACATAGAAATTTGCTTTTTCTGCAATAAATGGCCCATGCAAAATGAGTTGGAAGTGCCAATGGAAGACATTAAAAGAGCTGTTACCAAGTTATTGTTTTATAAAACCCAAACCTAATATGATCAGAAAATGCCTGTGAGTTTTACTTAATTTTCCTGAAAACACATCCCTGGTACAGATTTTTGCAGACCTGTTGTTCAGCCTAGAGAAGAGAAGGCTCCAGAGAGATCTTATAGTGGCCTTCCAGTATCTGAAGAAGGCCTACAAGGAGCTGGAGAGGGACTGTTTGCAAACAGCTGCAGTGATAGGATGAGGGGCACTGGTCTGAAATTAGAGAAGAGGAGATGTAGGTTGGAGCTTAGGAGGAAGTTCTTTACTATGAAGGTGGTGAAACACTGGAACAGGTTGCCCAAGAAAGTAGTTGGGGCCACATCCTTGGAGTTATTCAAGGTCAGGCTGGACAAGACTCTGAGCAATCTTATCTAGTGGAGGAGATCTCTGCTCACTGCAGGGAGGTTGGACTAGATGACCTTTGGAAGTCCCTTCCAACCCAAACCATTCTCTGATTCCCTGATTCTATGTGGTGGGTTGAAAATTCCCTCCAACATTAATTATTAATTAATGAAATTGAGACCAAGGTCGACAACAAAGCTGGGAGGATTTTTTTTTTTTTTTTGATGCTTATGAGAGAATAAGTTTTAAAATAAGCCAAAGGGAAACCATCCCCAGTTCCTTCAGTTGCTCTTCACAAGATTTATTCTCCAGGCCCTTCACAGCTTCCTTGCCCTCTGCACTCACTCTAGCACCTTTGATTTGATATCCACCTCTCTACCTATCTGTGTATAAATTTCTAACCCAAGCATAAACTTTTTTATCATTGACATGATGAGGCTACTCTTTCAGGGTAGTAGTCCTTAAAGTGTGTTTTAGAAAGCATTGGTGGTCCATGAAACCTGAGTAGCTGATGCCCTCATCACCCATGGATTCATTTAGGAGCCTGACAGTTAAAAGGGAAAAGAATCATTAGGCATCTGGGAAATAGAAGCTATGAGGAATGGCTGGTGAAGTTGGGTGGTGTGGTCTTGAAGAGAAGAGATGGATAAGAGATTTAAAAACTTGCCTTCATCAATATGGAGGGCTGATGTGGAGTGGAAAAAAATAAACTGCTCCCCAAATTTATAGAAGCAGCAATAATTGGCTGAAGTGTAATGAAGACAATTTTAGGTGTGGAGAGTGAAAACTTCTCTACAACTACCAGAATGGAAGTTGGAGAGAGAAGGGGGCCATCCCCTTCTCCTTGGTGGCAAGTGACATGACTAGAGGACACAGTTACAAGGGGAGGTTTAGGTTGTATATTGGGAAATATTTCTTCACCACAAGGGTTCTCATACATTGTAATGGTCTGCCCAGGGCAATGGAGAAGTCACCATCCCTGTGGATGATCAAGCGGGGGTGTTCAAGAAATATTCCTTCACCATAAGGGTTCTCAAACATTGTAATGGTCTGCCCAGGGCAGTGGAGGAGTCACCATCCCTGGGGGTGTTCAAGTGGCCTGTGGACATGACACTTAGGGACATGGTTTGGTGTTGGCCCTTCAGAGCCGGGTTAAGGCTTGGACTAGATGATCTTTGAGGTCTCTTCCAACCAGGTATATTCTGTGATTCTGTGATTCAGTTAGAATAAAGACAACAAAACCTTGGAATAGCTTACCTGAGTGGGTTGTGGGGTACCAATCAGTGAAAGTTACATAAACATCCTTAGATGATCCTGATAGAGATGATCTTTTCCTGGGGTGGGGGGAAGATGCAGCAAATAACTTAAGAAGGCCCTTTCTGGACCTATTTTCAATATTCTGTGAAGGAACATTTAAAGACTGCAGGAACCTTTAAGGTCTGACAGTGATTGATGTGTCCAAAGGCCAGGATGTTGAAGTCAGAAGGTCTGGTAATTAGGACTTTCTAAATACTGCTGATGAAGACAAAGAGTGACTCCTAGGGAGGTAATTAATGCAGAGAGAGTTTCTCCCAACCCATGTGCTTGGTCCCTCTCAGCCAGTCAGTTGTTGTGGTATGCTAATGTGCTTGAACTTTGTGTAATACGTAACTGCCCCTGCCCCTGGGGAGGAATAACCCCAGGTACCACTCTACAGGTTAGAGACTGACCTGCTGGAAAGCAGCTCTGCAGAGAAGGGCTTAGGAGTCCTAAAGTCCAACAAGTTAATCAATGTGCTCTTGTGGCCAAAACAAGCAATGGTGTCCTGGGGTGTGTTAAGAAGACTGTGGCCAATAGGTTGAGAGAAGTTCTCCCCCTAAGGAGGTCATCTGGAGTACTATGTGCAGCTACAGGCTCCCCAGTTCAAGAGAGAGAGAGAACTGCTAGAGAGGCTCTAACAGAGGGTTACAAAAATGATGAAGAGACTGGAGAGTGTTTTTGATGAGGAAAGGCTGAGAGACCTGGGGCTGTTTAGCCTGGAGAAGAGGAGACTGAGAGGGGAATCTTATCAATGCTTATCAATGTCTAAAGAGCAGGGGTCAAGAGGATGGGGCCAGATCCTTTTCAGTGCTGTCTGGCTACAGGCACAAACTAGAACCCAGGAAGTCCCAACTAAACATGAGGAAAAATTTCTTTCCTTTGAGGATGGAAAAGCCCTGGAACTGGCTACCCAGAGAGGTTGTGGAGTCCTCTTCTCTGCAGAGATTTAAAAGCTGTATGAGCACAGTCTGATGCAACCTGCTCTGGGTGAACCTGCTTTAGCAGTGGGGTTAGACTAGATGCTCTTCAGAGGTCCTTTCACAGAATCACAGAATCAACCAGGTTGGAAAAAGCCTGAGAGATCATCAAGTCTCAACCCCTGCCTTTCTGTGACTGTGAAACAGAGGGAAGTGGAGAAGTGAAGTGCTCCAGAGAACATCAAGGACAGAGCTGTAGACAGCAGCCTCTCCAGATTTGCTGGCTGTTACCTTTAAGAAGAAAAGTGATGTAAATTGCATCCTGCAAGTATAACTATGACATTTTCTTTAGATCTTAGGGGCACATCTACCATCCAGCCAAAGTGCTGAGTGTGAGTTTGCAGAGCTTTCCAAGGGAAGCACTGCATTTTGCAACAATTAATTTTGCAGAGGAAGCAGCCTGTTTAAAGATGCCTGCAGCAGTCACTAAAATATGTGTTGTTTTTCAAGGCCACCAGACACACAGTTGGCTAGGTTGGCTAATAAACAAAACAATAATGAAAAAAAAAAAATACAACCCACCCCAGCCTCGTGGGGTTTGCAGGAAAAACGGATGAGAAATAAAATGAATAATGCCTACCTGCTAGGGGTGGATGAAGACTATAATTGTTTAGCCCCCAGCAGATCCCTGCAAGGGTTAAAAGTGACAAAGATATTAGTTGGTGACTGCTAAGATTGTTGGTTTGAAGCTCTGGGCAAAACACAGACTGTTATTTACCGGACTTGGTCGATTTACTTCTTAATGCAATAATGACCTGTGAAATGAAACGTGAGCTAGACAATTGTTCCTCATTGTTTCCAGTAAAACATCCTTTCATACCCCATTAAACCACCATTAATTCCATTTGAAAGAGAAGCAGTCACAAACACCAAGGGATATCTCTCTTTTCCTCTTTTTCTCTCTTTGTGGGACTGATGGAGGCCTGTGGATAGCACAGCAACTTTCTTACCCGTTTTAGACGGTGTAGAGCAGCCCTTGGGGGCCACATTTCTGAATGAGCACAACAGAGACCTACAGGATTGGAACCCAGAGGATCCCCATGCCTGAGTTCTGCTGAAAAGTGCATCAGCTAATCAGGCAAACACAGCTGATTTATGTCACTGCATCATGTTTTTCTCTCTTATTTTAGGCTGGATTTTATTTAAGCACAAGATTTATATAATCATATACTGTATGTGAACCTGTATCTGTGTGCCATTTCCCACCCAGTGATTTTCAAGACTTTTTCAGTTTCAATCAAAAGCAGTGCATTGGTAAGTTCTCAAAGGACTTCTACAAGTTAACAAGAAATTAGGAGCTGGGAAGGAAAAAACTCTGTGAGTGAATCCATCAGTCCCCACAATGGGGGATTTCACTTGGTGTTAATTTCTTGCTGTCCAAGAAATAGTCCTTAGAGAGAAAAAACAGTTTTGTGTCCCAACTAAAGGAAAAATTTTGCACATTGGTACCCATGAGGGAGTCCAGCCACAGATGTGTAGTGAAGCACTAGTTCCACTCTGCATGAAACCAGGTTCTTTAGCTCTTGATTCTCTTCTGCTGTGAAAGACATGTAGATGTGGTGCTGAGGGTCTTGGCAGTGTTAAGTTTGTGGTTGGAATCAATGATCTTAAAGGTATTTTCCAATATAAATCATTCTGTGATTCTACACTCCTGAGTAACTACAAAAACATAAATACAAAACTGGAACATTTAAGATGTTCAGCCTTTATCCAATGACACCAGATTAAAAACAACCCAACCAAGGCTCTGCTGAGACCTCACCTGGAGTACTGTGTGCAGGTCTGGAGCTCTCAACATAGGAAGGACATGGACCTGAAGGAGTAGGACCAGAAGAGGGCCATGAAAATGATCAAGGAGCACCTCTGCTATGAAGACAGTGTAAGGGAGCTGGGATTCTTCATCCTGGAGAAGAGGATGGTCTGGGAAGACCTAATAGTGGCCTTCCAGTGCATGAAGGGGGCTACAAGAAGGATGGAGAGAGGCTGTTTGCAAAGGTCTGTAATGATAGGATGAGGGACAATGGCTTCAAACTAGAGGAGAGAAGATTTAGATTCGATGTTAGGAGCAGGTTCTTCACTATGAGGGTGGTGGAACACTGGAACAGGTTGCTCAAAAAAGTAGTTGGGGATCCACTCCTGGAGATATTCAATGTGAGGCTCGACAGGTCTCTGGGCAACCTGATCTAGTTGAGGATGTCCCTGCTTCCTGCAGAGGGGGTTGCACTAGATGACCTTCAGAGGTCCCTTCCAACCCAGACCATTCTATGATTCTATGATTCTATAAACAATGAAAAAACCACACAAAAAACCCCCAAAACGAACCAACTAAAAAACTACCAAAACCCAACCCAAGACAAAACAAAAAAGTGCCCCACAAACAAAACAGAAAAAACAACCACCCACTCAAAACCAACACAACCCCCCAAGATTACTTTGTTTTCCCTTGGAGTTCTAACATGAGGGAAAAAAAATTAGCAAGCCATCTAAATGCTGAGATATAAATGCTTCTTTTCTTCTGGAAAACATTGGTCAATAATTAAACAGACTGTTTTCTTGTTAGAGTTTTCTGAAAATACTTTTTTCCATTAAATAAAAAAAAAAAAGACACATCCAGGGAGGAGTCATCCCTGGGAAGCTTAATCCAGAGTCCTACTACCCTTGTGGTGGGATAAAAATCTATTTTTTTGGGGGGGATGTGCATTAGGAAACAAATTTCTAAACTTTAAAACCAGCAATGGGTTGAAGATGAGCAGAGAAGAAAGTCTAAGGTCAATGAAATATTTTCTGTCCACAATCCTCATGAAAAACTGTGTTCAGGACTATCTATGAGGATAAAATGTAGAGATTCATTATCTTTTGATGTGCTCTGAAATATCTAAGGTTTTGCCATTGCTCCTGAAGTTTTCCCTTCCCAATCTGCTACATTGTTTGAAGCGCAGACATCTAAAGCTTTCCTTCTTCTTTCAGTTGTCTTCAAAATACCTGAGTGTTTGGAGCCTTAAATCCCATATTCTAGTTCCCTTGCATTGCATCTGCTAATTAAGAAAAAAATTCTTAGCACATCATGACCTTTGTTGCTGCCCAAGGTGCTGTGTCCCTAGGAGGCAAACATGTGTTATGTCCTGACTTTACAGACTGGGTTGGTTAGGAGCCAAGGGAATTACACAGAGTCATCTGTGGTGGAACTGAGAAGAGACCTGCAAGTTTAACCACCCACAAGTATGCCATCAAGTGGGAGCATGCTGGTTAAATTGAGAATACCCAGCCAGTTAAGGCAACAAGCACAGTTTATTTGGTGTAGAGCACAGGTTGGTTGGTAGATGTAGATTTCTGGAGCCCCTATTACAAGAGGGATGTGGACATGCTGGAAGGTGTCCAGAGAAGGACCACGAGGATGATCAGAGGGCTGGAGCACCTCTGCTGTGAGGACAGACTGAGAGAGTTGGGGCTGTTCAGTCTGGAGAAGAGAAGGCTCTGAGGTGACCTTCTTGTGGACTTCCAATATCTGAAGGGGGCTACAAGAAAGCTGCAAAGGGACATTTTAGGATATCAGGTAGTGACAGGACTATGGAATAAAGCTGGAATTGGGGAGGTTCAGGCTGGATGTGAGGAAGAAGTTCTTCAGCATGAGAGTGGTGAGAGCCTGGAATGGGTTGCCCAGGGAGGTGGTTGGGGCCCCATCCCTGGAGGTGTTTGCAGCCAGGCTGGATGAGGCTCTGGCCAGCCTGCTCTAGTGTGAGGTGTCCCTGCCCATGGCAGGGGGGTTGGAATTAGATGATCCTTGTGATCCCTTCTAACCCTGACTGATTCTATGATTCTACGATTCTATGATTCTATGATTCTATGTCTATATCTGTCTCAATGATTACTTAGAAAATCAAGTCTCATTTGCAACAAATGGATCCTTGTGAAAGGATTTAATTGCAATTCTGAAAGGAGATGGACAATGAAAAGAGCAAAAACCCTTGCCAGGGAAATGAAGAGCAAAGGCCTGGAGGAAGATGTCCCATTTTTTCCTTCTGTGATTCTTCCTCTGTAGTAGTATTCTGAATCAGAGAATCAGAACTGCATGTCCATGTGCATGCAGGCACACACATAGAGGCACTGTCCTCACAACTGCTCTTGGAAGCATTTCATCATTTTTTCCTTCTTATCTTCCAAATATTAGCATTTAATGAAATACACATTTCCTTCATTTATTTTGAACCCACTCCAAGGCCAGCAAATACCAGAACCTCAAATGTTATGACAGGATAGATTCTTTATTGGTTTGTTTTCTTTTCATTCTTTCTGTTTTCACTGTGATTTTTTTTATTTTTTTTTTTTTAAGAAAAAATTATAGACCCTTATGTTCTAAGTCAAGGAGCCTGGCTTCCAACTGAGGTAGACAAATATGTCCCAAAAAATATCCCTTAGTCCCATCCAGTGCACAGCTGTGCAGCAAACAGGAAACTGAGGAAGTCAGGTTCATCAGAGACAGAGGATTTCCTGCATGGATATTTCAGATAAAGAATCTTTGATTCCTCCACACTAGTTCAGTGCTGTAAAAACACCCTGAGAAAGGCAGGGAAAATACCACCTTGTGGCTTCTTTAGAGCCCTGTGAGACATGAGTGCAGTTAAAATTCAAGTCAGGCATAGTTCTCCTAGTTTGAACTGTGGGCAGAACAGTCTCAGGTCTGTACAGGGCAGTTTAAGTGATCTCCTTGTTTACATCATGCTGTGATAGAGGTTTCACCACTGGCAGGCTTGCATCAGAAGAATCATCAGGTCCAACCATCAACATGTGAGGAGTGATTTATTGTAAGAGAGATGGGGAAATCACAGAACCACACAATCACAGAATTGTCAGGGTTGGAAGGGACCTCAAGGATTATCCAGTTCTAATCCCCCTGCCATGGGCAGGGTCACCTTCCACTAGATCCAGTTGCCCAGAGCCACATCCAGCCTCGCCTTAAAAACGTCCAGGGACAGGGATTTCACCACCTTCCTGGACAACCCGTTCCAGTGTCTCACCACCCTTATACTGAAGAACTTCTTCCTAATGTCTAATCTAAATCTCCCCTCCTCTAGCTTGGATGCATTCCTCCTAGTCCTATCACTCCCTGACACCCTAAAAAGTCCCTCCCCAGCTTTCTTGTAGGCCCCCTTTAGGTGCTGGAAAGCCACAATAAGGTCTCCTCAGAGCCTTCTCCAAGCTGAACAACCCCAACTCTCTCAGCTTGTCCTCCAGCCCTCCAGCCCAGTCTGCTGTTTCAGAATCAGCAAGCCTAAGTTCATTGCAGAACTCTGCTAAAATCTTCTGTGTGTTTGAAAAAGTCACTTGATTACCCTGTGAAATTAAGTAAAAAACTAGTTGTTTTTTTTTTCCTATTTATTGGTTGTGTTGGCTCTTGGCATTTCGATGCTGGGACTACAGAAGTGTCTAAGCATCTGATATGATGTGATCCCAAACTTGTTTGAGGCTCCTAGGAAACAGTGGGAAAAATTACATAGCAGTAATTAAGTGTCCATGTGGCATTACTAAAGCAGACAAGCACTCAGATGTCTGCCTGCGTGACCTTATTTTGCCTCTCTCTCTTATTTGTGCTTTTTAGAGTTTGACAGCCTTGTGTTGCATGATCACAGTAACAAGCAAGCAGTTTTGACTCACTTGGTCCAAAACGTGGTTATTCTGGAGGTGGTTCACTGCTGTGTGGTACCACATGTTTGTATGACAGAGGTCTGCCTTACCTTCTGGAGAAAAAGAAACACGTGAAAAGAATAAGGACTAGAGGAGAAAAAAGGAAGGTCTCACAGCAGAAGTGGTTGCTGAAACACCTCTGAGTAACAGAGCAGCTCTAACCAAATCTTTTAAGTCAAAGCTCATAACTTTGTTCATGTCAACATAGCATTTCCCCTCTTGTCTCTATGCAGCCACACCTGAGCTTGTAGAATCTCAGTCCTAAGATCAAAACTTCTCTGGGGACCACACTAAAGATTAAAACGTGTGGGTCATCGTCAGCCAGTGCATAAGATCCTGTGTTGAGATTATTTGATTTACTATTTTAGATATGATCTGGGTGATGTGCACACCTGAAAAAAAAAATAATAAGTGCAGGAACCATCCATCTCAATTTCACCTAGAGTGCACTCAGGACAAGGACTTAAACAGAGCATTTCAACTAATGAAACAACAAATGTTGGCTAAGCTTGGACCAAGAGGTTAATACACCCAAAAGCAACTTTTCACTTGGTAATTACCGAGCCAAAGCATTCAAGATCTTCATTTGTAAAACATGTCTGTGCTATGGAAATGTATCTGTGGTAGGTGAGGGGAAAAGGACCTGGGGCTCCTAGTGGATGGAAGGTTGACCATGAGCCAGAAATGTGCTCCTGTGACCAAGAAGGCCAATGGCATTCTGGGGTGTGTTAGAAGGGTTGTGCCTGGCAGGTTGAGAGAGGTTCTCCTCCCCCTCTACTCTGTCCTGGTAAGGCTTCATCTGGAATATTTTGTCCAGTTCTGGGCCCCTCAGTTCAAGAAGGACCTCAGGGAACTGCTTGAAAGAGTCAGAGCCACAAAATGATGAATTGAGTGGAACATCTTCCTTATGAGGAGAGCCTGAGGGAGCTGGGGATCTTTAGCTTGGAGAGGAGGAGACTGAGAGGTGACCTCATTCATGTTTATAAATATATAAAGGGTGAGTGTCAAGAGGATGGGCTCAAGCTGGAGCCAGGCTCTTCTTGGTGGTGCCCAGTGACAGCACAGGGGGCAGTGGGTGGATGTAGAGGCATAGGAAGTTCCATGGAAACAGGAGGAAAAAAAAAAATATCCCTGTGAGGGTGACAGAAGACTGGAACAGGCTGCCCAGGGAGGTTGTGGAGTCTCCCTCTCTGGAGATATTCAATACTTGTCTGGATGCATTCCTGTGTGATCTGGTACAGGTGATCCTGCTCTGGCAGGGGGTTGGACTGGATGATCTTTCAAGGTCCCTTCCAGCCCCTAACATTCTGTGATTGTGTGATTGTGTGATATGGATGTCATCACTCTCCCAAGTTCAGAGCAGATGTGGTTGACACAAGAAACAACTTGTGATTCACAGGATATGTAGTATGAGCAATAACACAACTGTTAGTGAAAATAATTAGTTGAAAAGAGCCATGTTAATTTCCTAATGCATTTTTTTGAGAAACAGCTTAGTACTTTGAAAAAAAAAATCAATTTACTGACAGTGCAGTTAAGAAATTGGAAATAAATATTTGCATCTGAGGTAGTTACACTGAATACTCTGTTCAAAATCATGCCAAGAACATAGTTATGAACTGACCATATAAAGCTTTACATTAATGTTAATATACAAGTGTATAAATCTCTATGATTATAAAAATCACTCTCTGTTCTCCAGTTTCTGGGAAGAAGGGACATACAGATGGTGAGGCAGCTACCACACTGAAGCATCATAAAGGTGTTCTGAAACAACTTTTCAGAGAAAAGATGTTGGGTTTTCTTTTTTTCTTCTGTGTTGTAGGCACATTAAATTGGCAACAGAACCTCAACATGTCTTACAAAACAGGCTGTCAAGACAAGGTAACCTTACAACAGTAATCTAGCCCAGAATGGAGGTCATGGACCTGACTCTACTCAGGACTTCTAAGTCCTTCTTTCACTGCCTTGTCTTTTCTATTCTTTTTGATGGTTTTGGGTAACTGTCACTAATTTCACTTTCAAGAGGCCCTGTTTTCTGCTTGCTTGGATAAAGCAAGTTGAATTAAAACTTTGGCATAAACCTTACTTCAGACACCAACAGAGAATTTAACTTCTGTGTTTGACAAGCTAATTGGCCAAGGTTTAAAACCATCAGTTATGCAGTAAAACTGTATGCAATTAATTAAAGGAAGCTGATTATTTTCAGTCAGGGCTCTGTTCCTGAAACATCCTCCCACTCTCTAATAAACTTTGCTCCTGCAGTGTTTCTCTGAACTTAATAAACACATGGCACAAGTACAGTAAGCCTGCCTCATTGTTTTCCACCCATGCTCACTAGGATGCAAGTTACTGGGCTGAAAATGACGTTTCATATCTATTAGGTCCATACTGCAAGAACAATTATTTCCCCACCCTGTGGGATTGATAAAGTATCACAGAATCACAGATTTGGGGTTTGTTGTTGGAAAAGACCTTTCTCTAAGATATCAAGTCCAACTGTTTATCCCAGCATCACCAAGCCACCACTAAACTGTGTTATTAATGTTATTAAACCCTGCTTCTACATATCTTTTAAATCTTTTGAATCTTTCCAGGGATGATGACTCTACCACTGCACTGGGCAGCCTGTTCCAAGGCTTGTCAACCTTTCCCAGGTAAGAAATTTTTTTCCTAATGTTCAACCTCTGATGCAATTTGAGACCATCTCCTTTCATCCTATCTCTTGTCATTAGGGAGAAGTGACCAACCTTTTACTCTCTAGAACTTTGTTTGAGGGAGTTGTAGAAAGCAAGGTCTCCCCTGAGCCTTCTTCAGGCTAAAGAACCCCAGTTCTCTCAGCCAATCCTCATAAGATTTGTGCTCTAAACTTTTCACCTTTGTTGCACCTCTGTTGCCCCACACTCCAGCACCTCAATGTCTTTCTTGTAGTGAGTGGCCCAAAACTCAACCCAGTATTTGAAGTGTGGTCTTTACCAGTGTCAAGTACTGGATAAGAATCCTTTCCATAGTCCTGCTGGCCACACTATTTCTGATCTAAGTCAGGATGCTGTTGGTCTTCTTGACCACCTGGGCACACTGCTGGTTAACATTCAGCTGGATGTTGACCAACACCCCCAGGTCCTTTTCCACCAGACAGCTTTCCAACCACTCTTCCCCAAGGCTGTAATATTTGCATGGTGTTGTTGTGACCCAGCTGTAGGACCCAACTATAGCCTTAGTTGATCAAAGACTTCATCAGGGTTCAGGTTATACCAAACTATGTGACAGAAGTAGAGGGTACAGTTTTATTGGATAAGTATTCAGCTGAAGAATATACTTGGTAAAAAATAATTTCCCTGTGGAGTCCTTGGCTCTTCTTGGACCTCTGCTACTGATTTGGTACACCTTGTGACAAATTAAACTTTCTGTCTGTGTCTCACTCTGAGGAGTGACCACAATAAAAACACTGGACCAAGGTTGGGCTGTAACACCTCTGGGGTTTGTTTTCCCATCTCTGAAAGGGAAGCTGTGAAGTAAAGCAATAGCAGGACCCATCAGGAATGAAACTCATCAGAGTAGAGCTTACTGTAGGGCAGAGGAATAGACTATGTCACTTGCTGAGGTCTTTTCCAGCCCTCTGACTCTAAATGTTTTATGTTATTATTACAAATTACTAGAGATATAAGTAAAACCAAAAAAAACCCTAAATTTCTCATCACAGGAAAATTATATGATGTTTCCCTTACTGTTTGAAACCACAGTGTAAGATACCTAAGTCAGCTTTAGAGAAGCTATTTTGTCCAGCTTTCTGTGCAGTCTTCCTCAGGTGGCTGGTTTGGATCTTTGTGCTGTGAGGGAAACCTGCTTTATTCTTTGCTTCTCTAGGGCCCAAGGAGACCAGCTTCCTCAGTCACTCAGATTTGTTACTGAAGCAAGAGTGAAGGCCAGTGGGCATCAGTGACCACACAGAAATAAAACTATCCCTTTTTGCTGTCCTGTTGAATGAGATGGTTGCTTTAGAAAAAAAATATTAGGCACAGAATCACAGAATGCTAGGAGCTGGGAGGGACCTCTGGAGATGATCTACTCTAACCCTGCTGTTGAAGTAGGTTCACCTACAGCAGGTTGCACAGGATAGCATCCAGGCAGGTTTTGAATCTCTTCAGAGGAGACTCCACAACCTCTCTGGGCAGCCCTGTTCCAGGGCTCAAGCACCCTCAAAGCAAAGATTTTTTCCCCTGTGTTCAGGTGGAACTTCCCATGTTCTTGGTTGCGCTAGTTTCTCTTTATCCTGTCACTGGACACCACTGACCATCATCTTGACCCTCACTTTTTAGATATTGGTAAGATGTCTTCTCAGTTTTCTTTTTTCCAGGCTAAACTGGGCCAGGTCTCTCAGCCTTTCCTTGTTAGAGAGATGTTCCAGTCCACTCATCATCTTTGTAGCCCTTCACTGGATTCTCACCAGAAGTTTCTTGCCTCTCTAAGCATTTATAAACTGACTCTTTTGCTTCTTTTTTTTTTTTTTCCTCATATCCATATCTTCCAAAGCAGTCATTCAAGGATTGACCATCATCTTGACCCTCACCTTTAGATAGTGATAATCACTGATAAGATATCTTCTCAATCTTCTCTTTTCCAGGCTAAACAGGCCCAGGTCTCTTAGCCTTTCCTTGTTAGAGAGATGTTCCACTCCACTCTTCATCTTTGTAGCTCTCTACTGGACTCTCACTAGAAGTTCCTTGTTTATGCAAGCATTTGTAGGCTGACTTTGTTTTGTTTTTTTTTTTCTCATACCCAAGTCTTCCAAAGTAGCCATTCAGGGACAGTTTGACCTAAAAATAAATCCAATTGTCATGCTATTTGTTGATGTACCTTGTCTCATCAACTCTTTTATCCATTCTAGTGACAATATGTCCCAGAATTTGTGTAACTGACAACTTCTGGGCACAAGCTTATCCTCAGGAATTGCTATCCATGACAAACAATACCTCCATGTATAGCAGACTCTTGTTCTCTCACATATTCATGTATCAGTGTTGGATGCGTTTGGGTTTTTTGGTTTGTTTGGTTTTGTTTGGGTTTTTTTTTTTTTGGTGGGGTTTTGAGTTTTGTTATTTTTTTTTTGCTGTTCTCTCTGCAAAGCGAGTGTGGGGCTTAATTCAGGAGAAGGCAGTATAGAAGCTAACTTGCTTACATTCACCAATTTTCCTTGTAGATTATGTTTCCAAAGAAGCCCTTTGTAACTAATAACCCTTCAGTGCAACCCTGGAGGGCTCACAAGTTATGGCATGGTGGATTATGGTAGAGGGTGGGTGGGAAAAAGTCAATAATAATACCAATAAAAAAAGCCATCTCTCTGATCAAAGGAGAAAATGCTTGAATAAAGATTATATTAAAAAAAAAAAAAAGAAGAATGTAGAGGTCTTGTTAAAACCTTTGGGTTACTGTCCAGTTATGTGGATTTTCCCTCTAGTGCTTATTCTGGCATTCATTAAACCCTGATAAGTTACATAGAAACACTTGAAAGAATGATTAGAAATGCTATGTGTGAATAATAGAATTGCTTAAAGGGAAATGGAAATTCTTAAAGGGAAATGCATCCTGACATGGAAAGTGAACTTGTGCAATTTTCTCATTGTCCAGGGTTATTATCTTACTCCTCTTCTTTCTTTTTCTTTTTTTTTTTTTTTTTTTTTTAATGGGTGTTGAATTTGTACACTTTTGCATTCACAGTCTGGAGACTGCTTAGGAAAATAATGCTGCCTTTTGCTTAGCTTCAGTGGGAGGGAGATGGACTGAAGGTCTTTTGGAAAGAAAACTCTCTTTTTCCAGGTGCCTTTCTTAGAGAAGATTAGGCTACAGTTTGAAGGGGAAGAAAGAAGAAAAAAAATAATGTGAAACAATCCAACAGAACTAATCCAGAGCCAACCCAGATACTGCCTCAAAGTTGTCTGTGTGACCATGTGCAAGGAGTGCGTGGTGGCTTTGTCTGCTCTTCCAACATGCACTGTGTGTGAGGTCACATTTCCTTGGCTGTATTCATGTTTAACTCCGTGTGACCTATTCAACAAGACTCAGTGCCAGGCTAAGCTCAGGTGCTTCATTAGCAATCATCTCTCTAACTGTGAAGTCACAGTGACCTTGCTTCTGTTGTGACAGACTGTATGAATGTTCCCTAGGAAAGGATATGTCTAAATCTTAAATAACTTCCCCAAGAATTGGATACCTGGCAACTGATTGCTTGTGGCACACTGGAAATCTCCATCTCTGAATTGGAGCATTGAGAAAAGTGTCTGGGATTTGCAAAGTAGAGAGATGAGGCATAAGATCAAAGGGTAATAAATACTTCTGGTTTAGGTCTTGAGATTTCTACAGTCGTCATCATGTCTGAGTGCTTTCTCTGAAAGCAACTTCCTCTCACCAGTTTAATGTGTCCAAGAGCTTGAACATATTAGTAGAGTATGATGAGAAAGCCTAGGAGAAAAAAAGAAGATCTGAAATGAGAAATGAAAGTGGACTTCACCACCAGCTGACCAAGCTTAATGCTGGATTGCTTGAACTGCAAGAGCAAAAGCCCAGCAAACAACTGCTCTTTATCCTACCATCCCCAGACTGTATATTTACAGTTGTTTAAGAACTCTCATACTGTAGCAAATGGGACTGGAGACCTTAGACATCAGCACACAGCCAGAGATTATCCTGTGTGCTCACAGCCCAGAGGTCAACCATATCCTGGGCTGCATCAAAACATCTTACCTGGCAGGTTGAGGGAAAAGATTTTGCCCCTCTGTTCTGCTCTGGTGAGATCCCACCTGCAGTGCTGTGTCCAGCTCCGGGGTCCTGAGCAGCAGAAAGAGATGGACCTGTTGGAGCAGGTCCAGGGGAGGGCACAAAAATGATGAGAGGGCTGGAGGAGAGAAGGCACCAGGAAAACCTTACTGCAGGACTTCAGTGCTTAAAGAGAGCCTCTAGGAAAGGTGAGAACAATCTATCTAGCAAGACAGCACAAGGGCTGATGGTTTCAAACTAAAAAGGGTATATTTAGACTAGATATAGGGAAGAGATTCTGCAGTGAAACAGTGACACAGGTTGCCCAAAGAAGTAGTAGAAACCTCATCCCTGGACATAATGTAGCTCAGATTGGACAGGGCTCTGAACAACCTGATCTAGCTGAGGATGTCCCTACTTCCTCCAAGGAGGCTGGACTAGATGATGTTTTAAGGTGCCTTCCAACCCAAAGCACTCTGTGATTCTGTCTATGAATTTACAGCCCTAAATGGGTGAAGCAAAAGGTGAGAATGGGATCTGAGGCACAGCTCAGTTTGTGGATTCTGAGGAAGTCCATGTCAGAGCCAGAAGTGTTACTGTGGCTGGACTGGTCTTGGACACTGTGCTTCCCTTTCCATCCACTAGTGCTTTCAGGATGAAAAGTCCTCATGATTCAGCTTCTGACCCCTTTTCACAGGTCAGCTATTTCATGGTTAACAGGTCCACCTTGACATGGAAGGAGCATAACAGCACTGATAAAGGAAAGCTTTGTGTTGCAGAAACATTGCAGCCAGCACATTGAGGAGGCTTTTTGCTTTAGTAAGGGTTTATTGCCTGCTTTACTCGGTGTTTCCCTTTTAAACAGCTGAAGTGTTACTGCCCACAACGTCAAGCACCAGAAGGGTAAGTCAAAATTAACTTGTTGCCACAAGAACATGTTATAGTCCTTTTATTTGCTCTTCATGTTACAGAAATAACATGTTAGCACTGCAAAGGCTCAGGCAGAGGGGAACAGAGCTGATCCTGTGGTTGCATTATGAAGTCAAGCTATAAAAGCCCTAACCTAAACTGTGGGATAATGAGATGTGAAGGGATTTTCTGAGGTCTACTGCTGATCACATTGTGTTTGTTTAGTAAGATGGTAGTGTTTTGACTGAGATGAAAACACAGCTTTCATTGAGGGAAGTTTCAGAAACAACCTTCACTACTTTAACTCAGGGTGATTTAATGGAACATGGATAAGCATTTACTAAGCCATTCTGAGGTTTTCTGCTCTACCCAAGTTATATGTGGGTACAACACTCACATGCCTTTCTTTGCCAATGGAATTTGAGAAGGTTTTCTTTTCCCTTGTACTTTCTTTTTAACAGTGCTGTTACAAAACTCCCTAATTCAGAGGAGAAAGCCCTGCACCTCTGAACTTAATGTCTGTGTTTCACAGATTCACAAATTGCATCAGGTTGGAAGGGACCCTCAAAGGTCATCTTGCCCTACTCCCCCTGCAGTGAGCAGGGACTAGATCAGGCTGCCCAGGGCCACATAAGTCTGATCTTGAATGTTTCCAGAGTCAAACACATCCCAGGGTAACTTATTCCAGTATTTTACTACTCTCATTGTAAAGGACAAACTCCTGATGTCCAGCCAAAGTCTATCCTGCTCCAGTTTCAAACCATTGCTCCTCATCCTGTCACTACAAACCCTTCTAAATGGTCCTTTTGCAGTCTTCCTGCAAGTCCCCTTCAGATATTGAAATATGTTGCCACAACTCTGAAAGAAGGATCTGTGGAGAAACTCAGGGCTTGGTGAGCTCCCAAATCTATCCACCTTTCCCACCTACAACGACCACACAGGTGGATGATGGTAGTGTAGAGTCCAGTTGTGCCTTGCTGTCTGCAAAACTTTCAGGCAGACTGAGGATCAAGCACATCACCTGAGCCCTGAAAGCTCTTTTTCCTTTGTTCCTGAACCCTGTAATTGCTGGTTTGTTGTTGCTGTGGACTGTGGGTCAGGTCTTGAGGGAAGCCTTGTGGTGTGTTAAGGAGAAGACCTAGGTGTATCCTGAATGTCATGGCTGGGCTTAGATTAATTTTTCAAAGAGAAATTGATATGGACATGCTGGAATGTGTCCAGAGAAGAGCCACAAGGATGATCAGAGGGCTGGAGTGCTTCTCCTATGGAGACAGACTGAGAGAGTTGGGGCTGTTCAGTCTGGAGAGGAGAAAGCTCCAAGGAGACCTTATTGTGGCCTTCCAGTATCTGAAGGGGGCCTAGAAGAAAGCTGAGGAGGGACTTTTTAAGGTGTGAGGTAGTGATAGGACTAGGAGGAGTGGAGCAAAACTAGAAATGAGTAGATTCATATTGGGTGTTAGGAAGAAATTCTTCCCCATCAGGGTGGTGAGACACAGGAACAGGTTGCCCAGGGAGGTGGTGGAAGCCTCATCCCTGGAGGGTTTTGCAGCCAGGCTGGATGTGGCTGTGAGCAACCTGATGTAGTGTGAGGTGTCCCTGCCTATGGCAGGGTGGTGGGAACTGGATGATCCTTGAGGTCTCTTCCAGCCCAAACAATTCTATGATTCTAAATTCAGTGTATGCTCCAGAGATTAATCTTGCTGAACTGAAGTAATTCTTCTCATCCTAAAATTGTTGTCTAAGACAAAAATTTCCTCTGTAAGGTGTGTATTTCTCTCAGCTAAAAGAACCAGGCTCAGACTTTGAGCTAATGTCTAAACATAGGAACATGTAAACTAGGTACAAAGCTAGACCTAGGGGACTTTCAGAAAGAAAGAATTGAGTGGGAAAAGTTTCCCCTGTGGTCAAAGGAGATGTTCTCTGAACTGGTTTTATAAGTCTTTGTAGAAATTTGGTTGTTGAAAACATAGCAATGACAAACCATGGCCTTCTGAGGACATCACTGGACATCAAGGTTGGGTTTTGCACTGAGATCTAGAAGAGAGATTCACCTCTCTTTGACTGAAATTTCCTGACAGCAGGTAGCTATCACTGAAACCTTTCCAAACTCACTGTGAGACCTCAAATCTAGTGAACTATGTAAAAACAAAAACAAATGGGCAATATAGCAGGAGTTCTGATTTTTTGCCTCAGCCTCTCTGTATTGTGTAGTATATCCACTACTACAGTTGTTTAAATTAATTTCTGTGGGGTTTTTAAACATCTTTTTCAAATCTCTGAGAGAAAATTTAAATGCTTGCATTTTTATCTTAAAAAAAAATCAAGTATTTTAATTTCACAAGAAAACTTGAGTGTTTATTCTTGGGCTAAAAGGAACATTTTTATCTCTGCTTCCTTTATTATTTTGTCTCTCACTGGAAGCAATAGCAAAAGGAATACAAAGATAACAGCCCTGCAGACATTACTGGAAATTAGAATTAGATACAAATGACAATTTAAAAATACATATTCTGGTAAACAGAATCAGAAAACTGAATATTGGTGTGAAATTTTTCATTTTTTTCTAGACTAGGTGATGGTCCCATGAGCATGAATAACTTGGAACTGTCATTTCCTATGACTTTGTCTTTTGTGACTGACTGATGTTGAAGAGTTAGAAAGCTCTCAAAGAGGTTCTTCCTTCAGCTTAAAGGCTTGAGGATGGAGGAGATTTTGCTAACGAAAGATGTTCCTAAGACATCTTCTCTAACATGGCAGGTGCATAGAATCACAGAATCAGTCAGGGTTGGAAGGGACCACAAGGATCATCCAGTTCCAACCCCCCTGCCATGGGCAGGGACACCTCACACTAGAGCAGGCTGGCCAGAGCCTCATCCAGTCTGGCCTTAAACACCTCCAGGGATGGGACCTCAACCACCTCCCTGGACAACCCATTCCATGCTGAAGAACTTCTTCCTCATGTCCAGCCTGAATCTCTCCAGCTTTATTCCATTCCCCCTAGTCCTGTCACTCCCTGATAGCCTAAAAAGTCCCTCCCCAGCTTTCCTGTATCCCCTTTCAGATACTGGAAGGCCACAAGAAGGTCACTTCAGAGCCTTCTCTTCTCCAGACTGAACAGCCCCAACTCTCTCAGTCTGTCCTCATAGGAGAGGTGCTCCAGCCCTCTGCTCACCCTGGTGGCCCTTCTCTGGACACCTTCCAGCATGTCCATATCCCTCTTGTAACAGAGGCTCCAGAACTGGATGCAGTACTCCAGGTGGGGTCTCAGCAGAGCTGAGTAGAGGGGGAGAATCACCTCCCTCGACCTGCTGGCCACACTTCTCTTGCTGCAGCCCAGGCTCTGGTTGGCTTTCTGGGCTGCAAGTGCACACTGACAGCTCCTGTTGAGCTTCTCATCCATCAGCACCCCCAAGTCCCTCTCCTCAGGGCTGCTTTCCAGCCAGTCCCTGCCCAGCCTCGATTTGTGCTTGGGTTTGCCTTGACCCAGATGTAGACCCTGCACTTGGTCTTGTTGAACCTCATGAGGTTGGCTTGTGCCCACCTCTCCAGCCTGTCAAGGTCTCTCTGGATGGATCCCTTCCCTCCAGTGTGTCTGCTGCACCACACAGCTTGGTGTCATCAGCAAACTTGCTGAGGGTGCACTCAATGCCACATAACAAGATGCTGCTGTCCTTGGTGTACAGACCACTGAAACTGTGAAGCCATCCTTGTTCTTTCTCTCTTGCTGCCCCAGTCCCTTTGGTCACCATCACTCGCTTGCAATCCAGTGATGTAAAAACAAGGACTGGCAGTGACAAAGCATCAGAGGGAGGCTACAATCCGTGTGGCATGTGACATAGAGAAAAGGTCACATTGCCCTGCATCAGCCCTCTCTTAAGTCAAGTTAATTAATGGTTCTTTCTTTTTCTAATTCAACTGGATGGGCCTCCAGGCAAAATGCTATTTGTAATGGCACTACATTCAGGAGTCACCTAGTCTGAGAATGGCTATGCCTCTGCATATCTCCATGTCTTCAGGCTAGCAAGCATCAGCTCAGCCCTCCACTCACTTTTCAGGTGTGTGTATTGCTCCTAAGTTGCTTGGCAAAAGGTGATAATGAGCCTGATCTAGGTGGATTTTCATTGAAAATCCAAATGCTAACATGAGCATCATGAAGCAAGGCAGACAGGAGATGCAAAATCTTAAATGAGACTTTCAGTTTTCTATCTTCTGTAAGCACAGTAGAACTCCTGTTCATAGCAGCAGAAGAAATATTGGTGGAACATTTAAAGAGGAAGGGAGTCTAAAATAGAGGTCCAAGATCTGACCATGGTCCTTGTGAGGGTTACTCTCAGTGTGGACAGAAGCGTCTGGCTCACAGCTCTGTTTCCACCTTGGCTGGGAGATGTGCTCCTGCTCTGTCCTTTGTGTGCTTGTGCAGAGATGTATATTGGCTGAGGTGGTGTCTGTGACACTGGTCCTACTGAGAGGGCTGACCTCCTCCTTTGATTGCTCTTAGTCTCTGTGGGTGGATTTACACACAGACCCAGCCCATGCTTCTGACTTCTCCTGACGTTGATACCTGCTGTGGATCATCCCTGTTTGAGCCTGTGCTCAGGACAAAGAGTTCTGTGTACACCATGCAAAAGAAACAGCAAGAAGTTTTTACTGAGGTTCACAGTTCTTATCCAAGACAAGTGAAGACAGAAGATTGTTTTCTCCCAAAACCACTGGCAAAAGAGTCCTAATGGTGCAGTCAATCCTTGCCTCATTCTGCTCTTGTTCCTGTACCTGGGCAGGCTATGTGTAAGGATTTCCACAGCTTGTTTGCTTTTGTGAGGCTTTATGCACACACTTTTCACCCACTGTTTCTCAAAGCACCTCGATCAGATGGATGTCCATGCAAGATACATTTAGGAGGGGGTTTCCTTGATGGCATCATGCATCAGACTATTTCCCACATTTACAGGAGGCCATAACCTCACTGAACCTGCAGATTATTTCTGACTTTTGAAGATTAGAGTTAGGCCCAGGTGCATCAACCCAGAAAGACATGAGCTGAGGAGAGGCAGGAAACTATTCCCAGGCTTGCTCCTGTGGTGACTCCAATTCTCCCAAACCCTTCCTCCCTGTAGTAATCAAGGTATAACAAGTAGCTATGTCTCTCTTCAGCTGCTGTCAATCTATTGCTCATTTTCAGCAGGAGATAACATCTAGGAGGTGACTAGATTGTCCCTACCCTCTCTTTCATTCAAGTTTGGATCATCCTCTTGTGACAAACAGAAGGCACTCAGCAATAACTTTGTTTCCTGCCTTACGAATAACACTTTTAATAAACATCTCAGATTGTTTTTCTCCACATAAGGTATTTTTCTAATGGAAGAAAATATCAACTCCAACCTTAAAGTAGAGTGCTAAATGAAGAGTAACAGTTTATATGCAACAAGTACATAACACATTAAAACATCTATGAATGTATTCAGTAACCTCCAGCAATGCCAGGAGAGGGCCAGATATTTCAAACACAGTCTGCTTGATCTTTGCCTCTGGGTATGGACTCTTCTCATGAAGGAACTCAGAATTAATACTGGCTGCAGGTTTCCCTGCAGTTCATTGTTTTATTTTTGAGATCTCTCTCTGACTGATGCAGCCTGTGCCCTCTGCTAAATTTTGCAGGTAAATTTATGGTCACAGCAGCACTCTCAGGGCTAGATGTTACCATTGATAGGGGCTATGCCCATGCCAAGTTAACTAAAGTGGTGGCAGGCCACAGCCATTCAAACACAATCCTTTGCTCTGCAAAAATAGTCACAACAGCCCCTGGCATGCTCTTGACTTGGGCCAATTAATGTTCTCCCAAACAACTCTTGAGTGCAGTGTGGGAGTTAATGTGTGCCAAGGAACATTTCCAGTTGTTCTGTTGGATGAATTTATCCTGTTTTGAAGGCTGAGATAGGTTAATAGAATCACAGAATCATAGCAAATAATCATATAATTGTTATCATTGAAAAGACCTTTAAGATCATTGAGTCCAACCATTAACCTAACACTAGCATGGGCATTAAACCCTGTCCCAAAGTGCCATGTCTACATGTTTCTTGAACACCTCCAGGGATGGTCACTCCATCACCTCCATGGGCAGCCTGTTTTAATACCTGGCTGCTCCTTCAGTACAGAAATTTTTCCTGATGTCCAATCTAAACCTCCCCCAGCACAATTTGAGGCCATTTCATCTTATTCTATCACTTGTTAATAGAGAGAAAAGACCAATACCCACCTCACTCAAACCTCCTTTCATGAGCGGAGGAGCCAGCACTCGGCCTTGTTAAACCTCATACAACTGGCCTTGGCCCACGGATCCAGCCTTTCAGATCCCTCTGCAAGTCCTTTCTGCCTTTGAGATCAATGCTCACACCCAGTTTGGTGTCATCTGCAGACATACTGAGGCTGCACTGGAACCTCTCATCCAGATAATTGATAAAGATATTGAACAAGACTGGGCCCAAAACTGAGCCTTGGGGAACACCCCTTGTGACTGGCCACCAGCTGTATTTAATTCCATTCACCACTCAGAGGCTTCTAGCATAAGGTGGAACATCTTTGCATTTCTTGTGAATGCCTTTTCCCCAGTTCTGAAGTGAGTAGAGCTGATAGCCCAGTGTTGGTGTTTATCCACAACCCACTCTTTTGTTTTGAGATTACCTGGGAAAATATTGATTATCTTATTATATTGTTAGTTATTACAAATATTAATCATCTGAAACAGGCTCCCTAGAGAGGTTGTGGAGTCTCCTTCTCTGGAGACTTTCAAGACCCATCTGGATGTGTTCCTGTGCGACCTGTGCTAGATTCTATGATCCTGCTCTGGCAGGGGGGGTTGGATTTGATGATCTTTGGAGGTCTCTTCCAACCCCTAACATCCTGTGGTCCTGTGATCATGTGTCTGGAATTGTATGAAGAATATGATTATCAGATGAGACTGTAGCTGTCAGGTCCTTGGACACCTTTCTTCCAGCAGTGGTGGAAGGTGAAGTGTCATGTTGGGTTTGAGGGCTGAACCTGGTGTAGGTGCACCCTCAGCTCCCTATAGGGCTCAGCTCCTAAATGGTAAATCTCCCTTTCTCTTCCTGCTCTTTTTCAGCTCTAAGCCATTTGAGGAGTATCTCACTGTCAGTCCTGTCTCCACAGACTTCTGCCTGCAACACTTTCCAGACAGATAATTCTCAAGCCATTCTTGCTCCAGACCAGCACTGTCAGTTTGCACACATCAGCAGAATGACCACTAAGTAGCCATGCAACCACAGTTTTGGTTAAACATGGGGTACTGATCTCCTCATATCATCCAATTTGATACCAAGTTAAAATGTGGGGTTGAGGCTGTGATGCTATAGATCTGATCAACATCCCATATGCCCCTTAGATGCCTGCTGGATGCTTGTGCAAAGGTCAGGTGTCTCTAGTGCTCTCCCAGAAGGTTTTTAATGGAGTGAACTGCTAGGTTTTGTCCTGTCTCATCATTTTATGAGGCAGAATCCCCCCTGCCCCAGGCAAGCAGCCAGCCTGCCACTAGCTATTCACTTTAGAATTACAATGAAGCCTGAAATAAAACACAGCCGTGGACTGAACCCACTAACCCTCAGTCCAAAGGTATTAAGGTTGCTGGTTGATAGAGACAATATCTAGTTCTTGGAAATGTTTTGCTTCTAGCACCCTGGGTGATTAGGAAGAGAGGACTAGGCAAGAAAGATAATGATTCCATATTTGCTGTGGAAATGGCAAGTGCAATTAGAATTGCCAACTGAGTTGTGATCAAAATTCTGATTAATTACTTACTGCTATTTCACAGAAAAGAAATTAGTGCGTATCTAATTGGCATTACTGAAATGTATTCTGTGCTTTGCTTGCATAAATTAAATGTAAAGAACAAACCTACTGTGCCCTTATGAGGAAGAGAGGGAGCAAAAATGAATGAATGGTACTGGGCAAGATCCTTAGGTGATGTAAGTCAGGACTTCTCTGGTGAAGCTCCTAAATGCAAAGGCTCATACCTGGGATGCTAAAAGAGGCACTGTTGTTTGTGTGTTTACTAGGGTCTATGCTGTATAAAAAGAGGAGGTCAGAGTAGAGGATCACAGCAGTCTTTCTGCTGGTCTTATCAAATCTCTCTCTATCAAAACCAGTCACAGCAGTATCAAATCCTATTTTCAGCTCATAATGCCATGGTACCAACCCCCACCATACCAACAGAGACTTCCTATCGTGTGCTTTTTGTTTGCTTATTTATTTCAATTTCAGCTCTGCACATGCTCTAGGCACATATACAATAATGGCAATTACACATTGTACAAAGCACATCAATAATTTCAGTGTGAAGAAGAAGGAAAGTCAGTGCTTTAATCATTTGGACCACATTATGTCAATGAAGTGAGGACATGGAGGACTGATTAGATAAATTCCCCCTTGCAGTTCCAGCACCTGGCACTGCAGCATCCACCATGTTCTGAAAATGAAATGTGTGCATTAAAAATGTATCTGCATTTATTTTCTCTCTGGTGTCTTTTTGGCTTTTGTAACAGAGAGAATCTTGTGGAAAAGAAAAGAAAACAAAACATCCCTAGATGGGAGCTTGGGCAGTGCATTGGCTCTCTAAAATGAAGTCAGCTTGGTACCTTGGCAGAGAAGGCTTTTGATGTCAGTAGGGATTAGATTCCTCCCTCTTGCCTCTCAATTAACTTTTATTCCCAAGCAGAAATGGGAAAAAAAAAAAAAACTTACAGAGGTGGTGAAGCAAACAGACCTCTCACAGAATCACAGAATGCCAGGGATTGGAAGGGACCTCTAGAGCTCATCAAGTCCAACCCTCTGCTAAAGCAGGATCACCTAGGGCAGGTCACACAGGGATGCATCCAGGTGGGTTTTGAAATTGTTCAGAGAAGGAGACTCCACAGCCTCTCTGGGCCTGTTCCAGTGCTCCTCCACTCTCACTGTAAAAAACTTTCTCCTTATATTGAGATGGAACCTCCTGTGTTCCATCTTGTACCTATTGTTCCTTGACCTATTGCTGGGCACCACCAAAAAGAGACCACCAAACCTGGCACCTTCATTTTGACACCCACCCCTCAGATATTTATAGATATTGATCAGATGCCCTCTCAGCCTTCTCTTCTCCAGACTAAACAGCTCCAGTTTTGTCAGTGTTTCCTCACAGGAGAGATGCTCAAGTCCCCACTCATCCTTGTAGCTCTGTTGCACTCTCCAGTAGATCCCTGTCTCTCTTGAATCAGGAAGCCCACAACTGGACACAATATTCCAGGTGTGGTTTCAGCAGGACGCTGTAGAGGGAGAATAGAACATCCCTAAACCTGCTGGACACACTTTTAATTCACCTCAGGATGCCATTGGCCCTCTTGGCCACAAAGGCACATTGCTTTCCCATGGCATGGATAACTTGCTGTCATTTCCTTAATCTGTGGATATTATTGTGACCTTGAAACAGGTTATTTTCCTAAGCAAGAGCTTAATTGTGAGCAAGGGCTCACAGATTGGAACACTGTGAGTGTAGCTGTACTGAATTTAAAGGGTCACTCCAATTCCCCCCAACACTGCAATAAAATCAAGCAGTTAATGTATTAATTGCCTTGCAATACCTTGCCATTATCCTTGCCTTGCCTTGCCTTTTGCCTAGCCTCATAACAGTGGCATGGCAATATATGTTTTAACCATAAAATATTATTTTCTTTTTCTTTCTTATTCTTTTCATACCACACTGGTGTCCCACTTCTTAAACAAATATTTCACTTCTGCCCATTTGTGTCTGAAAGGGCACAACCATCACTAGTCACTTGCAATATTCTTTCTTTTCTTCTCTTCCCATCTCTGCCTCTCTTATCTCAATGATCTCTTTTCTTCTTTTTTTCTTTTTCTTTTTTCTTTTCCTTTCTTTTATTTTCCTTTTTTCCTTTTATTTTTTATTTTCCTTTCTTTTCTTTTCCTTTCTTCTTTTCCTTTTTTTTCTTTTTTTGTTTCTATCTGCCTCCCCCCCCAGACAGTTTTATTAGATTCAGAGCTCTGCTTCTGAGGCGTCTGTGTCTGAGCTGCTGTTCTATGTGAGATTCCTGCAGCAAAAAGGGGAAAAAAAAGCACCAACATTCTCTTATGTTTCTCCTCTCAACCTCCTTGGAAGCACAGGGTTCATTTTTGCAGCAATCCTGCTGGTGAGTCATTCAGGTTATAGTGCTGCCAGAATTATTAACCTTCTCTCCGGAGAAGGAGACTCCACAACCTCTCTGGGCTCCATCACCCTCACTGGAAAGAAGTTTCTCCTCACGCTGAGGTGAAATCTTCTCTGTTCAAGTTTGTACCTGTTGTTCCTTGTCTTATTAGTGCACACCACCAAAAAGAGGTCTCTGCTGAAGGCTCATCCCAAGGGAAGTTTTAAATAAACAGAATTCCTGTGGTTTTCATGGAGAGAGTTGCAGCCTGGAGCTATTGATAAGGCAATGTAAATTTAGAACTGGGTTGGACCATCTTTTTCCTACCTGCTGGATTGGTCTTAGTACTCAGTGTACTCTTGGTGTACTTTCCATGGTAGGTGAGGTACAAACACAACCTATAAAGCCTCAGCCTGGTGTCCCTCTAATTGTTGGGTGGGGATATGAAAACTGAATGAACCTGTCCAGATTGGACCTCTAAGGCTCTTCAAACTGACTTGATTCTTTATGGTGCTCTGGGAGCTGAGAGATGCTCTGTGATAGCCCAGACCCACACACAAAGGTCTATGAAAGTTCCTGCTGAGAGCCTGCCATCTAAGATTTTCAGTGTGTGTGCCTGGAAAATGAAATACATTCTTATATTGTCAATGCCAAGGGATATAAAAGTGAAAATCACAGAATCATAGAATGAGTCAAGGTTGGAAGGGACCACAAGGATCATCTAGTTCCAACCCCCCTGCCATGGGCAGGGACACCTCACACTAGATCAGGCTGGCCAGAGCCTCATCCGTCATGCTTATGTATCTGTGATGTTGTGTAAAAAAACCCCACAAACAAACAAACAAATGTTCAGATTGGCAATTCTCTTCATAAAAGTTAAATAATGTAGACTAATACAAGTGAAGGGTATCCTTAAATACTAGCAGGATGCCTGGGCTAAGTGCCCTTTGGTAATTCTGTGTTTCTCTGTCTTAACTCTGTTTCAGTGCTCTTTTTATAGAATCATAGAATTGTTAGGGTTGGAAGAGACCTCAAGGATCATCCAGTTCCAACTCTATTGTCATGGGCAGGGACACCCCACACTACATCAGGTTGCTCAGAGCCATATCCAGCCTGGCTGCAAAAACCTCCGGGGATGAGGCTTCCACCACCTCCCTGGGCAACCTGTTCCAGTGTCTCACCACCCTCATGGGGAAGAATTTCTTCCTAACATCCAATCTGAATCTACCCATTTCTAGTTTTGCTCCATTCCCCCTAGTCCTATCACTACAACACCCTAAAAAGTCCCTCCCCAGCT
The DNA here is from genome assembly GCF_027791375.1 of Indicator indicator. Taxonomy (NCBI): domain Eukaryota; kingdom Metazoa; phylum Chordata; class Aves; order Piciformes; family Indicatoridae; genus Indicator; species Indicator indicator. The sequence continues at coordinate 32,712,424 of NC_072018.1, forward strand.
TTCTTGTAGGCTCCTTTGAGATACTGGAAGGCCACGATAAGGTCTCCTTGGAGGCCCCAGTGCTAAAATAAAAAGTCTCAAAGAAACAAATCTGCCTAATGCACCTATCTGGTTTGCTGTGCAGAGCCAGAATGTTGCTACCTGAGAGCTCTGTATGAAATTTTATAGCAGTTGAATATTTGTGTGCTTAACCACCTATTCAGAACAATCATAAATAAATACAGTGTCCCAACACTATGAATCTTGAAAATGCTATTGACTGTCATGTTGTAGGGCTGGAACAGAAGATAAATGCCATCAATAATATTTTTGTTTGCCTTTTTTTTTTTTTTTTCCCCACAGCAAGATGGAGGATGAAATCATTACCCCATGTAGGAATGCAGCTTTATAATTTTATTCTCAGATAGGGTCAAAACATCAGCTGGTTTATATTGGCCTCAGCATCAAGCTGTCAGCAAACAGACCACCTGAGGATGTGGCCTGCTGGGAATGCATTTTAACCATCCAAACAGAGACATCCAAACTGTTCCAAGCTCAACCATCAGAAATTACAAAGAAAAGCAGAGAAAAAATGGGCTTCAGCTTTAATCCCATCAAGCATCATACAATGGGCTCCTCCTTCTCTCTTCTGTTTCCCATTGCAGGCTGCAATGTTTTCAGACTAAACAAGTCCCTGCAAGCTGAAACCCACTCATCATTTATGGAAGTACCCTGTGCAGCATGATTAATAAATAAAAAGTTAAGAAAAATAAAAAGACAACCTTTCCACTATTAACACAAGCCTCTTCAAAGCTATTCTTTTGCTCTGGGCTTTTACAATAATAAGCTGAAAAAAATGTATTAGAGAGCAGACTCCTTTCTAGCCACTTCATATTTCATTTCTCCTCTCACTTGTCTATTTATTTTCACGTCTTTCCTGATTACTTCTCAATTGTAGAAAGACAACATTAGGCACAATGACTTTTAAATATACTCCCTGGCCAAAATAACTCTGAGGGCTGTCTGAAATTTCAAACCTCTCACTAGTAAGCCTGGAGTAAAATGCAAAAGGAATGATGCCTGCTAGTTAGAGCAGGACAGTGAGAACTGGGTGGGTGTTTGCAGTCCTCCACCAGCACAGTTATTTTCTTTGTCAGTGGGCACCATACCACAGAAACCAGGATCAGAGTGACTCTGAAGATGAAGAGCATTATCCAATAAAGTACAGAAGGTGCTCCTGCTCCAAGCTTGCTCTTTCCATGTTGGAGCTGTCCAGAAGACTTCAATGGGACAAAGCCCAGGCTTTAGACTATCTAAACTTCAATGGGACAAAGACCAGGCTTTAGACTACTTAAACCCCAATGGGACAAAGCCCAGGCTTTAGACTACCTAAACTTCAATGGGACAAAGCCCAGGCTTTAGACTACCTAAACTTCAATGGGACAAAGACCAGGCTTTAGACTACTTAAACCCCAATGGGACAAAGCCCAGGCTTTAGACTACCTAAACTTCAATGGGACAAAGACCAGGCTTTAGACTATCTAAACTTCAATGGGACAAAGACCAGGCTTTAGACTACTTAAACCCCAATGGGACAAAGCCCAGGCTTTAGACTACCTAAACTTCAATGGGACAAAGAACAGGCTTTAGAATACCTAAAACAAGCACACCTGAGTATAACAATTATTTGCCAAAGTAGGATTCAAATCTTCTTCAAACTGCCTTGCAAGTGTGTGAGATTCTGTATGAAAGTGTCATGAGGATCACAAATCTTCATCAAGTTATTATTGACTCTGGCAGCTTCTCTGGATGTACTCTAAACTAGGAGTAAGGCATAAAAGCCTGAAATATAGATATCCCATGATTTGTGATCAAGTCCTCAGAAGCCTCATTTAACTTTGCAGATGGCCTTACTCTGAGCAAGAGGTTGAAATAAATGACATCCAGAAATCTCTTCTGACCTATTTTTTCCTGAGATTCAGTGAAGGTATGGTATTTTGGAACCATGCCTACAATCACATGTGATTTTCCTGTAATTAGTGTTTGGGACCAATCTCCTTCTATTCTTGCACCCTTGTTGGTTCCAAAGGTTTTTAGGCTCTCATTGTGTTTGCTCAGGTGTCTACTTTGCAATAGATTCTCTATTTCTATTCTTTCCAAGGTATTTTGCTCAGTGGCCCCTCTGCTCAGGAGCAGAAAGAGCCATGGTCTGAAAGGAGACTGCAACACGTGCAGGTATCTGGATCCAGTGGTTTAGCTATCTTAGCCACAAAAGCCAAAAGCTGGGTTTAATATTTTTCAGAGTCTTCTCAAAAAATAGTTTGCAGCCTGTTTAGATGTCTGTCAGAGATAAGAGAACTTGTAGATTAACACAGTAGGGCCTTCATCTCCCTTCTTCTGTCCTTCTCCTTGTTCATAACTGGAGAAGACAGTTACTTTAGAGGTATGTACAGAGCTTATTTCAGAATAAAAACACCTATTACCCTGGCTGGTTTACTTTAGAGGTATGTACAGAGCTTATTTCAGAGTTAAAAACACCTATTACCCTGGCTGGTTTACTTTAGAGGTATGTACAGAGCTTATTGCAGAATAAAAACACCTATTACCCTGCCTGTTCTGCAAGCCTCATTAGCTTCATCATTAGGAGCTGGACTCATTTCACCTAACTTCATCTGTCTAAATACAGGCCTCCAGCCCAAACTAGCTGTCTAGATTTCCCATCAGCCAGTGGAGAAAGATATCTCCAGAACTGATGCTATCCATCCATGGGAAAGCAGGAATGAATGACCCTCTAAAAGTCACTTCTCTCTCTCTAATGATTATTGTCTGGTTGAACAGCTTAGGCAAGACAATTAGCTTAGGCTAGATGCTTAACATTTAGGCAGCTAAAAATTAATGTGATGAATCCCATTCTCTGTGCTCAGATAATGACTCTAGCCTTTGTATCTCAAATTTCAGCTCTTCAATATGTTTTCATAGGTGTTCAGATTCTGTGCTGTGCTTTCAGATTAATTTTGACTTCTAAGGCTTAAAATACTTGCCTCCCATTACTATTCATTCTCATAAATATGTCATGGCATAATATAGCTGTCTGTACCTGTAATGAAATCCTTCCACCTTCAGATTCAACTCCACAGCCCAGACAGGACTAATATTACTGAAAATCACCCTAATAATGTCACAGGGACTCTTGTGCTGGTGAACCTTTCTGTCACGAGCACAAGCTCTATGAGTGTGCCTTCAACCAAGGTAGGTACTAAGAAGATTTTAACTTCTTTCTAACTTTTTTTTTTTTTAACTTAAGTGGGGGAGGGTGGTGGGGAGGAGAGAATGAAGGAATTTGGAAGGAAGGAGGGAATTTGAAAGAAGAAATTTGGAAGGAAGGAAGGAATTTGGAAGGAAGGAATTTGGAAGGAAGGAAGGAAGGAAGGAAGGAATTTGGAAGGAAGGAAGGAAGGAATTTGGAAGGAAGGAAGGAATTTGGAAGGAAGGAATTGGAAGGAAGAAAGGAAGGAATTTGGAAGGAAGGAAGGAAGGAAGGAATTTGGAAGGAAGGAAGGAATTTGGAAGGAAGGAAGGAATTAGGAAGGAAGGAAGGAAGGAAGGAAGGAAGGAAGGAAGGAAGGAAGGAAGGAAGGAAGGAAGGAAGGAAGGAAGGAAGGAAGGAAGGAAGGAAGGAAGGCTGATGATGAAAAGACATTGGAGATACTACAGAGGATGGACAGAAAACTGAGGAAGTCACCTCACTTATCCATTTACTTCACAGTAAAAAAAAAAATAATCTTCATTTGTGTTAGTTTCACCAGGTTCCTATTCAGCTGCTTTCAAAGCCTTGTTATTTTCAATTTACTTATTTATTTTTACTAAAAAAAGTTCTAATTTCAAACCTAAATCTCCCTGCTTCAAATACTAATAGCTTGTTTGTTTGTTTTTCCCTCTGCATTAATATAGGAAACCAACTTTTCTTCTTTACTGGCAGTTTAAACGAATCTCTTGTAAACTAATTATGGCTTCTAGCATCCCAGTTGAAATGGCTGTAGTCTTGTTAGGTTGATTTGGGGATATTTGAAATATTTGTTAAAATGGTATATCTGTGAGGAAAAAAATAAAATATAGGCTTTTCAGTCAAATAGTTCTGCTGAAAATTGTTACATGATCCAAAAATATTTCTTGGGTGAAGCTGAACACTTAGTAAAATTCTTCTGGTTTTTTTTTAATTTGATAATTAAAAAAGAGAAAACAGTTTAAAGACAGATGCTGAGCTAAGTCTGCCCTCTCCTTCATCTGTGTCTTCTAATAATAATTGTCATTTTTAAGCTTAATTCAAACCCAAATACTTGCACAACCTGCAGGTATTTGGCATTTTCCTTCTGGCCCACTTCTAATGGAAAATAGTAAAGTCTCTTTGTGAGTCTGTTCCCAGGACGAAAAACTGTTCTCATTGGGAAGAAATTATAATAATAATAATAGTAAAATGGAGTTCCTTACAACTTTTATTTTGAGACAGTTCATTTTATCCCCTAACTTTATTTTTGCAGAAGAACAGGATGATTTGTCTTTGCCGTGACTGCAGGCCAAGGAGGGGAGGAGAAACTGAGAACCTTCCTGTCCATAACAAAACCTGGCAGTGATGGTCTTAATAGAGTTCAAGTTTATTTGACTAATTCTTTCACCACTTGTCAGAGAACATATTTTTGTTTGTGGTAACAAAACAAGCTCTTTCCTCCCCCATTTCTCCTGTGAGTAACACAGGCACTTGTGTGGAGCACACATTACTGCTAACTGTTATGATGTTTGCTGTCAAACTCATTTATTTATGCAACTGCTGTGGAAAGGCCTGGGGCCCATAAGCAACCCTGAAAGATTTCAGAGCCCTGGTGTGGGGTCATGAAAGGGAAGGAGAGGGGGAGGGCAAAGCCTTCACTGGTTATGAGAAAGGAACTGACACAGGAAATGGTCACATATGGCACAGATTTATTGTGTCCAGGACTTCCCATTCAAAACTCATTATATCCACAGCTCAGAGCAGTGCATGGCACAGCCACATTCATTTTTAGGTCTGGCATCCCAGGAAATCACTGTTCTGCTTTCTGGTGGCAGTGTGGTGGTTTTGTCACTGCTTGGCCAGAGAGACAGTGCCTGGAACTGTGTTAGTAAAGGCTCTGCTCTTCCCTGCCCCTCGCCTTTACGTTGAGCCCTGGGTATCAGTTTGATTAAAGCCTCAGTCAGTGTTGTTGCTGGTCAAGAGGAGAGGGGAATCCTTCTGGGATTTAAATGCACGTAAAGAAAAGCCAGATTATCTTAAGGGGAAACAATAATGGGAAAAAGTGACATGAGAATCAAATTGGTACTTGCAGATCAACATGGTTTTGTTGTTTTTTTTCTTTTTCAAAAGGTGAAATAATTTGGACCAAAAGATGTCTCTCTTTGCATTTACTTCCTTAAACCGTCTTTCCTGTGAGACAGGATCCCTGCCACAGCCAGCCATTGGCTCCTTGGATAACAGGGAATGACTTCAAAAGCTTATCTGTGTGAGTTTTATTTCATGAGAGCATCTAAAAGCTTCAATCACAGTCTCACAGTATATCAGAGGTTGGAAGGGACCTCGAGAGATCATCAGGTCCAACTCCCCTGCCAGAGCAGGATCACTTAGGGTAGTCTGCACAGGAATGCATCCAGCTGGGTTTGGAAAGTCTGCAGAGGAGACGACTCCACAAACCCCCTGGACAGCTTGTTCTAGTGCTCTGTCAGCCTCACTGTAAAGAAGTTTCTCCTCATGTTGAGCTGAAATCTTCTGTGTTCTAGTTTGAATCCATTGTTCCTTGTCTTATCACTGTGAACCACCCCAAAGAGCCTGGCCCCCTCCTCCTGACACCCACCCCTCAGCTATTGATAGACATTGATCAGATCCCCTCTGAGTCTTCTCTTCTCCAGACTCAACAGCCCCAGGGCTCTCAGTCTCTCTTCATAGGGGAGATGCTCAAGTCCCCTAAGCATCCTTGTGGCTCTCAGTCAGGGTCCTTGGCCCTGTTTTGGTAGCTGCTGTACAAAAAGCCATTATTTCCACACTTTAGCTGTATAGTGATAGCCCTCAGGAAGGCTATGGAGAGCTAAATTCTCTCTCCCATGATGTTCTATGAGGGTTCACTCTGTCCTGTTCACTTAGTCCCATGCCACACTTTTGATGGCGTTTCAGTAGAGTCAAAGGTTCCCCTTCATTTGGTGTTCCAATTAATGGGTATTTAAGTTACCATACTTTGGGGTCTCTCTGCAAATCAACAGAATCATGAAGTTGCACTGTTTAATCCTCTTAGTCTCTGTTCATGATATAATGTCAGGTAGTGCTTCCTTTGTCACCATCTTGGATTGCTCTCTAAATAGGCATTATGGGGAATTTTGGGTTGTTAGTAAGGCTAAAATGACTAAAATTCCCTAATCATTAGTGACAACGTGGACAAAAGTCCTCCCTAATTGTGTCTGATGAAATTTAATAAAATGATGGACAACCTGCTGTAGGCCAGTGCTGACAATCAGGGGAATGGGTTCAATGTCTACCTCTGCTTAGTCAAGCAATGCTAGGGTATGGTCATTTCTGCCTCATCACGAGAACAGCTCCAAGCCTAATTTGGTCTCAGGCAACCCAGTAGTGTCCAAGACAATTCCTGGGTACCTTCTGGAAATTAGAACAAGCCATGAACCAAGCCAAAATTGCAGTTTGGCTGTGGCCACTGTCTTTTGGAGGGCCAGTGATGTTAATGCTATGGGAGTGACATGCCAGCTGGCCCCAGGGACAAGGCACTGGCCTTGGCTCTGGTTATTTTCTTAGTTTTGATGCATGCAATGCCACAGCATGTCATTTCCAGCCTAGTCTTCTGGACGCAGTCAAAGTATTTCCAGGTGTGGTCATCTTGTGGTGGCAGCAGGGCATTTGAGAAGTTCTGTGGTACTATAAATAAGACCTCTTAATTCAACCATGACATAGAGCTGGGCAACCTCACTAAAAGGCACTTTGGATTTACCAACCCACCTCCTTTGAGAGAGATCAGGATATATCTTCCTGACTACGTTATTCTCCTCCTCATTTTTTGTAGTTTTGTGAGACAGGTTTGATATTTCCTCTCAAATACAACGACCCAAGATGATCTCCCTGACTCAAGATGTTCCTGACATATAAATCTGGGATGGCTTTGTGGCTAGCTGCCTTTAAGAACCATGAAGTTACAGACCTCCAGGAGGTCCAGAGTGCCCAGGAGGTAGACCAGGAAGTGTATTTCATTCCCATAAGTCCTGCATCCCTTTAAAACTGGCTGCAGAGTCAGTTTTCTTCCCTTTTCCCCTCCCTCTCTCCTCCTGGGAAGACACAGAGGTTGTTATCTCTTGCAGGAAGACCTGGAGCAGCCTAACTGGGGCCTGGAGCTGCCAAGCTGAATTTTTTGCTGCATCCCATTGGTTTGCTATGGGGGACAGAGAGGCATGGTAGGGTGGGGCATGAAAGCTTGGGTTTGTTTGCCTGGTTTAAAGGGAGCTTTGTGTGAAGCTTTATCTTAATGGGGTTCTGTGTTAAACCCAGGCTATGGATTTTGGTGTATTTTATATGTTTTGTACTGGTTTATGTAGCTATGAATAGCATTTCCATTTAAACTTCCCAATTTCCATCCAATCCTTTGTGTGAGTGCTTTTCTTTTACCCCTTTTGGAAGAGGTAAAAGAGGATCTGTCTTGCTCTAAACTAAGACAAAATCATTGCAAGCTTGAGGAGCATTTTGGGTTACCATTGCTGTATTCATGCTTTGTTCCCCATGCTCTTTCTAGATCACTCTTTCTGATCTCTGTTGAATAACATCCTGGCCTCAGAGGGCTCCTGGTCCAGGCTTTACTTGTACACTTTATGCTTTATGGTCAAGAATGAGTTATTGCTGTACTCTCTGGGAACTGGAAAGCTGCAATCTTTTGGTAATAACTTGGAGAGATATATTATCATCTGGAAGGTATGTGCCCTGACTTTTAGACAAGAAGGAGCTCTTGAAAAGCTGGTGCTAGCATAAAAAAGTGTATAACCACATGAAAGATGGAAATGATGCTTTGTTTCACAGTGAATAAATACTAGCAAGGCGTGTGGCTGTATCAATGAATACAAACAATGAATGTGAGAGGAAATATTTCATGTTTTACACCTCTTTTTCTGTGGTTTTGCATGAGAAGGGGAAAGGTGAGTGCAGATCCAGTGATGCATAACAAGAGTGAGTTTATACTACAGATTTTCCACCAGTGGAAGCAATAAAAACTTTGATTCCTCTACTTGTGCACCTACTCTTACAAAACTTGAAGGAAAATAGCATCTCTGAATATGAAGATGTGACTGAAACTGTCAAAGGAGTTAGAAGTTTTTATGGAGAAATGATAAAATGGACATCAAAACCCCCAGGTCCCTAACAGAGTGTGATGGGACTAATTTCCTTCTAAAATAATATTCTTTAAAAGAAAAAATTTACAGCCTGAAGCAATCACTCTCTTTTGAGGATGTGTTTACATCTGGGTATCTCACACACCTATGTACACAAATACACATCAAACACACGTGCCAGCAAAATCACAGCATGACATGGGTTGGAAGGAACCTCCTGAGACTAGGTAGTCCACCCACCCTACCTAGAACCTGCACAGGATTGTTTTGAATCTCTCCAGACGAGGAGATGCCAGAACCTTCCTGGGCAGCTTGTGTCAGGACTCTGTCACCCACACAGGAAAGTTTTTCCTCGTGTTCAAGTGGAATTTCCTAGGTTGTAATTTGTACCAATTGCCCCTTAATCTGGTCACTGCCTACCACAGAAAAGAGACTGTCTTAATCCTCTTGACACCCATCCTTTAAATACCTATAAGCACTGATATGGTCCCCTCTCAGTCTTCTCTCAGAAATGCTGAGAAACCAGCTTCAGTTCCCCCACTGTCTTTGTAGCTTTTTGCTGCACTCTCTCCAGTAGTTCCTCATCTCCCTTGAACCAGGGAGCCCAGAATTCAACAAAATACACCACCTGTGGCCTTCCTAGGGCAAAATAGAGGGGAAGGAAAGAGGGGAGGAACCTCCCTCAACCTGCTTGCCACACTCTTCTTGATGCACCCCAGGATAACACTAGCCTTCTTGGCCACAAGATCACGCTGCTGACTCATGGTTAACTTGCTGCCCATCGGGACTCCCAGGTCCTTCTCCACAGAGGGGTGTGTGCTCTCAAGACTCACCTTGAGAGAAACCCACCACAAATTTTACTTGACATTGCCCATCTTTGTGTTTATCTCCTGTGGAAACACTGCTAAACTCAAGTCAGTGACTTCCTTAGTTTATGGTTGGTGTGTTTCTGGAAACAATAGGGGGATGCCTTGTTTCAGCATCTGCTGATTTTGCTGGGCTTGTTTTCACTCACTCGCATATCACAGAATCACAGTCTCACAGTATATCAGAGGCTGGAAGGGACCTCAAGACATCATCAGGTCCAACCCCCCTGCCAGAGCAGCATCACTTAGAGTATTCTCCACAGGAATGCATCCAGGTGGGTTTGGAAAGTCTCCAGAGAAGGAGACTCCACAACCCCCCTGGGCAGCCTGTTCCAGTGCTCTGTCACCCTCACTGCAAAGAAGTTTCTCCTCATGTTGACCTGAAATCTTCTATGTTCAAGTTTGAACCCATTGTTCCTTGTCTTATCACTGTGAACCACCCAAAAGAGCCTGGCCCCCTCCCCTTGACACCCACCCCTCAGCTATTGATAGACATTGATCAGATCCCCTCTGAGTCTTCTCTTCTCCAGACTAAACAGCCCCATAAAGAATTACAAGACCAGTGTCTGCAGAGCCATTGCTTTCAAAGGATGAGTGCATAGGCATGAGGATCCTGGGCCAGGGATTGGACAGAATTAGAGTTGAAAATATTTACAAGGAACATCTGAACACAAGAAACAGTAAACATTTTGTCTAGAAAAAATGACTGACCTCAGACCAAATTATCTTTTCTAGATTTCTAAGGTACTGTTACTGGGCTCTCTTTCTCTCTTTTTTTTTTTTTATTTTAATTTCACATTTGAATGTCAGCAGGTCAAAAGGAACAGTTAATGCTGATGAATATTTTCCCCTCAGCAAATTGATGTGCTGGCCAGCCCAAGGCCAATGAATTGCAATGTCTAAAAAGGGTCCCATTTATCTTTCCCTTCCCCCTTCCTTCTTTATTTGTTTTTATATTTTTACAACTATAATTGTAGCTAAATTAGAAATAACTGACAGCCAGATCCAGTTGAATGGAAAGAAAATTGAGGGAGATTTATTTTATTTTGAGAAAAACCTTTTTCTGTCAAAAAACCCCAACCCTCACCCATTTCTTTTTTTCCTTCTACCATGAACTGTGGCATCTATCATGAAGGAAATGGTGGTGTTAACCTGAAGGGGAAAATCATTAATGATGATGTACTTCATTCAATTTTAAATGTAGAATTTATTTTATTTTATTTTATTTATTTTATTTTATTTATTTTATTTTATTTTAATTTTGTTTTATTTTATTTTATTTTTATTTTAAAATTAAATTTAATTTAATTTTAATTGAATTTCATTTTAATTTAATGTATGTTTTCTTTTATTTTTCTTTTCTTTTATTTTTATTTTATGTTATTTTTTATGTTATTTTATGTTATTTATATGTTATTTTATGTTATTTTATTTGTTTGGGTTTGCACAACTAGGGAAAAGGCAGAAGACTTGCATAGGACTCTATGTGTCTTTAAGTCAAAGCATCTATTTTAAAAACTACTCTTCCCTCCTTCTTTCCTGCTCCATTTTTCTAAATAAAGGATATGAGATGTTGGTGGTGGGTTTTTTTCCTAAGCAAAGAGGACCCCCTTGGCACATTTTTCTTTTCAAATGTGAAATGAGGTGGAAAATCCTCATTTCACGACAGGAAGGACAAATATTGACACAAAGTTAATATTTGCCAAGAGCCCTAGAAGGGACCTGAGTGCAGAAATCTCATATAGATATATATGTTTGTGTGCCCATGTGTGTGTGTGTGCATGTATATAATTAAATAATGAACTTGACTTGGTGATCAGGAAATCTGCAGAAAGCAGAGACTGCTCTCTGAGGCTAAGGAAACAGCTGCCTAGGGTGAACACACCTCCCTTCCACTTCTTATTTCCCTCTCTTTCTTGCACCCAGCAGTGTGCACACAGAGCACATGTGCCCATGCATGCATCCAACACACAACCCTCTTCCTTATTGCAGAAGACTCAGCCTAAGTGATCTTTAAAAGTCCCTTCCAACCCAAACCATTCTATGATCCTGATTCCTCTGCTTGGGTGTTCACAGCCTCTGGTGTGGCTTTCAGCCTCACTAGCGCACACATTGCTGCAGATAGGAACATCTTCTGTCTTTCTCACTCATTTGTAATGTCTCTGGCAGACTCACACATGCCAGGTTTCTCCTTTTTTCCCTTTTTTTTTTGTTTGTTTGGTTTTATTCTCCTCTCTCTCTCTCTCTCACACACACACACGTGTGTGCAAACACACGTGCCCGTACAAACCTAACCTGTTTAATCCAATTTCACCCATTGCAGGGGGATGCTTCTGGAATTTATCACTGTTATTGCTCACTGCCAATGTAAATAGCACATGTCAGCTCAATATTCAGTGGTCACTCAGTATTTATTAAGCCCTGTCCACCCTGGCCTTTTTTAGAGGAAAGCCCCGGGGCAGATTAGCTGCTGGCCCTGACATGCCACGTCACTTATCTATTCGCATTGATTATGAGAGTCAGCTGTGGCCAGGGCTTGCTTTTTCCTTCTCCTCTCAGACCCCTCTTACAAGCACCCCTGCTTGGATTTTCATGAGGAAATAATCAGATTAGGGCTTCAGCGGCGAGTTCATATGGAGTTCTCTTTCTCCAATGTGCTACTAACTGAATAAACGTGTTTTGTGGTAAATTGTAAATGACATTATGATTACTAAGGCCAGCATGGGTTTCATTTAAAAGTGATCGAAATTGCAGGCTGCAGAAATTGTGACTGGCAGATAAGGCCATTTGGAAGGAGACAAGCAGTGATGCCTGTGTGTGCATGGGCGTGTGTGTGTGTGTGCAGGAAACCAAGCAGACTCGCTCTGCAAGGCAGGCAGGCAAAAGAAAAGTCCTGGGAAATCACAAAAGATCAGCAAATCCCGTTTGCAGACAAGAGGAATGCCACCGGGGGGAGATAGGGGCTTTCTGAGAGAGCAGAGGATGAGATCTCTCAGCCTTTGTGGGCTGGCTGCCTGCTGCAGGGTGAATCCTCCCAGCGCTCCAGGACAATGCTGAGTACATTTCCACTTCTGCTTCTGAATGGAGTTGTCTGTCTCTCCCTTTGCCCCCAGCATATGCCACTAGCAAAATGCTTACACTGATAAAGAGAAAAAAGGAACAAGAAAAAAAAGAAAAAAAAAAAAAAGGAAGTCAAGAAAAAGGGAAAGAAAATGGTAAGCTGGTGTCTAAAAATAGAGGCTTTTGCACAGATCCTGTCTCATTTGGATGTCCTTCTTGTACAGAGCTTGACATTTATGTAATTTCATTGCTTCTCTCTGTGATGTGCAGAGCAAGAGCTCATTCTGGGAAGCATTTGTAGCCCATGGTCTGCACATGAGGGATCCCCATGAAATAAATGCTAGGTAAGTGCCCACAGGACCCAAGCACTGAGATGTAACTATAAGCAGAGCCAAGAATGGCTTCTCATAGTTCATTTCCTTCCCAGGAATCCGTTACTTTCTTCTAGCAGTGAGTTTCACATAATATTTCCTTCATATGGGGAACATCCTTTTGTTCATCCAAAAGGTTGTGACTCACAAGGATGTTACTGCCCCTTTCTTTTTCATCCTGAGCACCCAGGCAGTGCTGATTTGCAGCTGCTGAATGATGAGTGTAGAGTTAGATCAGATATTGGCCATGTTTTGCCTAACGTGTTCCTGAGCACAACTAACAGGGAAGGAGGAGGCTTGCTGAGGGAAGGAAGACTACAGCTGGCTACAGCAGCAAATTCCTCCTTTGATTTTATTTTGAAGAGAGGAAGGATAAACAGAAACACACATCTTTTCCCTAAGGTGCTCCAGGCAGAAATGTTTATGGTTTTGGTGCCCATATCTGAACTCATTTACTTTTATTCTCTCTTTATAATCAGTGATGATCTCATCATTATAGCCTGAGGCACAATTTCTCTCATTTTAAAGCAGACCTATATTTGGTCACATGGAGAATTACCCTAACTCAGAAAACTGTATGGATTGCATCTTTTTTGTATAGAGCCTTCCATAAAAGGATCCTCTTGACTTGTCTCCTCAGACAGATGGGATGGGATTTGGTGGTAAATTCTGACATACATGGAAGTGCCTTAACTCCTGGTAGTGACAGAATACCTAAAGGGTTATCTAAAGTGGCTTTTGTGTTTTCATGGATTGATGGGGGCAGATTTAGACTGGATGTTAGTAATAAATTCTTTACAGTGAGGGTGGTGAGACACAGGAACAGGTTGCCCAGGGAGATTGTGGATGCCCTCTCCCTGGAGGTATTCAAGGCTTGGTTGAACAAGGCTTTGATCAGCCTGGTCTAGTGGAAGGTCAGTGCAAGGGGGGTTGGAACTAGATGATCTTTAAGGTCCCTTCCAACCTAAACTATTCTATGAATCTATGAAACTATGTGTTGTATCTAGAGATGCTGTAGCTGCCCAAAGAAGTCTAGGTTACATTATGTACTTGTGTGTAGGTGACAGGAACCTACCTCTGGTCAGTTAGATGATTGTAAAGGCTGCTCCAGCTTCATTGCTTTCTAAACTTCTTTCCCTGTATTGATGACTGAAGAACTGGGAGTGTTACAGTTACCATAAATGTGTGTCAAGTATAATTTCAGGTGTTGTAGGGTGTCCCACCAGGCCCCCAGCTGCTACTCTGGAAAGGCATAGGTCTTCTGTAGAGCCTATGTCACATCTCAGATATCTCAATGTATTTGGGTAAATGATTTAAATTCCAGATCACTGGCTGCAAAGGGAGTTTGGCACACATGTGAGGGTCTCTGCTATTTGTAGGTGTCTGAAACTGGTGTTTTTGCCCAGCTCTAAAACTTAATGAGGTAATTCAGCACTGAAGTTGATTAATGATCTAATACTTTCTAGGTGTTTTTGTGGTGGTGTTTGAGATACAATCCCTGTGAGTGGGATGAGATGGCTTCCTGTAGACTTAAACTATCTTTCCAAAGATTTGCAGTCATGCTCTGACTTGCTGCCTTGCTACAGACTCAGAACCAGGAGAATGTCGAAGAAACAAGGAAACAGGGACATAGTGCTGGGTTAGACCAAAGGTCCATCTAATGCTTTTTCAACAGTGGGCATGATTTGATATATAGAAAGAACAAGGTAAGTGTGTGTGATGCTCCTCTGACATTCATTTTCAGTCTTCAACCATTGTCAGCTCATGGACATCTTGAGGTAGAGGTGATTTCTACCTATTTAACATCCTTTAGTGTCCAGGTTTCTCTTAAAGCCATGTAAAATTTTAGCACCAACAGAAGTGGCTTTGTGCATTGAATGAGAAAAGCAGCAGCTACACCACAAAATGTGTGTGGGTCCTGTGATGGAGTTTGAAACTTTTCTTTTTCTTTCTTTCCTCTTCTCTCTTTATTCTCTTCTAGGACTTTACAGAGAAGACAGCAAGTGCATCTTCAAGCCCTCAGTACAAGGCTACTTCTGCAAGCAGGCAGATCATGCACTAGATAGCCCCCCAATATGGTCAACCAGAGCCTGTTTCCAGTGGTAGCAATGACTGACAGCTTTATGGATACCTCCAGTGATACAATTGTACATACACTTTGTTATCCTGCACAGCAGGGTTCTATTGTCTTTTCTGTGTTGCCATCCACCAAACTTACTACAATTTGCTTCCCAGACCTAGCACCTCTGACTTTCAGACTTTACCTCCTCAGTGGTCAAAATGCAACCAGATTGCCCCTAGCTATAGTCTACAATGAACCATTTAGTCTTTGTGTTTCCACTCAAGGGAAATATGTCTCTCCAAGCCCATCTTCTTTTTCACTGAATGAAAGGGCAGGAGCCAATTACTTCAGCTTTGAGGACAATCTTCTCTATGTTCTCTTCCATGAGAAGGAACCTGTAGAAATAGTTGCTGGCCTTTGTCTTTTTGTGGCTTTCACTGTAACAGAGATTGCTGGGGAAGATGATGAGGCAAGTAGAATAAGTCAATAGCTGATTTCTTGAAGGTTTGTCCTGACCAAGTCAGAGTAGTCCACAATATTTTGGGAGGTGAAAGCATTTTGAAGGTAATCTCAGCCAATGCTAGCAAAAAGCAATATCACTGCCCTAACGTGGCATTTTGCACAGCCTTTGGTAGCAGGCATGGCTCACAGGAAGTGGAGAGAGGACCAGTGCATACCCAAGCTTTGCAGCCATCTGATGCAGCTGGTCCCTCCAGAATGCACATCGTTGAACTTGGTGATCTACCAGACCACCCAAGAAATGAGCTGACAAGTGACAGTTTGAAGAGTTTGGCCAGAATAGTTATCAGCACTCATCAGATCGGAGTCCTTCAGGGAGACCTTGACTTGCCTGTTGATACCTTAATGGTGACTCAGTCTGCCTTACTGTTTCCAGCAGAAGCTAGCAACAGGTAACTGTCAGATGCCCTGTCAACAGATATGGATTTAAGTATAGCAAGGCAATTCAAGCACTTGATCTGCTTATTAAGATAGGGACTAAGTTCTCTGTTGACTGAAATACCACTAAGCATGCTAGAATCAGTTTCCACTACAGAGCTACTCCCAAGTACTAGCTGGACTCCTGAGTGGGAATTACCATGTTATTCTGTTAGTGCAAAGATGTCCAGGATGCCTTAAAACAAGAACAGAGTTCCTGGAAGACTGCCTTGAAATGATAAAGTATTGGGTAAAGTCAATGGTTTTAAAGTCCAGACTACAATAGCTCTTAGATTTTAAACAATTAAATCTATGAATGTTTATGAACTGGTGTATCACCAAAGATGTGCTATTAAAAATGGTTTGTTGCCTTAACTAACTTGCAAATCTAAACCTTGGTTCATATACTTTTAAATTTTAAGGCTTCTGTGATACAAGCCACTGCTGTTCACCTTGGTACCTCAGCACTGACCTTAGGTTTTGGATAAAATTCTAGAAGAAAACCATCTGGTCTTGAAGATTCAAGAGCTTCACACATCCACAACTACCTGAATGTGTGCCTAGAAGCTGGATTCTATCCCTGTTTTTACTGTCACAAGTACGTGTCTGGTTTCTCTTGCCAGTCTTTTCCTTCCATTTCCCATGTAGCTTCTTGTTCTTTCCTTCCACTTCCCATGTAGCTTCCTGTTCTTTCCTTCCCTGTTGTATTAGTGAGTTTCTGAGCATTGACACTTCTTCCTCCTCCAGATACATCCAGGATTTCTCATCTCAGATACAGCATCAGGCCTGCAGGTGATTTTGACAGAACATCACAGGACAGTCCTTTGCTTTGTCACTTTCTCAATAGGAGATATCTTTTGAGTTCCATCAATTACCTAATTCTTAGTCACTTTTCTATATACTAATTTTTCATTGTCATTCCATACCAAGACTCAGTGCTTAGAAGGTAATTTTTTTCCCCTTTCTCCACAGCAACAAATAACCCTTTCTATCCCTCCTTCCTTTGTCCCTATCTTCTTCCCAGCCTCTTGCAGCCACTATTTGCTTGGCCCAGATGGCAGCCCTTATCTGCACACAAGGCAGAGAGGAGCAGGGTTGGGAAAGACAGCAGACAGCAGTGCATTTCAGCCTCAGATATTGAATCTGTATTGAAAGCATATGGGAAATATGAAAAAGATAATATCCCATCTGTTTTTAATGGGGGAGATGGGATTTGATGTTTGCCAATCTTCTTGTGTACTCTCTTGATATTGCATAATGTTATTTTTTGTACGTTGTGCACTACTGAGCCTTACCCAAGTATAAGCATATTCCACCCATGCAAGGAAGAAATTGGACTTGTCTAAGACTTAATTCTCTGATTAATATCATATCCTCTAACATTTGCCACTGACCCCTGTACCACCCTGATGTCTCCTGGATGCTAGTGGTGCCAACTGCTGTTCAGATGCTTAACTTTTCTGCTAGGCACAATGTGCAATGAAGCACCCACACTAAGGACACTGCTCTGTGATCAGAAGGAACTTTGTTTTATTGTGCTGCTTGGTTTTGTTTTGTTGAATTTGGTGGGCTTTCTGAAGTGATTTTGTGCCTTTATTTGCAAGATCAAATCTTAAATCAGGGCCAGTCTCTGAAGTTATATCAGCAGAACTAACATCACTGTTATCAGTAGGGGATACTTGTGTTGCAATGCGAAGTACTACAAAATGAGGCAGCAAAGGAGGTTATAAGAAGTTTTACAACCTGTGATAGGCAATGTTGTCTGTGTTTATGCTATGCCAAGACATGCTGCAGAGTGTAACAAGTGTGAGACCCCTCATTCAGTCTGTTCATGACTGCTGATCTGAACAAGAGAGGCAAGCAGAGAATCATAGAATGGTTTGTGTTGCAAGGGACAATTAAGAATCATCTAGGGAAACCTCACTTCAGTCAGCAGGGACATCTACAAGACCAAGTTGCTCAGAGTCCTATCCAGCCTGACATGGAATGTTTCCAGGGATGAAGCATCTACAGACTCTCTGGGCATCCTCCACCAGTGTTTTCCCACCCTCATAAACAACTTCCTCCTTTTATATAGTTTATATATCCCCTCTTTTAGTTTAAAACCATCACTCCTTGTCCTTTTGCAACAGGTCCTGCTGAGAAAACCATCTCCATGTTTCTTATAGGCCCCCTTTGAGAACTGAAAGAACACAACAAGGACTCCCTGGAGTCTTCTCTTCTCCAGGCTGAACATCTCCAACTCACTCAGCCTTTCTTCATGGCAGAGGTGCTTCAGCCCTCTGATAATTTTTTCTAGTTTTCCTTTGGACTCACTCTAAAAATAGCTGCACATCAGGAAAGGTACAAGGTGTAAATATTTTAGACTAAGTTTTCCAGAACCTTATTCAAGGTTCTTGAATGCATCAGTATTACAACATGGAAGGGAAAAAGCAGACGTCATCTAAAGGAGAGGACCACCCTCCTCTACATGCCTGGGAAGAAACCTTGTGGCTGTCTTTTTTCAGGCACAAATGATACTCCACACTGGGGACTGCTCTGGAAGCTGGCATTTGTATTCCCATCCATGCATGCTCTGTGAAACCAGCAACAAGGATCAGTAGAGGTCCCCAGGAAGAAGACTGCTTTATTATAGGGACAGGTGCAGTGATATCTTAAAGCCATAATTCCCCCATATCAGTAGGAGAAGACCCAAGATGTATCTTGAAGAGAATGCTAACATCAACAGCTCATAGGACCAGCTCAGAGCTCATCTACCCTTAGCTATTTGGACTCTTCTGCAGTCTTATTTATTGCTCCCCATCAGTCATTGCTTTTCTGGAATTACTCATGGCTGACATTTCTGATGCAATAAGGCCACAGATAACTTGTGAAATGAAATCAGCTTTTTCCTGTTGGGACATGTAGTATCCCCACTGTCTCTCTGTCTCTCTTTAGGGAGTACATGCTAGCACAGGCAAGGATAATGGGGCTGGGATTACAAGTCAGGCTAAGTAAGCCAGTGTATTTTTCTGTGGAAGGAAAAAAAGAAATATCTTCACCCCTGAGTCATGCAAAATCCAATCAGGCTGTCAGATATACACAGAACCTGCACTCCTGCTGGGTCAGTCTCCCTGCAGTTTCAGACTAGTGGCTCCTCTTTCATAAAGACACCAACAAAAAGATCTTTGATCAGCAGACTTGCTGTGTACCTTTGCAGCCCAGGACAGTGAGACTGAAAGCTGCCTTGCAAATCTTCTTGTAGTTGGTTAGGTAGGCAGTAAGTCTGTATACCACACTGCCAGCCCCTTTCACAAACTTACTTCTCTGTTATGATTTGAATTTATTTTTTTGGTATGATTTAACTCCTTTTTTAGGGTGACTTTAAGCACAGCTCTTTGGTCTGTCAAAGAAAGACAGCAGAGTTTGCTGCACAGCTGGAGCATCTTCACATAGTTTTATCTTCCTGTGAATGTCTGTGCATTACTATGTACTGCAGTATATTTAGAGACAGAAATTGCTGTTTTGACTAGTTTTGCTTAATATCAGTATGAATATAAAAGTGAAAGAACAAGAGAGTGGATGTATTGTGTGTATTTGTACTGGTACTTTTTATGGAAAACCAGAAATATGAAGCTGAACATTCACTCAGAAACCACTTAGTCCATACACCCACACCAGGTCAGGGTATTTCTCTCCTTCCTGATGGAGCTTTAACCTGCTAGAAACTGGAATTTGCAGGCATCAATCTTTCTTTATTAAGATTTGAATTTGGGATAGCACATGAAAATTAATGGGTATGTAAGAAAAAATAAAACCAAAACACAAAAGTGTTTGAGACTAAGAGCAAGCAAGAAAAGTGAAGCAAGTCATCAAAGAGCTGCTCATTCAGACAGCAATGCCCATGCAGAGGACTAAACAAGGAATTACTACTAATTCACTATGTCACACTGCATACACACAGGCAGGAAGGGTTAGAAGTTCAAACTCAATTAATTCTGACACATACTAACCCCAAAGCACTTGGGCTTGGTAACCTTTGTGTAGGTTTCAGGCAGGCTGCTGGGTGGCTTTGCATAGGGTTTAAAAAATAAAAGAGGGCTTTTTCCTTGTGTAGGGATCTAAATTTTCCTCCAATAGATACACAAAGGCAGGATGCTAAAAGTTACAGAATCAGACCTCAGAGCTGCAGCTATTCTAGTGCTTGGGGCTCTATCAGAGAGCCACAGAATCACAGAATGGTTTGGGTTAGTCTAGTCCAATCCTCCTGCAATCAGCAGGTACATCTTCAACTAGATCAGGTTGATCAGACCGCTATCCAACTTGACCTCAAATGTTTCCAGGGATGAGGCATCTCGTACCTGTCCTGGCAAACCATGACAGTGTTTCACCACCCTCAGTGTATAAAATGTCTTCCTTCTATGTAGTCTGAATCTCCCCTCTTTTGAATCTCCCCTCTTTTAGTTTAAAACCATCACCCTGTCTCCTGTTGCCATGGGCCCTGCCCTGTCTCCATCTTTCTCATCAGCAACCTTTAAGTACTGAAAGGCCACAAGAACGTCTCTCCAGACCTTTCTCTTCTCCAGGCTGAACAACTCCAACTTTCTCAGCTTGTCCTCAAAGCAGAAGTTTTCCATCTCTCTGATCATTGTTTTGGCCTCCTCTGGAGCCATTCCAACATGTCTGTGTCCTCCTGAGGACTCCAGAGCTGGATACAGTACTGTTCTCACCAGAGTTCTCACCAGAGCAGAGCAAAGGGGCAGAACTGTCTCCCTCAACCTGCTGGCCGTGGTGCTTGGGATGCAGTGAGCATTGTTGGCTTATGTCCAGCTATTCATCCACTATGGCTTATCTGCCACACACCCCTGAAGTGAAGATGTGGAAAAGTATGTGTCAGATACTCAACCACTTAGACTGTAAACTCAAAAACTCTTTAAAATTAAGCTTACATAATTTTAATTCAGATTTCTACAGGGACACTATAGAGGGCATATTGAGGAGCATATGACAGTCTGCTTTTTGATGTACAAAGAGGACAAACTCAGTTCAAGTACACACAAGGAAGAATATTTAAGATAATCGTGGAAGTGGAGTTTATTTTAAGATGTAAAGAATAGAATTATAGAAAGATTTAGTAAAGAGTTTGGTTTGTTTATCTTGGCAAAGCAAGATTGAGGGGAGGTATCCTGTCTGTAAAAATATGCTAGAAGAATAACTAGCAGAGAGGAAGCTCTGGACACTAATGGACAATGACAGCACAGGAACAAATGAGTGTAAAGTATTTAGAGGAAAAATTTCATTTAAAAAAAAAGAAGGTTCTTCCTCAGAGAATAAACTAGAAGAACATTGCAACAGAACCAGAAGACCATTTCCTTCCAAACACCAAGTAGCTCTTCTGTGGGAAGGGAGCAGGAGGTAGGAAAGGTGAAAGGAGAGAAAGAAAGAGTAGAGGAGGATGATGAAGAGGGTAGATGGGACTCAGGAAAAGCAGTGTGGGATTTCGCAGGACTCTAAGGGAGCAAGAAGAGGTAGATTGCCACATATTCTCCACAGCAGTGGGGGTCTTTGAAGCTGAAGGGTTTATGTTATTAAATCTCAATTATAAATGAAGATGATCAGCTCAAGAGGAGCTGTTCCTCAGTACAATCCCAGGAGTTATGGATGTTTGGATGTGGGCAACAGAGCCAGGAGTGTCCCCATTGTCTTTCTCAGGGACTGGAAAGATATCTGATCCCAGCAGTACCCCAGTGCTGTTAGACAAAACCTGTCAGGCTCCTGTCACACGTGGATCCGTTTTCTCCCTTGACAATGAATGGGACCTGCAGTAAAAGCTGATTTACACGAGACATGCACATGGCAGAGGGGAGCTGTCAGCCATGTCTCCAAGGGACCGATCCTTTCCCTGCTCCACCTTCTTTAAGACATGAGTACCATCACCTCTACCAGCAGAGCTCTTCTGGTGTGACGCTTGAGTGAGCGACAGCTGCGGTGGCTCTCAGGCCAGGTCGCTTTGCCGTCACATCGTGCTCCTGCCCACTGCTGCGTGTCGGATGGAAAAGGCAGAAAAATTCTTCCACATGCTTTGTTAGCAGGAATCTCACGAGCAAAGGGTTAAATGGCTTGGGGTGCTGGGTTTTTGAGGGGATATGTGCATGTATATACATGCATCTGCGTGTGTAGGTGGGTGTGGATATGTATGCACACAGGCACACGCACCTTGGTTTGGCTGTAGGACCTTGTGCCCGCAGGCCGCGGTCACATTATCATCTGGAAATTGGATAAGGACAGCACAATGACAAATCCAGGTTGCTTGCAATAAGGAGCTAATCCCTTTGCTTTAATATCGGAGCAGCGTGTAATGATGTTTGGACATCACTCCAGTTTACTGACGACCCCACTGGGGCCGGCAATAGAAGCCTACAACTGTCTAACAAGCCATCAGGTGACCGCCGTCGTCAAAGCAACGGGGGATGCAATCTAATCTTCCCTCCATCCCTTCCAGCTCCCAATAAGGCCCAGATTATAGAAGTGGCCCATCAATGCTGGGTAACTCGAATCAATTAACGTTAATTCGCACAATGCTATGATGTATTGTGATCACTTTCATTTCGGAGAAGGGGGAAGAAATTGCTATAATTCACCTAAAATGAGGTTGTCTATGGTGCTGAGGTATTAATTGGGTGTCCATATTAAATGGAAAAGGAGCACGGTAGTGAAGGAAAAGTGGATGAGTGACTCTCTTGGCTGCTATTGACCTATCAGAAGAAGACAGTGCCCTTTTCCTTTGCTTTTATCTATTACAGTTTTCCCTATTGCGTGTCAAGTTGATGTATTATAAAAAATTCATTTGGTGACCTTTCACCCCCCTAGCAGATTAAACAATTTCACTGGGATGGCATCATTAACAGGGCCTTGCATTTAATGATGATTTCTCTAAAAGGCCACGGAGATTCGATTTTAAGCTAACAGATTTATTGCACTATTATAACATATCGTAAAAAACTCTACCACCTACGGTCTGGTTTTAGGATAGAAACTGTTTAAGAGTTTATGTGGAGCTTAAAGTGGTATTACCTTGGGATACGCAGCAGCAGCAAGGCTCTGACCTCCGGCGGGATGCTGTTTACATTTAATAAAAGATGTTTCTCCAACAGTAAACTTCAGGAGAGGGTTATGGAGGAGGCCTGGCTTAGCTCCTCACCACTAGCAGGCAGCTTTGTGAGCAGGGATGTTTCCACATATCTACAGCAATTAATGCAACTCACTAAGGAATTTGGAGGATGTCTTTCTACTCTTTGATGAACTGGCTCTGTCCTTCTTGTTCCAACTGCTCCTAGTGATCCTTCTTCACCCTTGAGTGGATTTGTTAAGTTACTCCTGTCTCCTGTTTTTTTTTTTTTGGTGTTTTGTTTTGGTTTGGTTTGGTTTTTTTTTTTTGTTTTTTTGTTTGTTTGTTTGTTTGTTTGTTTTTTCCTGTGTCCAGCAAGAGTAGGGAGGTGACTGTCCCTTGTACTCAGCTCTGGTGAGGTCACACCTCAAGTATTCTGTTCAGTTCTGGGCACCTCAACACAAGAGAGATATTGAGGTACTGGAGCAAGTGCAGAGGAGCAAACCAAGCTGGGGAAGGGCCTGGAGAATAAATCTTATGAAGAGCAACTGAAGGAGCTGGGGATGGTTAGTTGGAAAAAGAGGTTGAAGGAAGACCTTGTTGCTGTCTACAACTACCTGAAAGGACATTGTGGAGAGGCTGGTGCTGGTCTCTTCTCACAGGTAATTAGTGGTAGAACAATAGGGAATGGCCTCAAGCTGTGACTGGGTAGGTTTAGACAAATAGGGAAAAAAAAAATCATAGAAAGAGTGGTCGGGCATTGGAATGTGCTGCCCAGGGAGGTGGTTGAGTCACACACCCTGGATGTGTTTAAATGTCATTTGGATTTAGTGCCTGGGCATATGGTTTAGGGGTGAACCTTTTAGAGCAGGGTTCTTGGTTGGACTTGGTGATCCTGAGGGTCTTTTCCAATCCAAATGTTTCTGTGATTCTGGGGTGTTGTCCTGGAATTTGGATCTGGACCACAGCTTGTGATGGATTGACAGTTTAACAGTAGAGATGATCAAGTCTCAATGTCCAAGCTTGTTCTGTGGTGTTAGTTAGTTTTCTAGTATTGATGTATCCATCAAATTTAATGGGTCTTTGTTGCAGGCTCTCAAGCCTCATCTCTTTCCCCTTGAAGATAATTGACAATAATAGCTATTTTTATTATTATGATTACTATTATTATTATTATGATGGCTTTGTTGTTCTTGTTGTTGTCATTATTATAGTTATTATGGTAATTATAATTAAAATTACAAGTTCTCCTTTGTTTCAGGGAGATTTCTTTCCCTCTGCATGAAATTTCTCCATGTAGTTTCTATGTCACATCTTAATACCTGCAGCAGACCCTCTACTTTCCACAACCTCTAATTTCCTTGCTACTAGAGAGCAGACACTTGATCTCCCACAGAGCCTCAACATGTTCTACAGATGTGTGTTGGCAGTGATAGTGAAAGGCTCTGGGATGCTGACCCTAGAGTCCCTGCTGACTAAGGTATCACAAGCAGCTCCTTCTTGCCCGCTGTGCCCACGTTTAGAAGAGCTGCAAGGCACAGAGCAAACGAGCTGCTCCCCATCGTGTGTTGTCAGCAGGGAATTGCAAACCAGACTGCTCCTTCCCAGCAGGAGACTTGAGGCTAGTGACAAAGCAGCATGCTTTTCATGCCCATCAGGAAGAAGGCAGGTTCTTCTCACTCCAGTCTAGGCATGCTTGCCCATCCCCACCTCCCAGTGGCAAAGCTGTTCCAGGAAAGCCTATTTTCCTTCCAGCACAAATCACCGGGGGAGCAGCAGACTGCTCTTCTCTCCTCCTCCACACTGACACTCATCTGCAGGAATGTCACTTGCAGTGTGCAGGGTTGCACCTGAAGGCAGAAGCTCCCTCCTGCAAAAGTCAGATTGGACCATGTGGCACACGCACCCCACGTTCTGTCCTGTGCTAGCTAGATTCAAATCACCTGCAAACAGACGTCAGGTTTTAAGCATGTGTGGATTTGTTCCACCTGCAAACAGATATCAGTTTTTAAGCATGTGTGGATTTGTTTCACCTGCAAACAGATATCAGTTTTTAAGCATGTGTGGATTTGTTTTGTCTTTTTCTGTTTTGTTTTCTTTGCAATTGCTCACCCAAAAGAGAAGGAATGTATGCTTCCTAGCGCCACAATTTGCAACAGCCTTCTCTGAAATGTGAGATGAGCACAGTTTTAGACTGTAAGGCCTGTGGAGTCAGGGCATCTCATGCTAATGTTAAAGACATGAACATTGGAGTGGGTCCAGGGGAGGGCTAGAAAAATGATCAGAGGGTTGGAACCCCTCTGCTGTGAGCACTGGCTGAAGGAGCTGGGGTTGTTCAGCCTGGAGAAGAGAAGGCTGCAGGGAAACCTTATTGCAGCTGTTTTGTGACTTGACTGGGACCTCAAAGAAAGGTGAGACCAATATTTTTTTTTTTAGCAGGGCCTGTTGTGACAGAACAAGTGGTGATGGTTTTCTTTTATTTAGACTAGATAGAAGCAAGAAATCTTTTACAATGAGGGTGGTGAAACAGTGGACGAGGTTGCCCAGAGAGGTATGAGTGCTTCATTCTTGGAAACATTCCACCGTGGGTTGGACCACAATCTGAGCAATCTGATCCAGTTGAAGATGTCCCTGCTCATTGCAGGGGGGCTGGACTAGGCAGTCTTTAAAGGTGTCTTTAAATCCAAAGCATTCCATAACTTTATAATTCTGTAGTTTCTGGTGCATAGTAACACCCTGGGGAAAAAAAGCAAAGCAAAACAAAACAAAAACCAAAGAAAACAAACAAACCCCAACTAACCAAAACAAAACAAAAAATCCCAACCAACCCAACCAAAGAAAACCCCAAAACAAACAAACAAAACAAACCAAATCAAATCAAACCAACCAACCAAAAA
Source organism: Indicator indicator (assembly GCF_027791375.1). NCBI lineage: Eukaryota > Metazoa > Chordata > Aves > Piciformes > Indicatoridae > Indicator > Indicator indicator. Next base: position 32,738,085 of record NC_072018.1, read on the forward strand.
CCAACTAACCAAAACAAAACAAAAAAACCCAACCAAACTAAACAAAACCCCAAAACAACCAAACCAAACCAAATCAAATCAAACCAACCAACCAACCAAATACAACAAAACCCAAACACACAGCAGAACCCCCAAACTAAAAAGCTGAATTCAGCCAAAGGAAACTTATGCTCCATGCATCTTCTGTGGTTATAAAAACATCTCTAAGAAAACACTAGGGATGAATGAATAGCTTTTCCACTTTCATTTTAAGACAATATTAAACCCCCAGCCACTTCACTGCAATTGAACATTAAAAGGTTTATATATATATATATATATATATACAAAAATTATATATAAATGAGATACTAAATGACACAAAGCACTGGGAGAGGGAATGAAATTGTACAGGCTGAGAATAAATTGTTGATTCTTTATTCAAATGCAAAAATCTCTCTCCTGGGATGCTCTAATTTAAATTTCAGTCTTGGAGAAAAAAAAAAAACAACCCAAACAAACAAAAAAACCCAAAACCCCCAAACCAATATCTTTCACTGGGGTGTCTGTATACTGCTATACTTCACTGCAGGTTTCACAGATGATGGAGGGTAAGAACACACATGTGCTACAATGAAGAAATGCAGTTAAGCCACCTACATCCTGTGCTTCTGTAGAGGAAATGAAACTGCTCTTAGAGGAGCTCACAGGTGCTCACTGAGAATTTTTCTCCTGGGCAGCAAGCATTTGCAGCTTTCACTGTTATCTGCAATGAAGATTTTGGGGTGAAGGCATTTGGTTTCTGAATTCATAAAATTATTGTGTCTATCACATACTTCTGATGTGACAGGGAAATGATTTATTTTGTTAATTTCTCAGTTTTCCCTCTGTAAACTGGGTGTTAAAACAAAAGGACTTTTTATTAGCTTGGTGCTGCTGTTTTTCTTGGAATTGATGTCTGTTCCCTATTTCCATACATCTTGCTCTCATCCAAGGTATCAAAGTGCATGATAAGCTAAATCAGTCGTGGTTTCGTACAGTTCTCCTTCCGGTTCCTTCCAGCCTAAACTGCCACATTAGCAGAAAATAAGTATTGCCACTTGCATTACTAATGTAGAAAATCCCTTGGATAGGAAGTAAGATTCACAGATTGTGTTGGGTTGAAAGGGACCTTCAAAGGTCAGCTTGTCCAACCTCCCTGCAGTCAGCAGGGACATCTCCAAATAGATCAGGCTGCCAAGTCTGATCTTGAAGGTCTCCAGGAACAGGGCCTCAATTGCAGCCAGGGTGCAGGATTTATGGGCAGAAATAGACTATTTCCTGTGGCCACCCACTGGGCTGGACACTGGACACTGGAGGTCTCAACTCTGTGGCTTCTTTTCTTGGAGGCACCCAGCCTAAATGCCCACAGAGATATAACAAGTCCTGATCTGCCTAAGCAAGTCCACGCCATGCAGAGCTGTGATGTGTAGAGATCAGTATGAATAAAACAAGCTTGGGCTTCTGTGTGATGTGATTTAACACTGACAGAGGTGCTAACACAAGTCCTTGAAGCAGCAGCCTGGGTCCATACTGATTGTATGAGGAACTTCAATCTTCAGCCTGACCAAATAGACTGACTCTGCAGAGTTTCCTTGAACTCATGGAGTCGTCATCCTTGGAGATATTCCAAAGTCATCTGGACATAATCCTGGGAAACTCCTGGGAACTAAGATGACATAGAAGCCATAGTGTCAAAGACAGACTGAGATCCCTGGGGCTGTTTAGTCTAGAGAAGACTGAGAGGAGATCTGATCAATGTCTATCAATATGTGAGGGGTGGGTGTCGGGAGGAGGGGGCCAGGCTCTTTTTGGTGGTACACAGTGATAGGATAAGGAACAATGTGTTTAAACTAGAACATAGAAGATTTCAGCTCAACATGAGGAAAAACTTCTTTCCAGTGAGAGAAAGAAGCCCTGGAACAGGCTGCCTGGGGAGTTGTGGAGTCTCCTTCTCTGGAGACTTTCAAACCCCACCTGGATGCATTCCTGTGCAGACTATCCTAGGTGATCCTGCTTTGCAGGGGGGCTGGACCTGATGATCTCTTGAGGTCCCTTCCAACCTCTGATATACTGTGAGACTGTGATGTGAGAATGTAGCTACATCTCATAGGTGATGGGAATGTGACCCCAGATAATTCAAGTGAAGCAGCAAACCTTGCCAGACTTTACTGAAATAGATCTGAAGTTGTCAGAACTGGTTCCACTGAGCTCATCTTAAAGACTTAAGGTGAGATTTGTGACATTTCCAACACGTGACATGTAGAAGCAAACTGCCCTCCCAGTGGCCATTAAAAAAACATTGCAGCTGTTAAAACCATCAAACTTTCATTCAACTTGTTAAGGAGACAGGACGATAATTCTATTTTTTTCTTCTTCTTTCTAGGGTCAAAGAATTGACAAACTGGGGCCTCCTTCAGAACCCTGGGTTGTTTCAGCTCACCTCAAAGGCTCCTCTGAGGCTGGTTTGAGAGGTTTGGTTGCATTTTCTTATAGCAAGTGCTATGGCAAGGCAGCTATGGAGAATGATGGTGATTAAAGTGGGAGCTCTCCCCGAGAAGAACTGGATTGGCAAACTTGTATTTTGGACTGAATAAGTAAGGTTACAGCAGGAGTTTGGTGAACTGCCCAGTCATAGGTTAGAGAAAAAGGAGCTTATAAAAAGTATTTTCATGTTCTGACCACTTAAAGGAAGTGTATCAATTAGCTTATCTTGAAAAGACATGTCTTAGGTCAAAAAACAAAGAAAAGAATGAAGAATTAGAAATCCTAATAGTTGATTTTCAGTTAATGTTAACTGGGGAGATTTCCCTGAAGTCAGTGACAACTTGTTTGTTCCAGCAAAGGACCTGGCCAAGAACAGACAGAAACAACTGCCTATTGTTTGTAATTAACATACTACAGTGTGAAAATGTTTTTCATGAGGGATCTAAATGTTTCCCTTCTGGTCCTCATTTATTGAACAACCTGAGCTCATGATTAACTCTAAGAATGCGAATATTTCTCTGGAGGTTATTGAGGCTCTGAATGTACTGAGATACAGCACATTAAGTACAGTGCTGAACCAATACCTGTGGAAGATCATCTGCCTGTACACTAGAAAGTGGAAATGGTATTGATTATAAATTATCCTGATTTTCCTTGCTAAAGTCTTTAAATGTAAGTAGGAACCATGCACATTGAGAACGGTAGCTTCCTATTACAGGTAAAGTACTTTGTTGGAAGGAAAGAATTCAGAAGGAAGGAAGGAATATGGAAGGAGAGAATTTGGAAGAAAGGAAGGAATTTGAAAGGAAGAAAGGAATTTGAAAGGAAGGAAGGAATTAAGAAGGAAGGATTGAATTTTGAAGGAAGGAAGGAATTTGAAAGGAAGTCATTTGGAAAGAAGGAATTCAGAGGGAAGGATTGAATTTTGAAGGAAGGATGGAATTTGGAAGGAAGAACAGAATTCATAAGGAAGGAATTTGGAAAGAAAGAAGGAAGGAAAGAGGGAAGAATTGATTCAGAATCAAGTAATTCAGAAAAATGGAGGAAGGAATTTGGAAGGAAGGAATTTGGAAGGAAAGAATTTGGAACGAAAGAAGGAAAGAAAAAGGAAGGAAGGAATTTGGAGGAAGGAAGAAAGGAATTTGAAAGGAAGGAATTCAGAATTTGGAAGGAAAGAATTCAGGTGGAAGGAAGGAAGGAGGGAAAGGAAGAAGGAAGGTGAGAAGGAAGGAAGGAAGAAAAGGAGGGAGAAGGAGAAAAAGAGGAGGAAAAAAAAAGAAAAAAAAAGTCATTGAAGAGAAATGCACTTCACATTCTTTAAAAGATTCATGCATCAAATTAATAGTCAATAAACTCCAGCAAAGAAGGAAGTGCACAGTACAGATGTTGTGCATGTAATAGTTTGCTGCAGTTTTTCCTTTGACAAACGTCCTTATTGCTCTCATCCTTTGAAGCATACGAAAGCAGCATTTAAGCGAAATGGGTCCCGTCTAGCACACTGAGGCTGCTTCATCTGACAGCAGCCAAACTGCCTCATGGAAAGTAGTTTAGCTCCAAATTAGCTTGCTTCTACGTTAAATACCAGCTTGCCTGAGAGATCTTTGTGAAGCCTTCCATATATATCTGTAATATTCTGAGCTTTGCAGCATATGTGCCTGAAAGCTGAGATAGTCTCTGTTGAGAAGTACAGTACAGTACTCCAGGCTTCATCATAGACTGGAAATGGCAATTATAAAGTATTTGAACACAGCTGACAAGAGCCTCTACAAAAGCAGCTTTACAATGAATATCAGAGCCAAGAAAAGTCTGGGTAATCTGGGCAGATTCTGTCATAAAGAGGATTCTAAGGCGTAGTAGATAAATAGAGGAGCCAGGATCAGGCTGGAGCAATCAGAGGAATCTAGATTCCCACATCTCCACTATTCACAGTATAAATTATTGCTTCTTTATACACTGCAGCTGGTCCTGGAGACTCACAATGAAATTGTGGGTTTCATGTGTTAGATGCTGTACAAACAAACAGAAAAACACATATGTACATCAAGACTAACTGGGATATTAGTAAATTATATAGTGCCAGGTCATGGAGAAGGCAAACTTTAGCAGTTCTATTATTAAATCATTGAAATGTGACATGCTTTTGCCCAAGACTTTGTCTCAGGCAATTTCTGGCCACAGTTCAGAAGTCAACACAGCAAGGAGGGAATCTCAGTTAGCGTTGCAGTATTTCTGGCTAGAGGCTCTAAGGGTGTAAAAAGTTTTGTCAGGGCATACCAGATTTTACTGCCAGAGAACAAATCCTGGTACTGTTTGTATCATATAGGTATAGACAAAAAAAAAAAATAAAAAAAAAAAAAAAAAAAAGATAAAAATAGACAGAAATTGTCCTGTATTGTCTGACCTACCATCAAAATCCCCACCTGCTGAATGCTTCAATGCCTCTGTGATTGCAAAATGTCTTACAAAGATGTTTACTACTTCCCCAGTTTGCTCAATATTCTGGACACAAGGATGGCAGAGTATATGTGTCCTCACATTCACACATTCACACTCTATGCACCTTCACCTGTGCTGCTTAACAGCAATAAAATGCCAAACCACCTGCTTCATAAAGCAACTAGTTATTACATGTTGTCTTGGAGCAGGCAAAAGTCTGTGCTTGTGATCACTGGAGCAAGTCCAGCATTCTAAGAATTTCTGACTTCTCACTCCCACCTGAACCAACATTTTGAAATTTGTCAGTCTTGAGGATTTTATCCCTCTCACCCCAAGAGCCTGAGTGAAGCCCAGACCTGGTCAGCATTACTTAAGGGCCAGGACTTGGCTGGTGCTCAAAGATACACACAATAAAATGGAGATCCAGTTGCAAAGTAAACTACAACTTTCAAAAAGAGCCTACAAAAATAAAAGCCATGACAAGCCTAAATGTTGGGTCCTAATGCATTCCCTGCTAGCTTAGAACTAGGGGTAAAGAGATAGAGAAACAGACTCTGCTGGGTCTCATTTTAACATTCCCCATGGAGCTGTCCCCTGCCAGGTTTCTCGCTGAACATATCTTCTCTACAAACACAGGGAAGTCACCACAGACATTTTTGATGACCAATAACTTTCAAAGTGTCTGAGAAGGTTGGAGAAAAGTTCAAAATGATTTAACAGTATGGCAGGAGACAATATGACCAAATGGTGAGGTGAAACATCTATAAATCAGAAAAGAGTTAACCCAGTCAGCTCTTTTCTCTTAATTGCAGTGGCTGTCTCCTTGAGACCATTCTTTTAGAACAGAAAATATTGAGTCTCTCACTAATGCTTTCCTAAACTTGGTGACATAGCCACCAAGACACATATTAGAGCAAAAAGATGAGCATCTAGAACTTTCTCATAGATATGCATTTCCCATTACCTTTGCTTGATCCCTTTAATACTCTCATGATATAGAGAGTGTTACTCATGAGTGTTACTCATGATACTCTGCACAGTAAATGTCATTTCACAACAAGCTCAAGGAACCAAGGTTCAGAAGCTAAGGTTCTCCACTTCATCAAGAATATGGTACACAAGTGAGTCTGAAGACCTGGTCCTATATGAAATTTCTGGGATCAGACAAAAAGTATATTATTAGGAAGGACATTAAATTTAAGTTTTCTGAGGCATCCTAAAAGTCACCAAAAGTCTCTGAGGGGCTTAAGGGATAGTTGTCTGGACACTGTTAATTGCAATGCAACTTTTATTACTTTGCAGGACTATCTCCAGTTCAGGCACAAACTGAAAACTTGTATTCACTGCCAGCTAAGCCCCACTGTATGATTTTTGATTTGGTAGCTGAACATAAAACTCTACAGGCAGTTGGAGTTTGCAGAAAGAGAGTTAAGTTTTGTTTGAATGAGTGGAGCAGGGCCAAATCTCTAAACAGCCTGACTTCTGTTACACCTCCATGTTGGTATTACCCAGGAAGCTAGAGAACTGGGTGACTCTTGTGCTGTTCATTCAAGATCCCCAAAATAAGGTGAGCTGGTATGGAGAGAGCTGTTTCTTTCTCTCTAGGTTCCCTAGCTATGCATCCTATGTAAGGATAGAGTACTTAAGATCAGCTAAGTTGCCACAGTAAACTTTTTCCTGCAAATTAAATCCTTTCATTCCCTCTTTTTTTTTTTTTTTTAAATCCTGTTTGTATTCAGGAATTTTCCATCTGTGCTCCCAGTTATTTTCACAGTGCCTTTCACTAGCTGTTTGCCTACACCTGGTCATTTTTATGGGAGCAACAGGTTATGCACACTCAGAGCATGCCTCCAGGACTGGGCTCTGCTAGGCATATCCTGACAGTTTACAGAGAAGATTTTTGGCTCCTTCAGGATCTTGCAGCTTGCACAGGGCCTCTGAGCAGCCCAGTAATAGTGAAGAGGCAGGTGTGTTTATGTCTCAGAAATACCAGCTGAAGGTGGGGGACATTGACACCTCAGGGATAAGGCACTGTATAAACTCTGGTTTATAAAAGTCTGAGGGCATCTATACAAGAGAAGCTTTTTTGAAAGCTTGAATTGATCTACAAATATGGCTCTGAAGTTATATTAGGATCTAGTGTGAGGTGTCCCTGCCTGTGGCAGGGGAGTTGGAACTAGGTGATCCTTGAGGTCCCTTCCAACCCTAACAATTCTATGATTCTAGAGTGCTGATTTCTTGCCTTGGAATGGGTGCAAGCCAATGGAGAAGCAGGAATGTGCTGTCTGGCATTTAGTCTAAAGACACAAGTGTTGTAAGACCATGTGTCAAGTATCTATTCTGGTGTTGCATGAATACATATATGGATATATAGATTTAGATAGATATCAACATCTCCATATATATATATATATATATGTAAAACCGGACCCGTCAGGTAGAAAGAAGCCTAGGAAGGACAGATAGAAATATTTCCAGGAGAGATAAGGCAGTGTCTGTGTCATTGCATGATGCCCTGATGTGAATTCCTTTGCGGTGCTAAACATAATTTTGTTTATGCATGTTTAGAGAGGACCTCAAAATACAGTAGGTAGAGACAGAGCATTTTTAATGACAAAACTCCAAGATAGTGTGGCTCATTTCAGCCAGAAAAACAATCAAGTTTAGAAAGACCAAAAACTTCAGGCAGGTTAAGTGGCCAAAAGGAGAGTAGCTAATGAGAAAATCTGAGCTAAAAAGCTAGGCAACTAATATTTAGATTGTATTTTTGTGAGCAGTTTGTCTTAATAGATAGGAAGAGTTAGAGCAGATCAGACTGGTGTGGGATGGAGGTCAGTACACTTATAGATGATTGTGTACAACAGGGTACACACAATAGCATAATATATGATTGATAAGACAAGAAATCCCTTCTTAACTTGGGATTAAATGAAGATCCAGGTATTATTCTAAGTGAGAAATATTTATTCTTCCTAGTCACAAGTGGCTAATCAACAGCAAGTGTTGCCCATAGCTCTGCAAAGGGAGAATTGGGGTGCAGGGTGTACCTGGAGTTGAGCCTTGGAAGGGGGGACATAGACCTGTGAATTCTGCTGAACACCTGCAGCTCCCATTGCCTTCACTTCAGGGAGAGCAGATGGAAAAGCAGCAGCTCACAGGATGCACCAACTCCTTAGTGGGCAGTACAGAGTTTTGAAAGCTCTTGCAGGGAAGCTCTTCCTCCTTTTATGAGCATTTAGCCAGAGTGTTGCAAAGAGATGTTCAGAGCTAGTGATGCAGATGGATGATGCATCTGGGTAGGTATCACCTGTGCAAATCAGAGTCTTGTCCACCTTCAGTCTGTGTTACAAACCTACACACCAAAGAAGCACCTCTGCTTGTTTGCAATTGGGAGCCATGCTGGAGACAGTATAAAGGATTTTACCCTGCAAGGCTCTTAATGAAGGCATTTGCTCATTGTTTGAGACAGGCAAACAAAATGTAAACAATCATATAGTTAAAGTTTGGGATATACTTTCAGGTTTCTCTGGGTACCTTGTCATAGTTTGCTGTTTGGAGACAGCTCAGAAGATGCAGCTGATGTGGAATGCAGTAATCCCAAATGTTTCAGTGGTAGCTCCTGAGGAATGTAGACTATCCATGGCACTGCTGCATAGTCTTGCTGCTTGTTTTACAGTAATATTCATTTGGCTGATATGGATCCCAATGGGTTTGATCCATCCACTTTCCATTTAAACCAACAGCAGCCTACTTGCAAACTACTAGAGTAGTGCCAAGCACCTTTAAAGCACCTTGATATCTGTGAGATTGCTCCTCTGAGCTGAAGTTCCTATGTGTTTGTACCTGCAGGCAACTTTTTCCCAATTGGAACATGATTCCCACATTGTTCTGATGAAGCTTTGCTTTGTTCAAGTGGACAATATCGACACAAATCTAATTAGTTTGAGATAAAGGTACTTGCAGCTACTTACCCTAGTCTCCAAGCCTCCATCTGATAGTGTTTGTGATTTTATTTATTTATTTATTTTGCAATGAATTGATGGGGAAAAAAAAGGTTTTTAGATTTTTATTAAAAGTGGAACTCAAACAAGTAAAAGAAATATCCATTCATCAAAGTGATTAGAATTGTGGGACTACGACTGATAATGAGCCAGGTAACAAGACAGGTAATGAGTTGATGTGCTAATTCACATAGTTAAACTCCTATCCCTTCCCAGGCACACCTCCATCCAAAATGCACTTTGGAATTGATTAAGGGAACTAAAACCTCTCTCTGTTTCTGATTTTTAAAAGGGTGTTATTAGTCATCTTCCAGTCCTTGAAGCTCAGATGATGAGATCAAATAAACTCTTGCCCACAGAAACTATGAATAGCAGCTGGCTTCATCTGGCCTTATTTACAGAAAGCTTTAGGATGTCTGGGGGAAGAGCAGTACTCCAAGCTTGTGTGCATCCAGAAGCTATTTACCATGCTAACAGCAAGGACGTTTGGGGACATGTTTTACTGTTGACCCTTCATTGCTAGGTCAAGGATTGGACTGTATGATCTTTGAGGTCTCTTCCAACCAGAAGTATTCTGTGATTCTGTGATTTTTAGTTTGTAATGCTCACTATTGACATGGTGGAAAACATGAACAAGTCCATTGGGAGTTTGCTGTGTTGTGCACTTAAGCTTCATGCTAGGGAATGTTTCTAGGTTCTCTGAAGCTTACATTGGTATGAATCAGGTGTAGCCTGCAAAAAAATGTATAGAATTTAACACCTTTCTGGTTGCAAACAGTTTCTCTGTCTTGAGATCTGGAGGTAGACAAACTTACAGGTTGGTACTGCATCCATTTTTGACAGCAGCATCACTGCTGAAAGGTTGTAACCTGGTGTTTTAGCTGTGAAACTAATGTTCTTACTTTTGTAATAAACTCTGACTGCTTTAAATTATCAGGGGCTAAGCTTACTGTGCTGTCTCAGCCATTTACCATCTTCCCTGGCCCCATGGGAGTGAAGGCCAGCATGATACTTGTGAGACTGAGTTCTGCAGCATCTGCATTCATGCTCTCTCTTACAGTCTGCTGGTTCAAGAAGAACAGTAAGTTGGAAATACTAAAATTTATACTTCTAGATTCTTTGTTTGATTTAACAAAGCCCCAGACTGGCCACAATAAGATTCAGACAATGGTACTTCACAGAATCACAGAATAAATAAGGTTGGAAAAGACCTCAAGGATCATCAAAGTCCAACCTGTGTACTTGAAGAAATCTCAGGAAAGTTCAATAATTAGCAGTACAGTTTGGAGTTCAGGGTTATACAGTTTTGTGCTTGTAACAAATTCATAGATTCATAGAATGGTTTGAGTTGGAAAGGTCCTTGGATGTCGTCTAGTTCCAATCCCCCTGACATTGACAGGGACACCTTCCACTAGACCAGATTGCTCAAGGCCTTATCCAAATTGACCTTGAACACCTCCAAGGCAGGAGGCATCCATGGCCTCCCTGGGCAACCTGTTCCAGTGTCTCACCATCCTTACTCTAAAGAATTTCTTGCCAATATCTAGTCTGAAAAACTTCTAACCCTATGTGAAACGTGATTGAAAACAGGTTTTTGTAATGCAGAGAAGGAGTTGAGAAACAGAGGAATCATTTGCTATGACTGAGATGATCTCTTCAGCCACTGCATTTGCCTGATGAAGGGTGACATTGCAAAATATCTCTGTGATGAGATTATGCAAAGCCTTAGTGCTGGCTAAGAACCAGACACAGCTGCAGTGTGATGGGACAGTCATGGCAGCACAGCCATGCCCACATCAGACTGTCAGCATCCTAGAAGTTACATTGGTAATGGGAGGGCTACAGCTGCTCTGGAGTTCTCCCCTAAGCAAACCCATGCCTTTACTACCTTACCCTTAGGTTGCTTGATTTTTAGCATTGGTCTTAAGACAAATACAGCTAGCCCAGAGAGGCTTTCCCACTGAAGAAGGCATAAGGCTGTTTTGAATCATAGAATGGTTTGGGTTAGAAGGGACCTTTAAAGGTCATCTATTCAAACCCTCATGCAGTGAGGAGGAGCATCTTAAGCTAGATCACGTTGCTCAGAGACCCATCAAGCCTGACCTGGAATGTTTCCAGGGATGGGGTATCTACCACCTCTCCAGATAAACCATTCCAGTAATTCACTACCCTCATCAGAAAAATTTTCTTCCTTGTGTCTGACCTCAACCTACTCTCTTTCAGGTTAAAACCACTACCTCTTGTCCTGTGTCACAACAGGCCCTGCTAAAAAGATTGTCCCAGTCTTATAGGTCCCCTTTGAGTACTGAAGGGCCATGATAAGGTATCCTCAGAATCTTCTCTTCTCCAGGCTGAACAACCCCATCTGTCTCAACCTGTCCTCACAGCAGAGGTGTTCCAGCCCTCTGATCACTTCTGTGGTTTGTTCTGTACCTGCTCTGAGAGTTCCATGTCTTTCTTTTGCTGAGGACTCTGCTTTGTGTAAAAGAACTGAAGCGAAAAGGATGTGACTGTAACTCTTTGGCAGCTTGACTGGCCAGCAGCCATTTCAAACTTCTGGGTGTGTTGAAATTCACCAATAACTTGGCCTTTCAAATATGCTAACTGGAGTTGAAACCCAGCCAAATGTACAGGTAACCTGTAGAGGAGGGGTGAATGCAAATCCCCACTAATAAGACATCTCCCACTAGTTTTAAGACCTTCTCCCAAATTTCTCCAAACATTTGCTTTCAATTAACTTTGTAAAGCCAAACTAAAGGGTCTTTCCCCTAACCTGCACCATGAGCAATAATTGCAATCAGGTCTGCATTTCTGCTATTACTGAACATGCTGACAACACCAGGAAGGCTTCTGCTGAAGAGAACAGCTGAGAACCTCAATGGTAAAACACAAGATGGTATAAACATAAAGCAACTCTTTCTGCTTGTGGGCAGAGAAAACACTTCCAGAGTAGCTGTTAACTCACCAGCAACATTCTGTTTCTTGTATTAACAATTGCTGCTGAGCTGAGGGTGAATTGAGAGTGATGTGACTGTATTTTTCCTTTCAGAAATGAGGACTGAACGAGCTGATGCACCACAAGCTAGCACCAAGGCACCCCATAAACAAGTGCAGCCTCATGCAGCTCACATCCAGCCTTGCTCCAGTCAAGGAGAAAATAAAAGTAGCTTGCATGTAGCAGGAGGTAAGACAGCAGTTTGACAATAATTCACAGTTATAAACAGTCACACGTCAAAAGAGTCAGTTTAGGTCTCTTCAATTAAGAGTTTTGTATAGGATCCATGTCACCACTCTTCCTAGATGGCCTACCACTTTATGAACTCCTTTCCTCCTCCTTAGTATGTTTCTATTTGCCATTTTATCACCTGTTATAAACTTCATGTGAAATCCTATCTCTGCTGAAAGCAGCAACATAATCCCCCTGGTGCTCAATGAGTCCATGATTTCACCCAGTGGTTTTGGAGTAGGATAGGGAATCAATATCCCTGCAGTGTCCCCAGCATAACTGCAGCAACAGACCTCCTTCTTGTCCAGGTCTTCACCTGCTGTAGTGCTCAAACAAAAGATCTGGATAAGTTTTTCAGGCTGTGGGGGACTGCAGCAACACACACTGGAGGTAGAGAAAACACTCAGGGCTCATTTGCCCAATCTTCTTTAGCTCCCCCTGTCACTAGACCTTCCTGTTGTGCTTCCTGAGCAGTAAATCCAAGCCAGCACCCCAGAGCAGCTCCATCCCCACCCACTCCACTCAGTGTCCTCCTTTACTCCCCCAGAGTCCCTGCCACAAACACTCCTCTTCTGCACACCTCCTTGAGACCTGTCTTTTCATCATCTGCTGATCAAATACGACTTCTTCTGAGGTCACAGAAAAGCAGACAGCCTTGGGGGCATGTGGCTGGCAGCATAAAGCACTGGCTTCCCTCTCTGCAAGTGTGAAATGTTCTTACAGTAGCTGGCTGGTTGCTTTTTTTTTTTTTTTTTTCCCTGTCTCACCTGCCAGCAGTGCAGATCTAAGGGCATTCAGATGCCCTGCTGAACCACCCATTTACTGGTTTGGGAATTTATTTTTCCTTCTCCTTCCCAAAGCCTGTGGATTACATAAGAGACAGGAAGAAATGAGCTGGAGTTTTATCTCTTTTTAATTAACATCTATCACAAAAGCAGAGGGAGAGAGAGAGAGAGAGAAGGAGAGAGGAAATTCTGCAGTTTATGTGTTTTGATATTTGCTGTACTCCTCCAAAACACAGCGTTCAGCTGTGTGCCTCAGGATACATATCTGCTATAAATTCATTTTTTATCTAATTTGTCTGAGATCTAAGCTTCCTGTGGAGGTCTGAGATCAAAGGATCTGATTCTGTCTGATGTTGGCTCTGACACATAATGCGTGCTGACTTAGTTCTGTCTATAAACTCGCAGTGGGAGGCTGCCATTCTCCCTTGGCACCTTTACATAGTGAACTTTCATTTTGGCTGGGGAGGCTGACAGGTATAGAGTTGATTGGAGCCATCATGTAAATAATTCATGGTAAGATTTTTTTTTTCTTTTTTCTTTCTTTTTTTATTTTTTTTGGTCAGAAAAAGGCAATCCAGCCACTTAAAGTCTTTTAGGAATAGTTGCAAGACAAAAAGATTTCCCTGATATGTTCAAACCCCGACAAGGGTAACAATATCTTAAGTGAATTTAATACACAGGACTTGGAAATGTCTAATGTTTGATTTCCCCTTATTTAAAGTGCTGTTGATTTTGGAGAGAGAGAGGAGAAGAGGAAATCAAAGCTACAGTCTTTTTGTTTAGTTTCTACTTTATTTGCCTTCCCCCCACAAGAAATCTCACCTTTCTAATACAATTAAGTGTTCAGAGTGTTTATTATTAATCACCACAGAAAGCCTTGCAAGGCAGAGTGTTTCAGTTCGTATATTCTTGTACGGTGCAAAGGGAGGGACCTTGGTTGTTGTCCCAGAACAAGTAGGTGAAGATGCAGATTGGGAAGAAATCTCTGTGTGCAAATGTACAGTACTGCAGGGGAAAAGGGTTCAAGATACTGCTTTGACCTTGGTGCAACAACAACAACAAAATCTCCACAGTGTCTTATAATTCTCTCTCTCTTGATCACATAAACTTTGAGTGACTGAAGGATGGTTAACAGAACAGCACCTGGAGTTAGAGGAACATACTGTTTCTTTTTGCAATGCATTCTGCTGGTTCACCAACTTAAAATCATAGAATCACAAGATTGTTTGGGTTGAAGGGGACTTTTAAAGGTCATCTAGTTCAGCATCCATGAAGTGAGCAGGAACATCTTCAAGTAGATCAAGTTGCTCAGAGCCCTGTCCAACATGAACTGGAATGTTTCCAGGGATAGGGTTTCTACCACCTCTTTGGATAACCTGGTCCACTGCTTTACTTGTACTCTGCCTTCAATCTAGTGCAAATCTCCTTTCTTTTAGTATAAAACCATTACCCCTCATCCTGTCACAACAAGCCCTGAAAAAGAGACTGTCCCCATCTTTCTGATAGGTCCCCTACAATAAGTTCTGCCTGGAACCTTCTCCAGACTGAGCAACCCAAACGCTCTCAGCCTTTTGTCACAGGAGAGGTGTTCCAGCCCTCTTCTTTTCCAGCTTTGGGGCCTAATCTAGATGATTCATTTCTTATATTACATAACCTTTTCTTATGAGGGTTTTTTCTTTGTGTGAAAATACCTGGTCCCTAGATTCAAATTGTAGTTATAATTTAAGACTCATAAGTCCTGGCCATTTGAAATCCTTCTTGTGGTTCTTTCTTTTCTAGACTCTGTTTTATTCAGACCTGGTTTGGATGTCTGATGTATGTAACCCTAAAAAATAAAATAACTTCTCTGATAGCACTCACTGCTCCATTATTAAAGCATTATTCTGATCCTTTCAGATGTTGTACCTTACTGATCCTTATCCTGAACTCCTTGCTGACCATCACTCATAAATCCCTGTTGCATCCATTAAGAGGTTTTCCCATTCTGCAAACAGGGTCTGCATCTAATTCTAGGTTGCTCAGATCAGCTTCCCTTTCTTTCTTTCTACCAGTTTGCCATTTTTATCACCTTTGGTAAAATTTAATCAGAATCAATTTTAGTTTTAATTCCAAACCACTGGTGGAAGCACTGAATAGCTTCCATTTCACTGCTGATGTCTGTTACTGCCACACATCCCCACCTCTGAGAATTATTTCCCATGTATAATTACCATCTGAGCTCGGTCTGTTAACAGGTACTTAATCCAGTTAATTGTGGGCTTTAATGATATAAAATAGTTTGTATTTAATTTGAAGAAATCAGGATATTTTAGATTACTGTGTCATATAAATCTCAAGGCAGTATTTCATCCTCAAGACTGCTTCTATCAAGAAAACATTTAGTCTCCTCCATTAATTCAAACTCATTTGAAAAGCCCTATTTTCCCCCTAGAAAACGACACCTTTGGAGATGGAGAGGGCATCAGTACATATCAAGAACTAACATAAAGCTTTGATATAGGAGGTCATGACCTGATCATCTTATTTATGTGCATCAAGAAGAAAATTGAACCTAGTGATGTGTGTAATTTGTACCTTTAAACCAGCCACCTACCTAACCTTAAAGCAATCTTCAAGAGGAAAACTGCTACACGCAGAAACATGTGTGACCACTGGAAATTTACTGGCAACTTTCCAGTGGATTTCCAAGAGTTACAATCTTGAAATTGAAAGCCATGAGTGTACAAGGTGAAAAACAAAATAAAAATGAAAAAGCCAATGCTCTTTAACAGAAGTGAGTACAAGCATGAAGTCATTCACATGCTTGTCAGAGCTCAAAGAACTCAAGGAGCATCTGGACAATGCTCTTAAACATGTTACTTAATTTTAGGTAATGTCCTAGTTCTGAGCCCAGGGCAAAAATGACAGAAAAAATATTTTACCCACTTCCCATGGATTGAAATAAAAATGCTCCCGACACTGGATTGGAAATTTAAATGGAAATTCTATTTACAAATACATACAAAAGGTGTTCAGGTAAAAGGAATACGTTCACAAATCAGGATCAGTTCTTCACCTGGGCTTATCAGGTCAAAACCATCCAGAGCCTTCCAAACACCTCTACCCCACTCATACAAGAGCAGCCAGACTGCCCCCAACTAGACCCAGGACTACCACAGGCTTCAACAGACCCAGTGGTGTAGTTGGAAATTTGCTGCCAGCCAAGGCCAGGAGAAAAATCTCTCCCCCACAGACCATGAAGATAATGGCACGTATTCGTCCCAAGACGGAGAGAAGAGACAGAGAGTATTGGCTGCACACTCCCTTAAATAGAGAGACACAGGAAAACAGAGAGAATAACAGATCACAATGTCCTGGGGTGAACTGCCCAACCCCCTACGACTCTCTAGCCTCTGGAGGATTTTTCTTTATGGCTATGCCAATTAATTCTTTGTTTCCCTTAACCTAAACCAGGTAGTTTTCACAGGATCACAGGATGTTAGGGGTTGGAAAGGGATCTCTGGAGATCATCAAGTCCAGCCCCCCGGCCAGAGCAGGACCAGGGAATCCAGCACAGGTCACACAAGAATGCATCCAGATGGGTCTTGAAGGTCTCCAGAGAAGAAGAGTTCACAACCTCTCTGGGCAGCCTGTTCCAGGGCTCTGTGACCCTTAACAGTGAAGAAGTTCCTCCTCATGTTGAGGTGGAACCTCCTGTGCTGTAGTTTATATCCATTACTCCTTGTCCTGTCACAGGGTGCAACTGAGCAGAGCCTGTCCCCTGCCTCTTGACCCCCAGCCCTCAGATATTTATAAACATTTATTAAATCCCCTCTCAGTCTTCTCTTCTCCAGACTGAACAGCCCCAGGGCTCTCAGCCTCTCCTCCCCAGGGCAGTGCTCCAGTCCCTTCAGCATCCTGGTAGCCTCCATTGGACTGTCTCAAGTAGATCCCTATCCCTCTTGAACTGGGGAGCCCAAAACTGGACGCAGGTTTTCAAGGAGTGAGGAACCAGGTTCAATGATCTTTATGGGTCCCTTCCATCCTGACATATTTTCTGATTCTATGAAAAATAGTCCAGCAAATAGAGTTCCAACTAATGATTTGTGGGGAAAAAAAAATAAAATTAATCTGAGGTCTGAGAATTCATGAGGCTGAATGTTGCAGGCTGCTGAGGGTTAAGATTAAAGGACAAACCTGAAAAAATCAAGAGTTGTAACAACACGTTTTCTAGGAGCATTTGTGGTGAGAACCTATATTGTATGCTGAAGAATGGACTGAAAAAGCCAGTGTCATCCACAGACTAGTTCTGGATTTGGAACAAGAATCCAGGTTTGGGTCTGGGATGTTTTCATTTTATTTTCAGGCTGGAAGGGAGAGGATTACAAGAATTTTATGACTCTTTAGCATCCAAATGAAGCAGACTGACACTCTCTCAGTGATGAGATAACACACTCTGTCAACTCAGAAGCCATCTGCTGTAACATTACAAGTGATTCTGCCTTGATAACCATTTGGCTTCTTAAGATGTAAATATTTTTAATTTCCGCATGAAAAATATATTTGCTTTTTCTGCATGTTTTTCAAGGGCATTTTAAAAATAGCATTGCAGGTTACAGTCTCTGCCTTGAAAATGGAAATGAAAAGTTCTACTTTGTATTAAAGTTCTACTTTATATTAAAGCCTGATTCATAAAGACTTGAGGCAGTTTATAGAACCACAGAATGGTTTGGGTTGGAGTGAATGTTTAGGAGCCTTCCTCAGCTGGAATGTTTCCAGGAATGGAGCATCTACCTCACTGTAAAGTTCTTCCTTAGATTTAGTCTGAATCTCCCCTCTTTTAGTATTAAATCATCATTCTTTGTCCTTTCTAAACAGGCCCTGTTGAAAAGACTGTCTTCATCTTTCCTGTAGGCCTCCTCCTAATTACAGAAAGTCCACAATAAGACTCCTCTGAACCCCAACTCTTTCAGCCTATCCTCAGAGCAGAGGTTTTCCAGTCTTCTGACTGTTTTTGTGGCTCTCCTCCCTATAGATGTGTAGTATTAAAATGATTATCATAGCAATACATAGCTTTTTAACCACCTGTATTCTATGCACTTTAGCGTTAAGAATTTATTGAAGTATTTGATAGTCACTGGAAGATGCTCTAGGAGTTACCAGTGTAGCAAGAGGAACAACCCAGATGTTTTAGCTGCTCTATGTTTATTTGTGGCGTTCTGTTAATCTGCAATTTGTGCCTAGTTAAAATTATTTTCCCAACAATAACTCCTTTTTCATTAATGTCTTTAAGACATAGCAAAGGCATTGAAGGGTAAAGAACATGAAGGTAGGGTCTCACAATTATTGTGAAGCACCAAAAAATCTCCTTTCACAGACATGGAAGAAACTGCAACAGTAGCACATGCTGCAGGACAGCTGGGGAAGGTGAATCCGCAGCCCTGTGAAGCCAGGTGAGTGAGGAAGATGAGCACTGTCCAGTGTAAGATGGGGAACAGAGACACCTTTTATTCAGCTAGGAACAGTGACAGCTGCATGAAAGAATATCTCCTGGTGACTTTCTGGAATTTAAGCAGCCAACTGCCCCAGTCAGAAGGATGTCCCCCAGCCTTCAGCTCATTGCAGTGAGGACAAAGAGAAGTCTGAAAGGACGATCAAACCTCAGAGTGATGCTGAAGAACACATTGCTGTGGTAGCAGCAGAGGTGTAAGAGAAGCGACATGAGGTGGAGGACCACTGACAAAGAGAGCTTTGCCTGGATTGCAGTCAATGTGAAGCTGAGTCTTTTGTCTCTGTGCTCAGAGAAAAGTATAAAAATATTACAATGAGGAACCAGACTGCCACACTGCAGATGTACAAACAAACCTGTTACCTGCACCTGCAGCCACCTTGGAGGCTCTGATCATGTCTACGATGTTGAACTTTCTTAGCTTGCAAAACAGAGCAGGTGCATTCAAACTGCCTCTTGAGAATAGTCCCTCTGACCCCTTTAAAACTCTCTGCAAGAGCTGTTTGGGTCAGTGCTAGCTGGCTAGCAAGGTGGGTAGATATATTCCAAAGCTTTCAGGGATTAGCCTAACAATTCAGCTCTGCAGATGACTGGATTACCATAAGTTTAATACACCAACACTGACATGATCTTAGTGTCCAGAGCAATGCTGATTGGCATATAGGCACATATATGGGAAATTTCCCATTTCTTCCACTCAAAGACCCCCAATATGTGCACAAATCTTTTCCTTTTTTTCTGAGGAAGACCAAACATATATTCAGCTTCCATTTCATTGTGACTTGAGTAAATGCTTCCATTCCTCACTACTTAAATCTGTGTTGTTTGTGGGTTGTTGTTTTTTCTGGTGGTGTTTGGATTTTGGTTTTGTTTTTTTTAGTTAAAGTATTTTGCTGAGTTAAATCTTCACCACATCATTGTTTTCTAAACACCTTTAAATCACTGGCTTGTTATGAACACTGATTTTTATGAATGATAAAAATAATGCTGATGTCCTTTGGTTGCTCAGAGAATTCCTCTGTGCTTTGCTTTACTGAGCTGGAAGATGAGGGACTTTATTATACCTTCTCTGTACCATAAAATTCTTAGTTGCAAGGCATCCTGGTGGCACAAGATAAATTTTACAGTCTTCTGCAGAAAAAATACCTAGGCAGGAAGATGAAGTTTTTGCCCAGATCAGCAATGGAAGAAAAGGTAAGAAACTTTGATTTAAAGAACCCAAAAGCAGCCTCAAAACAGTTTTCTTCAATCTGAAGGAGCTTGAAGGTGTAGTAAGTTACAAAGATCTGTGGGCTACAAAGATCTACAGGGACAAGAATGGATTCATTAATGTTGGCTTCTGTGCTATATTGTGTTTAGAAACACCATTATCTGGTGAAATCAGACTGATTCCATGGTGAGTCAGGCTTCTGGCTAAGAGCACAGGAGCTTTTCTGGCTTAAAGCTTTTGAAGATGAGGCTCTTGCGTTATTAAGTGCAGTAGGCTGGCCTTGTCAAGAGGAAGGGGACAGGCATTTTTTCAGTGGCACCCAGTAATAAGACAAGGAACACAGGAAGTTCCATCTCAATATGAGGAGAAACTTTACTGTAAGGGTGACAGAGCACTAGAACAGGCTGCCTTGAGAATTTGCCAAGTCTCCTTCTCTGGAGACTTCCAAAGCCAAGCTGGATGTGTTCCTGTGTGGTCTGCCCTAGGTGATCCTCCTTTGGCAGGGGGGTTGGACTCAATGATCTCTGGAGGTCCCTTCCAACCCTTAACAATCTAGGATGCTATGACTCTGATCTCTTCCATGTTATGGAGAGCCAATTTGTTCCCCTATATTCTGCAGAAGCCAAAATATTCTTTTATGTGAATCAGCATGGGAGATCCTTAAGCCTCATGATTCTGGGTCTGCTTAAGAAGACACAGGTTGCAGAGACATCTAGGTTTGGTGAAATTATTTGGATACCTTCCTGTACCCTTCCTTTTCTCCACAGATGATCCCCAGTTTTAAATGCTTTGACGTGGTAAGTGATCCTTTCCTCTCTGCAGAAACACCATTCCTCCATCCCCTGAACTCTTATTCCCCTTGGACAGTTCTGCTTCTGGTAAGTGACTCTATCACAGATAAGCAGCGTGAAAGCAAATAAAATATAGTTACAAATGTCAGAATGCATGCAAATAATATGCAGATAATATTGAATGTAAATGATATGCAAAATTTACACAATGGAACCTTCTTTTTGGGGGAAAACAAAATCAGATATGCTGGGAACAGTTAAGGACTTTAATTAATCCTTTAATTCATAATCCTTGCATTCATCCATATTTTGTTTACAGAATAACTAATGTCTTGCATGTCTAGAACTCTAACGGAACAGCAGGGCTAAAAAATATTTTAACTGCAGCATTCTTGATCTTGATTTCCCACAGTGCTGTGCATTAATTGATTAAGTGGGGATAGGGAAGATTTGGGGAACAAGTGAAATAAAGATGACAAAAATTCTTGCCAGCAAAGGGAATTGTGAATATATAAGAAATTTAGGGAATCTTCTATTGTGTATCAGGGAAAAAATCCTGTAGAAACCAGAAAGAAGGATGTGACTGAGATTAAACATGTTAAATATAATTTTCTTTAGACTAAATGCAACAGCACTTGAGTGAAATGGGATCCTGCTGCTTTGTGGCTGATGGAGAACCAGATTTATTTTGAAAACTTCCATCTAGATAGGCAAAGGGAAAAAGCAGCTTCTCACTCTTACAGGAAGTGTATGGTAAGATGAACAGACATAGTCAAGCTTCTCTAGCATGCCCTGGGCAAGGCAAAGAAACAGAATGCACATCTGATGTCCCAAGGCAGAAGCTTCCTTTTACAGTAGTTTAAATAACATCTTGGCCTGTGGGACATCTGCGTGTCATTAGCCTTACTGGCAGTGATTTGGGTGATCCTATTTGCATTGAGTTTGCTTGGCAAACTTTTGGTAGTTGAGGGGCTACAATTGTGGCTTCTGTAAGAAGCTACTAGAAGCATCTTCAATGTCTGATAGAGCCAATGCCAGATGGCTCCAAGATGGACCACTGACCAAGGCTGAGTCAGACAGTGAGGCTGGCAGCACTTCTGTGCTAACGTATTTGACAAGAGGAGGGAAAAATTGTTGTAGTCCAGGAGTCAGAGAGAGGAATGAGAATACATGAGAGAAACAACTCTCCAAGCAGCAAGGTCAGTGAAGAAAAAGGAGGAGGAGGAGGTGTTCCAGGCATCAGAGCAGAGATTCCCCTGCAGCCCATGCTGAAGACCATGATGAGGCAGGTTATCCTCCTGCAGTCCCTGGAGGTTCACAGTGGAGGAGACTTCCACCCATAGCCCATTGAGCAAGTGGATTGCTAAGGGAGGCTGTGACTCCATGAAGAGACTGTGTTGGAACGAGCTCCAGGCAGGACTTGTGGGTCTGGGGACAGAGCAGCTCAAGCTGAAGCAGGTTTGCTGGCAGGACCTGTGACTGCATGGGGGACCCACACTGAAGCAGTCTGTTCTTGAAGGTCTACACCCTGTGGAAGGACCCACACTGGAGCAGTTCATGAAGAACTGTAGCCCAAGAGAAGGACTCACTTTGGAGGAGTTATGGAGGACTGGTTTTTATTGGAGGAACCTCACACTGGAGATTTGGGTGCCTTAATAGACTTGAGGTTGTTAAAGATTTCTGGCCCATTTGTGGGGGGGTCAGCTGACAAGAGTTCACTGTTTTATACTGTCATAGTCCAGCACATAAAAAGACAGCAGCAGGATTTTGGCTCAGCTTTTCACAGAAGCCTGTAGGCATGTTGTGGCAGACTCATACTCTAGCACAGATCATATGCAGGCCAGCTCTGTGAAGGACCCTAAATCCTTTCAGCAAACCTACTTGGGCTTAGCAAAGTGCTAAGCTCTCAGCAGTGACTACCAAGGAAGCCTTCAAAGTGCAGGCCAAACGAATGCAAAAAGTCTCTGCATCTGCCTGTGACACTCCATCTTCTGAAACTTGAAGTCTTTCTTGACAATGTCAGGTATCAGAGACATTGAACAACATTGGCTCCTCTGCAACCAACTGCAAAAATTTCATCAAGTTTACTGCATTTTGGGTTTCCACCTGCTAAACTTTTCCTGCAGTCCCAGTTTCCACAGTAGTTGAGTTCCTTCATTGGCATGCATAAGAGAGTATCTGAAAAGATGCCTTACTTTTAACCAAGCTCTCCAGACATGTCTGGACTCATAGACAATGCATGGTCAAAATTATTCTTCTTTCTTCTTTTTTTTTTGTTTCCTCCATTTTGTGGAAGTGTATTTTTTTTTTTTTTGTCCCTCTTATGTCTGAAGTAGAGGAGTGTGTTACAGATAAATTTGCCTAAGGCTTTGGGCCAGAGCTGATGAGACTTCATGAAGATACAGGAACAGGCACATGGATAGGAAAAAAAAAAAAAGAAAGCCTGTGAAAAATTAAAATGACAAGCCTGGTTAGGGAGCAGAGATAACTGGTGATGTAGTAAAATTAATTACAGTCTGGGTTGGAGGAATTGTGTGCCTAAGACAAAATTAAAAAAAAAAAAAAAAGAAGAAGAAGAAAAACCATATAACAGCAATGAGATTATAAACCCTTTCATCTCCTCTATAGGGTATAAATCCCAGTCCCTATTTATTGTGACATTTATCATGGCATTTATCTCTATAGGATAAGAGGTATAAATGGTAAATAAAGGAAGCAAGTGTCCAGTCAGAAGGCTTTCCTCTGTTTCTGATTCTGCAATGCATAGCCTTATTAAGAGGGAAATCACACTAATGATAATCTTATCTATGTGCCAGGACTTAAAATTATTCCAGTTTTGTACCTACTGAAATGAAGGAAATGTTGGGTGATTGGGAATTTGAGTGTTGTAGTGAGGAGAGGTTCAGTCTTATCTCCCAAGCAACAAGCAGTAGGACAAGAGCAAACAGCCTGAAGTTGTGGCAGGGGAGATTTAAGTAGGACATCAAGAAAAATTTCTTCACCAAAAGGGTTGCCAAGCCCTGGAACAGGCTGCCCACAGCAGTGGTTGAGTGACCATCCCTGGAGGGATTTAAAAGCCTTGTGAATGTGGTGTTGAGGGACATGGTTTAGTGGTGGCTTGGCAGTGCTGATGATCTGAAAGGTCTCTTCCAACCAAAATGATTTTATGATTCTTTCTTTCCTGTGATTCTATGATTCTTTCCTGTGATTCTATGATTTTCAGCACTATAAAGATGGTTGCAAAACCAAAGCCAGATACATGTGAGGACGGTTCCATGATTTCAGAACACTAGCAAAGGATGGTGACACAGAGATTTCTCTGATATGCATGAGAAGTGTGCTTTTGAGTGATATAGACAGGAGGTAGATGCTACCTGAGATAAAACACTTCACATAATAGGTGACATAACAAAGACAACCAGGATATGAGGCTGCAGTGGAGAACAATGATGTTCCTAAGAGCAGGAAGTCAATGTAGGAGGCACCTTTGGTAGATATTGCAGCTGCTTTTCACTGATTCAAACTTGTGTATATGTGTGCAGGGAATTGCTTGAAAGAGTCCATTGCAGAGACACAAAAAAGATGAGGGGGGTGGAACATCTTCCTTATGAGGAGAGTCTGATGGAGCTGAGGCTCTTTAGCTTGGAGAGGAGGAGCCTTAGGGCTGACCTCATTAATGTTTATAAAGATGTAAATGGTGAGTGCCAAGAGGATGGAGTCAGGCTCTACTGGGTGATGCCCAATGACAGGACAGGGGGAAATGGGTGGAAGTGGAGGCATAGGAAGTTCCATGGAAACAGGAGGACAAAAAATTTCCCTGTGATGGTGACAGAACACTGGAGGAGGCTGCCCAGGGGAGTTGTGGAATCTCCCTCTCTGGGAACATTCAAAACCTTCTTGGATGCATTCCTGTGTGATCTGGTACAGGTGACCCTGCTCTGGCAGGGGGGTTGGACTGGATGATATTTTGAGGTCCCTAACACTCTGTGATTCTGTGTTCACATGGGGTTGGAGTATCTCCAGATAAGGAGACTTCTGTACAAGTGTGCACCCGTTCAGCATAGCCACCCTGAGACTGCTCTGTACTCAGCAGTGGGAAGGAATGCGGGTATTTACAGAATGGGATTCAGTTTTCTCTGGGAAAAAATATTTTCTCTGAGGCACTGGTTTAAGAATGAGAATAGGCTGACTTGGATTCTGATCTTGAGTCCTAGAATAGAAACCTAAATTCTATGGAAAAAAAGAAAAAAAGGATGGAAGGGCTTAATCCTAAACCAAACTGCTTTAATTTGGGGTCAGTAGGAAAGAAGAAGAGCAGAAAGAGGTGACACAGACAAGACAGTGCTTGGACAAAGAATCTTTGTGGAATCACTGTGGAAGATGGACTCAAGATAGAAAAGGCTCTGCAGAGACAGGAGCTATGTGCAAGTTGAACATGGAGCATGCGCTGAAATGCTCTGCTGCTTTTTGGTGTAGGTCATCTCATTCATTTCCCAGCAGGTCATTTGTACATCCCAAGGGACAGGTTAGGTGTGGTTGGATTAATTTGTGCTTTCCCTCTCGATACACTTCTTCCTTACAAAATACATTAAGGATGAAACTGGTGCTCAAGATGTGCCAAAGCTTGTAGCCCTCAAAGGGAATGATGCTAAAAATATCCCAGCCTTGCTCTCCCTCCCCCCTCAACTGTCTCTCTATGTCTAGGTGCTGGCAAAAGTTATTTGTTGTATTCCCTTCATTCAGTGAGTGACAGGAGACTGGTGTCAAGTAAGAAAATGAAATGTAAATTTTATTAAACACCTTCTCATCTCTGTGTATCAATCCAGATTCCAGCCTAACACAGCAAATCAAATCCTGTCTTCACCAGGCCTGAGGGCACACAGAGAATCATTTCTCCTTAATACCATTCCCTCCTAGTAAAATATTTTTCTGTTTAGTAAATGGAAATTTAAAATGCAAACCCTATTTTAATCCCAGAGAAAAAAAAAATGTGCATTGCAGGGAGAAGGATGCCACATTTTTGTTCTGTTATGCCTCATGCTTTCTTCTTGTTTTCAGACACAGCAATGGTGATTAGCTGAAGCATAAATTGCAACTCCCTTTTAAGACTTGCCCATCGGGACTTTTTATCTCCATGTCCACCACTGGGCTTAATAGTTTCCTAGTCCAAAGCTGATTCAGTGTTCACTAGTTTAATCTAAAAATTGCATGGTAAATTACATGATACTGAAATCTGAAATGCTGTTGACAAGTGAATGGCGTCAGAACTTCTTTGCAGTGTGTCCTAATACCTTTGTTTGTCTCAGGATAAGAGTCTTGGACCACTGTGAGAAGTTAAATTGTCAGAAAAAGCTTCTTGATGCTGAGCATAACCATGGCTGATTTGTCTCCTTTGATATTCACAGACAGACCATAAAATGATGTTTCTTTTGGTGAGAGTGTGAAGGCATTTATATCTGTTTATCCAGGCTGTGTAAATGTCAAAATTAAGATGGAGACTATATATATATATAAGAGAACCCCTTACTCTCAAGAGAATCAAAGAAAGGTTAGGGTTTCAAGGGACCATCAAAGGTCATCTAGAGCAACCCCACTGCAGTGAGCCCCTGATCTTCAACTGGATCAGGTTGTTCAGTTGCCCTATCCAACTTGAATGTTTCTAGAGGTGGTGCTGGAGAATATTTTTATCATAGTCACTGATTAACCAATCCTTTGTCTGCATGTGTGATGCATGGGACCATTGCTCTCTGAGACATTCAGTGGGAGAGCAAACCCAAGACCTCCTACCTTTCCTCTGCACTCTTTATTACTAATTATTAAAAGTTAGGTGTCTAGCCTGATCAAATTTCTCCCTTGTGTGTGGTTAATATAGTCATGTATGTACTCAGGAGGATGCTTCGCTCCACTTTTCATAGATACTGAAAGAGGGGTCAGTTCCCTCTGTGGAGCTGCCTGTCTCTCTGTAGGTGTTACCCAACAGCTTAGATGAGATGTCTGACATCTAGCTTTCTCAAGGAGACCTTTCAGCTAAGTCTGGCTACGAGCTTCCTACTTCCAGTGGGGTCTTTCACTGATCACTTCCCAATCTATCACGAATTATCTTCTGATAGGAAAAGTACATTGCACAAATGCTACACAAGTATGTGTCTTGTGTAATTTCTTCCCTCTGTAGACAGTTCTCAGCACTGTGATTGCCCCTCTTTAGCAGTAACTTCAGTATCACCTTACCTTGGACATCTTGGGACTGTCCTTTTCTCCCACTTGAGGCTGACCCTAAGAGGTAACAGGGATGGGGTAATGCTTTTAAACTGAAAGAAGGAAGATTTAGACTATATAGAAGAAGAAAATTTTTTTCCAGTGCGAGTGGTGAGACACTGGCACGGGTTGCCCAGAGAGGTGGTAGATGCCCCATCCCTGAAAACATTCCAGGTCAGGTTGGAAGGGGCTCTGAGCAACCTGATTTAATTGAAAATGTACCTGCTCACTGCAGAGTGGTTAGAGAAGATGACCTTTACAGGTCCCTTCCAATCCAAAGCATTCTGCATTGATGGGTGTGTGATGATTCAGGCTTTGACCATCTCACAATCCTCTGGCTAAACCACAAGGTCAGTCCGGGTGCCCATCTTGCAGGTGCTCAAAGAACTGCTCACAATGCAAGGAGCCTGAGGTTCTGTGCAGGCCTCAGGAGCTCTGGAAAAAACCTGTCATTTTTAAAAATAACTTGATATGTATTGTTTTTTAAATTCAAATTTTCCCTTCTAAGGGAAATGGTAGACTCTTGCCAGCTCTAATTGTTGCCTTTCCTAACTCCTTTTAGAGGAAAAGCTACGCCATTGTCCATAAATCAGGGACAGATGACATGAAACAAGGAAGAGCTAAGCAACTCACTAAAGCTTGCACTGGGAACAAGTGGGAAAGAAATCAGGAAAAGCAGCTGTTTCCCTCAGCTATCTGTCCTCAGGAAAAATTCATTACATCATTTTGTTATCTAAGGTTGTTTCAGAGAGGAAAATGGAGGCAGGTAAGGAACACAGGGCAAGACTGGCAACTTATGCATGAGGCTGGATATCAGCTGTCCTCAGTTCAAGTCTGCATCCTGCCACCAATTCCCCTCTCTGACCTTAGGCCACTCTTTTAATGTCTCTGTCCCTCAGCTGCTCACCTGCAAAATGAGAATGTTAATACAGTTTTTCTCCATTCTTCAGCCCGCTTTGCTCACTCAGGCTTCAGGGAACATCATCGCTAAGACTTTTTCTAATTAATTATTTCCCAAGTGTAGTTCAATCCTGACATCCCAGATGCCACTGAAACCACCTTTGAAACAAAAGAGTAGTGATAATAGCAACAAAGAATCACAGAAGTATTTCAGTTGGAAAAGACCTTTAAGACCATTGTGTCTAACTATTATCTAACTCTACCAAGTCTGGTGCTAAACCATGGCCCTTAGCACCACATCTCTGTGGTGCTTTTAAACACCTCCAGGGATGGTGATTCAACCACCACCATGGAAAACCTATTCCAGTGCTTGATAACCCTTTCAGTGAAAAGTTTCTTCTAATATCCAACCTAAACATCCCTTGGTGCGACTTGAGGCCATTTCAGCTCATCCTATCAGTTGTTCCTAGGGAGAAGAGGACAACACCCACCTTGCTCTCACTACAACCTCCATTCAGGTAGTTGTAGAGAGCCTCTTTTTCTGCAGACTAAACAACCCTACTTCCCTCAATTGGTTCTCACAAGACCTGTTCTGCAGATCCCTTAGCAGCTTCACTGCCCTTCTCTGGACCCACTCCAGCCCCTTAGTATCTTTCTTGTTGTGAGGGGCCCAAAGCTGAACACAATATTCAAGGTGTGGCCTCACCAGTGCTGAGTATGGGTGAATAATCACTTCCCTGGTCCTGCTGGCTACACTGTTCCTGATCCATGCCACAATGCTGTTGGCCTTCTTGGCCAACTGCTCATGTTCAGCTGGCTGTAGATCAACACCCCCAGGTCTTTCTCTACTGGGCAGGTTTCCAGCCACTCTGCCCCAGTCTTGTAGCATTTTACTGGGTTGTTGTGACCCAAGTGCAAGATCTAACACTTGAACTTGTTGGACCTCATACAGCTGTCTTCAACCCATTGACCCAGCCTGGCCAGATCTGTCTGTAGACCCTTCGTGCTCTCAAGCAGATCAACACTCCCTCCCAGGTCAGTACCAACTGCAAACTTACTGAGGGTGCACTCAATCTCCTTGTCGAGATCACTGATAAAGATATTGAAGAGAACTGTCTCCCAAAACTGAGTCTTGGGGAACATCACTTGTGACCAGCCACTGAGTGGATTTAACTCCTTTCACCACCACTCTTTGATGCCAGCCATGCAGAAAGTTTTTAACCCATTGTGTCCACCCATCCAAGCCACGAGCACCAGTTTCTCCAGGAGGATGCTGTGGGAGATAGTGTCAAATGCTTTACTAAACTGCAGGTGGACAACATGCACAGCCTCTCCCTCTTCCACTAGCAGCTCGTCTTGCCTTGCAAGGAGATCAGGTTCATCAAACAAGACCTTCCCTTCATGAACCTGTGCTGGAAATGATCATCTGGTTGCCTGACACATTCCATATAATGAGACTCAAGATCTGCTCCATGACCTTCCCCAGCACTGAGGTCAGACTGACAAGTCTGTAGCTCCCGAGATCCTACTTCTGTCCCTTCTTGCAGACAGGCAATTTGCCAATCTCCAGTCACTTGGAATTTTGCCAGTTAGCCAGGATTGCTGGTAAATGAAATAGAAACAGAAATAAAACCAAATAGAAATAGAAAAAAAAGTAAATAGAAAGAAAAATAAATCAAAATCAAAATAAATCAAGATATAAATAAATAAAAATAAAAATAAAAATAAATCAAAATAAATCAAAATAGAAATAAAAATAAATAGAAATAAAAATAAATAGAAATGAAAACGAAACAAAAATAAATAGAAATAAAAATAAATAGAAACAAAAATAAATAGAAATAAAACCAAATAGAAATAAAAATAGAAATAAAAATAGAAACAAAAATAAATAAAAATAAATAGAAATAGAAATGAAAATAAATAGAAATAGAAAAAAAAATAGAAAGATAAATAGGAATAGAAATAGAAAAGTGCACCTAAACATGTTTCACTTCCCAGGTGCTGAGGGTTGAAGAAAAAAAGGAAAAGTGCAGTCTGTGCAGAAGAGTTGTCATGTTACACAATATGTCAGCTTCCCTAATATCACCAACCCCTCCTCTACCTCACCAACTCAAATTCTCCCATGCCTGAAGGTAGATGGCTGCTGGGACTCAGTGCTCTAGAAACTTCCACACCGGAGATCAGTCATTTCACACTGCCAGTGGGCTGCTTTACTATTCTAATACAGAACCCATTGCACACTATGACTAATAATGTTGGCTGTATGAAAGAATTATTTATATAGAGACTGAGAAAGGCCTCCTTGGATTTCTAGACAGGACAGTCTTGATTTGGAGAGAGCAAAGCATAAAATAACTTCAGGGCTATTTCAGGCTCCTGTAGTCTCCAGGAGAGAAGTCAGCAACTGGTGCTTGAATTTGGAGCTGCAGTTTTATATTGCTGTGGCAAGCCCTCATCCCTTGTACCCTAGGATCCTCCATCCTCAGAAACAGAAAAGGCACATCTAGTGAATGCCACTGGCAAGTCCTCTTCCCTTGTACCCTAGAATCCTCCATCCTCAGAAATAAAAAAGGCACATCCAGTGAATGCCACTCAATGTAGACATGTGGAAAATAGGTCCTGCCAACCTGAATTGATAGAAGGTCTTTTCCAAGCAGATATATTCTGTGATTCTCTTTTTCTGATGAGACTGCAAGTTCAGGCAATAAAGATGGCAATATTCAAGCAACAGGCACCTCTGAGGCATTTTGACTTGGGACACATTTTGATTGAAAAAAAAAACTATTAAAAAATATCTGCAAAGTTAATGTGGTGCACCTTAAGTGGATTAAAACCAGGCTGACAGCCTCAAAATGTGTTTGTAGAAGTCACTGTGAGCAGGTCTGTTTCTAGTCTGGTGACAGAAGGATCAGGTTTTGTCCTGATGCTATTTTAGCAATGTTTTATCTCTTAAACACAAAGATAATCAACAGTTGGTATTCAGCCAGTTGGCTAATGAGATGGATGTTCAGTGGATGATAAATAAAATAAGAGGACAGATCCCTTATGCTGCCTGATCAGTGGATCAGCTGTGTTCAGACAAGTGAGGTGCATTTATTATATGAGAAAATATTGGGAAAATTATACTTAAGGACATGGCAGAGTTTCTCTTCTGACAGCTGGTGACTGAAAGCAGCTTATCATCATCAGAGATAAGAGCTAAAGATTATTTTTGTCAGGGTGAAGGTCTTACAAAGGAGTTAATGCTAGTTTGCTGCATAGACACAAAGCTTTTAAGTAAGAAGAGGCTGCTTTTATTCTAGGGCCAATGTTGCTTCTGGTTTTGATGTCCATGATTCAAGAAGTGTTTATCATTTCATAGAGGGTTCACAAAGGAAACACAGATGGGGAAAACAAATAGCAAAAAAAAAAAAAATTAAAAAGCAGGACTGCTTCAACCCTTTAACATTAGACAAATCTACAATTAAGTCTTTCCTGCTTGGTTTGTCATCTTACAAAGCTCTGGTAAGCAAACTTTGCAAGCTCTGCCTCATTAGGAGGAAGCTAAGGCATATTTTTCCTCTGAATCTCTGAACTTGCTCCTCACAAGGTTCCACTCAAGGTGAGAGACATTTCCAGTGATGTGCTAGGTGCTATCTCGGAGGAGATGGTAAGCCATGGGTGTAGTAGCAGCCTCTCATGTCACATTTGGTCAGAATCTAAAGCCCATCCATATCCATGAGGTCCATTCTGTGGATGTGCAGATTTAATTGAGGTCTAAATGGTCAATGTGGTTAATTTCCTGCCTAGGTTTATACAAGCCCTCTTCCAAAGGTGTCCATTAGGTTAGGTCCTTCACAGATCTATGGAGTACAAAGAATTGTGCAATGCAAATTATGATGCCAATGCAGGTTAGCAACTCCAAGAATACAACTTCAAATAACCTTCCACTTTTGTAAAGCTTGTAAGAACTATATATCCTACACTGAGCAGTGTAATGGGCATCCTGGAAAGCCTGAGCTCAGATACAAAACTACTTTTAATGTCTGGACCAGTTCAGACAGGTCCCAGACCCATCGCTTGGACTACCTCTCGCTTGATCTGGTCAAAGGCTGCTTGTTGCTCAGGACCCCATTGGAAACTGTTTCTCTTTCGAGTCACATCATAGAGAGGTTTCACAATCTGACTGTATCCAGGAATGTGCAGTCTCCAAAATCCCACTATGCCTAAGAAACGCAGAGTTTCTTTCTTGTTGATGGGATTTGCCATGGTGGAGACTCTGTTTATCACATCCATTGGGATGTGACGGCGACCGTCTTGCCACCGCACTCCCAGAAACTGGATTTCTCTGGCAGGTCCTTTCACCTTGTCTCGCTTGATAGCCAAACCAGCTTGCAAGAGAATGTCAAGGATTTTGTTACCTTTCTCGAAGACTTCTTCAGCAGTCTCACCCCAGACGATGATGTCATCGATGAACTGAATGTGTTCTGGAGCTCCACCTTTCTCCAAAGCATCATGGATCACTGCATGGCAGATGGTTGAACTGTGAATCCACCCCTGGGGCAAACGATTGAATGTGTACTGAATGCCTCTCCAGGTGAAAGCAAACTGAGGCCTGCATTCCTCTGCTATGGGAATAGAGAAGAAAGCATTAGCAATGTCTATGGTAGCATACCATTTGGCCTGCTTGGATTCCAGCTCATATTGGAGTTCCATCATGTCTGGTACAGCTGCACTCATGGGTGGAGTTACTTCATTCAAGGCACGGAAATCAACTGTCAGACGCCACTCTCCATTCTGCTTTCTCACAGGCCAGATTGGACTGTTGAAAGGTGAATGAGTTTTGCTGATGACCTTCTGACTCTCCAACCGACGAATCAAGTTTTGAATGGGCACCAAAGAGTCACGGTTGGTTCTGTATTGTCTGTGATGCACAGTTTGAGAAGCAACCGGCAGCTTTACATCCTCTATCTCATGTTGTCCCACAACTGCAGATTCAGCTGAAAGCTCAGGTCTGATAGACAACTTCAATTTCCCTCCATCAATTTCTACAGTTGCTATTCCAAAAGCCCATTTGTAACCCTTAGGGTCTTTAAAACGCCCTTCACTCAGAAAGTCAATTCCCAAAATACAAGGTGCATTAGGTCCTGTTACAATAGTATGTTTCTTCCACTGCTTCCCAGTTAAACTTATATCAACCTCTATCTTAAACAACTCTTGAGATCCACCAGTGACTCCCTGAATAGTTATAGATTCTCCCCCTTGATAATTTGATGGTATTATGGTGCACTGAGCTCCTGTGTCAACCAAGGCCCTGTACTTCTGAAATTTTGAAGTGCCAGGCCACTGGATGTACACATCCCAATAGATTCTGTTATCTCCATTATCCCTTACCTCCCCCTGGTGGAAGGCAGGGCACCCCTAATGGTGGGGATTACCTCCACATGTACAGCTGGCACAACGTCCAGCACCAGAATTAGGATCACTGTTGGAGCTATCAGAGTTGTTCTGGGAAACTGAGGAAGCGACAGCTACCCTCCTGGTATTGCTACCTCGGGATCTGCCCCTCTGCAGCTCCCGTAACCTCTTGAAAAGATCAGAAGTTGGTTGACCATCCCATCTGTTCATGTTCTCACCAAACTGATCACGCAGAGTTATCCAGATACTGCCACATGATTGCCTCTGCTGTCTGTTTTGGTTTGACCTATTTTGGAATGGCCTCCTTGGAGCACGTCTGTTCCTAACAGCTGAAACTTGTATCCATCTGGAGGAAGAGGAATCAGAATCATCCCCCTTCATCAAGTTGGATATGGAGGTTTTAAGTTCCTCCTTCAGCTCTTTCATGCAATTCTCCATCTTTCCAGATAAAGTTTCAATGGCTGAAACCAAAGAAGTACGTGCAAGACTATCCTCCAACTGCCTCATTTGGTCAGTGAAATGGCCAACAGTAGGAGGCACTCCACCATAATTTCTTGCCACAATTCTGCTTGCCAGAATAGTAGCATAATTAGGAGGAGCAAGCTTAATGAGCTTTTTGGCAAGGCCTGTTCCAACAGGAATTTCATCAGGATTCAGAGTCTTATGATCTCCATACATTACTTCTCTCACAGCAAACTCTCTCAGACGCTTGATTCCCTCAGCTATTGTGGTCCAAGGCTTAGGGTTCCATGGTAAATCATCTCTGCTGGGGTACCTCAGCGAGACTGCCAGTAGGAGGCGTGCCCACAGAGAAGCTTTACCAATGCACTTGCCTAGATGCCTGTCTATGCCTGTATCCTTTGAGAGCATCCCCAACTGAGAGGCCAACTTGTCACCTACCACCAATGCTGGGGCTCCCATATCAAAACACCTGGCTAGCCAAGACAGGACTGGCTCATTATCTCCTCTGATGTAATCCTTCCTCACATGTCTAATTTCCTGTCTGGGTGCATTAGCTGACTGTATGTCATCCTCACTCATCATCATCATCCTGAGGTTGCTGTCCCCATAATCCTGTTGTAATCCTCCATTGAATTTCCTTGAGTTCAGAGGCTCTGCCAGCAGTTGCTAATCTACCAGGGTCTACATCCTGACCTACATTTCCATCATCCATGTGGGGTCTCAAGAGATCTACCAGAGTTTTAAGGCTAACCCTCTCTTCCTCATCAGAAAGATCTTTCTTAAGAGAGGGACCCTGAGTAGAAGGACCCTCATCTCCATCTGCACCATCTCCTGCAGCATCTGCATCTCCTTTACGCTTTCTGGTTACAGTGGCCACCAAATTTACTGGCTTGGTTTTCACATTCACAGCAGAGTTGGAACAGCAAGTAGCCTTATGTCTTTTTTGACACAGTGCTATCAGTAGCCATATGATTATTCCAAGAAGCAACAAAATTAAGGCAAGCACAAGATATCTAGGGTACCACTGGTTCCAAAGACCCTCTGTAGTTGTAAGAGGAGTAACAAACTCATATGTGTCTGCTAGCAGATCCATAGTTGAGTTACCATAGCTTCTTAGCCCAATAAGACCACAACAGAATTCACCAACATTCAGTAACTTGTTCTTAACCCAAAGAAACGACTTATATGCCACATATCTCACAATCTTGTCTATCATGCAAGAAATGGCCCATCTGTAGACAATTGCACCGATAATAGATGAAATAAAATTACTCAAAATCCAAAACAGCTTCATTTTGCTTCCTAATCTGAGCAGAAATAAATCACAAGCAATCGAGCCCCACGTTGGGTGCCAAAAATAAAAAGTGTGTCGGTGTGAGCTGAAATTCCCCCCCCCACCAACAATAACCAAGCTAGCTCAGTCTGGAAGCAAATGAAGGCTGTATTTACAAGCAGAGTCTAAAATGAATATGTACAAATATACAAAATTCACGACATTCACAAATATATACAATCAACAGAAAAGCAAAATCGATCTCCCTTTGCTTCCCCCCAAGGGGACCCTCCCAAAGGGGCCTCTCTCTCTCCCAGGAGCTTGCCCCCCAGACCCCCCTGGACAGAGAAGCAGAGTTAGTTAAGCAGAAAGTTGTTAACTTAGCTGCCAAGGTCAGTGTGTTATCTTCAGCCAGAAGAGAAGAAGAAACAGCAGCCAGACAGCCCAGCAACTGCCCCCACTGCCGAACGCAGAATGTGCAGAGTGCCCACTTTGTTTTGGGTAATAGTTCTTAAACATTTCTATCTATCCAATGGAAGTGTTTAGAACAATCGTTATTTTGCTTTCTTACACCCAATAGTGACTTATTTACATTCTTTCACTTTCTCTGTTCTGAACTTTGCAAGGAAAAATTAAAAAGACAGTTTCAAACCACCACAAGATGAAAACTCTGTTCCTACTCTGTTCAGATGGACCAAAATTGGAAAGGCTTGCTTGCATTAAGCCATCAGTTCCTCCTCTGCTCTACCAAGATATGACATATACAAGGCTCATTAAAATTGCTTAATAAAATAGGAATATGACAAGGATGATTGTAGATTAGTGTTGGGTTGACAGTTGGACTTGATGATCTCAGAGGTCTTTTCCAACCTTAATGATTCTATGATTAGAATCATGTTCTTGTATCAAGATTGTTGCAAAGGCTAAGCTACTCCTGCTCTGATCTTAATCACCATGGATATTTCAGAAACGAAAAAAAAAAAAAAAAAACCTCAAGATTGTCCTTTAAACCCACTGCACATATTTTCCCCACACTTCCCAGGATGTTTGGTTCAGTAAGGCAAATATCCTTCAGCTCAAGGTTTATTTATTGGTTTATAATATTATGAGTTGCATAATAGAGAGGTGGCTACTAATCCTCTAGAGAAAACAGGGTTTCTCATGAATTTTGTACACATAATTTCCTCTGGGAAGTGCTGAGTATGATACCTCCTGAAGGACTCTGTGGAAAATTCATGTAAATAAGGCAAAATGGATTCATGGATCCAGCCTGTAGTTATCTTGTGAATAGTGTTTTGTGGAACGAAAGCGCTGAGGGTTTTGTGTGGACATTTTCTTTTTACACAAAATGGGCCATGGTACACTAAAGGACTTTCTGCTGTCTGCTTATAAGGTGTCTGAGAAAATTTTGCCTTTCTGGTACCACATGAAAGTGAACTTTACACTGGAGATTCAGTTTGGACTAACAAGAGTCCTTACACCTTATCCATGAAGAACCTTCTCCGATAACACCATCACATTGAGGGCTGCATACTTCATCTACTGTCTGCTTAATACTTTCTGATCTGGGGCTTGTCTGCAATAATGCTTCTTGAACTTGCACCTTCATGAACTAATGACTCTGAAAGTCCACCAGGAACAAGCTCCATTCACCCCATACAGCCAAAACCCTTCCTCCTGTATCAAGCTCTGCCAATCAAAATCAACTCGAAGGATGCCCTGTGCAGTCTCTCTCTGCACTCACAGTCCAACTCTGCTTTCCTAATGTGTTTTCAAAAAAAAAACAAACCAGTATCACATTGTCTCACAGATACAAATAATGTCAGCCTCACAGTTTGGTGAAAGCAATGCAAGCAGAGAGGAAGTGCATCAGCTTGCTCATAGACACACAGAAGAAGGGCAGCAAAAGCAGCAGTTAGGGGGTTTGGAGCATCAGACACAATTTCAGCCTTTCTGCTTAGCATCCACATTATTTAAATCTCCCTACAGGATAAAGTTTTGTAAAGTTATATATCTATCTGTAGAGCAGGTGAAGTGTCTAGAGCACAGGTGCTATGAGAAGGAGCTGAGGGAACTGGGGTTGTGTAGCCTGGAGAAAAAGAGGGTCAGGATAGACCTTACTGCTCTCTACAAGAAGGCTATAGCAAGGTGGTGATCATTTTAGTTTTTTCTGCAACTAGCAAGTGGTAGAAAAAGAGAAAACATCCTCTAGTTGCACCAGGGAATGTTTAGGCTGGATATTAGGAAAAGTTTCTTTACTGAAAGGACTGTAAAACATTGGAACAGGCTGCCCAGGGAAGTGCTGGGGTCACACACAGGATCACAAAACATTAGGGGTTGGAAGGGACCTCCAAAGATCATCTAGCCCAACCTCCTTGCCAGAGCAGGATCACCTAGAATAGGTCACACAGGAATGCATCCAGGTTGGTTTTGAATGTCTCTAGAGAAGGAGACTCCACGACCTTTCTGGGCATCCTGCTGCGTTTTGTAACCCTCACAGTGAAAAAGTTTTTCCTTATGTTTAGGCAGAACCTCCTCTGCTCCAGCTTGCATCCATTTCCCCTTGTCCTATCACCGAGCAGAGCCTGGCTCCATCCTTCTGACACTCACCCTTCACATATTTATAAATATTAATGAGGTCACCCCTCAGTCTCCTCTCCTCCAAGCTAAAGAGCCCCAGCTCCCTCAGCCTTTACTCATAAGTGAGATGTTCCACTCCCTTCAGCATCTTTGTGGCTCTGGGCTGGACTCGTTCAGCAGTTCCCTGAGGTCCTCCTTGAACTGAGGGGCCCAGATCTGGACACAGTAGTCCAGAAAGGAATTAAGAGTTTGCTGATTTTGGTAGGAATCTTCCTATTACATCTGGTCTGCTGAATGCAGGTGCAATTGATCTCATTACTTAGTTTGAAGTGTGTGTGTCCACTGTGTGCATTAAAAGGGACATTTTTTCTTCCTTACCCATTCCATCTGTAGATATACCTCCATCAACAGAATGGCTGAATTTGTGGACATAGATTATTAGGCAGGATGTCTCCATTGATTGCTTGCTTCTCCTCAATCTCCTCAAATAATAAAGATTTTTAAAAATTAAAGAAAGAGAAAGAAAGAGGAAAGAGAAAGAGAAAGAGAAAGAGAAAGAGAAAGAGAAAGAGAAAGAGAAAGAGAAAGAGAAAGAGAAAGAGAAAGAGAAAGAGAAAGAGAAAGAGAAAGAAAGAGAAAGAGAAAGAGAAAGAGAAAG
The DNA here is from genome assembly GCF_027791375.1 of Indicator indicator. Lineage (NCBI taxonomy): Eukaryota > Metazoa > Chordata > Aves > Piciformes > Indicatoridae > Indicator > Indicator indicator. The sequence goes on from NC_072018.1 coordinate 32,776,055, forward strand.
AGAAAGAGAAAGGAGAAGGAGAAAGAGAAAGAAAAGAGAAAGGGAAGGAGAAAGAGAAAAAGAGGAAGAGAAAGAGAAAGAAAGAGGAAGAGGAAGAGGAAGAGGAAGAGGAAGAGGAAGAGGAAGAGGAAGAGGAAGAGGAAGAGGAAGAGGAAGAGGAAGAGGAAGAAATCAAAACCTGAATGGTATAGATTCAAAAGCAATAAATACATTGTGAATTGCACAAAGAATGTATCAAAGGAGAATTTCTTTCAAGAGGAAGTATGTCTCTACTATTTTTCATTAAAGATTCTTCCCTTTTACAACCAGTAAAAGTACAGAAGGGTCTTGAGCTTTTGGAGCAGAGCCATACTTCCATATAGGTTGTAAAATTGTCCAGAAAAGCTAAAAAATAATAAATTTCCTTCTCTCATTTTTATGTTATTTCAGGAAACATTTAGAGAGAGACCATTAACTTCTGAAGTGGCAATCTCTATTGCAATTTATGCAAGTATTTGACTTTGCTGTATGGACGAAAGTCTCCAGAGTTGATACATTTTCCACAATTATTTTGAGTGACAAGACACTGGGAATTTGGGGTGTGGGGGGGTTAGGCTGTAAAAGGATTCTGTATCCCTACATTTCATCTGCTGTTGGGCAAGCTGAATCAAAAGGCAATATTTTACCCACAAAATCTTCAAGGCAACAGATACACCCTGGGTTTTGTTCTGTTTAACAAAATATCTTCTCATGGCTTAAATTCTTATTCTCAAAACGCTGTCTGGAGACCAAGGCAGTGGAGAAAACTAAAATAGAATAATGTAGAAATCCATATTCAGGACAAATAAGTGAATCCTCAGAGGGGGTGAGCAGGCACAGAGGAGCTCTTCTGATTTACACCAGCTGAGCATCTGATGCCAAATATCACTAATGAAGTCACCAAGCCAAATAATGCACCCATCCTATTCCCTTATAATCATTCCAATGCCCCTTACAGCTGTTTCCAACTGTGTCTCTGATCTCCTTGCTAAGACATTTAAATCTCCTGTTTCATTTGCATGGTTATCCAGTGAAATAGCTCCTAGTGTTTCTTTTCTTGTTTGCAAAACTGAAGAGAGGGGGGGAGGAGGAAGAGAGAGGGGGGAGAGATGAAGAAATGTGAGGATTTATCTACATGCAGGGAAATTATTCAAATCTGACAACTTACTTTTGTTCCATGAGAGACTAGCTTGGAGGCTTGGACTCTCATGGGGGCAGATAGCCTTTTTTTGTAAAGTCTTGCCATAATCAGCATTTCATCCCATCTTGTTTGGCATCCAAGTGTTGCACTGCCTTTCCTTGTGATGAACCTGCCTGCACTTGGAAGGTCTGTGGTGTTCTTTTGTTGGCAGTGGGGGTTTCTTTTCTAACCCATGAGTGGGTTCTCAGGTCAGCAGATCAAGAACTCTGCAGGAAAACTATCTGTGGGCCAACTGGGCTAGGGAACAAAGATTAAGACCCAACAGAGAACTGGAAAGAAAGGTCTTGTGATGTGGCTGGCTGGTCCACATCAAAGGTCTGTTTAGCCTACTGATTAACAGTGGTCAGGCTGCTAGGAAATAACAGAAGAATCAGGACATCAAAGACTGGTATTTCCCTGGCCTATTCTCCTGCTCTCCTGTGATTTGGAACTCAAAGCAGCCCATTTTTGTTGAACATTCCTTGATGGTTTCTTGCCATTTGTTTGTCCTACTGGTTCTTTCTACCCCATGTGAGTTTTAAGTGTTGTCTTGCTATCACAGAGCTATAAATACATCAGCTTACTGATGCATTCTTTGAAGAAACAGTCCTTTGAATGTTTCAGATTTTTCTCTTGAGCTATTTACTTTATACTTTCCAGTTCTACTGGAGGAGAAAGTGAAGAGACATTTGCTGTCTACCTTGTTCCCTCTTCACCCTCTCCAAGTGCCTTTCCAGGCTGAGTTGGTCTACTCAGTTTGTAGTTCTGGGACTGTGTATGAGAAGCAAGATATCTTGTAGTACTCAGGAATCAAATTTTCAATGATGGTTAATTGCCTGTAAGGAATGTGCATACTTTTTTAATATAGAGTCATGGAATCACCAATTTTTATTTTTTGTTGTTCTTGTTGTAAGGAACCCTTAAAGGTCATCTTGTCCAACCACCCTGAAGTAATCACAGACAGCTTAAACTACATCAGGTTGCTCAGAGCCTCATCCAACCTTACCTGAAATGTATCCACAGTGGGACATCTACCACCTCTCTGGGCAAATGAAATATCAAGCCATAAATCCTAGTACATTATCTTAAATCCTGGTATATTATCTTAAATCCTGAACTGGTATATTATCTTTTGCTTTTACCTGTTTTACTCCATTTCACATACTTCCCATTCTGCCTTTTCCTTATACTTTTGGTTCCTTAGACTCCATTTCCTTCCACAACTCTTAGTACCCTTTTGCCCTGGAAAAATTGTCTAGCTTACCTGTCCCTTGCTTTCCCCATGCAGCACCCATTGAATTACCACTTGAATAAGTCTCCAGTTCTCTCCATACATGGATGGCTGCATCTGGCAATATGCACTTAAAAATAAACAACTAGAAATAGAAGTTAGAGCAAAGAAGTTGATTGCAAATGTCACCACCAATACACTCTCTTCAATCTCATGTCATCTTCCAAATTTTTGCATTTGTGCTGTTCTGATTTTGCTGTTCTCAGTCAGAGAGTTGAAATCCCACTTTGTCAAGGCAATTGCACCTCACAGAGCACTGATTTCTGTAAACAGCAAATCCAGTCCAGTCCAATCCCTTGTTCAGACACATCAGAAGAGGTTGGGATATAATTATGGCCATCTTTGATTAGAAGGAATCTGCTAACAGTATCCTTAGCAAAATTTGTACTCTGCAGTATCCTGAACTCCTTTCACACTACACCCCAAGGCATGCAACATACAGTCTCAGTGTGATGGAATAAAAATATCACTGTGGCTATAAAGCAGACCTCACATTAAAAACAACCCCACAAAACATAACCAAAATAAACAAACAAAAAAAAAAACAACATCAGAAAATAATATTCGTGGTTTAGGGCCATGGAAGCATCTCACAAGACCCTGAGAAGCCTTAACTGTGATGGTAGTGTGGGTTAGATTAATTTTGAGGACCTGTGTGTAGACACAAGCCATTCCTGGGCTACTTGATCCCCAAAACAGAGATCACTCCTTTACTCTTCCTTATTTAGCACTTTAAACATATTTTAAATTGCTGAAATCAGAATCCATCCTCATGCCTAGCCCAGTGGTGGTGGATAGTGGTTTTGGAGAGGAAAAAAAAAATAAAAAGGGTTTTTTTATGGGTGTGCTGATTTGTTGCAGCAGAGAAATTGCAGCCAGCCTTGAGCTGATTATTTTGAAAGGACTAAACCATGCTGAGCTTTTTCTCTGTATGCAGCAGCATGTCTCCAGCACGTGAGGAAGAGAGGTGCTCACTCTCTTCCTCTCTCAGTGTGTGGTCAATGCACACATTGCTAACTGGACCCTGGACAGTCCATTCTTTTCCCTTGCTTTTGTTTTCAGCAACCTTCTCTTTTGAAGAAGTAAACATGAACCAGACACACAATGACTACCAAAGGATGAACTCCTAGGAGAGAAAGGAAAGGAAAAGAAGTGAGAGAAAGGGATGTATGCTGTTTACTCCCTCAGCTACAAATCAGCATTGAATTGGAGTCTAAGGACTGTGTATTAACATTCAGCTGGCTGTTACTGAAAGCCATAATAGACTGAGCGTTGACTAGACCCAATATTAGTGATGGTACTGGGAAACCATCCTTGCTTTTGGCTGCCTGAAGGCAGTAGTGATCCCCTGCTTGTCCTATCTGTCAGTCTATTTGATCTCCAAATGAATTGCTTTTGATAACAGCTATATAAATGCAGAACTATTCCGCTGGGCCTTCTTAAATGAGACTCCTCTCTTTCATCTCCCAGTCATTTCAAAAAGCAGATAGACTCGTTAGAGGTTTTTAATGCAATGATTTATGTTTTATCTTGCCTGGTTTGAGGCAGCATTTATTTAGCACTAAATTCTTCCCAAGCCTGTATGTGAGGGAGAAATGCTTCAGCACATTATTTGGGACTTAAAATAGAAGGGGTATGTGCATGTGTGCATGTATGCATGTGTGTGCAGGTGGACTCTGCCTCATCAAAGAGGAGTCAGTGGTGTTCTTTTTAGGAATTCAGTGCTTCAGTTCCCTTGAGCCATCTCATCTCCAGCTAAACTAAGAGAAACAAGAAAGCAATAACATTTGAAAACCACTCAACTAGTTGTGTTCTGTCGCTGGCAAGTAAGAAATGCTTTGGACAGGAATCATAGAATCATAGAATCAGTCAGGGTTGGAAGGGATCATCTAGTTCCACCCCTACTTCCATGGGCAACGACACCTCACACTACAACAGGCTGGCTAGAGCCTCATCCAGCTTGGCCTTAAACACCTCCAGGAATGGGACCTCAACCACCTCCCTGGACAACCCATTCCAGGCTCTCACCACTCTCATGGGGAAGAGAAATTATGTATCTTTATTAGATTCAATAAGAAGAAAACATTTGACTTTCTTTAAATTATTGCCATTTCCTAACACTACCAAAAGGCCACTATAGGAGCAGGTTGTTTATAATTTACATTTTTCCTTTGCTTGTCACTGAATGGGGATGTGCTGTAATGTGGAAATAAAGATCAGGTGAAGAGTTGATTTTTAAGATTCCCAAGTAATTCATAAAGAAATAAGAAAAGTCCTGCTGATGCCTGTGCAATGGGAAGAATTAGGAATAAAATAATCCAGGAACATGCATCCAGACTCCATGTGAAAGAATGAGATAAAATGTCAGGTCTGGACATTCTTATTTTCCCCTTTGGTTTACTGCAATAATGGCTGCATTTGAGGTACAATTTAAACAATTGATTCCAATTGTGAAAGCTTAGGTTATGACAGGAGATGCAAAATCGACAGAAGAGAAAGTCCTTTAAAAGAATTTGCCCTAAATGTCTTTGGGACAAGGAACTTAATCCTCTAATGAGATGAATTTTTGGAAGTAGTGAAGCTGGCTGGCCTGTCACTGTATTATGTAGCATAAAATTTCTCTAATGAGAAACAGCTGATACATTGAAAAACCTCCTTACTGCCATGGAAATAAATAATAGAGCAAAAGGAACTAAATGGGGGGAAAAAATATACATGTAGTTTAAATAATTTGTTTAAAATAAGGTAATATCTTTGATGCAACAAGGAACTGAGCAGTAAGAGGAAAATTAATCTTTTTTCTTTTTTTGAGTTGAAAAAGCTAATTTTTTTATCTTGAAAAGAGATGGGAGATTTGGGTTTAGCAGAGAAGACGACTGGATTCTTCCACATCTCAAGTTGAGGTTGGAACATGGAGATGTTACAAAGGAGGCCTCCAAGAGGTTATTAATTCCACCCAGTTTAGACATATTTTACACTGCATCTCAAGAGTTCCATGACTTACAGAGGCAATTTAAGGATGCTAAATTTCTACATAAGATTTCCTTCTTTCTTGTCTCTTCCATACATCAGTTGGTTAAAAGAATGAACTATTGTCTGGAAGAAGAGGAGAGAAATCCTGAAGAGCCTGATGGCTTAGAGACTATCCTGACAGCTGTTGTCTCCAGCTCAATTAACCCAGGTTCATTCTCTGTCCCACTGGTTGAAACACTTTTCCAGGTTCCATGGATTCTTCCTCAGCTTTGTGTCACAAGTGCAGTTTTGCCCTACTGAATTCTGGGTGAATGGTGCATCAAGGGCACGTAGAAAAAAAAATAAAGAAAAATAAATCACTTCCTCCTTTTGCTTTTGTTCGTGATGGCTAAATACATCTACTATGGGGAAAAAATAGTAATTAAAAAAAAATCATCATAGAATACTCTTTTACCCTTTTTAAGTGTTTCTAAGAATTTGCCACATTTAACATACATCCTCAGATGGTTTCCACTGTCCTGGATTTGCACTTTCCAGAAAGTAAAAAGTTCCGTGAAGCTCAGCTCTCTTAGGTTCATTTTGTCACCAGAGAAAAAATAAAAGTAAAAATCAGTACCATGCCACAGCTTCATGGTGTGGCATTTATCACATCTAGTTCTCAAAATGTTTAGAAGTATGTCCCTTAGCATAAGAGGGCCAATGGAATCCTGGGGAGCATTAAAAGTGCATCCAGCAGGTCTAGCGAGGTTCTCCTTCTCCTCTACTCTGCCCTGGTGAGAGTTATCCCACACCTGGAATAACTGTGTCCAGATTTGGACTCCCCAGTTCAAGAGAGACAGAGACCTGCTGGAGAATCTCCAATGGAGAGCTATGATGATGAAGGGACTTGAACATCTCTCCTGTGAAGAAAGACTGAGAGACCTGGGGCTCTTAAGTCTTGAGAAGGCTGAGAAGGGATCTTGCCAATGTCTATAAATATCTGAGGGGTGGGTGTCAAGATGAAGGTGCCAGCCTCTTTTCAGTGGTGCCCAGTGACAGGACAAGGATCAACAGGTAAAAGGTAGACCACAACAGATTCCACCTTAACACAAGGAGACACTTTGTTATGGTTTGGGTGAAGCAGCACTGGAAGAGGCTGCCTAGAGAGGTTATGCAGTCTCCTTCTCTGGAGATGTTTAAAACCCACCTGGATGCATTCCTGTGCAGCCTGCCCTATGTGATCTTGCTCTGGCAGGGGGGTTGAACTCCATCTCTGGAGGTTCTTTCCAACCCCTAACATTCTGTGATTCTGTGATTGTGCTGGTGTTCATAAAATCATAGAATCAGTCAGGGTTGGAAGGGACCACAAGGATCATCCAGTTCCAACCCCCCTGCCATGGGCAGGGACACCTCACACTACATCAGGCTGGCCAGAGCCTCATCCAGCCTGGCTGCAAACACCTCCAGGGATGGGGCCTCAACCACCTCCCTGCACAACCCATTCCAGGCTCTCACCACTCTCATGGGGAAGAACTTCTTTCTCACATCCAGCCTGAATCTCCCCACTTCCAGCTTTATTCCATTCCCCCTAGTCCTGTCACTACCTGATATCCTAAAAAGTCCCTCCCCAGCTTTCTTGTAGCCCCCTTCAGATACTGAAAAGCCACAATAAGGTCACCTCAGAGCCTTCTCTTCTCCAGACTGAACAACCCCAACTCTTTCAGTCTGTCCTCATCGCAGAGCAGCTCCAGCCCTCTGCTCATCCTGGTGGCCCTTCTCTGGACACCTTCCAGCATGTCCATATCCCTCTTGTAACAGAGGCTCCAGAACTGGACACAGTACTCCAGGTGGGGTCTCACCAGAGCTGAGCAGAGAGGGAGAATCACCTCCCTTGCCCTGCTGGCCACACTTCTCTTGATGCAGCCCAGGATCTGGTTGGCTTTCTGAGCTGCAAGTGCACATTGACAGCTCCTGTTGAGCTTCTCATCTACCAGCACCCCCAAGTCCCTCTCCTCAGGGCTGCTTTCTAGCCAGTCCCTGCCCAGCCTGGATTTGTGTTGCCTGCCAGGTGGCCAGTGACCACCTTCTTTAATACTGCACATAGGACCCCTGAGCTGGAAGTTTTGGAAGACACACGCTCCTAGAAATGTGCAGCCTGATGGATCAAATATGCAACACATAATGTTCTTCCCAGCCTAAAATGCTTCCAAACATGTAAAACAAATATGTAAAGAAACAGCAAATTGTGTTTCTTTGGGTATCATAGATCGAGCAATTTATCATTAATATTAAAAAGTATTTTCCTGCCAAAGGATGCTTGAAAATGCTGTCAAAGCTTTACATGCCTAGGCTCTGTTTGTATTCATATTTATATTTACATATGTAGATGTTATTAAAGAATAAAAAAAAATAAAAAAATTCAGGAGACATTTTTTTTCTCCATCCATAATAACTATTATGAATTGACAAAACATAAAAATAATATTGGATGAAGGATCTGATGCTCGTTCTTAGACGTTTCCTTCTTCCAGAGTGGTGTAAAAGAGATGGCTGAAAAAAAAAAACCAAACAAACAAAAAAAAGTTTCATGAAGTTTAAGTGACCTGATTCTACTCCTGTCACAGTAAGGATAAATTTTTATTTACCCCAGAAAAAATAACATCAATGGAGTCCACTAAATTAATTTTAATCTAGACTTAGATACAAATATACACTGAATACTTTTCTGCCTACCAAACAATCTAATCAATTGACATTATTTCGTGAGTGCTGAAATAACTCCATGGCAAATGCAACTCTTGCAAGGAACGTCTGACCAGAATTAGGCAGAACACTCTGTGCTTTGCTTTTGACCTTCAATGAGCTATATTAATTTGGAAATGTTTTCAAGAAATCATTTTTCTAAACAGGTTGGTTCTTAAGGAATAAAACTGAATTGATAATTGTGCTTTAAAAAAGGAACTTCCACATGAAATCACTTTGGTTGGAAGAGACCTTTCAGATCATCAAGTCTAATCATTAACCCAGTGCTGCCAGGTCACCATTAAACCATGTCCCTGGGCACCACATCTACACGGCCTTTAAATTCCTCCAAGGATGATGACTCCACCACTTCCCTGGTCAGCCTGTTCTAGTGCTTGACAACTCTTCCAATGAAAAAGTTTTTTCTAATGTTCAATCTAAACCTCCCCAGGCACAACTTGAGGCTGTTTCTTCTCATCCTATTGCTTGTTACTTGAGAGAAGAGATTGACTTTCACCTTCCTTCAACCTCATTTCAGGGAGTTGTAGAGAGCAAGAAGGGTTCCTCTGAAATAATCTAGTAGGGGAAAAAATGTTATTTTTAAAATGCTCTCATTCTAATTCCTACTTACTTGCCTTTTAAAGTAGTTTAGGTACATTTAGGGATAAAAATACTTTGTACTCTGAATGCAACAGTGTCATCTAAGTTAGCAACAAGTACAGGTTTTTAGCAGATAGTGGAATTCCATTAACAGGATGCATTCAGTCCTGCAATATGTTTTAGCATGTGAACAGCTATGTTTCATTTCAGTGCTGGTTTTGGTGTCTCTTTGTGACACATTTTAGCAGCCAAACTTGTCCCATGATGGAGAAAACTATTCAGCAGCAATTGGATCTGTCAGGGTGTCTTAGTCCAAGCAGCTGTGCCACAGTGGAAATGGTGTCAGATACGAGGGACAGCTAAATAGAGAAGCTAGGAGAGCATGATGAAACCCTGGCCCCAGAAGTCAAGAAAAAGCAATCCTGGACACTTCACCTGTTTTGGACATTTATTCCAGGTCTTTTGTGTCTTAAATGATGAGCAGGGAGATTTAGACTAGATATAAGGAAGGAATTTGTCCTAATATCCCATTTAAACCTTTCCTGGTGCAACTTGAAGCCATTTCCTCTTGTCCTGTCATAGATTCATAGAACACCAGGTGGGAAGGAGCTCAAGGATGATCTAGTCCAAATTTTTAGGGTAAGAATATGGTTTAAATGAGATGTCTCAGTCAAGCTAGGCCTTGAAACTGTCAGTCACAGTGTTTTGGGGACCAAGAACTCTTAGAATGGATGTGGTCAAACATTATGAATTGGCTTCAGGGACTGTGAATGGTTGAGGCATAGTAAATTTGCCATTAGCTATATTACTATAAGGTATATCACCTCCTCTAGGAGGAGAACATGGGTGAATTGGAAGTCTCCATTGACCTTATATGATCTCAAAGAGAAAAATAAAGCTTAAAATCCCTGTGTAAGATCTACAAAATATGAGGATGCTGATACCAGGGTAAAAGTTCTGCTGTTCAGGTAGTATACAGAAGACAAAGACTTCCAGAAAACTTTAAAGAATTACTTAAGAATAATGAAGTGGAAATATTGTTAATCTCTCTTGACAGATAGGAAACAACAATACAGAGAGACTAAATCTAGGATTTTTCTATTGGATTTATGTCTGCAGACAGGTATATATGCATATATTAATTTATATATGGAAGCTCCTGCTGCTACAGAGGACTCAGTGTAACTGGGCAAGTTTCTGAAGAGCACAGTATGCTGAAAACATGGCCTTAAGCATCACAATAAAAGCTGAGTGCTGTTGATGGCAGTGGAAAAACATGAAAATGTTCCATTTGCAATGTCTTCTTGTTGAAAAATGTTCCTTAAATTGGAATTTTCTATAGAAAATGTTTCTTATGAGGAAAACCCTTTGCGTTTTTGGCAACTGAAAATTGGCCAGGATTCAATTTTTTTTTTTTTTCAATTATTGGCTTTCTGACAAAATTTTAAATACTTTCCAAGGCAAAAAAAAACTATCTGAAAATGCAGGATTCCAAGTTTTTCTTTAAATGTTATTTCAGAAGAAAACACCTCTTCTGTCTTCTGAAAATTTGAGGTTAAGGAAAGGGCAAATAAAATAGGGGAGTTTGTTTGCTTTAAAGCTGTACTGAAAAGGTGATGGGAACTTCAAGACCTGTGCTTAAACTACACACCCAAGGTACCTGAGAAAATAGTGGCAAAAGCATGAACAGAAAGTCAGCATATTTTTCTTGGTGGGTACCATCCACCTGACCCTTAACACACATCTTCTCATGCAATTTTGGATGGATGTTATGGAGTAGAAAACCAGGAATAACCATTTTTTTTCTTCTTCTGTTGCCCGTTGCGATACCTCAAGGCACCTTTGAAGAAGGATTTCTATACACGCCACGAGTCAATGCCCCTTTTTTATCAACCAGGAACGCAGAGCCCATTCTGGTGGTAATTTGGTTTGCATCATTTTCAGCCTGTAAAGGGTTCAGGCAGCTCATTTTGGGTTGGACCAGGTTGGGGAAGCAGGAAGAAGAAAAGCTGCGGCACTGCAATATTTTCCCCTGTATAGTATAGCACCACTTATTAAAATCCTGTTGTCCTGACCATTGTTGTTGCCATTGAAGTCTGGTTTATTTACTTGAAAATCTGATTTGTTTCATTTTATTACTGTGTTTGTGAAGTAACTGATATCAGATTCTGCAGGAAAGAGCTCCCATTTACCAGCAGGCTGCGATGGCTCTGACGCGGTCTGCAGGACCGGCTCCGAGGCTTGCTCTGCCCCGGGGGCTCTCGCAGAAATAAGATTACTGGCAATAACTGCTTCAACTGCTTTGAATAACAGACACAACTCAGAGAGCATAAAATTAGCATAAACACAGCATCAGTGTGTTCCCTCGGCGGCTCCGAGACAGGCAGGATATGGAAAATTGACTGAAATGGGGTCAGGCGCTGCTGAAATCCGAGGAGCAGGAAGCAGTGCCGAGCAGAGGTGGTGGTGTTGCTGCTTGCAAATAAATAAATAAACGGGTCTCTAGCCATGAAGTTTTGCTGATAACATGTTCAGAGGGGTGGGTATTAAAAATGCAGCACCAGTGCCAGAACACCCAAAACGTTTTCTTTCCAGGCAGATTACTCTTTACCATCATTTAGCTTTGCGCTCCTGACTGAGTGGAAGGAGGGGAAAGAAATAACAATAATAATGGCGACAACACTAATAACAACTATTTCCTCTGACAAATTTCCTGGTTTGTTTTTGATGTAGAGGGTGGAAAGAGAAAAAAGGTGGAAGAAGGATGCACTAGGATAATTTGAGGAGGATGCCCTAGATTTGTTAATGAGTGGTAGCAACTATTTTGCAGCACTCCTCCCTCTTTATATTTATCAAATATTAAAATGGGAGATACTTACTGACACATTCGATAAAGAAGTACATTAAGAGGGGAAGGCAGAGCAGCTCTGATTTTGCAGTTCTAATAATGAGATGTTGCAGAAGACACTTGGCAGCAGATTTACCCATGAAGCTCTGGATACTCCAACCCTCTGACCTGTTCATACAGACAGAACTGGAACTAGCACACACTTAAAATCAGAAGTTCCTCAGAAACCCAAACTACTGAAGAAGACCCACAGAGAGCGTGTTTGTCTCATAACCAGCATGAGATTTGGGATATTGTTTTCAAAGCAGCCTCCCCTCCTTTGAAGGAAAGATGCCAGAGGAAGGTAATCCCCATTAGTGGAGCATAGGTTGTTTTCATTCAAGAAAGAAAACGTTTATGACTCTGTTCCTGCTTCCCACTGTTGGGAGTTTGTCCTTCAGATGAAATGGAGACTCTCTCAAAGTCTCAGGATGAAAGCTGTTTATCAAACCAAGTTAGAAAGTTGAGTTTGGAACCCACTTTCAGAAAAGTGCTTTAATCCATAGGTCCTTCAGACCTTTACATGTTTGAACCAACAGAAAAGTGCTTTAACCCATAGGCACTCCAGACCTTTACATGTTTGAACCATCTTTACTGAACCATTAAGAAAATTGAAAAAGTATTTTTATCCTAATATTCATCAAAGATGGTTTGGGGAATTTGTTTATCCTTCTTGCTCTCTTTCTTCTTCTTTCCTTTGCTTTCTCTCTTTCTCCAACCTTGCTCTCTCACTCCCTCTCTCACAAAGTTTTTTCAAAAGCTTGGTACATAAAAATGGGGTGTCATCAAATATTAATCTTTGCCTGAAAAATGATGTATTGAAGGTTAGGAATGTTCTATGAGGTTTCTGCTGTCACAAGTGATAGATAGGATGAAGGAAAACACCCAAAAGTGGGTAACTTTCAAAACAGGTAGTTAACTGTGCAGAAAAATAAAGGAGAAAAAAGAAACTGAATCAGAGCAAAGCACAGCATACAATCATTTTATGATTAAGGTCTGCAGTCATTTGTACGAGGAAATGAGATCTGGAGAGAGGTCTGGAGTGAGTTTTAACATTCTTGTTATTATTATTAAATTTTTTTTTCTTTTTTTAATTTTAGAACCAGAAAATTTGGGGTTGGAAGGAATCTTTCAAGGTCATCTAGTCCCATCCCCCTGCAGTCAGCAAGTACATCTTCAACTAGATCATATTGTTTAAAGCCCCATCCAACTTTACTTGAAGTGTTCCCAGGGATGGATCATCTACCACTTCTCTGGACAACCTGTGTCCAGTGTTTCACCACCCTCAGGAGAAAAAATTTCTTCCTTGCATGTAGTCTACATATCCTCTCTTCTGTTTTAAAGCATCACTCCTTGTCCTGTTGCAACAGGCCCTGATAAAAAGACTGTCCCCATCTTTCTTATCAGCCTCCATTACATACCGAAAGGCCTCAGTAAGGTCTCCCAGCAGCCTTCTCTTCTCCAGGCTGGACAACCCCAACTCTCACAGCCTGTGGAGGTGCTAAAGATCATTATTGTGACCCTCATGACCTTTCTCATTCCCTGAATTGAAAGAAGGTCAGGAAAGACTCTGAGAAAAACAGTACTGCTGGCTGCTAGCTGTTGCTTAAAAAAAAAAAACAACTCAAAAGCTTCATATTGTGAGATTTCAAGGGCAACAAAATCTATGAGCAAGCTTTGGATGTGAAATGAAACTCTTGCCAGTGTACCCTTGTCTATAAAAATCAGCACTAATGACCCTCTGGAGATCCAGAGGGAAAAGAAAGTTTAAGAAAGTCAGAGAAACTAAACTACTTTTTCACCCTTAAAGGTGGTCCTTTCTACCTTTTCACCCTTAAAGGTGGTCCTTTCAGGCCAGAGAGAAGACAGCATCGTTGTGAAGCGTGGGTCCAGCATGCCTGGGGACAAAACAAAGACCTTGCCCTCCCCAAGGCATCAATCTAGCATCACTCACCAGCACCATAGCCATTAAGCAAATAAGCAAATGAATGTACCAGAAGAACATGTGAGGAAAAACAAATCAGACTTATAAAATGTGTTGGAGTCCAGCCATCATTTTCCTATGGAAAAAAAAATAATAATAAAAAAACTTAGTTCCAGTCTCCTTCTCACAATAGCCCTTTTTCTTTCTTTCTCTTGAGGTTAATCAGCATTTAATTGATTTATTCAGGAATTTAATTGATTCTGATGACAGTGGCAGGCTAAGCACTCAAAGGCTGTAGTTTACTGGCATGCAGGCTAACATGGTTCTTATTCTTTTAGCTTAACTCTAACTCCTGTAGAAGATGCAGAGCTGCTGTAGGCTCCCTCAATGATCCTTGGAAAGAAATAGGCTTTTCCAGAGGGTGATGCACATCTAGACTAGGCTAAATTGTTATCTCACAACACTTTTCTCAGGGCCTATAACAGGAATCTGAGATGTGGGGTCAAGCACCCACAATTCAGTGTACTAGTAGAAACATAGCCTTAGTGGCAAAAACTCTCTCATGGTCACTTGCTACTTGTCCACTTGATGCTGTCTTGTACTAAACATGGACCAAAATCTTTGCATTTCAGATCTTTTATTTTTTTTTGGGGGGAAGGGGATTTTTATGACTCACAGCTCCTGAAAGGATGTTGTAATAAGGTAGGTGTCAGTCTGTTCTCCCACATATCAAAAGATAGAATAAGAGGAAATAGTCTCAGCCTGAGCCAGGGGAGATTTAACTTGGACATTAGGAAAATTTTCTTTCCCCAAAGGGTTGTCCAGCCCTGGAACAAGCTGTCCATGGAAGTGTGGAGTCCCTGTCCTTGGAGGGGTTTAAAAGACATGTAGATGTGGTGCTGAGGGACATGGCTTAGTGGGGACCTGGCAGTGTTCTGTTAACAGTTGGACTTGATGATGTAAAAGGTCCTTTCCAACCAAAGTGAGTCTATGATTCTGTGATTCACACACAATGAAAGCCCAGAAGGGTTGTGGAGTCTCCTTCTCTGGAGATTTTCAAGACCCTTCTGTGTTCTTGTGCAACTTGTGCTAGATTCTCTGGTCCTGCTCTGGTAGGGGGATTGGACTCGATGATCTTCAAAGGTCCTTCCAACTCCCAACATCCTGTGATCTGTGATCTATATTCATCCCATTAAAAATGAATTTTTATTTATTTTTTCTCAGAAATACAGTTTAAATGAAAAAAAATTTTAAACACTCCTGCAGATCTCAACTATTCATCTCACCATCCAGGAAAGTGAGGCCTGAAGAAATAAATTAGCCTGTCAGTGTTCTGAATGTTGTCTTGGTTATGAATGAAGAGAATAAAAATATTTTCCTTGTTCACAAGAATGCTGGAATGGTAAAAACAATCATTAACAAAACAAAAAAAAAAAAAAAAACATTGACATCCTCACATGCAAGTTTTGCAAAGCAAACTTTCATTATTATGTCTCAGTTCCATTTGATGCCTCAAAAACTCACCCAGTCCAACCCCGCTGCCAGAGCAGTGTCACCTATACCAGATCACACAGGAACACATCCAGCTGGGTCTTGAATATCTCCAGAGAGGGAGACTCCACAAACCCCCTGGGCAACCTGTTCCAGTATTCTGTCATCCTTACAGTGAAAAAAATTTTCCTCATGGAACTTCCTATGCCTCAGCTTCCACTCATTGCCCTTTGTGCTCTCCGTGGGCATCACTGAGCAGAGCCTGGATCCATCCTCTTGGCACTCACCCTTTACATATTTGTAAACATGAATAAGGTCACCACTTAGTCTCCTCTTCTCCCAACTAAAGAGACCCAGCTCCTTCATATATTTTTTTCTGCTCAAAACATCAGCCAATTGCTGGCAAGCAGCTTGGCACTACCTCCTTTAGGAAAAGAGAGGTTTGTAATCAGATAACACTCGGCCAAGATGCCCAAATCAACATCCTCCCTATTGTTTGTAGTCCTGTTGGAAGTGACCTGTAAAGATTATCTAGCCCAACCTCCCTGCAGTGAGCTGGGACATCTTCAACTAGATCAGGCTGCTCAGAGCCCCATTCAATCCAACCTGGAATGTTTCCAGGTTGTCCATCTATCACCTCTCAGGGCAGCCTGTGTCAGTGTTTCACCACACTCATTGTAAAAAAACCTCTTCCTTATGGTAGACTCAAGTCCTTAGTTGCACCTATGTTTGGGAGAGATCAGCAGCTTTGGGTAATGCTGTCTGCTCTTACTGGGTTTGTGGTTTGTATCAGGTAGGCAATGGGTCAGGAGCCATCACAGCCATTCAATTTGTTATTTGTATTTTAGAACCAAAGTCCATGGCAATATAAGCTACTTATTCCATGTTTAGAAATGAAGCAGAAGTAAGGAGAGACACAAGACCCTGCTGAGAGAGCTGTAGCACAGGTACACAAATAAAAGTCACAGGCATTATTTAAGCAATGTTGAATATCCACCAAAACAAGTCATTAACAAAAAAAAAAAAAAAAAAAAAGGAACTGAATGAAGCCTTACATCAGAAAATAAAAGAAAAGTAGTATTTGTTTACCCATTATTTTCTGAACCTTTTTTTCAATTGTATTTTGTCCCCAACATGTCCCATGCTATTCAATAAATGCATAGGTCAAATAATTAATATATTCCAGTGCAAATTCCCCAAAGTTCTTAATTTTGACACTTTCTGGAACACCACTGCTGACTTTTTCAGACACTCTAATAACCAAAATTCCACTAAATTTATTCTATCACCTCTTGACTACAAACTTATAGAAATGCTGGAATAAGAGTGAAAACAGAGAGAGAATTGTGTGTTGAGGTTTACCAGACAAATTCAGGAGCTTTTTTGACAGGATCTTTGAAACTACTGTAATGGAATCAAGAACATCTTATTTAATATTTCTGACACAGGTCAAACAGGGAAGCTACTTAAAAAAAAAAAAAAAAGAAAAAAGAAAAAAAAGCAGTTAGAATCATAGAATTGTCAGGGTTGAAAAGGACCTCAAGGATCATCTAGTTCCAATTCCCCTGCCATGGGCAGGGACACCTCACACTACATCAGGTTGCTCAGGGCCACATCCAGCCTGGCCTTAAAACCCTCCAGGGATGAGGCTTCCACCACCTCCCTGGGCAACCTGCTCCAGTGTCTCACCACCCTGAGAGTGTAAAACTTCTTCCTAACATCCAATCTGAATATACCCACTTCTTGTCTTGCTCCATTCCCCCTATTCCTATCACTACCTGACATCCTAAAAAGTCCCTCCCCAGCTTTCTTGTAGCCCCCTTCAGCTACTGGAAGGTCACAATAAGGTCTCCTCAGGGCCTCCTCTTCTCCAGACTGAACAGCCCCAACTCATCTGTTGATCAAATAATGTTGTAACTGGAGGTAGTTGGAACAACAGAGAGAAACTCTTGATTTATGAAGTTGTTTTTTTCTGCTTCAATCATACTTTTATGGGTGCACCATAGTTAGCATTTAAGCATCCCTTCCAACTTTTGAGGGAAACAGAAGACTGAACCTGAATTAAACCTGAATTGACTCTTTTGAAGTTCTACCAGGAGCCTTAAAGGTAGGAAGAAGCAGTTAAGTCATAAAGAGAACCATCAGTTGGGATTCATCTGCCCACAGGTATGTTTCTGCAGATTGGACATCTGTGCCTGAGTGCAGCTATATCCCAAACGCCTTGAGAGTCAGTCGAGAGATGGAAGAGCTTTCATTTCTTTCTGTACTAAAGCACTTCCAAAATACATCAGATGAACAACATATTTTTCTGCACTGAGCAGAAGAACCTTTGTTCAGCCACAGCTGTTTGTAATACAAAGTGATGGGAGGTGAATTGGGGCTGGGTTGGATGAAGCCTTGAGCAACCTGGTCTAGCAGAAGGTGTCCCTGCCCATAGCAGGGGTGTAGGAATTAGATGATATTTAAGCTTCCTTCCAATCCAAACCATTCTATGAATCTCTTCATTCCACTATTTCAGATTATGAGTGTCCTTAAACGCTGGACACATAAATTTCTTAGTATGAAAATTTGTAATTGTGTTCAGCTAGAATTTTAATCTCCAGGGTTTCTTCTAAAATCAATCATGAGAAGTAAAGGTACTTGGAGAGGATTACTGATCCCCTCTTCAGAGAAGTATCAAAGATTTCTCTCAGAAGGTGCCTCTCTCTTTCCATTGACCTTAAAGGGGTGCTGGAGGATAAATTTGGTCTAATATCCTGATTTTAAACACAAAGTAAAACGAGCCAAGTTTAATGCTATCACTCAATTCAGTGGGGAAAAATTTAGGTCTGAATATCTTTAGTTCTTCTTCCACCATCAGAGCAAATATTCTATCACTTGTGGAAAAACAAGACATGAAGCCCAAGGCAGCACACCAACCACTACCTTGTGTGCTTTGAAATTGAAGGTGGTAACTGTCAGGATATCCAGACATTGATCAAGTGAACAAAATCTCAACAAAGTTCAGTACATTTTTGCTGTCCTTGTTGTCAACTTCGTCGGTAAATTTCCTGGCTCTGGGGCTAGTTTGCTGAGATCTGAACTGGTTCTTTTTGTATGCAGAGAGAATCACTCCTGCTGAGGCTCTTACATATTTTATTATTTATTTTCTAGTAATTAGTCTGAACCAGTGACTCAAACAGAACTAGCCAAGTGAAAAAGAAAATATAACAAAGTCCCCCAATATGTTGTCTTTGCCTAGGGCAATAAGCAGCTGACAGCTAATGGGACAGATGATGCTCCTCTTCTCAGTTCATCCATTTAGCTGCTTGTTTAAGACACAAGGATGCCTGTGTGCCTTGACCCACACTTTGCCATTTGAAACTTTCCTGGTAAAGTTCATGGTAAAGCTGGACAAATATTTTCCCTGACTTCTGGAAAACACAGATTTTTCAGCAAAAAAACTTGAAACCTGCAGTGTTCTGCTTTACAAATACAGATATGCATTCTACATTAAATCAGAAATCTCTTCCCCTCTTTCTCTGGCAATTACAGGGTTAGCAGCATCTCTAAATGTGCTGCAAGCTTCTCTCCTGATAAAGAAGTGGCAAACGGCAGTCCAGCATCAGCAACTGTTGCGGGAGATGCAGCACAGAGTTAGAGAGGAAGGAGAGAGAAATCTCAGTGCTATAAGGGATGATGACATTTATTAATGAGGCTATGCAAAGTGAAATAGCTGGGGGTGGTAGTAGGGAGAAAGAATAGCACCCTGCAACCAGGTGAAAAATAGATAAGGGCAATTGCTTTTGCTTCTGGAATCAAGTTTCTTCTCCTGAGACAGATGTCAATTACAGGTGATGTGAGTTGCCTACTGGACATACCTCTGTACTCCTTGGGATCTAGCCTAGATCAGATGCCAGAATTTCAATAGATGAAGTTTGATGACATTAATCTTTTTTCTCTGTTTGAGTCAGGCAATGATCTGCAGTCTCAGGGCACAGATGTCTAGCAGTTTAGCAGGGTGTAGGTGAAGTTACTGAGTGAAAAATGTGTGGATACTCTCTTAAACTCTTGATTTACCAAAGGCTTTACACACTGGATGAAATTCCACTACCACTGCTTATCTAAATAGTAGCTAAGTACAACTACTAGGAGATGCTTTATATTAGCAACTTCAGAGCATAGCACATCTGTTGTCCTTGCTGCACCAGTCACATGTCCTACCCTCTTTTCCTACTCCCTGCCCTCTGGTCCGTGTCAGTGCTGTTCCTGAAGTCAAACTGAGTGAGAATCTGATGGCAGGAATCAACACTGATTTCCACACTGACTGTGTTTATTTCTATTCACTCCCTTGGGGACTTTGAAGTTTGTCTGTTTTGCTTTCTTTTCTCATTTTCTTCCAAGGAACTTTACTGCTGCCTGTAAGGGAGACAATCCAACTTTGCTAGCTGGTGATGGCAGCTCCGGGGCTCCCTCCAAATGCTGAAAACTCCTACTTTCCAGAATGTTTGTTTAAGAAAAGTTTGCACAGCTAGTGCTGAGTGCTTGTTACACAAAAGGATGCGAAGCTCACAGGTACAGAATACCTTTTCAGTCTCTTTTCCAAAGCTCCAGTATTCCCAGCATACAAACTCTTATCCCTACAAGGCAGAAACTGGCATCAGAAATCCTTTTAAAGGTCTACTGGAAGTTTTCACAGCAGTGTGATAAAGAGTCAGGACCCACTCCCAGTCTATACAATTAGACTGGGGTAGACTGGGTGTAGACTAACTCAGAATTGTGTCAGCAGCACAGGATTCTCTGTTCCTCCAAATTCCCTCTTTATCATACTCCCTCTAGTCCCTGCATTGGGTAGGAAAATCTCAAGCCTCAGAGAAGAGGTGTTAGTGAAACATCTCTTTATGCCAGAAATGTTGTAGTTGGACTACTGGGCTCCTTTTAAAAAGAGTGAGGACAATAACTCTAAGAAAATGGTGAAATGTCTGACCCCAAATTAGTAGGAGGGACGCAGTAAACTCTGTAAGGTCTATATTATAGATCATAGGATCATAGATTGGTTTGGGTTGGAAGGGTCCCTTAAAGGTAATTGACTTCAACCACCCTGCCATGAGCAGGCACAGCTTTCACTGGGTCAGGCTGTCCAAAGCCTCATTCAAACTGCCCTTGATCACTTCTAGGAATGGGGAATCAAAAGCTTCTCTAGGGAACCTGTTTCAGTGTCTCACCAAGTTTATCACAAAGAATTTCTTCTTAATGTCCAATTTAAATCTACCCTCTTTCAGTTTGAAACCATTGCCTCTTGTCCTACCACTGCAGGCCCTGGTGAAGTGTTTCTTTCCATCTCTCCATCATTTCCAGGAACTTCCTAAGTTTCGATAACTTCATGCCCATCTGACTTAAAGATGCTACGTTTCCAAAGAGGATATCCACAACCAAATCCCCAGAAAGGAAGCCACTCTTGAGAATGACCCTAGGTGGGGAGCTAAAACCTGAAGTGCCTTAAACCAATCATAAAGTATGAAAAATTCTGTTTCTAGACTACCTTGCAATAAAATCTAATCTCTCAAGAGAAATGGAAGGATTTTACTTATGCACCATAAGCTCTTTTCTTCTGATGGAAGGAGAGATAAAAGGAGAGGATTAAATGGTTTGGTTCTGATTGGAAACTGTGCTGCTTTTCCTCAGATGTTCCTGTCCTCCTTCAATCTGTTTCTCTTCCTTTGTCCTCATGAGGCACAGAACAAGAAAATGACTTCGAAAACAGAGCTTTCAATTCTCCTCCTTAATCACTAAACTCAGTGACCCCTGTCCTCATCCCTGCCTGCCTCCCTTTCTCCCTCCACATTTTCACTGCTTCTCACTCACCCCAGCCACGCAGACCAGATCAAGCTCTTACATTCATCTTTTATGTGCACTGCTTTGCCAGCTCCTGCCCAGGACACAGCTTTTGGTTGCTTAGTGGTTTTGTTCCCCTCCTTCCCTTTTCTTTTTGTTGTTGCTGTTGTTGAAGCTGAACTGCTGAAGACACAGCAAAGTCATCAGCTTTAGAGAAACTGTCACCTGAGATCACCTCTCTCCCTGTAACAACAATGCTGAAGCTACATGATCAGAACAGGCTTTTACTCTTGCTGATGTATTAAATGCACTGTAACTGCTGCCACCAACAGGACATTCAACAAAACGGAGACATTTTTCTACCCACTGTTTTAACACCTAGGTCTCAAAAAGACCTAATGAATACTTCAGGAGAATTGACATTCTAATACCAGTTTATTTGCTACAATGAACTCTCTTCTGTGCAATCTTTCTCACAGCTGTCCCTCCAGAGCTAAGCAGAGCATGCTGCATTTCCTCATCTGGGTTGTAAGAGGCATCTGAAACCTGCATATTTTAAATATGATTATTTCATACAATGCACAAAGAAAAATAAAGATGCTAACAGAAAGGAGTAATGAAGAAAACATACGAAAAATACTTTCATTTGATTCGTTGATGTGTATGACCTAAAATCACTATGTCATTGGAGTTCAGCAGTAATATTTGTTTCCCAGTGGCAAAAAAAGAAAAAAATCTGGTTTGTGCCTTCAAGTTCTCCTGTAAGAGCTATTGCATGATTATTGATTTTCTGAAACTGGCTGCCTCACAGTGAGAATGTTACCATGAGTTCACAGTCTCACAGTATATCAGAGGTTGGAAAGGACCTCAAGAGATCATCAGGTCCAACCCCCCTGCCAGAGCAGCATCACCTAGGATAGTCTGCACAGGAATGCATCCAGGTGGGGTTGGAAAGTCTCCAGAGAAGGAGACTTCACAACCTCCCTAGGGAGCCTATTCCAGTGCTCTGTCACCCTCACTGGAAAGAAGTTTCTCCTCATGTTAAGGTGAAATCTTCTATGTTCTAGTTTGAACCCATTGTTCCTTGTCCTATCACTGTGAACCACCCAAAAGAGCCTGGCCCCCTCCACTTGACACCCACCCCTCACATATTGATAGACATTGATCAGATCCCCTCTCAGTCTTCTCTTCTCTACACTAAACAGCCCCAGGGCTCTCAGTCTCTCTTCATAGGGGAGATGCTCAATTCCCCTAAGCATCCTTGTGGCTCTCCTGTGGATTCTCTCCAGCAGGTTTCTGTCTCTCTTGAACTGGGGATCCCCAAACTGGACACAATATTCCAGGTGTGGTCTCAGCAGGGCAGAGCAGAGAGGTAGAAGAACTTCCCTCGACCTGCTGGACACCTTTCTTGATGCATCCCAGGATCCCATTGGCTCTCTTGGCTACAGGAGCACATTGTTTTTCCATGGAGAACTTGCTGTCCACCATCACACCAAGGGTGACAAGTTGCAGCACCATGGTAGCACAAAATGCTCAATGTTGTTTTCCACATGCTTTAGGATTTTTAGAGGCCATGGTCCAAATTTACCCCAAAAAGTTTAAATTAATTTTCTCCAAAATAATCTGTTTCTTTATACCCTGAGAAAAATAAAGCCAACCTTTTTTTTTTTTTTTTTTTTGCTGTACAGATGAGATGCAAAAAACCAGAAACCCAACAAAAAAAAGGAGAGGTTTCTAAACTTCCTATTCAGTATCTCTAAAACAAACAAACAAACAAACAAGAAAACCCCACCACAAAACAAAAACCAAAAAACAACAAACCAACCAAACAACAACAAAAAAAAGAGAGAGAAAAATAAAAGGAAAAAATAGAAGGAAAAAAGTTTAAGAAGTCAGGAAGAAACGTAATTGAAGCAAAAACATGGACTTAACTGCAGCATAATATACAAAGAAAATGATACTTCTTTGGAGAACTTATCCAATCTCTCTCTTACACTAATAAAACCCAGAATATTACAACTTTTGAAAATCAGTTTGGTTTCCTTTTCTTTGGTTGGAGTTTTTTTAGGTTTTAATGTGTGCTTGTCTTCCTACATTTAGTTCAATGTAAGCAAAACTGAGGAGTTTGCTTGCAGTTTGACTCTGGCTGGTTTGCAGGGTTCCAATTAAGCCCCAGATCTGTTGAAATCCAATGCTCTTCAGAGCAGGGTGAAGGCGTGTTTATTTTCATTTGGGGAGGAATGTTTCCCATGAAAATAACCCTGATAACTAGAACCTAAACTGCTATTCCATGTTGTTATTCAATTTGGTGGACGAGGATGGGGTTTAGATATCTTATGGTTCAATTCACATGTCATTGGGATTAAGGAAATTATGGGGAAGGCAGGCAGGATGAGGGCACAGAGCACAACAGACAATCTGAAATGATTCTCTCTTTAATTCTGGGAGAACAGTGCTCACACAAGGCACTATTGTGGAGTTGCCCATTGGACTGGAGCCTGTTTCGTTCAATTTCCATGCACAGGGAAATTGCTCCCAGCTCCCTCAGGCAGCTTTGCAGATCTGCTCAGGGATACTGAGGAAAATTAATCTGAATTAATTTTTGAAGTGAATTAGTTCAACTAAATTAAAACACCGTGTGGACTCTCTCATTCAGAATTAAAGTGGTTTTAATTCAGTTTTGCTTCATTCAGTTTAACATTGGATGCAACAAGACAGAGTTTAGGCTCCTTCAGAGCTATGTGCAACTGAATGCAATTTAAATTCCCAGCTTCAATTAATTTGGAGTTATTTGGCTGACTGTACCTGTATAAACAATAATGGGATGTCCATGAAGGACAGAACATGGGATACAAATATCTTTGGACCTCTGTCTGCCGATGGGATAGGGCAGTGTGCTAGATTCTTTCCAACTCCAGTTTCTCTCAGTCTCTGCTCAGGAGGAACCTGCAAGAAGGACATCTCAGCCTTATTGTAGGTTCATTCCTAGGCTCTCTTCTCAGACTGGATAATGTGAGGGTTTATAAAATGTGGAAGTGTGAATTGGACTCCTTTTTCAAGCCAGTTATATTCAAAGGGTGCTTACACTAAGTCACTAGTGATGGCTTTCTATCCCACCACAATTCTCCAGAGCTTTCTGCTCCTCTCACCTCTCCAAATGTATCATATTAAAAAAAAAAAAAAAAAAAAACAACGATTTAAGCATAGAAAGCAGCTACCCAGCAGGAGTGGGAGGAGCAAGCTAGACCTTATGTAAATACCTTGGGAACACAGAGAGATCTGTTTTCTCATGGGCACATTTTATAGGTGTGAGAGACCATGTTCATGCTGATGGTGGGATATTGCTGATACCCATCAGCAAGAAAATAGGGCATATCAACTAAAGCAACTATGACTCACATTAAATCAATTAAAGGTGTTCTCCATCTGGTTCTACCCAAGGGGTTTGTAATGATTTAACTAAATTGGTTTCTAAACTGATTTAGTTAAATTGGTGAATAAACTGTGTGTACAACAGCCAAAAGTAAGTACAAAAGAGTCTAAGTAAGTCAGATGAATCCAATTGAGTATAAGAAACACAGTGAAGGAGCTGGGGAGGAGATTAAGTAGCAGCATAGCCTTTAGAGTTTATGCAGAGTGATCCTGAGCACAGCTGTAGATCTAAGACAGACATTAACATCTGTCTCTGCCCACACTGACTTTTTGGTCTCAAAAGCTCTGGGAGGTGCAGGTCTGAGTCTGGAAATATGAATGAATATGTTCAGAAAGGTCCAAGGTGGTGGTACCAAAGCTGGCTGCTGTACTTGAAGCTTCAGTCAGCTAATGGTGACCTACAGAAAACAACCCAAAAGAGTGGTAGAAGGGTATAAATGGCTGTATTTAGGATGGGTGGTTAAGAAGTGCACAGTTGCAGGTACCAGGTGTGACAGAGAAGAGGTAAAGAGCTAACCAGGGCTGAACATTGGTACAAGGAGGTAGTCTTATGGCTAAAACTATTCCTAAACAGTCAAAATTTAGACCTCACAAGTGGTGTTGAATCTTCTTGCTTGGCAGTGAAGGAACCATCTCATGCACCTATTTCAGAGCATCTGCAGTGCTCATCGTCACAGTGGTACTGGATTTGAGCTCCTGTTCCCAGACAATTCCTGGGTGTAAATTAGGAGATAGCACGAGCCAGGGACCACTCCTAGTGGCCATTTTAAATGTGATCACCTTATTCTGAAGGCTGAGAGTTTAATCACAGTCACATCCAGACAATGCCAAATGACCACCATGAGGGTGGTGAGACATTGGAACTGGCTGCCCAGGGAGGTAGTAGAAGCCCCATCCCTGGAAGTTTTTAAGGCAAAGCTGGACGGGACTCTGAGCAACCTGCTCTGGTGTGAGGTGTCCCCCTGCCCATGGCAGTTGGGTTGGATCTGGATGATCTTTGAGGTCCCTTTCAACCCTGATAGTTCTGTGATTCTGTGACTTCAGGGAAGAGTGCATCCTCAAAATTTAGAACTTACAACTACAGACATAGCTTTTGTACCTTCATTCTCCAACTCTAAATGAAGTAGTATTCTCTACAAGTTTTGTGCACATATGTACAATTTAGGGAATAGAAGGAGAGGTAGGGAATTGTAGACATTAAGGATGTCAGAGTTAATGTAATACATTAACTTTGGCTCCCTGTCCTCTCTTGGACCAAGGGAAGAACCAGCCACACATAGTGTTCCTAAGAATAAGTTTTTATAGGGTGTTATTCATCTAACTTGAGTTTAAAAAGAGATGAAGAAGTCATTAGCAGCATCCATGTATCATTAACTCCCAGAAATACTTCACTAAACCACCCTTGGGTTTTGAATTGGAGTAAGTGCCAGCATTCTGTCTTTTCATGCCTTTTCTAATTATAGCCTCCTTGGGCACATGCCCAGTTTTCAATCAATTTTTAGACAACACTGAGGACATTATCACTATTTGTGCTGATGGGAAACAGAGGAATTATGCACAGCATGAAACTTCCTGGTGCTTCTTGATGTTTTGAGGTTGCATTCACATGACCAATACTGTTTCTTTTCTGTTCAACCCCAATAAATCCCTTAGCTGGCACATTGCAAATGCCCATGAACATATTTGGTTGTTTTTTTTTTTTTTCCAGCTTCCTGTGCAAGTCAGCTTCCTTCCATCTACATCTCTATGGGACATACACAGTTAAGTCCATACACAGATGAAAGCACTCACTGTTTGGGCATTCAGCTGTTTCCTATAGCTGGCAGGTAACCAAAACCTCTCAGATAGTTTGATAGAAGCATCTGAGAGATGCTCAAATATTAAATGACTGAGAACCTATAGTAGAGAGAAATGAGATGAGTTTGTTAGCACTCAGAGATGAGAGCTTCTTAGATCTAATGTTTTTAAGTGGGATAGAGTTAATTGTCTTCATAATAGCTGGTATGTGGCTATGCTTTGCATTTGTGACCAAAACAGTCCTGATACCACATGGATGTTTTCGATGCTGCTGAGCAGCATGTATAGAAGGTCAGGGCCTTTTCTGCTTCTCTGACTGCTCCACTAGGGAATAGGTTGTGGGCCTGCAGATTCACTGTGAATGTGTGAATCTGTAAATTGGGAGGAGACACAGCTGGGACAGCTGACCCCAGCTAACCAAAGGGATAATCCAGACCACATGAGCAGCATATGAACAAAATCCCC
This sequence comes from Indicator indicator, assembly GCF_027791375.1. Classification (NCBI taxonomy): domain Eukaryota; kingdom Metazoa; phylum Chordata; class Aves; order Piciformes; family Indicatoridae; genus Indicator; species Indicator indicator. The sequence goes on from NC_072018.1 coordinate 32,802,648, forward strand.
AGATTTGGTAAGTTTCGTTTTAATAAAGATTTCCTGTTTATTGTGTTACTGCCCCCACCTAAAGTAAGTACAAATGACCCAGAAGGCTTAGAATAAAGAATATTGACAACCAGCTTCCTAAAAGAATAAAGTTTAACCCTCATGCAATTAGAGTGCATGGCTGGGAGTTAAGACATTTTGGGTTGTGTCAGGCTTGATTCAGATCCAGGTACAGAAGGTGTCCAAAGTGGAAGTGTTGATAGGGGCACCAGGCGGGAGAGCTGCCCAGACTGAGTCACACGATGCCATTTGAGATATGCACACAGGAATAAAATTAGAGATGCCCTCCTCTCTTTGGGGCTGCCAGATAGAGGCCAGCCAGAGTATTCTGAAGCATCTCAAATGGCCTAGAAAGAGGGACAACTGACATGACTGTGCACTCATTACAGCCAGTAGGGATACAAACTAGGAAGCTACGAGAGCAGCCCTCTCCTTCTGGGAAGTCAAACAACTCTCTTGTCTCTGTTGTCTAAGTGTAGGTGAAGGCCGTCTTTCCAGGCTTCCAGCTGGCTCTTCAGAAGGGCAGAATTGTTCCTCAAGTCCTGTGTTATGTCTGCCAGGCCCATGAAGATATCTATTAGACATTTTAAATGGCACTAAGTACACTAAGTATCTATATAAGCAACCTACATAGGCAGCTGAATCCCCCTGTGACTTCTACTGACCAGAAAGTGAACTTCAGCACATAGTTCTCATCCTTGCACCAGTGAAAGCATATAGGTATTCAAATGCAGACCTGGAGCTGATTGCCAATTCCTGTGTGATAATTGGAAAATCAATTAACAACTCTGAATTTCTGTTGCCCATGAAAAACATGGAGATGATATCTCCACAAATTCACATCTACACATGTTGTCAGGCACCAGATCTGATTCCTCAGAAGACTGCCCAACAAAGCCTTAGGCAACATGTCTGTTATTTTGATGAACATTTTTTAACTGTGAAAAAAAACCTGGTGGCTCTGGTCCTAGAGCTACGGCTCCATCCTATGTGCCACCCATACCTAGGATGAAATAGGCTTATACTCAACAGATCTTAGGGACAGAGAAGTAGGGGGCAGAGATCACAGGGTCACAGGATGTTAGGGGTTGGAAGGGACCTCCAGAGAGCATTGAGTCCAACCCTCCTGCCAGAGCAGGACCATAGAATCCAGCACAGGTCACACAGGAACACATCCAGATGGGTCTCCAGAGGAGGAGACTCCACAACCCCTCTGGGCAACCTGTTCAGTGCTCTGTGACCCTCACAGTGAAGAAGTTCCTCCTCGTGTTGAGATGGAACCTCCTGTGCTGTAGTCTATATTCATTGCCCCTTGTCTTATCACAGGGTGCAACAGAGCAGAGCCTGTCCCCTGTCTCTTGACCCCCAGCCCTCAGATATTTATAACCATTTATTGAATCCCTTCTTAGTCTTCTCCAGACTAAAAAGCCCCAGGGCTCTCAGCCTCTCCCCATAGGGCAGTGCTCCAGCACCTTAATCATCCTGGTAGCTCTCTGTTGGACTCTCTCGAGCAGATCCCTGTCCCTCTTGAACTGATCATCTGAGTGGGGATTGTAACACACAGAGCCACTCTTGGAAAGATCTGAAAGGCAATCATTCTTGGGGGGGGGGGGGGGGGGGGAAAACAACTTGCATTCAGTTCCAGCACCAGTCTGTGTCACTGCAGTTTCTCCTGAGCAGGTTTTATAGTATATAAAGGTGATGATATGCATCATCTATAGGCCAGTGCACTAAGGCTTAGTCACAGCAGCAGACCCCCACTGGCAGCAGCTCCTTCCAGCCTCCACATCTTTGGCACTGACAGAGGACTCTGCTTTCTGTCAGTGTATTTGTGCAGTGACACATATTCTCTAGTGATTAGATTAACGTTGGCAAAGGCAATATGAAAAACCCACACAGATTACCACTGTCACCCGCAGTAATTACATTTATTCATTTCCATTTAGCCAAGTTTTTACAAGCTGAGCAAGGGGCCAAATAAGCAATAAACACAGAGGCAAGAAATTAAAATGCTGATCCGTTCCCTGTGAAAACAATCAAACCATCATCTTTCTTTAGGCAGCTCATTCATCATCCAAGAGGGCCACAGTGTACTGATATGGAGGGCTGGAAATCTAATGTTATTACATGTAAATTCACTAACATGAAATTACTGCCCCTGATGTGATTTTACTAATAAATTAGTTCATTTCTACCTTTTCACAAGAGACTTTAGGGACTGTGGAGAATTGTACATGAGTCTTGCAATCTTGCCTGCTTTATTTCAGTGAAGAGGCAGTTTAGTTCCTCCCTCCACCATCATCCCCTCCTTCTCCTTGTGGCTCTTACCCTCACTCTGTTTCATTAGAGCATAAATAGACAGTCATATTTTTACTGCCTTGGAACCAGTTTTGTTTTCTTGGGTCCAAGAGAGGTGTAAGAGATCAAAGGTCCCTTGGCTTTGCATTTTCCTGCTGTGGCACTGACTGGAAAAGGCAAGTAAATATCTAGACCTTGTCTTAAAGTTTTCTGAACCGTAAAATCTATGCAAGGTGAGTTTTAGGAGCCTGAACTTCTCTTTTACATCAAAACTAGTGGAATAGGAAGAGCCAGTTCCTAAACTGACAGCAGAGTCACAGGTCCATGTAGTATCACTGTGATACTAGTAGGATTGGACAAAGTTCATATAAGGAAATACTGAGGCAGATCCATTTTTATATCTCTCAAAACTGCTTTGCCGCTCATATCTCCTGTAGGTCAAAGCACCCTGATGTGCAGGGGGGTGTAAAAGACTTGAAATCAGTGACCATACATCTGTTTGAGAATTTGATACATAACCTCAATGGGCTTCAGAGTAGTGCAGAGTTTTAACAGATTAAAAGGTTTTGATAAAGTTGCTTCTGATTTGCGAAGGTGTAAGAGGAGAATGAGTTTGGGATTGATTTCCCATTTTTATTCCTGTTAAGTTTCTTCTGAATCTGGCCAATCTGCAGGAGGAATGGTGCTTTATTCTTCCAGATATATAGATGGCTCTGCAGTCTAACTCACCAGCAGTATAAATACTTTTCTCAGTCTACATCCCTTGCTCCCCTTGAAGTCAAAGGCAAGATACAAGTCACTCAATGCTGAACTTGATTCTTTTTTTTTTTGCTTTTCAATTATAAGAGAGCAAATTTAGCCAATTTTTCTTCCATCACTGCTGGTCCAAATCAATTCCAGACCATCAGGTCTGCTTTCTCTGCCACCATGGCTTTGCACTGGTAGCAAGAATCAACACTGAAAACTCACTGTCTAGTAGCTGTGAGAGCAAATTCCCATATCAAAGTTACAGTTTCACATCAAGCAACCTTCAGGAGCAGTGGCTAGCTGCTCCTAGTGTTTAAATCTCTTAGATTCACTGGAGCTGGATCAATTTATAACACTGGAGAAGGGGATGGGGGGGAGCATGTTTCAAAAGCACCTAGCAGTTCTGAAGTCTCACTGTTCATTTACGATGATTTCATGTGTATTATGTGACTGAGTTATTTCATCTCACCCCTTCCTCACCTATTCCAGCACTGCTTGTATGTTTAGCATCAAGGGCACATCTATATCTCACTATGCATTTTATGGTACTTTGGCCAAGAAGTCCCCACAGAGGGTTTGGGGCCATCCTTGCCATCAGATAAATAAGGACATTTATCTGCTTTAATAGAGGTGTCAAAGAATTACACACCTAAGCCTGATCCAGTTATCTAAGCTCTTCCTATAGTCAATGGGAAGTAACAGACCTTTTTGAAAGCATGATTTTGAAGCAGATGACTATCTGGCAGTGCCTGAAATAATAATATACATCAGTTGGGTTTTTCTTTGGGGGATTTTAGAGTGCCCTTTTGATATGACTCTCTAGATCATATTCATTTCACACACTGCAGTTCATCAAAACTGATTCATTCCTTTGGCCTCAAAGTGAACAGGGTTACTTCCAAATGGAATGAAACCAGAAGATAAACTCTGAAGTTGTACCCAATAATTTCTAACAATGAATGGGAATGGGGACAAGCTAGACCAAAGTGAAATCCTTCTGAAATGGCTGCAGGATGGATGCTAGCACTGCAACGTGGATTAGTTCAATCTACCAATTCAACCTTGTTTGTCCAGACTATATGCTAAGATAGTTATTGTCTATGTCTCCCTTCTGCCTCCGAAAGTTATCTGGAGTTCACCCTTAATGTTGAGATACCTGAGTGATGTTAGCTGAATCTCAATTTAGGAAATAAAGGACATAACACAACACTGACTTGTGCAAAGTAGTCAGAGGACAAACAGAATCATAATACTTCATCCCTATTACCAGGAGTATGGCCACTGTAAATAACTTCTGACTGAAGAGATGTTATTTCATTAAGGAAACAACTCAAATTCCCAGTAGTCTTTCTACCCAATAAGCTGATTATCTGTAAATCAGCCAAACTTGCTGTCAATGTGGACAAGCTGTTGACAAGTTTAGTAGTTTGTCTTATCTAGATTGCCATAAAAAATGAAATTATACAGTCAGAAGGACCTCAATCTGTCAGGAGTTACTATCTGGATCACTAAGATTTACCTACCAGTCATGTCTGAATGAGGTTGGGATGACAGAAAGGGGAGCAGTGATCAGGGTAAGGGCTGTATTGAAGCAAGGCAGCCTTTTCCTGTCCTCACCTACTCAGAAGTAAATTAGAAGGTTGTTCCAACCAAGTCTTTAGACTTTCATCAGAAATGAACTAGCACAGGAGAAAAGATTTCAGGCTTACAAAATCCCACTGCATCCAATTAGCACCAAAGTGAGACATAAATTCAAGCATCAGGTCACAAGACCAATCCACTGCTGCTGGAGCTCCTCTGTAGTCATCACAGCCAGGGTGACTGTGGTACATTGCTCTCATGTTTCAAAGACTCATAGGTGTTAGGGACAACTAAATTATCATCAAACCAATCTTCAGTCTAGTGAAATTCAGACAAGGGGCTTGGACTGGGTTGAGAGACATTGACACACTTCCCTTTTCTCCTGCAAAACTTCAGCAGGCTCAAGTGCTGGATCTTTTGGTGCACCCCAGCTCTCCATGTGGAGGCTGTTGCAGCTGAGCTGATGGCCATGCTAAAATCATGGCCACATTCACCTCATCTAACTAACCACATCCCCTGTAGCTGCAGATTATAAGTGGATGGCAGAAGCTGCTAGCTGCCTTCAGCTGTCTGTGCCATTCATTTGACAGCGGTTGCTGTTCTCAAGGAAAGCACATTGGATCCTTTTATGAACTTCCACTGTTTACATCATGCATATTAATGAAAGCAAAGCTGGTGCCAGTCATACTGAATACACTGTGATAAAAACTAGAGTCCAAGACCTGCTTCAGGGGAGATCTTCAAGACAGACCCTCTAAGAGGACAAAGATGATGTTTGGGTAAATGACAACCTTAGTTGTCCATCTGTAGCCAGTGTCCATGACACTGTGTGCATTTAGTGATGCACCTAACAGCAATGCATTTGGCACAGACATCAAGATGGTCAGTGGGAAGTCTCTTAGATCTTAGGTTATTGCTGGACTCGCTATGGTTCTCCCTCTTATCCCACTTGTCTTACCCTTTCTGCCCCACACTTGCTTCAGCTCTAGGTACTTGTATCAAATCAAGGTCTAGAGACATGGCTGAGTTTGAAGTCCATCTGTTCTAAACCCAGAATGAGGCAGCCTTGCTCCCAAACACCTAACCCTCACTCTAGGTAGCTGAGAGAGAATGAGCTTGCAAAGATATAGGAGACTAAGGCACTTTTTCAGTGCTCTATACCTAGTCAGTACTGAAGTAAAAATTGACTCCAGGCTTTCTGACAACCTGTTCTTTGCTGCATTCATTAGATCACAGTGCCTTGCTAGGGAAAATCTCAACATGCACATCAGCTTGCTTTGGCCCAAAGTGATCAAACATCACTCAATGCCAATCAAGCCTTGTGAGGAATTAAGAGGAAGCGATGTAAAAGTATCGAGAGATGCTCTGTTTGCTTTTCTTTATCCCTGGGATAAATCCAGGAGCCTCTCCTTTGCTGATTTTGTGTTCTGCATTTGAAAGTGTTGTTGGAGCAGATCAAAACCTGAGGAAGTGAGAGGGGTATTGTTTTGTGCAAGGGTGTTTTGAGGCCTCAGGTTGCTTATACAGCAAAATAAAGCAGTGCTGGATTCTTTCTTTTCTTGCAAAGATCCTTTAGGAATTAGTCTGGCAATTTCAGCACCAGAGAAGGGCTCTTCCTTTGCTAATCACCTGGCTTTATTCAGCTCTGAAACTCACTCAGAAGCTCCCTGTGTGTGCATTAACCAAAGGTACAGGATTATGTTTGTTTAATAATATAGTGGTGTCTTGCTGAACAACTGTAATTTCCATGTACTTATTGATCTTAATTTATAATGCCATTAGCTTTCTAAACTGCCATTAACTAATGATGGGCTCTGTAGGCTTAACAGCTCTTTCAAATCAGTTGCTGACAAGTGGGCCCCAGAAGCATTTGTCAAAGGGGTAATGGATCCCTATCAGAGTGGCAATAAATTAGGTTATAGTCTTATCAAATTAAACAATGGATGAAGGAAAATTAGCTATCAATAAAAATCTATAAAGCTGCCCTGATTATTCCCAGTCAATTATATCAATTAGAGATCAAACAGTGAACCCCCTGCAGTACGTTAAATAGAACTAACCGGGGCCAAAGGCGGCCAAATTGTGTTACAAAATGCAACACCACGGGCAGCTGTAGGAGATAATCATTACTGTCATTGACAAAGGAGCTGCTTTATTAGAAAGCTGGATGTTGCCTGCAGGCAGGCTTCTGGCAAGAGGACAAAGGCTCTGCAGTGAGGCAGGGCTTGAACCTGGCTGCCAGGGTGAGGAGTGTGGTTCTGGCTGATAGCAACCCCCCCAACTTTTGTCATTTAAAGCAGACTGGGCTGAGTCCTCTGAGAAGTGACTTTGTCAGGAGTTTCTTTTCCCTCTATCCCTTTGTTTTCTGAAGCTATGCTACTGATCTTTTCACTAAAAATACGCCATGCTTTAAAGAGGTGAACTACTTGTAGTGCTATTATGGTCCAGACCATAACCTTAGGTAGGGATGAAAGGTGGTTATGAGGAGTAATATCTCAGCATGTACCATAGGACAAGAGGAAATAGTCTCAAGTTGCACCAGTGGAGGTTTAGGTTTGGGCTATTTCGTCTTGAGAAGAGAAGACTGAGAGGGGATCTGATCAATGTCTATCAATAGCTGAGGGGTGGGTGTCAAGTGGAGGGGGCCAGGCTCTTTTGGGTGGTTCACAGTGATAAGCCAAGGAACAATGAGTTCAAACTTGAACATAGAAGATTTCACCTCAACATGAGGAGAAACTTCTTTCCAGTGAGGGTGACAGAGCCCTGGAACAGGCTGTCCAGAGGGGTTGTGGAGTCGTCTCCTCTGCAGACTTTCCAAAGCCACCTGGATGCATTCCTGTGCAGACTACCCTAAGTGATGCTGCTCTGGCAGGGGGGTTGGACCTGATGATCTCTGGAGACCCCTTCCAACCTCTGATATACTGTGAGACTGTGAAATTAGGATATTTTTTTCCTCCAAAAGAGTTGTCAAGCCCTGAAACAGATTGCCCAGGGAAGTAGTGGAGTCACCATCCCCAGAAGGATTTAAAGTATGTGTAGGTGTAGTGTTAAGTGACATGGTTTAGGGGTGACCTAGCTGTGCTGGGTTAATGGTTGGACTTGTCTATTTTAAAAGACTTTTCCAACCAAAATGATTCTGTGATTATGAAGCAATGTATCTAGAAATTGACTCAGAGGACTCAATAGGTCTTCCTTTCTTTTTCAGTCTTTGCATCTGTGGTGAGAAAAGGGATCTCCTGCTCCTTTCATACTGAGATCCAAATGCCAGTTAGGAATCTGCTTCACTAGGTCATTCTCCTAGACAGGAATGGTCTCTTTGTGCCCATGTGGTTTTCTACTGAGGATCATGAAATACACATATTTGAGCTCTACTCCTCATTTCAGACTGTCCATAGAGTACCAGGACCCATTCTTAACTATTTCTCTGGGGGATGTAAAAGATCACCCAGATAATTCCCAGAGGTCCTCATATTTTCCCTCTGTTTTCACAACATGAGCAGTGCACTCCACAGCTGTCTGTGTGAATTTTATCCTCAGGCACCAAATTCCAGCAAACTTCAACAGGACTGTATGCCTACAGATCTTAAAGCTTCATTGGAAGGTGATGTTGAAGGGAAGTTTGACTCCAGCTCTTCGTGTGGCCACTGGATGTTGCCACCTCTGTAGGAGACTATGTGAACATACATGGCTCTGCTCCTGGGAGAACTTCCCCTCAAGTTCTGCTTTAAATCTCAGCTAAGAAATGAGTTGCTACTGCAGGCTGCCAGCCACAAGCTGTCTCCTGCTTTCATGCTGGGAAAAGTTATCATTTCTTACAAGCTTTCTGTAAAGCATCCATTCATTGGGACGAACAATTTGTGGATCCTTTTGCTTTCCATGTTCCCTTTGTAGTTGGCTGTAGTTTCACAAAAGTCAATGGCTTAGGTGGTCCCTCATGTGTTGAAATCTTTCTCTGAACTTAGTCTTGAATCAAGGCTGTCTAGTCAATACGTAGACTCTGACACTAAACTTTGGGGTGCTGCTTGGTCCAGGACAGAATTTAGTGATTGCTCATTTCCTGGACAAGGATCTCTTTAGCAATATGCTTTGTGAAGGTCATTATTGTTGGTAGGAGCAGCTGAGTAGAGAAATTTTTGATTCTTCCTGCACAAAATGTGTGATCAGGTTTGGGGGAAAATAGGCTACTTTTAAAAATTAAATACTGTTTTGCTCTCTTCCTATCCTGATACTGACTATCAAGTCCTCTTCACAGAAGAAAGTACAAAGAGATATAAGGTATCACCATTCTGGGGTGAAAAATCATAAAAACATAGAACCCTTCTGCTTGGAAAAGACCTTTCTCAAGTCTGGTCGTTAAATCAACACTGACTGCCAAGTCCACCACTAAACTATGTTGCTCAGCACCACATCTACACATCTTTTAAATCCCTCCAGGGATGATGATTCCATCATTTCCCTGGAAAGTTTGTTCCTGGGCTTGACAACCCTTTCCACAAAGAAATTTTTCCTAGTATCCAACCTAAACCTCTCCTGGTGCAACTTGAGGACATTTCTTCCTCTCTTTTCACTTGTTAATTGGGAGAAATGAGACACCCCAACTAGAAAATACTGAAATTGGTATCCTTACATTGCCCTTACTTCACAGGGCAATCCTTGATACTGTGGTGGTGGTTTACAAAATATAATACTGTGGGGTTCCTTGGTATTCCTTCCTTTCAGAGAAATGATGGTTCAACATCACAGGGGACAGTGAAGTGCAATCATGGGTTGTGGTTTGAACCTAGCAAGTTAATTCCTTCTGCTACCACATTGAACACTGTAACATCCAAACTTTCCATTGTTCCTTCTTTAAATGCAATCATGAGTTGTGGTTTGAACCTAGCAACTCAATCCTTTCTACTAGCACACTGGATAATATAACATCCAAGCTTTCCTGTGTTCCTTCCTTAAATGCAATCTTGGGTTGTGGTTTGAACCTAGAAACTTAATTCCTTCTACTATCACATTAGATGCTATGACATCCAAGCTTTCCTTTGTTCCTTCCTTAAATTTTGTATTTAATCTAGCACAAGCCCAGCTTTAGGGATGCAGCCCTCAAAATCTCCAAAACTCCACATAGTATCACATCGGATGCTATAACATCCAAGCTTTCCTTTGTTCCTTCCTTAAATTTTATATTTAACCCAGCACAAGCCCAGCTTTAGGGATGCAGCCCTCAAAATCTGGACGAAACACCAAAGGATACCCAAAGTCACCCTAAACTTCACTTTCTTCCATTCAAATCAGAAATGCAAGGTTCTGTTTTATACTCTCTCACACAGACCTGTAGGTCTGTGCATGTGTGTCTAATATTGTTGAAAAATTACAAAGCAAAACACGCCCCACACTCAAGCTTCTTCCAGCAGAGGAGTGTTGAGAGAACAAAAATTGATTGATGTTATTCATATTGCACTAAGCAGCACTGGAAAGCTTTCAAATGCATTGTGATGAGACTAGACTCGACTAGAATACCTGTAATGTTTCTTGCTGAGCAAAGCACATAGTAAATGGAAGTTAGGATGATGAAATTTGGTTCTAAAGGGATGCCAGGATGTAACTGCTAAGGTGTTTGATCCTGCTTAGACTTTTGAATGTGCTTTATTGTGTGCCTGAGAGTCACCCCTTTCAAGACACAAGATCTTTCTTTTTGAAACCAGGCATATATGTCAGCACTTGCAGGACTGGGGTGTGACTGCACATTGGTTTGTAGTAAAGCCAGAGAGAGAGAAGAGGGATGGGTTTCTGTTGGAATATTCTCCTTTGAAATTCACACTTCAGACATCCGGGGTTAGGTTGTTGGGGTTGGGATTTTTTTTGTGTGCTTTTGTTTTGTTTTGTTGGTTTTCTTCTGTATTTTTTTCCCTTCCTGTGGGCAAATGTCAATATGTAACTAAGTATAGGAGTCTCTTTTTCCATTTACCAACTGCCACTAGAACAACAAAGATGAGCAAAGCAACATGAATGTATTTTTCACTCTAATTTTCAAGGTGGAAACCTTCTGGAATGGACTAACACCAAGAAAAATAAAAATCTGTGTGCTTCTTTCAACATCATTGATTTTATGTGGAAAATATATATTGTTTTAACAGTTCTGTAATTTTTTAAAGAGTGATTTGGTTTATCCCATATCCTATGGGAGAAATTGTGCACTAAGACTTTCTCATGAAGATGTAGGTTAAGCAGTGACCCCACTTTGTTCCACAAAACTTCAGCTCAAAATCTGTCTAAATTTAAGAACTATGAAACACTGGTAAGGAATGTCTGGGGAAACTGGAATATTCACCACTTAAAATCTTACAAAACAGGTGAGAAAATATAATTAACAAATTGGAGAGAGAGACGACGCCTTCCCAGTGGAAAGGGAATGCCTAGTTGCCATTTCCCAAACCTATTTTGATAACTCTGTTCTGTAGATGCTTAATAGATGCTCAGGATTGTTGCCAATAACTATCTCAAGACTTAGTCAATAAGAAGTGTTAAATTTACTTTTTTTTTTTTTTTTTTTTCCTGAAGAAGACTTATGTAAGGCTTGAAAAATTCAGTTGCACTTGTGGACAATGAAGGAAGGCAGCCAAACTTGGACAGATTTAAGGGATGGAAAATATGAAAAAAATTGCCTTATGGATTGCTTTTGTCATTATTAAGTCTGATAAACAGCTTGATTCTTGTTTCTAATGCAACATGACCAAACAAAGAGCAGTGGGTATCAGATATGACTTGGATTTATCCTCTCACCTAAATGCTTCTTTCTGGGTGTGCTTGACAGTCTGTACCAGGCAAAACATCCTTCCTAAGGTCTTGATGCAGACAACTGAACTTCTCTGGTAGCTTCATCTATGCAGTCAGTAAGGATCCATATTGTAAAATCTCAAATTCCTTCAGCCATAACATGAATTTAGAGACCTTGCAGTGGTGGAAGATGACCACCATCACCCTGCCTTTTGGAAATGATCCCAGATTTGTGATAACCCCCAAGATGCCTGAGAATTTTGGAGGTCACAGCTAGTTGTAGGATGCATAATAATTTAGTAATACAACTGGGTAAGGTCTAGCATGTTTAGTATGAGCACAGAATATTCTCCATGATATTTCAGTGTTTAAAAACAAGTAATGACCTATAACAAGGTGGAAGTTGAGCATCTTATGCTACTGAACCTCTGAGATCACTCCTCTGCCCATGGCAGAGCAAGGAAGCATCTCCTTCCCCAAATTTCCTGAACACCAGCATTTCAGATTTCTAGGCATCTGATCACCTCTGAATCAGCATATAACCCTCTCAGAATAGCATCTGTATAAAGGCAAATGTTGGATTTAGACAAGTCCAGTGTTCAGAGGCACTGCTCACTACTCTGCACGTTAAGAAGGAAGTCATCTTTTCCAACCCTGTGTGCATTTTAACTTCAGTCCTGGGAGCCAGAACTATTTGGCTATTGGCTATTTGGCTGCCCTGAAAAAGTTTAGTCTCTCTAATTCTTCCTTTCCATCTTAGAGCTCTGCTCATCCTCATTTCCTGCTCTGACAGTGTTAGCCAGAAGACTAATGGGAAGGCAGAAAGCAGATAACGATGCAAAGTCTTCTGGAAAAACAAACAACTTTCCAAATCAGCCCAAGGACTAAGAAATTTGGATGCACATAGGCAAGCTCTTCTGCAGAAGCCTGGGTCACTCATCTTTCCTTTTAACAGAGTGCAATTTGATTCAAGGACTCTTTTCCAAGCAATGAGGCTCTGCATTAGGCACCAGACGCAGGGAAACGGGGGTGGATGCACAGAGAGGGGGGAAGGGAAAGAAAGTAATTTAGCATCTGGCGAAATGGATTGTGAACATTCAGAAGATGTTATGCTGTTAAGACTTCTCTCTGTCTCCCTTTCCCTCTCTCTCTCCTTCTTTTATTAAAGGCCTAGGCAATTTAAAAATGGAGGCTGTGTCTCCCACTTAATAGCGTTGCTGTTAATCTTCTCACCAGTCAGCTCTCAGCTCTAAGTATCCAGCACACAAAAACCCTCCTCCTGTCACCAGCTGTGGTTAGGGAGTGACTGTCCTCAGGGGCTCCTAGCCTTAAAAAAAAAAAAAAAAAATAAATGGGGAAAAAAAAAATTCACCACTGAGAAAAGGCAATAACAGGAGTCTGCTGTTGTCTAACCTGCCATATAAATGAAACAATCAAGGAAGACAACAAAGGAAACTCCAGTAACATCCAGAGGCAAAAACAGTTTGCTGTAATATATCCTGGCTTGGGGAACTATTTTTAGCCAAACCCACCTCTCTTTTTTTTTTTTTTTTTTTTTTAAACAGGCACACACAATCTCTTTCTAATTTTGATTAAGAGAGGAGAAGGGGGAAAAAAACCCACTCAAAGACAGGTAGGGAAGAACGTGAAGAGGCAGTAAATTACAAGGGAAAGCTAAATTAAACAGATCCTTACTCATGTAGAAAAAAATAAAGGCAAAAAAAAGGAGACTGAATGTTTAAATAAAAGGAGGTTCTGATATTAACACTGTTCAGATCCCTGAAAGCCTCAGTCATTACTAGCATTCAATATTTGTGCTGTGATCACATGCAGATGCTAGTTGCCTGTGGTGCTTGGAGCTGTATTGGCATGAAGAAAAAAGATGGTTCTGACCTCAGATTTATAAATGCATCAATACAATTGTATATATACACTAATTTTACCCATGCAAGGCATACAGATGCATACCTGCACTTGTGTGAGCACCTAGTAAGTGGCATGTGTCGTGTATATAAAGCAGATATGGAAATCATAACAGTGAAAGCTCATTTAAAACATTTTTTTCTGAGATTTGGGATGGGAGTTAATTTGGAGATTTTTCTTTCCAAGCTTGTTTTCTGAGCCGGGATTTTCTCAGGTTGTTGTGGATCTCCCAGAGCTGAAAAAATACCCAGATATTCCCCATTCACTGTCAAACCCTGAATTAGCAGCACTGGAGAAATCAACCTGTGTAGTATCACTGTATCACAGTACATTAGAGGTTGGAAGGGACCTCCAGAGATCATTGAGTCCAACCCCCCTGCCAGAGCAGGATCACTTAGGGTAGCCTGCACAGGAATGCATCCAGGTGGGGTTGGAAAGTCTCTGGAGAAGGAGACTCTACAACCTCTCTGGGCAGCCTGTTCCAGTGCTCCATCACCCTCACTGCAAAGAAGTTTCTCCTCATGTTGAGGTGAAATTTCTATATTCAAGCTTGTACCTGTTGTTCCTTGTCTTATTGTTGCATACCACCGAGAAGACATTGGTCTCCTCCACTTGACACCCACCCCTCAGATATTTATCCACATTGATCAGATCCCCTCTCAGTCTTCTGAAGACCAAGGAGCCCCAGGTCTCTCAGTCTCTCCTCATAGGGGAGGTGCCCAAGTTCCCTAATTATCCTCATGGCCCATCGAGAAAAATTACGACTGGCATCCATGATCAATACCAGAATAAGAGGCCACAGTTAGAGCATTCAGCTGATAGGAATGATCATTTAGTTCTGCTCCACAAATTCTTCACATTCTTAGGACTGTCTAACACAACATGTTTGAGCATCATCTAGCTCTGTTTCTGTACAAATGCCATCACATCTAACTTAAGAGAGGATATCTGAATTTGAGCTAGTTGTCTAGAATGCCTTTATAAACTAGTGGCTGCTTCTTAGGTGAGGTGCTTTCTTCTTCAGATGACCCTTTCTTTTTCTGATAGCCATACTCCAGATCTGTTACTCCTCTCCACAGATTATATGTAATGACCTGTCTGCACCATGCTCAACTGTACAAACTTCACCTGTGAGGCACTGTGTTTTGGCTATTATTAGGTCCAGTTTCAATAAGTGAAATGATTTGTATTCTATAGAAAGATTATTCAGGAGCCTACAGATTACAGCATGGTCACAGGAAATGTGATTTAAATAACACCAATCTGAAGCTGACCAGAGAAGTCTCCTTACCAAAAGAAAAATCCAAGATTTACTCATTAATGTCTCTACCTTGAGTACAAAGTTCCTGGGTCAGACAGGTAGGTGGTATCTGTCCAGAGAAGGGCAACAAAGCTGCTGAAGGGTCTGGAGCACAAGCCCTGGGAGGTGAGGCTAAGGCAGCTGGGATTGTTTAGCTTGGAGAAGAGGAGGCTCAGGGGAGACTTTGTTGCTCTCTACAGCTATCTGAAGGGTGGTTGTAGCCAGGTGGGAATTGGTCTTTTCTCCTGGGCAACCAGCAACAGAACAAGAGGACATAGTCTCAGGCTGTGCAGGGGGAAGTTTAGGCTTCATCTGAGAAAGAAGTTCTACACAGAAAGAGAGATTGCCCATTGGAATGGGCTGCCCAGGGAGGTGGTGGGGTCAGCATCCCTGGAGGTGTTCAAGAGACTGGATGAGGCACTTAGTGCCATGGTCTAGTTGATTAGATAGGGTTGGGTGATCGGTTTGACTTGATGATCTTGGAGGCCTCTTCCAACCTGCTTGATTCTGTGATTCTACATCTAACTTGCATCAATTCAGAGGTATTTGACCACCTCCACTGAACATATGGGGAATATGCCTCTCTCAACTGGGCATTCTGGTTTTCCCTTCTGAATCAAAACCTGAAGTTTTATCCTTTTATGCCCTTAGGTTTAGAGGTCACAGGCTCAACACCATGTAATAGCTGCAAGCATAGTCATTACATAGTAAACCTTCAGTATAAATTCTTGTTAATTGGATAACAGCCCTAAGCAAAGCACTAGTTATTAAGGAACCTTAAAAGTAAGTTGGCAGCTTGGAGCCATCAGCCAATCTACCAGTCATCTCCTGGAAAGTTATTTAACAAAAATATAGCTTTCAAAAAAAAAAAAAAAAGAAAAAAGAAAAACACAAGAAAAAAAGTTCCTGTTGTTGCTGGCAGTCTTGGCTGAGAGCCTAAGCACTACAATGGTTTTCTTGCTGCTGGAAATAAAAAATGCTATCCACAACTGTGTCAGCACATGGGAGAAATATCCTCTTGCTTTGTGAGAGGGTTCTAGAAGGAAACTGCACAAATTTTCTAAGAATTCATGTCAAAGATTCATCCTTTTTGAAGGGTCACTCTTAATTAATAGACCACCTTTGTTAAAGATGAACTCATTTTTGCCATGTCCAGTGGGTAAATGATGGGCATAGCATCTTCTTCAATATGTTTTTTATTGTGCTTGTAGCCATTTCTAATTCAGAAGTCTCAGGTCCCTAGTAGACTTATTCCTGCTATTAAACATTCATGGGCCTTTGATAAAATCTTGAGAACCTTTACACTGAGTGGCCAACAGATTGACAAGTCAGGTGTAGTGACTGGAAAGACAAGTTAGTGTTCTGTTGGTTTTATCTCTTCCTTTTCAAACTTTTAAAACCATATTTATTATGACTTTATCCTGGTAATGAATATGTTGTGCTTATGCCGCACAGGTGGAAAAATTAAGGATCTTGAGACTCTATTCTGTATGGAAGGCCAGCAAGCAAACAAAGAAAATGAGAGCAGGAGGGCAAGAAAGGTTTTGTTTTCTCAAGCTTGCTATGAATAATCACCAGTAACTGAAACTGTATTCAAGGTTGTTTCTCAAGCAGGGCTGCCAGGAAACATGAAGGCTTCAAACATGGACATATTTTGTCCTTCTGTTTCATATCTGGCAGCAGGGTTTGGGCAATGTGATGATGTGGTAGAAGAGATGAGGTATGGGATAGAGTAAGGAGCAAGAGCTCACGCTTTGCTGGGTTTTGCCACATGATGGAGATGTAAAAGTTGATTTTGACAAATGATTTTGCAAGTCAAAGATGGATGAAAGAGGTTTATCTCTTTTTTTGCTGATTATTGCTGCCTAAACAAATCAATGTTTCCTGAGCTGTAATGGTCCAGCAGGCCACCTCTAACCAAGCTGATCATTGAGGACTCTAGGGATACCTAACAGCAGCCTTCCAGTACCTGAAGGGGGCCTACAAGAAGGATGGAGACTGTTTACAAAGGCCTGCAGTGACAGGACAAGGGGCAATGGCTTCAAACCTGAGAAGAGCAGATTTAGATGGGATGTTTAGAACAAGTTCTTCACCATGAGGGTAGTGGAGCGCTGAAACAGGTTGCCCAGGCAGGTGGTTGAGGTCCCTTCCCTGGAGATATTCAAGGTAAGACTCAACGAGGCCCTGGGCAACCTGATCTAGTTGAGGACGTCCCTGGTGACTGTGGGGAGGTTGGACTGGATGACCTTTGGAGGTCCCTTTTGGACAGACCATTCTGTGATGCTATGATTCTATGACTTATGAAGTCAGCCAGTGTTTACTGAATCCTACACCCTTTATCTCCCCTTGTCTCCCAGCTGTGTTGAAATTTAAACACCATTTCTGCGAAACGCTCAACTTCTCGCTGTTAATTTCAAGCCCGGCTGACAGAGCTCAGCTTGGATCTCGTCCCCGTCGGGAGCTGATAAGCAGTTTCCACTCACAGATCACACATAGCTGAGTGATGTTCAGAGACCCCCTTGTTCCCCCAGCCCTGCGCCCTGCGAAGTGACATTAGCGCTGGGTAATGATCTGTAAATGTGTCAGAACTGTGCCACCTAGTGACACTGCTGCCTCCTTCCTTGGGTGAAGTCACACTGCTCGCACAACAGCAAGCCAGAACATAATTAGCGCTAATTTGCTTTCTCGGTAGCTCGCTGCCGCACAGCTCCCTGCTCAGCCGCTCTCTGCTTCTCTAGAAGACTTTTCTGAGCAGACTTAGAGCTCTGTCACGAATTTGTTTCCTCCGTTTTTAATTTGTATACCACGATGTTACACATTTTTTAAAGATTTTTTTAAATTGTTGTTTTAATTGGATTCTCTGCCCATCAAACTGAACCTAACCTGCATGAAGACCTTAGTCTGTGATTTGTGCACAGGGTCCCCTCCAGCCCCTAACATTCTGTGATTAATTCTGTTAATGAAATGTGCTGGATTTGTTATACCTAACAATTAGAACTCGCTAGAAATTTCTGGAATAGTTTGTTGCTTTATTTTTTTCTCCCCATTACATAGGGTGAGCTCCTTAATGTAAAAAAAAACAAACAAACAAACAAAAAAAAAAACAAACAAAAAAACCCAAACATTTTGCTTTCAGCAAAGTTTCCATTCTGCTGATTCTACTTTTCTGATTGATTGACAGTTGCCCCTGTTTCTAAGTCCTTTAAAGCAGAATTCCAGGTTTCATTCAGTTTCATTCAGGGAGGGGAGCATCTCTCTTACAAGGAAAGACTGAGGGGCCTGGTGCTGTTTAGTCTGAAGAAGAGAAGGCTGAGAGGGGACCTTAACAATGTCTGCAAATACCTGAAGAGTGAT